>NC_086229.1:14932408-15617408 GCF_036321145.2 Pelmatolapia mariae
AGACACCAACTCATCCACACTGGAGGGAGACCGTTCAGCTGTGGAGACTGTGGAAAGTCTTTTACCCTCTCTGGAAACTTAAAAAAACACCAACTCATTCACACCAGAGAGAGACCTTTCAGCTGTGGAGACTGTGGAAAGTCTTTTACCCTCTCTGGAAACTTAAAAACACACCAACTAATCCACACTGGAGAGAGACCGTTCAGCTGTGGAGACTGTGGAAAGTCTTTTACCCTCTCTGGAAACTTAAAAAAACACCAACTCATTCACACCAGAGAGAGACCTTTCAGCTGTGGAGACTGTAGAAAGTCTTTTACGCAGTCTAGAAACTTAAAAACACACCAACTAATCCACAGTGGAGAGAGACCGTTCAGCTGTGATGAGTGTGGAAAGTCTTTTACGCAGTCTGGAAACTTAAAAGTACACCAGCTCCTCCACAGTGGAGAGAGACCGTTCAGCTGTGACGAGTGTGGAAAGTCTTTTACGCACATTTCAAACTTAAAATCACATCAACTAATCCACAGTGGAGTTAAAGCGTACACCTGTGATCAGTGTGGCAGATCTTTTACTCACAGTAACAGCTTACAGAGTCATCTAGTTACCCACTCTGGAATTAAGGCGTACAGCTGTGACATTTGTGGAAAAACTTTCAGCCGGATAGGGAGCCGAAATAAACACCTACGCATTCACACCGGACATGATGTGTACAGCTGTGATCAGTGTGGTAAACAGTTTTCTACAAACACAGAGTTACGACGTCACATGTTTACCCACACTGAGGAACGACCTTATAAATGTGACCTGTGTGAGAAGACTTTTAAATCTCCACGTTACCTGAAAGCACACCAACAGATCCACACCAGAAAGACTCTACAAGTGCAGTTACTGTGAGGTATGTATTTATATTTTTATCTTGTCAGCCTGACTGTTTGAAAAAACTCTGCTCATCAAAGTGTGTTAGCATGTTAGCAATTCTACTGGCAGCTCTGAATGATTATTCCGACTCTAATCACAGGTTTTTAGGGATAGTGTTTGAGAATTGTGTTATTGATATTGTAGCATTAAACTAGTATTACTTTAATGTTTTTACTCTTATCGTTTTTATAGCACATTAAATTGAGCTGAGTGTGATAATGTAAACAGTAAAATGTAATTGGACTTTGGCAGAGATGCTCTTTATTTCAGGTGACGTTCAGGATAAAAATGTTAAAGGACTGACTTACACTGTCTTTGTGTTTTTGTTTAGAAGCAGAGCGACACAGATGGATCAAGTTCTCAACCCTGTCATCGCTGTGGGAAAGACTTTTGTTGTGACCTTTGTGGAAAGACTTTAAGTCATTGAAGGACTCTGAAAATACATCAACGTAGACACACTGGAGACAAAATGAACTACTGTAAAGAATGCGGGAGAGGCTTCACCACTTCAAAGGACTTCAAACAATATGAACTCCTTCACAGTGGCGTTAAAAAGCATGTCTGCGATCAGTGTGGGTCATCCTTCATCAGTGCACGTCAGCTTGAAAAGCATAAACGAGTCCACACATGAGAGAAACCATACAAGTGCAGACACTGTGACAAAACCTTTTCACAATCATGTGATCATACTAAGCATGAACGCAGACACATGAAAGAGAACTTCATCTGTGAAAGAGTTTGAGTAATCTCAGTTCATACTCCACTCAGAAACGATTCCATGTTACAAATAAACTGTTACGTCTTGATTCCTGCTTTACGTTAATCTTGTAAACAGTACATTTGCATAACGACTGAAACCGGCCCAATGAATGAACAATGGGCTGTGAGGTCAATTTCTTCATCATTAATATGCAAATTCTTATGAGCATTGATCAACAACCACTGGTCAATGGCCATGAGTACCATTCACAGAGTAAAAATTTGCATAATGATAAAATGATAAAAGCCCCAAAATGAAAAGTGTGCACTGAGCCTTTTACTGCACTCATTCCTTTGAATAAACACTCATACAAAAAAATAGCAGATATCCTGATGAAACATAACCAGTGCTACAATGCTAAAATGTTTTAGGACATGGCATAGAGCCTTTTCACCATAAAATACTAAAGTTTAAGGTGTGTGTCAGGTTTAGTTCTTGAGACACTTTTTATTGTATGCAGATTGCCATACTGCCAGGGCACAGTGTTCAATGAAAAGCAGGTCAGCCTGTGAAGATGGATTTGCCAATATTAAATACATAATACTGTATTTTTTACTGTTAAAAGACATAATGTATCACAGAAGATGTTCAAAATGTTCATGATGAAGGCATAGACAAAAGACTGCAGACAAGAGCCAGATGACTTTGTTTTTTATTACTGATTACAGTCTTCATTATTTTATCATTTTTATCTTTTTATTTATTAAGGGGTTTTTTTTCTCACAAGGTTCCATAGTTAATAGTGTATAAATTCCTTTTTGGGAAAATGTAAAACTTGCAGTGTCTGTAAATCCAAATTTGAAAATGGAGTTGCTTGGCTTTAAACCAGATAACCAAATTTACCCAGTATAGGTGAAATTCTGTATTAATAATTAATACTTCATTGTATTTTTTTTAATAAATGTGTTAATAAATATCATAAGAAACAGTTTTTATCTAATCAAGTTCCATTGCTTTCTGACCTTTGACCTTTAGCTGTGTTTTTCTCTGTCCCAGTTCTTTTCTCCCATCACTGATAGAGCAGGTGCAGGTGCCACTGTCGCTCAGTTCTGGTTTTCTTAGAGTGAGGCTGAAGTCTCCTGTTTCCAGAGCATCAGACATCATTGATGTGCGCCTGCTGTAACGCTGGTTCTGCTCTTTAAGATCATCTCCTTCTTTTAGTCGCAGGTGGACAGATTTGGGATCAAGATTGTTATGAGTCCACATCACTGTGGGATTCTTCTCAGGAATAACACCCGAGTACTGGCAGGGCAGCAAAACAGATGTTGCCTCCTTATAGACTTCCACCACCTCAGCCAGGGCATGCTGGGAAACTGTGAGGACACACAAACAGGTCACAAGTATTTAATTCAATTGTGGACCAATAAATCATGGTTGTCAGTGAGATTTTCATAGATTGTTAACATCACCAAACTCTACACCACTACAAGGTTTTATCATAATTCATTCAAATATTTTTGAAGCTATTACATGTAAAGAGATTGACACACACACCCTGCCAAAAACATCCTCCATGCAGGAGGTATAAGAAACTGTAGATATCTTGTTGAACCACAGATCTATTTCAATTATTATGCTGTATCTAGCCAATAGAAGCCCTTGATCCTCCGTTAGTTTCCAACCTGACAAACAACTCACTACAAACCTTTGATTTTGCCACCTCTCTCTTTGCTAAATGCCTAGACTTCAAGTTATCCTGTCTACTTTCTTCAGTCTCTGATGTATTTGTGAGAACATTTTTATTAAATCCAAAGAGGATGGCAACAACAAACTTACACAACAACACACACACACACCAAGTTTCCTTTGGTCACATATGAAATGTGAGTTAGAGCACAAGCTCATCTGAAAGCCACCAAGAAGAATCCAGTGATTTGAAAGTTGCTGCTTTGGATTGTTAGTTTGATCTGAATCAGAATCCAGTGTTTGATGGAAATCTCCTCCTGCTGCACTTCAACACATTAAAGAGAGAGAGATGATGATGAGAGCAGAGAGAGGAAGGTGTACTTACCGTGCAGGAGGATCACAAACACCACAAACATCTTCATGTTCCTGTCAAACTCAGAGACTTTAAAAGCCCTTCAGGACATCAGCTCACAGCAGCTTCACTTTCCTCTGCTGATCATCTACTGACACTCTCACACTGCTCACACTGACACTGTGAACCACACAAAGTTTCACACTTCAGTGAGGGAGGAGGTCTGTTGCTCCAAGTCCACATCATTCCAACAGAAACTTCAACCTCGATCAGATCAGGGCAGACTGTGAGGACAGTGAGGAAAAGCAGGAGAAACAGGCTCATGAAATAAGACACATCAGACAAAGGTCATTTACACTGAAGTCAGATCCAACTTTATGAAGAAACCAGCAATAAAATCTGAATTGTGTGGAGGAAAAACCTAACTTGACACTTTATGAATTTTGGTGTTTGAGCTAAAATATTTTCCCTTCACTGAGTTTACAGTTAGAGTCCATTCAATACATACATGCAATAAATACTATCACTCATAATAACACAAAAGAAATACATTCAATTATTATTTTTTTACTGTATAAGAGTGTTTTATAGCACTAACACTGTGATTTCAGCTGCTGCCACTAACTTTTATGACATGTCACATTCTCTTGTAAAACACACTCTTATCTCTTTATCAATAAAATGAACCAAACTTTGACCTTTAGGATGTTTATCCTTTGCAGTACTAAACCTAAGGTCTGCAGCCAGACCGGATGAATAATAACAGAAGCAGAGGATGAATACAGGACTCAGCTCAACTGTCCATGTAACCTGAAACTTTGTGTGCAGTCCACATCAGACACTGAGAGCGGCTCTGAGGCCCATTCATTAAGGATCCATCTATTTTACACAAACTGAACCTGGTTCAGACTACATCTGAAAATAAGTTATGAAGATTATTAATCACAATAACAGACTGAAATAATACATTTTCAACACTTTCAAATCTGTTTTGTTCAAACTCTGTGGATGCAAAAATGTAGAAATGATGTACAAAGAGTCTGTGATTAGATTCTTTGTTTGTAAAATTCAGTTTTTATTATACAGTGGAAAATAAAAATACAGTCATAAAGATGAAACACATCAGTAAAGTTCAAATAAAGACATAAAAAATGGAGTAAAGGAGTTGTGAATGCTGTTATCTCTGAGTTCAGAGCAAAGATCCAGCAGAGGAAAAACAGGAAGTGATGATCTCCAAATTAAAGCCAAATGGTCTGAAGTATTTATGTACGTTTTAGTCCTGCTTTAAATAACAGTAATAAAGATCTGAATGTGTGATGGCAATGTTGAGATTAGCTCTATTTAAAAAAAAAACCTGTAACCGTAAAATGAAAGAGACGGTTTCTTTGTAAAGAAAAAAACAAGCTGCGATTTGAGGTGTGTGTGTTTATGTTTCGAGGTGACCAGCAGCTGACTCCACCCAAAGGAAGTGACCTCACACCTGTTTTATTCAGTGAAACAGGATGATGAGAAGCATCTTTTTTGATACTGTTCTTCTACACAGAGATTCTGAAAGGAATTTTGCTGGTTTGTTATTGTCCATATTTTAAGGGAATTTTCTGTAAGATGGGAAAATGTTTTATTTTGTTTCTTTAAGTTCCCCAAGAAGAATTATGTTTTTTATAATAAATTTGTTAATACTTTTAGCTAAATTTTTATCCAGAAGTTTACTAATAAAAAACTTCTAAAACATTTCTGTCATTTTCTTAAGGATTTGGATTTGTACATAAAATCAATATCAGACTCCACCAACAAAAAAGCTCTCAAAACAATACATGTGTGTGAGTTATTGTGTGTATTTATATAATCATTTTTTACCCCTAATTTTGTGTGTTCATGTTCTGTTCTCTTGTATACTTTATATGTTTGTATGTTGTATACTCACTGTTTCTTCAATAAAGTTCCTAAAAAAAAGGGATGATGAAAAGCTGTGAGTGTTTAGAGATGTAAACACTAAAGAAGAACAAAACTGGATCAGATTAAAAGCTGTTTTTATTTTCAATTATTTAACAGGACGGCTCATATCAATAAAAATCAATATAAAACGATATAAGAAGGAAACCTGCCAGATTTGAGCTAAACTGCTCATTTCCATGTGTAGTCACTGGGCAGGTCACATGACTCTATCCAACATACAAAGACACACAGACACACAAGAAAAGCCAGAGAAACAAAGACAAATCCAAACAATCCATCATACTGAGTTAAAGTGATCACAGGTCTGCTTTGTTGGAGATGAGCCTTCAAAGTGGAACATGTGGACTGTTCCTTTATTACTACCACTGAAGGCCACGCCTCTCTGGTCATGTGATCATGTGGTTTGTAGGAACGCTCCTCTTCCTCAGAGGATCCACCTGTGCTTCCTCTCCTCTCTCCTCCACCTGTTACAGTGAGGGAACGTCCTCCATGATGGAGGAGCTGCTGGAAAGTGCTGAGAGTTTCCTCCAGAGTGAGACCTCTGTCACAGTTCAGAGGATCTACGGCAGCAGAGACCTTCATGGACACTAAAAGTCTCAAACACACAACAACATCACACTGACTCCACTCTGACATCACTGATCAATAATCAAAGAACACACAGATCAAACTGATTGATCAGCCATCAGAGGAGTCGGATCAATGGAGCTGCTTCTGTTCCTGATGTCCCCTGTTTGATCCTGGACCTGAACTCTCCCTGCAGAGGAGACACAACACAGTCAGACACACACACACACACACACACACACACACACACACACACACACACACACACACACACACACACACACACACACACACAGAGTTAACAAATTAACAAACCTTTTACTTTGACCAGCACTGCTTTGTATCGGTTCATCTTCCCATAGACTTTACAGCAGTATCTCCCACTGTCTCTCTCTGTGGGCTGTTTCAGGGTCAGACTGAGGTCTCCAGTTCTCAGCAGGTCTTCATTCATCTTCGTTCGGTCTCTGTAATCCTGGTGCTGTTCTTCAGGCTGGTCAGAGCCGTTCTCATACACGTGGACCTTCCTGTCATCAGTGTCCCACCACACAACTTTAGTGTCTTCAGGCAGATTTTCTGTGGTTTTGAAGGGCAGATGAAAAGACTCCGCCCCCTCCTCCACCTCTACTTGACAGACTGAGAGGACAAGAAACACAACATGAGCTGTACAGACAGCAGCAGGTTTTCAGAGTTGAAAAATCAGAATCTCTCCCTATATGTGTCCCTTTCAGTCAAATTTCTTCCTGACAAACTGGATCAGACATTGTCCGTTGGATTCTTGCACATATTAAAAAATAAAAATACAAGGTTGTCTCATCTAACCGAGCTTTGTGTCTCACTAAATGGTTGGAGCCAGAGCTGCAGGGATTTGAACACTGCACCAGTCTATTGTGGAGAACCACAATGGAGAACCAGAGTTAACCACAACAGCAAAGCTGTAGGCCAGTCGTTCTACGTCCGTACCCTCACTCACTGGACACTGGGCTTAGCTTTTCTGCTGCTGCACCCGTAACCTGAACCCAGATGAGCCGAAGAAAAGGGATAGATGGAAACTCACACATATTGGAAACACACAAAGACACACAGACACTGCATCACTGGCCTCTGACTTTCAGCTCCATTTGTTTCTTCATCAGGATGTCTCTCTTGTTGCTGTAGACATTACAAGTGTAAGTATGGTTGTCCCAGCCCGTGGGGTGTTTCAGGGTCAGACTGAGGTCTCCAGTTTCCAACAGGTCTTCATTCATCTTCGTTCGTCCGCTGTAACGGTGATCCTGTTCTTTAGGTTGGTCAGAGCCGTTCTCATACACGTGGACTGTCCTGTAAGAACCATCCTTCCACTCCACTTTACCATCCCGAGGCAGATCAATTATGACTCTGCAGGGCAGCTGGACAGACTCCACCCCTGAATCTGCCCCAACCTGAGGAACTGAGAGGACAACAAAGCACAACATGAGCACTACAAACAGCAGCACCAGCACTTTCTCTTCGACTGGATAAGAAGTAACATTTAGAGTCCTACACACCTGACTGTTTCTTAAAGAATTCAATGTTTTTGCCATCTGGCTGGAGTCGGTGCTTTATTATACTTTCATATGTCTTTGAAAGGGAATCAAGAAGTCCAGTGCAAGGAAATCTGAACATGTTCATGCAAGTTCAACATATCCAGAGTTTCTTTGCGCTGGCTGGCTCAACCTAAAACCCCTGGATGTGATCGTGTCACAATGGTGATTAACCCTCTGTTAATGAGACTTCCTGTTTCATTTATTCACATTCATTTGCAGATTGTCATAAAGAAGTTTGCCTTTCTTCACAAAATGTGTCATTCTAAATGAAAGATGGTCGTTACAGTCAAGTTTTCACAACGGAAAATTGATCAATCGTTATAATTTGATGGCTAAGGAGCTTGGAAAGAAAAGCGTCTGGACTTCTTGAGTTCCTTGAAGACGTTTCACCTCTCATCCGAGAAGCTTCTTCAGTTCCAAGTGCAAATGTGGAGGTTCTGTCTGGTGCTGGTTCAAGTTTAATATTTCATTTATGTTTTTGTTTGGTTGTTTGTTTAAAACTATACTGAGTAAAAGACACTAAAATGGATTAGGCCAGGTTCATATATTGTTTTAGACTCCACCAGATCAAAGAAGCTTTCTTTTTGAGAATGGATTAAGCTGATTTTCACCTCAAAACTCACAACACTATGTAATGGCAAAGTGAAAAATGTTTGCCTGAACTTCTTGAAAAAAAACAAAAGATATATGTAAACAACAAATATTCTCCTTTTGCAGGCGGTCGACATCCTTCAAGGTCGTACAGATTCCTGAAAAAGTATTTGAGAAATAGATCTCAATAACATTGTTCTCACCTCTGACATGTTTGTTGACACTGACCTCTGACTTTCAGCTCCACTTGTTTCTTTTTCAGGATGTTTCCCTCCTCGCTGTAGACGGTGCAGGTGTAGATGCCTCTGTCCCAGTCTGTGGGGTATTTCAGGGTCAGACTGAGGTCTCCGGTCTTCAGCAGGTCTTTTTTTAACTGTGTTCGGTCTCTGTAATGCAGGTCCTGTTCTTCATACCGGTCAGAGCCCTTCTGATACACATGAACCTTCAACATGTTTCTGTCCATCCACTCTACTTTAGCATCATCAGGCAGGTAAACTTTGGTTTTCATGATTAGCTGGACGGACTTCTCTCCTGAATTCACCTCCACCTGAGGGACTGAGAGAACAGGAAAACACAAGATGACTGGATGAAGTGACTCATTTACATTAAAAGGGGGAGTCTGATACATCATGTGACTCTTGTTCTGCACTAAATGAAGCGATGGAGTGGCGCCTCCTTCAGGCAGAGAAACAGCTCATGGAGAGAAATAATTATTAGAGCAAAAACAAGAGCGGAGCTGCAAATAAGGCCGAGAGGAACGCTGCAGAAAACTATTCATGTGTGAATTCATAACTTCATAGATTTATTTGAGCACTAAAATCAGAGCTGCTTCTATTTCTAATATGACAGCTGTACATTAGAGCTGGAACACTTTAAATGTGAGCCATAAAAACATGATACTCTACAAGTGCATTCAGCTCTGACACATCATGAAGGAGACGTGGAAATCACTTTGTTACACAAATCAAAGTCAAATCAATTCTATTGATGGAATATTGTGTGATCAATACACTGATCAGTTTCTAATCTGTCATCTATCAGCTGGAAATCCAGCAGTGTCAAACAGACTTGGCAGCAGATTAGGACCAAACACAGAAAAATTGAGACTTTTTCTTCATCAGCAGTTGCAGGTAAATTGACCCTGAAACTTTGAACATAACCTGTTGCAGACCAGCTTATGTCTGAACCATCAGTTACCATGGTGATCCACTCAGGAGGAAAACAAAAGGTTCAATCAGCAGACTAATTTATACACTGTAAAATGTCATTCTAGATGTTTGTTATTTCAACATATTATTCTATATCAGTTTGACGATAGATGACTGAAGTTGTTGTTATAACATAGAATTACAAGATAAAAACGTCCCAATTACACCAAAAAAAGCTAACTTGAAAACTCATGTCCAGCTTTAGCTAATGTAACTTTAGCCGACAAGGTCCAGCTTGTGTGTCATGACCAAACTTGACCTAATAAACTGACATATGGCCTTTTTTATGGGTTTAATGTGGCACTGACCAAATCACAAGTATTGTGCCGCTAGCTTTAAGGTTGTGCACTCAACCACTGTTGCGATATTAGCAAGCTAACTCAGCTAATTAATAAAGCTTATTTCATATTGTCTCTGTACTTGTAAATTTCTTTCAAGTTCACAGGCTGTTGTATTTTGGTGGAAGTTCATTTTGGCAATATTTCCAATAACTGGCTGGGTTCAAAAAGAACTTTTTGGCAGGACTCCGATGCTTGTTGTCATCTGTTTACCCCTATGTAATCACTTAAGTTTTTAATAACTGCTGCATGCTAAGCTGCAAGAGTGCACTGAGGACTGAGACAAAATATGGTCTACAAACCAGCATTATATTAGTTTTTATCAGATAGTCCTCCGGTGTGTTTATTTTTTGCTTTAATTCTATTGTGCAGTTATTTGTTACCCTGAAATGCTTTATGCTTAACAACAGCTCACCATTTTAACTTATTTTTGAACTCTTGTGATCAGTATGACCAGATTGTGTGAGTTTCCATACTAAAAGAGCTGTAGTGATAAAATAATTGGCATCAGAGACACTGATTTTTGGCATGGTATACTGCAGAAGTTTTGTTTTTTTTTGCATAATTTACCTTTTAATTAAACCGCATTCTCTGTATTGTAACAAAACTAATATTGTTTATATGTCAGAAAATTAGCAAACATGAATAAATGGCGTAAAAAAATATAATTATAACATATATTTTTATTTTACTTATTTTAGGTCTGTGAAGCCAAACTTGATGCTGGGGATTTATTTTTGTCAGTGGAGTCAAATGGTAAGTTACAATTTGTGCATTTTGTCATACTGGAAACACCACAGATTATATTGTAATTTAATAGCTCTGTAGAACAAATGATATAAAGATTGTAGTGTCAGAGTACTTCTTAAGAAGTAACATGGCACTATTGATGATCACATGCAGGTGGCATAAACTAAATATTCAGACGTGCTACCAACAAATGATTCATTAAGAAAGGCAATGGAGCACAGTGCACAGTATTTCCGATCTAAAAAGGGAGTATGTAATGGACTTGCTGGCTTTAATGTAAAAAGCCTGTTGTGTGACTTTAATGAGGCAGTTGGACTAAAGCAGTATTGCTCATCAAGGTAAACATCTGAGGAATAAGGAAACTGTTACTTGTCCTTTTACTCACTTACATCTAGGGCTGCCACAAACGATTATTTTGATAGTCGACTAGTCATCGATTATTTTTGCGATTAGTCGACTAATCAGATCATGCATCCGTTGGACGTAAAACTTACAGCTTATTGCACCAGCATGCATCTGCTCTTATATAACTATCATTAGCTTACAGCTTTAAGTGTTTAAGGTATGTGCCAAGTAAAAATAAAGACAAGATGATAGTTTATTAAATTTTAATGACATTTGCAGATTGTTTCGGTGGAGTTTAATAAACTCAGCTGTCTGCTCCTTGCTATCTAAAATATAACGGGACCCCGGAGTATATTCTCAAGCATCTCACACCTCTGATAATCAGTTGTCTGCTTGACGTTTATTTAGCTGCTGTGTAAAACCTATAACTTTAATCTCCGCCAAACCGATTTACTCAGGAACAAATAAAATACTAAAAAAGAGCCAAACAATAACATTTGTAAGTTATCTAAGTGAGTCATATACGTTTAACCTGAGTAGCGAAAGACGGCGGTGGGTATGAAAACGATTTGCCGGGAGTCCGGTGTTCTCACGGGCGCTAGTGAGCCTTGCCCAAGGCTAGCTATCGAGCTAGTGGGTAACAGACGGAGCGCTTTTGAAAATATGTGGTGTCTTGATAAACCGAGCAGATATTTGAGGTTTACACAGCTACATTCTCGCCTGAAAATATGTTAAACGTTTATTTTGTGACCCAGAAAGAATAATAAGAGTAATATTAAAACTAACTAGCTGCCGCCATTGTTGGAAACTGAGCTGGGCTGCGCTATGAATTCTGGGACGGAGCTACTTCTTCTTCTTCGGGGATTAACGGCAGCTGGCATCCTTGTACATGCAGTGCTGCCATCTTCTGTTTCAGTCCGTTATTACACTCTTAAATCCTACTACTTATTCCTGCGTCTTTTGTGATCTTACAAAGCTTCAAACGACGCGTCGACTATTAAATCAGTCGTCGACGATTTTGATAGTCGACGTAATCGTGATTAGTCGACTAATCGTGGCAGCCCTACTTACATCACATAAGTCATTTTCACAATCATTGTACTTTAAAAGATTTCAACACAGAGCTTATTGTTCTCTGAACTTCCTTGTTTGCTGAACGGCAGGTAAAGTGCATCTTTTTGTTTGTTTGCTTTTGTGTGTTTGTGTTTTCTCTAATGGGCCTCAGATGACCGTTTGCTTAAATTTGGGTCTCAAAGAATCTTTTTTTCATTCTGCCTGTACTCTCCACCCCTCTTCTTCTATTGCTCAGGTTGAAGCAGAATTTGCCCGTCTTACATCTGTTGACCTGAAAGGGTTCCTATTTGCTGTGCTTGACCATTATGGAGAGGTTCGTGGAGCTGTACAAAATCAAGAGCGGCATAGGAGGGCTAACTAGGCTCATAAAATGCTTCAATGATGATGTAAGTGTTCAACTGCGAAATGTTCTCCTTTGTTTAAGTTTTAGGTTATCCAGTTCAACTGATGAACTCATTGAAAGAAAGCTGATAAGTAAAGTCAGTCTTCATATTTCACAACCGGACATTTAGTGTGGTAACTTTTACAGAATCTATGTATATTGGTGGTAGGTTGGATATCATATTCTACTTGAATGTCCTGATAAGCCTGATTCAAAATCTCCAATGATAATCATAGATCAGGGGTCGGCAACCCTAGGCACGCGTGCCACCGTTGGCACGCGAAGGGTTAACTGATAGCACGCACGACCATAGCTGGACTGGCCATCAGGCATTTGCTCGGTGGCCCGATGATATTTTTTTTATTTTATTTTTTCGTAACCGTATAAACAATGACAGGTGGTGGATTGGCCAGATGCTGGCTGGTGTGTAAAAGTAACTCAGTTGTTTGGTGGTGGCTATGGCGGAGCTTCCACAGATTCAGTAAAATTAACAAGTGGTGGAGGCCAGCAGGTGGATGAGGGAAGGGGAGGCAGGAGGAGCAGAGACCCGAGGTGGCCGCCAGTCCGAGTGTCAGGTGAACTGAACTTCAGGTAAGAAGGTATGACCTGCAGTCTATCTGGGTCAGATATAAACCAAGTTTAGGTGGAGTTTATTTTCGTTGTGCTGACTTTTTACTGTCAGTTACAATAATTCGTACTGCGTGCTAGCTAGCATGACGGAGTTTCTATACAGCTGGGTGGGTGCTATGATGTTACTGATAGTGAACTTTATTTTATCCATAAGGTTAGTTAGTGGAGTTGCCAACCGTCCCATACAAACGGAATCGTCCCGCATTCAGAGAAATTATTACGCGTTTCGTGTTGAGCTGAGAAGGAACACAGTTTGTCCCGTACTTTAGCTAGAATGAAAAGAAAGCTGGATTTATTCTGTCGTTACGCTGCACATCTGCATCTTCTTCTCCTGTCATTCTCTCCTGCTTCTACTTCAATCATGAAACTGATCAATGATCAGCTGATCGGCTTTTCTCTCTTGTTTGTTTATCGCCCACTTTGCGCCAGAAAGAGGAAACCGCCGGATGTCGCACTAAACAACAGCAGGTTGTTTAAGCTTGATCAGCTGTTGTTAGAATTTATTTAATATTAATTTCTAGTATCAGCTGATGTTTGCTGGAGCCACAGCTGTAAAAGCTGCTGGTCCTGATATTGGTTTGTATATCTGGTGAGCAGTGTTGGGGAGTAATGGAATACATGTACCGCCGTTACGTATTCAGAATACAAAATATGAGTAACTGTATTCCGTTACAGTTACCGTTTATAAAGGTGGTATTCAGAATACAGTTACTTTGGTGAAATAAATGGAATACACGGCGGTACTTTCCTGTTTCATATTGTCGCGGGTCAGGACTGTTTGGGTTTGTTTGACAGCTATGTTCTGTTGTTCCAGGCGGCAACGTTACGGTTGCCATGGTTACAGGGTGACGCGCTCTCTCTCTGCGTGTTTCCTGGGTGAGAGAGCGTTTTGTTGTTGTTGTTGTGCTAAGCTAATAGACAGAATGCTACAGGCATAGCTCTAAAGCATGTAGCCTGATGGGCAGTGTAGTCCGTGCTGCAGGGAGAATGGACTGCCATACACGTTATGTGTCTGTGAGCGAGGGAGGGAGAGAAAGAAAAAGTCCGAGCTGTCACGGAGCAAAAACGGGAGCTGGAAGCATGTAAATATAATAATAACCACTGCAGCCAAGAAGACTGCCTGAGGAGCCCATTTGTAAGTAAGCTATTAAGACTCAACTGTACACTGTGTTCGTGTTTTCCTCCGGAAACAATAAGTTCCGTTGGAGCAGCCTTTCAACGCCTCTCTCTGTCTCCCACAAGCAAAGTTGACCCAGACAACAAAGTAAAGCTAGTTTTCGGCTACCAGCCCGACACTAACCCGAGGTATTAGCCAGAGGTCCCTTTACTACGTTTCGGACCTTCAGTAACAGTAATAAATCACAGCAATAGTACATTCACGTAGTTGTAAACAGCATGATAATATATTAAGTATTCCAAAGTATTCAGAATACGTTACCCTCATTGAGTAACGGAACGGAATACGTTACAGAATACATTTTGGGGCATGTATTCAGTATTCTGTAGTGGAACACATTTTAAAAGTAACCTTCCCAACACTGCTGGTGAGAGGGAAACATGAAGATGAAACCAGGAGATGTCCTTACTGAATCATCAGAGCTGAACAGATGATGGAGAAACAGGTTTACCTTTTAGGTGACATGAATGAGTTGAAGGGAAGTTATGAACTGTTTCTGAGAGACAAATAAAACCAGGATCCTTTTTCTATGTAGCTGACAGCTGGTAACTGTGCAGGGGCGGGTCTAGCAAAGTTTTGCCAGGGGGCCAGGTAGGGCATTAACAGGGAAAGGGGGGCACAAAGAAATACTTTCTTATTCTGATTTAAAATCTCTGGCTGTTATTAAATAATTATCTGAAGCTGAAAACCAAAGTTTTTAAATGACGTAAAATGAATAGAAATCATACATATAACAACAAGACTGTACATCACTGTCACAACAGCGTTTGTTTTCATTCAAAGGCTTTATGGCTTTAATACCTGGTGGGCCGGTCTTTAGTCAAAATGCCCGGGCCGTTTTTTTGTCCCAGTCCAGCCTTGGGCACGACATGCAGTGAATTAATCTGAGAAGGTGCATCAAAAATAAATGGCCGCGCCAGCAGTGCACATCGCAAATCAGCTCGCATAGACACATTAGTTGTGCCTCTTCTTAATGACAGTATCTTAGCTAACAACCCCAACTACCAGATTCAACTTGTAATTGGCTAAGAATAACTTAGCCTACTGATGAGAGGGACGTTGTCAGCTTTCCACATTCCGACATTTCAAAAGCTTCAGGAGCTTTCCGCTCAGCACAGCATCAGTACCACGGAAATACACGGATACATCCGTAGACTCGAGACATAATGCATTTTTGGGACTTTCAGGTGTATGGACCAATGTTTTATTTTCTGATCAAACCAGAAAGCTTTAATGAGCAGCTAATTTGTCTCGCCAGTTAATGCGACGTCGAAGCAGCTGGAATCCACAGCTGTGTGTGTGTTCATGGAGCTTGCATTTTCACCTGCTGGACATCACTACCTGACAAGTTTAACTGTCTTCAGAACATTGCCGAGGCCTTATTGACAGTATTTGGCTCTACATATCTGTGTGAGCAGATTTTCTCTCACATGAGTGTCCTCAGGTAGCTGTCTGAATGCTGGACACTCTGAGAGCTGTGTCTCTGAGTGGGAGACCAGAGATCACATTAACATGTGTGTCTCTGTATTAACAAACATGTCATATTGGCCCATTTTATTTTTCTTATCATTGTTGTGAGGAGACCATAAATAGCATTTGTATTTTCTGTTGTACAGTTCATTTGCTGTTATGGAGTTCTTGTTATGGATAAAAAGTGTCTTTTTTTTGTTTCAATATGGCTGATAACTATTCGCTGATAGCTGCCAACATCTGCAAACAAATATAATTCTATAAAGTGGTTCTATATAGTGTGTAACTGTTCATATAGAGCGTTATTAAATTTATTGCTAATGCAATCATATGGCACACTGACTTCTGAGGAAATTTTAAATGGCACTCGCCATCAGAAAGGTTGCCTACCCCTGTCATAGATTGATGGTGTTAGCAGAGCTGCTCTGTGCAGTGTTATGGCATAATATTTTTGAGGGAGAATAAAAAGTCAACACACATATCTTATTTCTGACGGAGGACTCTTCCACTACACTTCTCCAGTCCATTCACAAAGTCGTTGCATGGTGAGACATGGATAGGAAATGGGCGGAGCCTGTTACCGTCATTTTATTGTGACGCAAAGTACAAACACCTGTGGACACACAATCCAACACCCCCACTTGTACACAGGTTGGGGAAAAACAGTCCTCCGAAAAAACATCTTACATTCCAAACACAAATACAGAGAATTTGTCTAACTTAGACTTTGAAACTGGTTTCGTCATCATATCTGCTACCATTGACTCAGTTGGACAGTAATCAATGAGCACTTTCCTTTCATGTACAGCTGACCTTATAAAATGATATTTCACATCAATGTGTTTACATCTTTGTCTGTTCACTGGATTTTTTGACAAAGCGATTGTTCCCTGATTGTCCTCCAATATCATAGGTATTTCATACTCAAACTCATCAAGATCTTGAATCAAATAAGTCAAATACATACATTCCTGAATTGTTGCTGCTAATGCCATGTATTCGGCTTCACAAGTTGATAGTGCTGTAGTTGTCTGCTTTTTGGTTTTCCATGATATCAAAGGACCATTTTCATTTAGGCTTACACAATAACCTGTCATACTGCGTCTATCAGAAACATCGGATGCCCAGTCTGCATCACTGTATGCTTGTAGACCTAGTTTTCCACTTGAACATTTCCTAAAACACAGTTCTTTTCCTTGACTACCTTTTAGATACCTCAGAACATGTTTCACTGCTGTCCAATCATCAACAGTTGGCGCATTGAAGTGTTGTGACAGTTTGCTGACAACATAGCTTAAATCAGGTCGCGTACAATAGCTCAGATAAATAAGACATCCTACTGCTTCACGATATCTCCTCACATCTGGTAATGTCTCGAATTTATCAGAATGAGTCCATTTCTGTTCACAGGGTGTTAACCTTGGCTTACAGTTTTGCATGTTAAATCTTTTTAAAATGTTCTCAATATATATTTTCTGTGACATTTTGACACATTCTTTTTCTTGAAGAAAATCTATTCCTAGAAAATGGTTAAGTTTCCCCAGATCTTTCATTTGGAATTTAGAAGAGAGCATTTCTTTCACGCCTGAAAGCACATTTTCATTGTTAGCTGCAATGAGTAAATCATCCACCCACACTATGATGATTACTTTTTCACTTTCAGTTTCTTTTGAATACACACAATGATCAGCAATATTTTGTCTAAAGCCACAACTGCTTAAATAGTCATGTAAGGTTTGGTTCCAGTTACGACCCGATTGCTTCAGCCCATAAAGTGATTTCTTTAGTCTGTACACCAGTTTATTAGTCTCACTTGATTCTGTCTCAAAACCTTCTGGTTGTTGTATATATATTTCTTCATTTATTGGTGCGTGTAGATAGGCGGTTTTTACATCCATCTGGTGAACCAACATATCATCCTGAACCACTTTCTGCATCAAAACTCTCACACTCGATAAATTAGCAGTCGGTGAAAAAGTCTCCTCATAATCAACTCCTTTTGTTTGACTAAAACCTTTAGCCACAAATCGAGCTTTATATCTGTCTGATCCGTCTGAGTTCTTTTTAACGGCATAAACCCATTTACCCCCCACTGCTTTCTTACCCTCTGGTAAGGTGGTTAAAGTAAATGTGTCATTCTCCTTAAGGGATTGAATTTCTTCATTCATCGCTTTTTCCCATTCTTTTGACTCACTTGACACAATAGCTTCGCTAAATGATGTGGGTATTTCACACAACAATCTGTAGCAATAATCAACACTGGTTTGCATCTGTTCATTTTCACACTCTTTCACATCCGTGATATAATCACTCAAATAATCAGGTCTCTTTCTGATTCTGGATGGATAACGTGTAGCTCCAGCATCTACTTTATCCTCAGTTTTAACCTCGGACTCAGTTTGACTGCTTTCACTACCATCTGGAGTGTCCTCATCCTTCGTCTGTTTGGGTTCACCATCTTTTCTGGATTCATAAACCTCATCTTCATACATCTGATCACTCTGTGTTTGTTGATCCATTGTCGCGGGATTTAGTATTTTTATCAATCTGTGCTTTTCAACCTTCCCGGTTTTTGGGAAATAGATCAAATATGCTGGACTATTTTTGTCATATCCCAAGAAAACACCTTTGTCGCATCTTGGATCCAGCTTTCCCCTATTTTGTTTATAAGCATAGCACAATGATCCGAATTTTTTAATTCTAGAAAGATCAGGTCTTTTTCCAGTTAACATCTTATACGCTGTCTGACCTGTGCGTTTGTTAAAACATCGGTTCCTAATCACTCCCGGGGTTTGTACTGCATATGGCCATAAAGACTTTGGCAATTCGCTCTCAACTAACATGCATCTCGCCATGTCAAAAAGTGTACGCCAGTTCCTCTCTGCTGTTCCGTTTTGATGAGGCGAATATGGCGCCGAAGTTTCCTGCCTAATGCCGTGTCTACTTAATAAATCTCTGAACTGTCTGCTTGTAAATTCAGTTCCATTATCAGAACGAATGCACTTGATTTTCCCATATGGCAATAAAGGACATCTGCAATAAATCTTTCAGTTGCTTGAGTTGTATCACTTTTGTGTTTCAGATTATATACAAATGTTGCACCTGAATAATCATCAACAAACGACAAAACAAACTTAAACCCTTCTTTAGAGTTTGGCGTAATCGGACCAGCTAAATCCGTATGTACCAACTCTAATGCTGCCCTGGCCTTTTCATCTGGTTCTCGGTTCCTAGTTTGAGTAAACTTCCCTTGTATACAGGCTTCACATTGCATATTTTTGTTGATTTTACCCTTAATTTCCATTCCATCAACGACATTTTGCAGATTTTGAACATCCTCATAATTACAGTGTCCTAGAATTTCATGCCACGTTTGCATATCAAAACATCCATTACATTTATCTTCAAACTCTTGCACAGTGTTTATAAAGAACAGTCTCTCGTGTTCATATATAGGGAATTTTGTTCCATCAACATGTTTAAGAAAACTGTCCCCGTGTTTGAAAACCACAGTGGCTCCGTTACTAGTAGCTGCTTTTACTGACAAAATGTCCTGTGGGAACGATGGAATGTAGAGTGCTTGTTTCAATGTTACCTTGTGGCTGCGTCCTTTACTGTCGATCATACTTATCTCAGCATCTCCTCGCCGCTTTGCAGCTCCTCTGCTCCGCCTTCCGTCAGCCAACTCTACACAATGAGCCTCGGGTCGAAATGTGTCATCAAAAGTCTTAAAACTCTCGATCTTCGTGAAGATATGTGACGTCGCTCCCGTATCCACCAGTAGCTGGTTATTCAGCATCCCTTGGCCGCCGTCCGGGACCCTCTGGGGTTCGGAGCCCGTCTTGAACACGTAGTCCTTCTCCACGACCCCTCTCGCTTCATCCCGTCTTAGCTTCCTTCTACAGGTCGCATCTTTGTGTGTACTACTCCGGCAAAAACTGCACCATACTCTGGATCGGCACGTTCTTGCAGTGTGTCCCTTTAGTCCACATTTAAAACACACAATCTCATTATTCTTTGATCTTCGGTCATCTGCTCGCCATGAAGTAGAATCCTGGTCTGATTGCACTTTTGTCCTCATTACGTTGTCATCAGTTACAGCCGCACGCATTCTCTCGGTTTCTTCATAACTTCTGAGTTTTACTTTAAACTCTGAAAATGTGATTTTTGCTTCACTCTGTGTAACGTGCACAATCAGGGGTTTAAACGTCTCTGGTAGACCTTTCATTATCATTGCGATCAGAAGTCCATCAGTTAGTGACTCACCCGCATTTTTTAACGCTGTGATAATTGCTTCTGCTCGGATAATATAGTCCGTCACACTTTCATTCTTTTCATTTGTGAGAGAAGTGAGTTCGGTGTACAGACTTATGATCCTTGGCTTGCCCACTCCTGCATAATGACCTCTCAAAATTTTTAGGGCTTTCCGTCCGTCATCAACTGCATCTCTCATAACTAACGATAAACTTTTGTCATCCAGAAATTGTATCAACTCTGCATATGCTTCTGCATTTTTGTCATCATCTTCACCATCGGCTTCTTCATCACCCTCAGCCTTTAAGATGACATCTTTCAAACCTTGTAGTCTGAGATGACCAAGGAACTTCGTTTCCCATATCTCATATTTCCTTTCATCTCCATCAAATTGCAAACGGGAATATCGACTGCCCAACTCTGCCGTGCGTCTGCTCATGATGCACAAAAACGCTTACTCACTCAATCGTGCCAAACTTTTAACACCTGCCGGTAACTTGCGGTTTCAGGAAACGCTGCCCTTCCTTTGGCAGTTACAGGATCTCTTAGCTGCTGCTCTGGGCCCATAACCTGTTAGCAGAGCTGCTCTGTGCAGTGTTATGGCATAATATTTTTGAGGGAGAATAAAAAGTCAACACACATATCTTATTTCTGACGGAGGACTCTTCCACTACACTTCTCCAGTCCATTCACAAAGTCGTTGCATGGTGAGACATGGATAGGAAATGGGCGGAGCCTGTTACCGTCATTTTATTGTGACGCAAAGTACAAACACCTGTGGACACACAATCCAACAGATGGAATTATGTATCAAAAAGCTGTGAATTTGGAGCTGTCTCTATGCTTCACAAATACTGTTTAAAAAGTGTTTTTGTTTTCTTTTTGACTTCTTTGACCAGAGCCCTACACAAAGGAAGAGGACAGAGGACCTTATTTTCTAAAGGAAGATCCCTCACACACTTTCAAGACTGTGAAGGTTAGCATTGTTTCTTTTAGTAAATGTAATAATAACAGCACCACAGTGGATTTTAAATTAAACATGTGGCATCTATGAAACAATAGATGCCACATGATAACATGTGTACTTTTTCCTCACCAAATGTATTATTACAAGATCTTTGACACTGGATTTGGTCTAGGTTTCAGAGAAACTAACTGGCAAGCTAGCATTGATATTATTAGTGTCTTGTGTTTATTCATGTCTTCACCAGGGTCTTTGACATTTCGCTGCCTTACTGTTCACTTCAGCTTTACATTTGATTTCTGACATTGTATATTGTAATGGCAGAGATATTAGGATATTTAAGGGGCTGCAGTGGCTGTGGGGGCAATACTTTGGTGAAATGTCCTGGACCCAGGAAAAGAGACTGTGTAGACTGGGTAAGCAATTAAAGGTTACTGGCCGAGAGTCATTGGGCACCTGGGTAAAGGTGGATGTTGATATTCAGTGCCAATTATGCAACCTGTTCAGCCATGTCCATATGCTCTTTTTTCATGCTGTTAATATAGGGGGAAAAATAAACTTTAATCAATAAACTGATTGAAGAAGCATTGTCTATGGAGCCATAATCTGATCCTGCAGTGTAGCTGCAGTTTGCACATTTCATGTATTCTCAGCCAGATTTGGTTTAGAGCACAGCCAATACACAGCATAAGTAGATTTAAATTCACATACTGGTGATGGCAAGCTACATTGTAGCCACAGCCGCCCTGGCAGAGGCGAGGCTGCCAGACACTGGCGCCACCGGGCCCTCTGACCACCACCAGTAGGCAACGGGTGAAGTGTCTTGCCCAAGGACACAACGACTGAAACTGTCGGAGCCGGGGCTCGAACCGGCAACCTTCCGATTATAAGACAAACTGTCAACTCTTGAGCCACGATTCAGTCATCCACCCATGTGTGTGAATGACTGAATGTGTAAAGCGCTTTGGAGTCCTTAGGGGACTAGTAAAGCGCTATACAAATACAGGCCATTTACCATTTAAATTGAAAATTTTGTTTGAATTCTGCAATTGAAGACATGCTCAGTTATTTATGAACATGGTCTTTGTTTAAAGCAAGAAATGAATTTGTAACATGGGGGTGCATATCTCATTCTGAAAAAAACTTTAACAACTAATAAGTGTTACCCAAAGCCAATCACCATCATCCAAAGCATCAGTATGGGTCTTCTTTGGAAAGACATGAATTCTTAAGGACAAGGGATATTGTGTAATTGTAATTGTGTAATTTTATTTATTTATTTTTTTGTCTTTTATAGCCGACAGGTATTGAAGACACGTTTTCTAAGAGGATGAAAGTTGGCATTGCGATGGTGAAAGAAGAAGACATCATCGATGTGTTGGTTGTCCTTGAGGCAGCAGTAATCCTGTCTAATCTGAGGGATGTCTCAAGTGCCATTTCCATGCTGATCGGTCTTTTTTTGCCCTCAACATAGACTATCCAAAGGAACTTAAGGACATCTTTGAAGTCATTCAGAACGTCCTAATGAACATTGGTGGAAGGAAGTGCATCTCACTAGTGCATGGTCTAAGAAACAGACTCTTGCAGAAAGCCATGCAGAACTGTAATTGTATGCTCACAGCATACAATTGCCTTAGTGTTAAGGACAGTTTTTATTTTACTGTTTGTTTTTTTTATTTTTGCAAGTTCTCATTCTCACTTTTGTATGTCACTAAATGACTACACTTTACATTCCAGATTAGACAATTACTTATTTGTTCATGGTTTAAGAAACTTATATGAATAACAATATAATGGTGGACTCTGCAGATGCTTATCTCATGCAAGTCAGTAGTTTTTCCTTTGTTTTGCAATTGAGCAGACTCAAACTGATGTTTCTGAAATATCCATATTATCAAATGTTTCAGAAGCATGCACTCATTTTCAGAGATATTGGTTCTGTGGAATTTGTTGCAATTGTAAACGAAGACAAACACGAGAGTTTGATGTCTTAGTTGTTATAAACTGATCTTTACTGTCACTTATCAAAGGTTTTGTACTATTTTAATATTTCACGTTTTATGCTAACAGGTGTGACTGAGCACAATGAAGTTTAAAAATTTTGCAAATGTAAAGAATAACTTTTCTAAAATAGCAAGTGTCCCGTTGATACATTACATTAATGCAGACTTTATGTTGTTACTTCACAAGAATCACTACTGCTCCTAGAGTATTGGTCAGAATTTAATCTTCACCCAAACTTGGCTCAAGACCAAGTTCAAATTTATTGTTTCACAGGGAGCAACCTTTGAGTTTTGATGGATTGTGAGAAAGATGAGCTACGTCACTGATTTTTCTGTTTCTCAGATGACTAAGATGGCACAATAAATGGTGAATGTTGGGTGCTCATTAGTAATTGTCTTGTCATGTTCTTAAAATAAACTTTCTGTATGAAATGATCAGATAGACTTTAATGGAATCTGTGTGTGTGTGTGTGTGTGTGTGGGGGGGGGGGTTCTGTAAACAACAGAAAATTAATTTAAAGGAATGTAGATATTTAAACCTGAGATCTAAGATAAACCTAACAGGTAGTTTTGCTGAAATGGATGTTAGAAAGCCCCAAAAAAACAAAACAAAACTTAAGATGTTTAATACACATTTTTCTTTACATCCAGTCAATCAACTCTGATAATTAAAATGAAACTGATTTACAAGTTCACTCAGCTACCTTAAGGAGCTCAGTTAATTAATAAACTTAAATCAACTTAGCTAACAGATTATGTTAGTTAAGCTAAAATAGGTTCCTAAGTTAAAAGAACTACTAAAGTATTTGAATTAGCTAAAAACCCAAGTCAACTGAACTAGGACAAGAGGTTAAACAATAGATTATTTTAATTTAGCTGAAAGGGATTTCCCAAGTAAAAATGACAATTAAAGGAGTTGAACTGACTAACAAATCTCAGCCAACTAAACTAAGACAAAAGTTTAGACAACATGAGATTTTTCATTAAGATAACAATTGGTTGTTTTATAAGAACAAACTCTATTTCTTGACTTAACTTAAAATTTTAAGGCAGCCCTGTACCTGATATTTTTAAGTTGAAACAACAAGTTAGATTTTACAGTGTAGAGGGTGCTGTAGTCCTAAGACTGTGTCTAGCTTCTTTCATTCAGTCACCTGTTGCCCTAACCTGGATTGACACAACAAGCGAACCAATGATTTTCATGTTCAAAATTCAAGGAATGAAAGTTGTTTGTCACATACTAGGACTGAAACAGAGCACCGCTGAATGATTGCAGCCATTCCCCAACTCTCTGTGAATGATACTCATGGTTGTTGATCAACTGTCATGAATATTTGCATATTAATGATGAAGGAACTGACCTCCCAGCCCATTGATCCTTCAGTGGGCTGGTTTCAGTCATTATGCAAATGTACTGTTTATAAGATTTGGGGAAACCTGCAGTCAGCTGAGACTGAAGTCACGTTTCTCCCACTGAAAACGCTGCGCCCAGATGAACTGCATTTTCATGCAATAACCTGCTGATGTATTTTGCGATTTTTACAATAATCTGATGCTGATCACTAAGCTCTACCTTTGCTGACTTACAGTTATGCAATCAGCTCAGACTGAAGGATCACGAATGTCATATGAAAGTACCTTCTAACCTGTAATTTACACAACACTGACCTCTCACTTTCAGCTCCACTTGTTTCTTCCTCAGCATGTTTCCCTCCTTGCTGTAGACGGTGCAGGTGTAGGTGTTTGTGTCTCCCTCTGTGGGATTGTTCAGGGTCAGACTGAAGTCTCCAGGTTCCAGTAACTTTCTCTTCATCTTCATTCGGTCTCTGTAAAACTCGTCCTGTGCTCCAAGCTGGTCAGAGTCATTCTGATACACGTAGACCTTCCTTTTGTCTCTGTCCTCCCACTCAACTTTTGCATCTTTCAAGAAGTTAACCGTTTTGCACGGCAGCTGGACAAACTCCACCCCTGAGTCCACCACCTTTTGGTAACCTGAGACAACAAAGCACAACATGGTGACATCAGCAGCAGCTGTGATGGTCACATGACCTTCCTGTCCCCTCCTTGTCTTCTAGTCTCAGTCAGATTGTGTCTCAGTTTGTTCCTGATGTGTTCCTGACTCGTTCTTTGGTAACTAGTCTGCAGCGTCCTGTAAAGTGCTGCAGACATGTTGGATGAAGAGCAGAAGAACAGACAGACTGAGCCTCCACAGTCGGCCATGTCTCACACACATCAGCACAGAGACCAAGAAGATCTCATGTGAACACAGTCAAATCACCATCGAAATTATGGGTAGAGCAGTGCGAGGGACTCACCTGACATGAAATAGTGACGAAAATAATATAAAAGACCTCCAGAAACCACAAGAAGCAACAGGAGAACCAGGAAACCTGTGACAACCGCTAGAACGTTGGCCCAAGATGCAAATGGTTCTGTGGAGACATTGTTAATGAAAATAAATATGACTTCTGACCTCTGACCTGTATCTGCAGCACTAACCTCTGACTTGTATCTACAGCAATGACCTTTGACATGCAGCACTACTTTTTGTCTCAGGATGTCTTTGTCCTTGTGGATGGTGCAGATGTATCCTCCACTGTCTCTCTCTCTGGGTGTTTTTAAGGTCAGACTGAGGTCTCCAGTTCTCAGCAGGTCTTCATTCATCTTTGTTCTGTTTGTGTAAAGGTCGTCCTGAGTCGTAGCGTCATCGTCTCTGTTTGGATAAGCATCCACCATTATGAGTCCGAGGTCAGAGCGAGTCCACTCCACTGTGGTGTCTTCAGACAGGTTAGGTTTTGTGCTGCAGGGCAGGATGACAGACTTTGACCCTTCCCTCACCGTCACCATTTTCTGCTCATCTGAGAGGAAAAGAAACCGTTGTATTAACACTAGTAATCCTTCTTGTAACTAGAGCATGAATGAGTATTTACATTCCTGACCACTGACTCTGTCCAGGAACCGTTAATAATGTATTCTCCAGGGTTTTCTGTTTGTTAAACAAAACCATTTTGAATGTTTTGATTGTATCAATGAATAAAAATCAGCTAGTTTTTGTAAATGACATGAACACACAGACTTCTGAGCAGAATCTGAAGAACCTAATTGCTAATTTGTACGATCATATTTTCTTCTGCTTGGTTGTTCATGTTTGTCTCTCTCCACTTAGGTCTGTGCTAAAGGTTCCTGCTCCCTTCAGTACTGATGAAACATCAGTTAGTGCATCATAGTGAGGGCATCAGTTTGACCTCTGACCTTTGGTGACAGCACTGACATATGACCTGTAATTGCAACTGGTGTTCGAATTTGTTGCTGACCTTTGACCTGCAGCTGGATGTCTCTAAGTCTCCGTTCTTCTCCTCCAGCACTGATGGAGCAGGTGTAGTTTCCGCTGTCAGTCTTTGTGGGTTTCCTCAGAGTGAGGCTGAAGTCTTTTGTAATGAAAGCGTGTCGAGTCATTGATGTGCGCCTGCTGTAACGCTGGTTTTGTCCTCTAACATTGTCTCCTCCTTTTTGTCGTTGATGTACAGATTTGGGATCCAGGTCACTGCGAGTCCACATCACTGTGGAGTTGTCAGGTATAAAACCTGAGTACAGACAGGGCAGCTGGACAGACCTTTCCCCCTCATTCACCTCCACCACCACAGCCAGAGCATGCTGGGAAACTGAGGACACACAAAGAGAAACTCAAGTCAGATACATGTTGTGGGTTTGACTCAATGTTAAAATGATGGAATACAAGTAGCATCATTTCTGTTTAACAAACAGAGAAGAAAATCTAATCAAATTTAATCAAAGACACTGAAGTAAATGAAATAAGCCTTTAATCTTTAGAGTCAGGGATACAATCACCTACCCAAGATGCAAAAACCTTTCCAATAAAAATGACTAATTTCATTTGTTACACAAACACGTTATTCTGACAAATTGATACAAATACATTCCACCTATGGGCTAATATTTGAATAAAAAAAACTTCCCAATTCTTTGGGCACTTTTTGATTTTACTGCAAGTAGCACAAGTATTTTTTATTTTTTTTAATTTTACATGGGAGTGTTAAACACGTTAACATTTCAAGACACCAGATCAATGCACACACTCAATGTTTTGATTTAGTATCTTCTGGTTCCAACAACACTATTAATACTACTACTTATGAAATAACAACAGTGTCATGGGCTTCTACCAGGTCATTGCTGTGTGGATTTGTTCTAAGCGGTAGAACGTGAGATATTTAGCTTTTCCACTACTGAAACAGTTTCTGCCATTACTGCTGTGTGAAAATGGGTTTGATAATAATTTCAAAGGATTTACCAAGAAAAGAAAATCACAACTGGATGTCTGGGTGTCATTAGGCACCCCCTCTGTTCAAGGATGGTCATTAACAATGGACATAGATGGCTTCTTTCACTCCTCTTTCAAACCGGTCTTGTTCCGTGGAGGTATTTACTGCCATGTGTTATGGCATAATGAAGTGGCTGTTTAGCCTCTCCAATGTAGAGGTCTGAGCATTTCCTGGGCAGAACACTGCAAAAGTGTATGAACTGGGTGGAGAATGATCTCATCATGTTTACCACATGCTTTGTTAACTGTGATGTAACCTCGGGGTTTTTTAACCCTGCAACTAAAATACTTCACATTACTCATATTTTCAAACCTGTTGATCACCTGACCTCAGCAAAGCCACGCCCATACTGTTTCAAAGTGCCAAACTGCTACTTTAGCATAGTTAGTTTGCTAGTCTGCCTCTCCTGTGCTGCTGGTGTTCAGTTTTTGTTTCTGGATTTTGAACTGTGTTGAACCAAAGCTGTATTTATCCAATTTTAAATAGAACTCCAATGCAACAACACAGCTAAAGCTTTTATTCTACAATTCTGAAATAATGGGTAAAATGGCATTAAAATAACAGAATATACAAGCAGACCCACTGAATGGAAGATTTGCATAATGTCCATTCACTCTTTCTGTTGCGACTTTCATCCATAAATAAAGTTGTGGCCGGCTGAGTTGGTTATGTCCCTGTGACGCACCTCCAACAATCCATAGTGAGTCATACTTGTATTTTGCGTATTTCTTTAAAGAACAAAACAAACCAAACTGTTGCGCTTTGAATCAAATTACAAACAGCGCATGCATTAACTAATGTGCCAAAAAAAAATGACGGTCAACAGAAAAGTTTGCCCAGAAACCACTCACCCAACCCCTGCTGCAATCACCGAGATCAGGTAAATAGACTGTGACCACACCCCCATGCAATCACCTCAGATGCAGGTAAAGCTATACACCTGTGCCACCATAACAAATAAACAAAACATAAACACTGACTTTGGCTCTTACACTTTTACTGTTTTTACAGCAACAGCAGTTCATGGAACCTTGCAATAGTTCCAGAATGTAGCAGTGTATGCGTGCTGTGCCATAGAGACATAGCAGCACAGAAATCTGAGATGTACTTTTTAAAGGTTAGATGTTTAAAAATAAAATTGCATGCTATCAGTACACCCAGATAAAATCATCTTGTGCCCTAAAATTCATGCATCATATATTGTTGGTACATATATTGGTACCAAGGTGCTGTAAATATGTATGAGATTAGGATACTGTTAGCTGGACATAACTATGGTCACAGTCAGAGTCTCTGAGTAAGCGTCAGCAGGGGTGCAAATTTCAGGTTCTCAGAGACTTCTTGGTTATTGTTCTGACTCACATTTGTAACCATGGTAATATCAATTTCCAGTAATTGTTACAATGGACGTGGTTTCACCTCCCTGGTTACTCCACAGGTGGCAGGTGAGTGAGGCTTAGATATTTTGTACTGACTGTCTCTTTGACTTCTTTTCTCATCACTCTTTCATCACGGACTGATTTCAAAGTGATGTTTCCTGTCATTCATGTCCACTGTGTGACAATTTAGCTCAATTTAGCCTCTCAGCGGCCTTCTACACTGTTAGCATTGCTACACTGACAATTGTTTATCACAAATTGATAGTGTGTCTCTTAATTCAAATATGCTGCTAAGAACTGCTGGTGTTTCAGATAAACAGGTAGATTATATGGTGTTAGTCCAGCAGTACGGCAGACTTGCTATATTTTAGGACCCATGACTGACAAGTCAGGAAATGAACAATATTTTATCTTTAAATGAGCTGTGCTTGTTAAAACAGCGCTTGAGTCTGCTGACACTTTGTTTTAAACAAAATAATAGCATGTGACTTTAAATTGGCCTGTACAGCGCTTTACTAGTCCCTAAGGCCCCCAAAGCGCTTTACACATTCACCCATTGGTGATGGCAGCTACATTGTAGCCACAGCCACCCTCGGGCGCAATGACAGAGGCGAGGCTGCCGGACACTGGCACTACAGGGCCCTCTGATCACCACCAGTAGGTGAAGTATCTTACCCAAGGACACAGCGACCGAGACTTTCCAAGCCGGGGCTCGAACCTGCAACCTTCCGATTATAAGGCGACCTCCCAACTCTTGAGCCACCATCGCCCTTTACCTGGTGACTACCATGCTAAAGAGCAATGCAGGTGTCTGCGCTGATCTGTGTTCATAGTTTTGCCAACATTAAACTGTTAGGTAAATATTGCTGCTCTTACTATTCTTTACACACACTTTCCTGTGATGTGAGGATGGTCTTACCCACAACTACAGGACACATTTTCTATTGTCTGCACTCAGAGTGGATGTCAGTGTGTTTGTGCTGCGCTGTCAGTGTGACAGTCTAACCAGACTAACCTGTGACATGCCTACAATTAGATTCATTCTGACCATATTTCAGCTCAACACTGAAACACTGTTTCAAGTTCAACATATCAGACAAACCTCTGCGGCTAAATTATGACATAAATAAAATGTCATCACATCACACAGAAAACATAACCCATACTGGCTCGGACATAAAACGGGTTAACCAGGTCCGGGTCAGGTGTGGGCTACTGGAACGAGAAGGTGTAAGTGAGCAAGCGATGAAACAGGGTGCTGTTGCAATGCTACTACACAAATAACCTAAGTGGACGGGGTTACATGAAGAGGACGTTTGGAATCACTGATATTCAGACTGTGCTGGAACCATGCATGTAGAGACCATCTGTTTCCCCTTTCTGTGTGGCACAAAGACACGTCAGGTGGAACCAGAGATGGACTCACCAGACCAAAGCACAGATTTCCACTTTGTGTTTCTTAGCCCAAACAAATCTCTTCTGCTTGTTGCTTTTCCTTGGTTTTGGTTTCTTAGCAGCTATATGACCATAAAGGCCTGATTTATGCAGTCTTCTGTTGACAGAAAGCAAATCAACCGGTTTGAAAACTATGAATGAAATGAGCGCACATTTCTGTGTTTGTTCTGTGCCTGGGGGTTTGGGTTTGGCTAAACACACTGAACGTGAGCTCACTTAAGCTGAAGTGTTGACAACAGAAAGAAAAAGCAAAACTTGCATTCCCTGATTTTTTTCTTTTGTGTGTGACATACAGGAATGTACTGAGACATTTCTAATGCTAGTTTATGCTTTAGAACAGGATTCAATATATATTCAAAATATATTTGTTTGATAATTAAATTTTCCACACTGTTTTGTAATTATTATTTTCTTCAGTTATATATCCGAATGCATGACAGCAGCACTGAGTTTAGATTCAATCACAAACATCTTTAATACTTGTTGCTATTTTTTTGCTTTGTTAAGTGTAAAATAAAAGAGAACCAATATATATCAAGCTGTAAAAATGTTGCCCTAGTGTCAGGCTCCTGGGTCATGAAAAACCCACTGTTTTTGGAACATTGACTCACAACATACAGCAGTCGTAAGTAAAAACTTAAGCACGTTTCCACGAATCTGAATTGGATTGTTAGTTTGATCTGAATAAGAATCCAGTGTTTGATGGAAATCTCCTCCTGCTGCACTTCAACACATTAAAGAGAGAGAGATGATGATGAGAGCAGAGAGAGGAAGGTGTACTTACCGTGCAGGAGGATCACAAACACCACTAACATCTTCATGTTCCTGTCAAACTCAGAGACTCTTTAAAAGCCCTTCAGGACATCAGCTCACAGCAGCTTCACTTTCCTCTGCTGATCATCTACTGACACTCTCACACTGCTCACACTGTCACAGAGTTCAGCTTCACGCCTTGTTAAACCAGATCAGTGGAAACAACTCCAGACGCGCACGGATCACTTCTGAGGAAAGAGGAAGACGTTCAGTTTCCTCATAGTTTCACACCTGAGTGCTCTGGTTGGAGGCGGCTATCGCCACATCTGTTAATAACCATGTGTTTGGGTCACTTTAGGTTTTCTGGGAGTTCATGTTGTCAGGTTTGTTTAACACACTGTAGGTGTGTAAAGTCACAGAGTAGCTGGTTTTAAATGTATCTATAAACTTTATTTACATTTTATTTAGGCTTAAAAACCGTCCAAGTTTATTTCTTTGGACTGTTTTCACTTAGTGCCACCTGGAGGACAGTCAGCTCCCTGCAGCAGCTCTGGAGGACTGTTAACTGATGAAGAGCTCGGCCTGCACAGCCTGCTTCATCACCGACTTCTTTAAATAAACATGACCAGGATCAGTCGCTGCACCTCAGACAAACATTTGTTACACAGCAGCCGCCTTCACACCGACTGAGCTCCATCACAGCTTCAGAGCTCAGCTTACTAAAGTCCAAAGTTTATTTCCTCTCAGGTTTATTACTTTCAGTAAAGTTTCACTTTTAGAGCCCTGACCAGCATCCTGCAGCATCTGGAGCAGCTGTGTGGTGCTGTCATGTCAATAAGGATCAAAATCTGTGGGGATGTTTCCAGCAGGGGTTATAACCTGCAGTCAGCAAGGTGTACCTAATAAAGTGGCAGTGTTTATGTCACCGTGCAGCACCATCAGAAAACGGTGGTTTACATCTCTGTTACAGGAAACCTGAAGAGTTAAAACACAAGAGAAGAAAATCTAAACGTTACACAAAGAACATAAAAGAACTAAACTTCATAAAAACGTCACAAATGATGCTTTAAATGAAAAATAAATCCCTGTAAATAATTCAACAGGTCACATATTAGAACCACCTTAACTAAAACTCTGTAGCCGCTCACTGTGGTTTGTCCCAGCAGCTCTTAGGAAACAAACTGCTAACTTCAGTGTTAGCACACACTGTTAGTAAACTATGCAACACAGAGTTCAGGTTTCAGTTGTGTTAAGTTGTGAAGTTGTGATGAAAGTTTTCTTACTGACACAGGTAGGATGGTCAGGCGTCCTCTGTTCCTGCACCGTTCATGAACTGTCACTTATAAAATGCTGCCAAACATCAACTACACTCAATAACTAAACGTGTGCAGGTTAAAGTGATGGACGCCCAGATCTGCACTCCAAATAAAAACAGACTAAAGGTGTTTCCTTCACAAACAAAGACAATATTTACAAAGATCTCACAGGTAAACTGTGAGCGATCACAGCAGCATCTCATCCTGACTAACAGCTTTTAGATGCAGGGAGAGCGTCGTGGTTCAGAGGTGCTTCAGCAGATGATGAAGGCCTTTCTGTTGCATTGTGTAGTGCTGTGGATGCCATGATGGTTGACTGGGTCTGGTTCTACTGGACTCACAAACACTTCTGAGGTATTTACACCTGAAGCCTCATTTAATGTGAGTCAGAAACAAACGGCTCACCTGTGATTAATGGATGTTTCCCTGCATTTATATTTGCACACAGTTTATTTCTTACAGCAGGAAAACTGAACAGAATGTATGTAAGAGGTTAGAGTGAGGATGATGTCACTTAATACAGAAAATCCATGTTTGTCTGTTTTGATGATGAAGGACTTCTTTAGCTCTGTAAACAGCTACACTTGAGAGGACAGAGGTGATTTCATGGATCAATAACAATGTGTTTATCAGCTTTCATCATCGCAGCGCAGACATGACGTCAGATCTATCAAAGTGAAGGCCGTCTCTCTGATGACGTCACAGAGTCGTTCTGTCCAATAAAGGATCTCAGATCAGCTGCTGCCATCTTGTGGCCACAGTTGGTTACTGTCTCTGAAAGTTGTCTCATGTTTCCTGTTGTCCTGTTAACAAAGGCTGGAGCTCATCATGCTGAGAGGGGAGCAGCATTTCTTGGCTCTTCACACATGTTCATTATATTCTGATGATCCTGGATGGAGACAAACTACAGATAAGTGTGTTCAGCCCAACTAGTTTATCTCATTACAGCAGTTTGATGTTTCCCTTTGAATCCCCCTGAAGATACTGACAGTGAAGCACGTACATAATACTCCAGCCTTTCAACTCTGAGCTTATTTAGTTCTATTAATACACTGAAATCTCATTTGTGTCATGAAGAAAGTCTTTAATCAAACAGAATTCAATTATCAGAAACATTTCATATATGGAGTTAAACATGAATCATTGTTTCAACAACATATTTATTGTTGTCATAAACAGACAAGAAGACAACAACAAACTGCTCCTCCCATTCAACACATGTCAGTCCATAACCCAGCAAACTAAATCATCTCCATTTACACACATCAAATAGAAACATGAATCACTTGTAATGATTAGAAACTTGATAGAATTTCAAATCTAGTTTGGGCAGTCATTCAGTGAGAAACAGTGAAATGATTTTCCATGTGAAAAGGTGGACAGCAGAAACAGAAAGAAACAGTGAGAACTAAAAGAGAAACAAAGAGCTTTGGAACAACGAGGCAGCAGGAGGACAGCTGCAGTTTAACAGCTTCACTGACAGGAAACAACATTAGAAACATCATCATCCTCAACTCATCTGCTCCACTGACACTGACACCTTCAATGGACACACCTTCACTTTACCATCAGTGTTAATGTATGGAAACATCCTGTGAGTGAAAGTGTGTGTGAAGGTGTGTATGTGTGTGTTAGTATCAGGATCAGAGAACGACAGCTTTCCTCTGTTCCAGTCCAGTTTCACTCTGATCCTCTGGAGCTTCTTCTGGAATGAGAGAGCAGTGACAGGAGCTGATGGTGACCATGCTGAGTATTTACCTTGACACAAAAATATTCCCCACAATCCAGACCGTATGTCTCCCTTCCTCTGCACAGACTCTGCTAACACACCCAGTATCCACCATGTACTGTCTCCAACTTCAACATCCCAGCCGTGAGTCCCTGAGTTAAAGCCCTCAGAGGCCAGGACAAGGCAAGCAGAATCAAACCTCTCTGGATTATCAGGAAGCTGCTGCCTCTCTCCTCGTCGTCTCACACTGGTCAGATCTTCAGACAGGATGAGATCTGGACCAGCAGTGTTTGGGTCCAGAATGAGAAGAGTGTAGGAGACCATGTCCTTCATGTTGTTCCAGATGTTGAAGGTCAGGTTGCCCAGGTGTTTGGCCTGGTCTATCAGAGCTCCTGAGGGCAGCTGTGGATCATCCAGCAGGGGGCAGCGCTGGACTCTTTCCACTGCAGCCTTGTAGTTGTGCAGGAATGAGACGTCTTCAGCTCTCAGCTCCTCCTCTGTGGCTCTGACTGTGTCTGAAAGAGCTGCTATCTCTCTGCTCAGAGCCTCCATCTTCTCCTTCATCATCCCACTCTTCTGCTCCTCTTCCTCCCTCAGTGCAGCCAGCCTGGCCTCCTCTTCCTCTGCTAGAAACTGAAGAAGCTTCTTAAACTGCTCCTTAATCTGCCTCTCTGTGTGTCGGGCCTGGACCTTAATGTGTTCTGCTGTTTGATCAAACTTCACTTGAACTTCTTCACAAACCTTTAACTTCTTCTTTAAGGGCTCCAGAGTTTCCTGAAGTTCCTTCTTGTGTTGTTGTGCAGCTTCATCGATGGGTCTGAATCTGTGATTGGTGTGTTTTTCTGAGGCACAGCAGATGACACACACTGGCTGCTGATGGTCCTGACAGAAGAGTTTGAGTTTCTCAGAGTGCAGACTGCAGAGAGTCTCTGAAGCTCTCTGATCTCTCTCCTGTAAGAACGACTCACACAGATTCTTTAAAGCCAGATTTAAAGGTGGTTCTTCCCTTGAAGATCTTCTCTTACAAACTGGACACTCGTGTGTTGGTCTCTCTCTCCACCATCTCTTCAGACAGTCTTTACAGAAGCTGTGGCTACATGACAGAATAACAGGATCTCTGAAGACCTCCTGACAGACCGGACAGCAGAGATCCTCCTCTGATCTGGAAGCCATTGAGTCTGTGAGTGAAGCTGAAAACAGCAGACAGGAAGTACAGTCAGTCCTGGCTCCCCTCCCTCCTCTACTACCTTCACTGAAACTTCCTTTGAGTCGTGTTTTTGCTCAAACTCACATTCAGTGTGTGGAGCGTCAGCAGCTTGAAGCAGCAGTGTTGGAGTTTTCCACTTTTCTCTCCTGTAGCTGGACTCACTCAGAGGAAGCTGCTAGTTTGGTCTGAACTCAGTCTGATCGTCTGTGCGTCTCTCTTTACTGAGGACGAAGAACTTCCTGTTTCCTGGTTTGTCGCATTTGAGTGACGTGAGGGGAGGAGAAAAATGTTGCTGTTTAACTTTTAACTAAGGTGTGTTTCAATCCTGCCTGTAGCTCAAAAACTATAAAAGAGTTTTTGCGTCTTTTCACCTCCACAGGTCACAACATGAAACCTGTTGTGAAGTTTATAAAATAAAGTGTCACTCGGTGGTGCAACTGTTTGTCAGCTTCTATTTTAGACTTTGTTCTGGTTCTTGTTCAGGTTCCCAGCAGTGGGAGTGTAATGCAGTCACACACACACAGGTGGTGTTAAGGTGGATTCACTTTGTTACAGACAGTGGTGTTATTTCTTGTAACTAAGGGTGTGTTTCACTCCAAAGTTCAGACATTAACCTGCCAGAAGTTGTAAAAGTTTGTCACGGTTCTGGGTCCATTGGACCCAGTATTTTAAGTTGTTATGGTTTGGTTTAATTTTGAATGATGGATTGTTCTTCATGTTTCTGTTTATCCATGTTTTTGGAAGTGTGGTCTCATGTATTGTTTGAGTTTCATGTATTATTTTCTGTCCGCCTCTGTTGAGTCCGTGTCCTTGAGTAGTGATTCATGTTTCCTGTTTTATTGTGAAAGTCTTTGTCTTATGTTAGTGTGTGCAGCTTTGTTCCCCCTGTCTCGTTAGCCCTGATCTCTCCCAGCTGTGTCTCCCTCCTGTTGTCCATTCCCTGATTACTTCTCTGTGTATATTAGCCCTGTGTTTTCCCGTGCTCGGTGTCGTGTCGTACCATCAGATTATGCCAGTGTGTTTCAGTTCTCTGTTACCAGTATTCTTTGCTCAGTTCATGTTTTGTTTTCTCCAGCAACAAAGCTGAGGTTTTGAGTTACAATCCTGTGTTCGAGTCCTGCGTTTGGATCCTCATCTCCGCCTGCCCACACACTGAGCCCTGACAGAACGACGCGACCAGTATGGATCCAGCAGACTAACGCTTCACCTCTGAGGGAGAGAATCTCGCGCAGCTATGGGATTACTGTTGGAGGATAATCCACGCCGCGAGCCCCTACAAGAGGGAGCTGGAGGTGGTATTTTTTGATAATTTTTTGTCGTCCTCTGCCTCCACTATCAGTTTTCTAAATATAAATGGACTCAAACAAATAATAACAGCTCCAAGAGCGAGGCTAAGTTTTGAACTGTTTGGCATGGGCGGCCCAGGGAAGGAGGATTCAGCTGCTCTCCTGGAGGCCCTTGCCACTTGGTGCTCTCAACGTCAGCAGCCTTTTTTGCCAAGGTTCATCGCCAAGTCGTTCGATCCACCTTTAAAGAAGAGATGCAACCCTCGCCATCATCACCCAACCACACTTCCATTCCCTCCTGTGGTATGGACTGCAGCAGTAGTCATTTTCACACCACAGCAGGAGCCGCCTCAGCGGAGTTTCTCCACGTCACCTTTTGCCTGCCCTGAGCCCATTTCTACAGGGAAGCGGCGGATGCGCCGCCAGCATTCACAGTCCCAGCAGGAGTCTGGGATTATGTTTGAGCAGCCCCCTTCAGTTCAGCTAGCTGCCCAGCAGCCCCCTTCAGTTCAGTTAGCTGCTCAGCAGCCACCTGTAGCTCAGTGTCCAGTGTCCCCTGCACAGCAGCCACCCGTAGCTCAGATTCCTGTGTTTCCTGCTCAGCAGCGGCCTGCAGCCCAGTCAGCCGCCCGGCCTGCAGCCCAGTCAGCCGCCCGGCCTGCAGCCCAGTCAGCCGCCCGGCCTGCAGCCCAGTCAGCCGCCCGGCCTGCAGCCCAGTCAGCCGCCCGGCCTGCAGCCCAGTCAGCCGCCCGGCCTGCAGCCCAGTCAGCCGCCCGGCCTGCAGCCCAGTCAGCCGCCCGGCCTGCAGCCCAGTCAGCCGCCCGGCCTGCAGCCCAGTCAGCCGCCCGGCCTGCAGCCCAGTCAGCCGCCCGGCCTGCAGCCCAGTCGCCAACTCCTCCACCACTTTCATTTCAAATTCAGTCACCCGTAGCTCAGTTGGTAGAGGAATCATTAGCTTTGTCATCTGCTCAGTCAGCCACTCATCTTCACCCTCAGCCAGGGGTCCCTATTGCCTCTGGCCCTGCATCTGCTCCAGCTGGAGGGCCCGAGTCGCCCGTCCAGTCTCAAGTGTCGTCAGCTGGGGGTTCAGGTGAACCCAACCAGCGTCCTGCCTCGTTGGCTGGAGGGCCCAAGGAGCCCGTCAAGCCTCAAGTTTCGTCTGCTGGGGGTTCGGGAGAACCCAGCCAGTCTCAAGTATTGTCAGCTGGAGGGCCCGAGGAGCTTACCCAGCACCACGCCTCGTCAGCTGAGGGTCCTGGGGGACCCAGCCAGCACATCCCCATGTCTGCTGACGGTTCTGGGAAGTCCGTTCAGCCACCACCTGTTCCGTTGCCTGCAGCATCCACATCGTCGCCTGCAGCATCACCACTGTCAGGTTCCGCAGCCGTGACTTCGCCTTTGCCCTCGCCAGGTTCCGCAGCCGTGACTTCGCCTTTGCCCTCGCCAGGTTCCGCAGCCGTGACTTCGCCTTTGCCCTAGTCTGGCCCGGCCTTGTCTGGCCCGGCCTCGTCTGGTCCTGCGGTTGCCGCACCGTCATCGGTTCCAGCTCGTCCTGTAACACCTCGCCTCTGCCGGCCGCTTTCCAGGCCTCTAATTGGGCGTCATGGCCGTCGAGGCCGGCCTCCTGAGAGAGATCGTCGCTGCCACTGGCATCGCGGCCGACATCCGGACCTGCTCTGTTGCCACCACTGCCTTCCGCGTGGCCGGCCCCCTGATTTGTTTTGTCTGCGCCGCCACTGTTGCCGTGTGCTCGGTCGGCCCCCGGAACTGTTTCCCCGTCGCTGCCGTCTGCACGGTCGGCCCCCTGATTTGTTTTGTCTGCGCCGCCGCTGGTGCTGTTTGCACGGTCGGCCCCCGGAACTGTTTCCCTGTCGCTGCCGTCCGCACGGTCGGCCCCCTGAACTTTTCGTGGACTCTTGCTCCTTGTTTTTTGTTTGGTTTCTGTCCCTCCATCCTGGTCCCCCTCCGCCCGCCCTGGCCTGGTGCTCTGGTTTTGTTCTGTTTTTTTTCGTTTAGGGCTGTCGGGAGCCAGCCCTTAGAGGGGGGGTACTGTCACGGTTCTGGGTCCGTTGGACCCAGTATTTTAAGTTGTTATGGTTTGGTTTAATTTTGAATAATGGATTGTTCTTCATGTTTCTGTTTATCCATGTTTTTGGAAGTGTGGTCTCATGTATTGTTTGAGTTTCATGTATTATTTTCTGTCCGCCTCTGTTGAGTCCGTGTCCTTGAGTAGTGATTCATGTTTCCTGTTTCATTGTGAAAGTCTTTGTCTTATGTTAGTGTGTGCAGCTTTGTTCCCCCTGTCTCGTTAGCCCTGATCTCTCCCAGCTGTGTCTCCCTCCTGTTGTCCATTCCCTGATTACTTCTCTGTGTATATTAGCCCTGTGTTTTCCCGTGCTCGGTGTCGTGTCGTACCATCAGATTATGCCAGTGTGTTTCAGTTCTCTGTTACCAGTATTCTTTGCTCAGTTCATGTTTTGTTTTCTCCAGCAACAAAGCTGAGGTTTTGAGTTACAATCCTGTGTTCGAGTCCTGCGTTTGGATGCTCATCTCTGCCTGCCCACACACTGAGCCCTGACAAAGTTACTAATAAAGAGCTTTTATCTCATTTCACATGCAGGTCAGAGCATGAAAGCTGTGATGCAGCAGTTTGAGAAAAATTGCTGCTGATATAAAATATTTTTGTGGTTTTACAAAATATATAAAAGAGCAGAAAGAAAAGAAATAAGTGTAAATAGTGCAGCAAAATGCATGTTTTAGTGTGACTTGGTTCATCTGATCTGGTTGTGTAAAAGTCACTGCATGACACTGAGTGTTACTTTTGTGTTACTGACACTCATCTCTGACTCAGAGAAACGATTTCTCCCCTGTGATGTTCACACAGTGGTGAGTTACATGTGTGTGGAATTTTTACTCTTTATAGAATTAAAGTTTTGCTTTTCTCTTACTTTCTTTTTTCTGTTATTTACTAAAAAATCTCTCAAAGAAATAATGAATTCTCCACACGTGTTTGAAGGTTGCATGCAAATATCATGTGATCTAAAAGTCAAATATCTGCTGATGGAGCAAAACAAGGCCAGATGTTCAGCAGCTGTATTGCTGCATGACATCAGCCCACAGCAGCAGAGACCGTGGAGCCAACATGTGAGAAACAAAGCAACACGCTGAACATCTGAACCACAGCAGGAAGTGCGACTCTTTGTAGACCTGTGGACAGGAAACACACAGCAGGTCCTGATCAGTAACAGGGTCCAAATACAAACATGTGTTTATCAGCATCTGTATATATGAGCACACAGAGAGCTCAGCTGGACACACACTTCAGTCCTCCATCAAACACAACACACCTACACACTGTCTCCACCAGCTGCAGCACAGTCCAGTCTGTACAGTCAGGGAGGGCTTTTAATTTGAAAGGCACCACACAGGAAGTTTCAGAGGAACAGAAGAAGAACCAAAGGATGGTCTGTGATGTTAAGGTTAGTGTGATCAGCATCAGCTGGAAACATGAAACATATCAAACATGTGAGGAAGAAGCAGCAGCAGCTCACACGTTTACCACAACCACACACAGTCCTCTGAGAGCAGCGTGGCCTCCATCTTTGAAACACACAAACTCAAACGCACAAACTCACTGTTTGATTATTGATTGATTGATTTTCAGAGATAAGTAATTAAAGTTTATTTATTAAGCACTTTTCACAGCGGTCACAAAGCGCTTCACACAAAAGGCTCAAATAAACATGAACATTAAGTGGAAATAAAGATTCAATAAGACAGTAAAACAAACAGGTAGTTTTAAAATAAATAAATAATAATTCAATAAAATGTTTGTCATTAGAAAGTCTGTAAAACAGAAACGTTTGAATAGCTTTTTTAAAGAATCCACAGAGTGGACTAAACGTAGTTGTGGAGGCAGACTGTTCCACAGCCTTGGTGCCACAGACTGAAAGGCTCTGTCACACTTAGTCTTTAGTCGTGTACAGGGAACAACTAACACATCATGAGTCCGTGAACGGAGACAACGAGCAGCATATATTTTGTAAGAAGTTGAGATAAATAATCGAGGACGTGATCATTTAGTGTTCTGTGTGTTAAAACAAGAATTTTGAAACAAATCCTGAAATTTATTGGGAGCCACTATAAAGAAGATTAAATAGCAGTAATGTGAGCTCGCTTGTTAGAACATGTTAGTCGTCTGGCTGCAGCATTTTGTATAAGTTGGAGGTGAGAACGACATGATGTGTCCAGGCTGGTAAACAGGACATTACAATAATCTAAACACGATGACACAAATGTATGAACAGTTTTTTCCAGTTCAGCCGAGGAGACCATATGTCACAGTTAGAAATGTTCCTGAAATGAAAGAAACAGGAACGAGACAGATTTTATATGTGAGTTGAAGCCCAGAGAAGAATCAAATATTCCACCAAGATTTTGAATGTTGGACTTAAAGTTGAACAAAAAGAAGCAAGAACCAATTTTATATTTGTAGTTCATGAGGAGCTGTGATCACGGTCTCAGTCTTGTTGGTGTTTAAGACAAAGTATTTGCTACAGAGTGAATCAGTCCCCTGATTTAAGCAGTGGACTAGGGTGGATAGCCTATTGAGCTGATGAGGCTGAATGTCAATGGCATAGAAATGATAAGAAATGTTATTAAAAGACTGAATAATGCCATCCGAGGGGGCGGAGTGGCAGCAATTTTTCACACCAGCCTATTAATCAATGAAAGACCAAGACAGACTTTTAATTCATTTGAAAGCCTGATGCTGAGCCTCGTCCACCCCAGCTGTAAAACTCAGAAACCAGTCTTACTTGTTATCATCTATCGTCCGCCTGGGCCTTACACAGAGTTTCTCTCTGATTTCTCAGACTTTTTATCTGATTTAGTGCTCAGCTCAGATAAAATAATTATTGTGGGTGATTTTAACATCCATGTAGATGCTAAAAATGAAAGCCTCAACATGGCATGTAATCTGTTATTAGACTCAATTGGCTTCCAAAATCCGAAGTACCTGACTCCGTGGTATAATTCTCAAACACGTAGCCTAAAGCAGATAACTTGTAAGCTGGAGAGGAAATGGCGTGTCACAAATTTAGAGGATCATCATTTAGCCTGGAGAAATAGTTTGCTGCTTTATAAGAAAGCCCTCCGCAAAGCCAGAACATCTTACTATTCGTCACTGATTGAAGAAAATAAGAACAACCCCAGGTTTCTCTTCAGCACTGTAGCCAGGCTGACAAAAAGTCAGAGCACTGTTGAGCCAACAATCCCTTTAACGTTAACTAGTAATGACTTCATGAACTTCTTCACAAATAAAATTTTTATCATTAGAGAAAAAATTACCAATAATCATCCCACAGATGTAATATTATCTACAGCTACTTTTAGTACCATTGATGTTAAGTTAGACTCTTTTTCTCCAATTGATCTTTCTGAGTTAACTTCAATAATTAATTCCTCCAAACCATCAACGTGTCTTTTAGACCCCATTCCTACAAAACTGCTCAAAGAAGTCCTGCCATTAATTAATTCTTCAATCTTAAATATGATCAACCTATCTCTAATAATCGGCTATGTACCACAGGCCTTCAAGGTGGCTGTAGTTAAACCTTTACTCAAAAAGCCATCTCTAGACCCAGCAGTCTTAGCTAATTACAGGCCAATCTCCAACCTTCCTTTCATATCAAAAATCCTTGAAAGAGTAGTTGTCAAACAGCTAACAGATCATCTGCAGAGGAATGGCTTATTTGAAGAGTACCACCCTACCTGCTTCTGCCCTTAGCGCCACCATTAGCGCTATGTCAGTGCGTAACAACAATACACGGGGAGGCGGAGAGGCTCGGTCGGGTTTCAAAGTGTCCAAGATTATATGTGCAACCTTATCACCGACGTTTAGAAGTGATCTGCTGCCGTTGACTATAAAACTAGACAATTTGGTGATGTAAAACTTAGCGAGAAGAAGTAAACAACACAGACCGGAAGGAAGTCGTCGTGACGTCAACTTTCCGCCTTCAGATTTAAAAATATACATTTTTGTTGTAACCGTCAAACTCTATGGTAATAAAATGATACTTATTTTTCACTTTTTCCAAAGAACAACATCAGCTCTTTTTCATACCTTCGAAAGCGTGAGCGAAGTGTTCACTGTGCGCATTTGACGGACGCTGATTCCAGCTCTGCACACTGCTCCCGGAGCAAAGCTATTGTCCGTCAATTTGTCGAAATCATCCTGTGGCTCTTCCCATCGATCTCCCCTTCACTCACAATTTGCAGATAATTGGTGTCTCTACATAATCGATTGACAGTGTCAGATGACAGAAGCTCCATGACAGAAGCTGCTGTGTATTTCGAAAGCAGGTTTCTTAGGTTTCCATCAATGACTACTTCCGGTTCATTCAGGTCATTCAGCCGCTGCTGCCTTTAAAAATTAATTTTGAAGGGAAAAATTAAATTAATTTGCTTTTGGTCCATGCTTTTACATTTAATTTGTTTGTAATGCAGTGTGGCCGTCTGAGAGAAAATACTTTCTAAAGCTTTTGAATACATTTGAAAAAAAAGTGTGTTTGTGTCTTTTTTTTCTCTTTTTAGGCATAAAGACCTTTATATTTAAAAAAAATATAAAGGTCATCGATAGTGACACACAACACCACTCTTTTCTTCCAGTTTTAAAGCAGAAAGACATGCTCAAAACCTGAATTTATGGCTTGAGTTTGTTAAATGCTCAAAAATGAAAAAAGGGCGCCGCCTGGTGGACAAATAAAAAAATTACAATTTTAAGGCCCGGAGTCCAAAATGTCACCTACATTCGGAGGATGGCCCTTTATTTCAATATAATGATGGTGCAATGAAAAATAGCGTTTATAATGGGTTTCAATGGGGCACAAATCGACCATTAGGCCCAATAGTGTAAGTTTATCTGTAGCTTAGCCACTGAAGCTAATTTAAGGAGGTCAGACTTAAATTTTAAAATAAAATGTAACAAAAAATTTTTGGGGAAAATTTGGCTATATTCCATTCAAAACAGTGGCTTGTAACCGAACATTGCAAAAGCCACAAAAAGGTCCCAAGCCCAGCGGACATGAAACAGTACCTGGATTAGGTTTTATTTGAGATGTTCACATGATGTGATCATCACTCTTTTATGCAATATTAAGGTGTGATTTAACCACAAGTCTCTCCTTTTCCCAGCCCAACAGTTTACAACATAACAGGCCCGTGTGCAATCCACCCACCTTTCTCTACAGCATGTCTCAAAGCCTCTGTTTGCTGCCCTGTAATCTTTGTGCCCCACAGCTTTTAACTGAACTCTGCTTGGATTTTGCCTTTTTGCTTTTTTTCCACCTCCTGACTTCTGTATTCCTTCCCTGATCTGAAAGACAAAATCAGATTAATCTAAAACTCAACACTTCAACACCGACCTGCTGGATGATTCACTAACAGCCACTCTCTTCTCTGGCCCTTCGTTACACCTTTCCAAGGTCCCCAGATCTTATGGGGAATATAAAACATCACCACTGCTGATTAAGTGTATTTCTAATTAGTTAGTTTCTAATTAGTGGAGTTAGTTTCTTAGCACGTCACTACAGCCCCCTCAGACTGTGTTTTCTGCCGTCTAAAGATAATATTGATAGTGTGTGGATTTACAGAGCTGGAGACTTTCTTTTTGCCGAGGTCATTAATCATGTCAAACCGCAGACACGCTGACAGACTGAGAAGACCGCTCGTGAAAACGACCAATCTGCGGATCCACACACGATGAACACACAGAGTGGAGTCTGTAAACAAATCTAACAGTTAACCTGCAGCCAATGTTCCCTCTAAGCTGCGCACGTACGCAATTGCGCACTGCTGGCACGGTCTCTGTGCACAAAAAAAATCTCTCCTGAATTGAAATTAAAATTAATACTTTAACAATTCTGTTTTGCAGTGTTAGTCAGTAAGTGACAGGCTGCTCCCATATTGTATTAGAACGATGCCACCTTATCCCATAGTCCAGCCAATAATGCGATTCACATTCGTATATACGCAGCTAATCAACATGGTTGATCATCATTGACAGGCTATGACAGCGTCCTTATGTGCCGACACCGACGGTCTTTTAGCTGGCAAAGCGGCGTGGCTGATGTGGAGTGAAGCCATTGGAGATATGAGCAGGACAGACGAACAATTGATGGAAAAAGTGTGGACTTTATACCAGTTTTTAAATTGTGTTGATAGACCACGTAAAACCAGAGTTATGATTAAAAAAATATGCAATGTTTGGTTTTCTTCCTGAATACTATCGTTGTTTATATTTACTGCGGGAAGAAACGGTAAGAACGGCGGTTTTCAAGGAAAACCCTCGAAAGCACTCCGCCTGTGAGCAAAAACAAACTCCACCCCCCTCTCCCTTTTCCTACTCGTCCAAAAAAAGTATCAATCAAAAAATGATATGGCAACGTGGCATCTAGCTGTTAAGAAACGGTGGGAAGTTTTAGGAGTGACGGCGGTGCTTTGAGACGTGAGAGATTTGCGACGTTTAGCGCAAATCTTGTGTAGTTAGTGTGTAGTTAGTGTGCAGTGTAGTTTTGTTGTGTGTGTCAGAACAATGAGGCGACTACTGAATGTTACAGGTGTTACAGGAGTGATACATCTCCTGTTGTCAGGCCTGCAGGTGTTCTCCTTTACCTCCTAGTGGACAGAAATTATTTTTTGGAGTGGCACAAATAATTTGTGTGGCATCAAATTTCATGCAGAACAGCTGATTGTTCTGTAAATAGTTTGAAATGTTTACTTAAAAATGCCTTGGCTGCATTTAAAAAAACAATAGCTGCAAAAAATTTTGTTTGCCAAACTGAGTTACTTTTTTGAAGAATTAACTATATAATTAATTGCCCAGCATTGGTCATTATATACTATATTTTGCAGACAGAGAGTTACAGGACTCTCTCCCAGACCACAGACTCATAATACAAGTCAGAGCTTTTGTTAAAAAGAAACAAAGTTGTGTTTTCAAAATTGGAGTTTAAGTTATTTTTACTTCCAATAGTGTTAACATACTGCACAGGTCAATGACTAGATTTTACATTTTCATTGTAAGTGGGCTAAAGCAGTTAATTAAAAGTAGTCTAACATAAATGTAAATGCTGTAATTTGATTATTTTAATAAACCATGTAACTTGGATGGATTAGATGCTGGCGTGACCACAGTGCACACGTCTGATGTCGCTCACAGTGGTCCAAGGAACCGCTCAGGGAGTTTGTGTGTTCTCTCAGACACGTGAAAAATTAGAGGAAACATTGCACGTGACCCTGTCCTGTAAGCAATGTTCCCTCAAATTTTTCACAAGTCCCTCATCTGCCTCGGAGCTGTCCTCGTACATCTGTGGGAAAATAGCGGTGGCTTGCTAGCTTTTGTGCGGCTTCCCCGGGTCAGTGAAAAATGTAAAAAGAGAAATGAATGAACTTACCAGGTTGCCCGATCTCTTCACATTTCTTCCTCCAAGCTCGGTTCTTTATATTCCTGTCTCGGTACACAAAGCAGCTGGTGTCGTACAGCTCCGGGTTGTTTGCTACGGCGTTGATTAGCCTTCCCTCCATTGAAGAATGAAGGGCTTTGGCTGGATCTGCCCATTTGACCTAGGTTACAGCCACGTCACCAGGCTCCTGATTGGTTGTTGCGGCGTGATTTGACGCTGGAGTTCAGATTTTCCAACTCGAGTGGTAGAGGCGAAACGCGCGTATGCACAAAGTGCAACACAAAAACCGACAGGCGTGGTTTTTTTCGCGAGTCCAACGCACCGGACGCGGTACACTGACGTGCGTTTCACGCGTTTTCGCGAAGCAAATCTGCTTCCGAATTTTCGCGGGACCCACAATCGCGTGTCATCGTGCTTTTCCATTGACTTTACATGTAAACCTGACGCTCTGGCTGCCTCTATCGCGTTCGGTGTGAACACACCGTTAGGAAGAGACACGCAGGACATGGTTAGACTGTATACAATTAGTTAAGATGTACATGAGGATTACTCCAACAGAGAACGGTCTGACTCTTTGAGATTATATATGTTAGAGCATTTAGAGTTCTAGTCTTCTGTAGTGATGATAGGAGAGCAGAAGAGAGAGCATATTAGCAGATTAGATGCTTAAAATGTTTAAAAATAAAGAAGTCTTGAGAACAAATGATCTGCCAGATGATTCTGTTTCTCCGCAGGAGCGGAGTCTGAAGTCTAGAGATTGGATGTTGATAAGGCCATGGAGAGGAAGTGCTGGTCCAGTCCACGGTGGGAAGGTCCATATCGGATGCTGCTGACGACGACCACAGAAGTGAAGATTGCTGGAAGAAACACTTGGATACATCAAGCGCACTGCAAGAAGGTGACACACAACCAGCTCGTGGTAAGTGGCAGGAAGACCGGGTACAAAGGGGGGGGAAAGCCTCCGGGGCCCCTCGTCTCAATCCGGTGAAGAAACCAACTGAGCCACAGGTACTCATCAGAATGGCTGGGAATGTGCTGTGCGTCTTCTTGAGCCTGTGGACCCAGAGTGGGATGACAGCAGCGCACTGGGACAGAGCAAATCACACCCAGTACTCGCATGGGGTTTTCAACCAACTACTGGTGGCAGTTTGTGAACACAACCGCTCACATAAAGAACGAGACCAATGGTTATGCTTGTGATGCCACTGGCTACACATTCTTCTGGACTGTGGCCATATAGCATCACTGAGAGCGAGACAGTTGTTTGGTTGCCTTGGCAACACATCCAGGAGTAAACGTACTTGGAACACTGCCAACTTTTCAACCTCTGAACCTGAATGGACGGTTGATTCACCAGTAGCTGGGAAGGTGAACTGCTCTGGTAAGACAGACCTGCTAGTCTGACTCCAAGTATCTGACTTGCTGCAGGACATTGAACAGCTAAACGAACTGGAAATAGGCCAGTTGCCTATGTGTATGAAGGGCAAGGGATTAGTCCAAGTTGGAGATTTACCATGAAATTTGTACAACATCACCTATTCTTTTTGTCCTCTAAAAGAAGGATGCAAACAGAGAAGCCTTTTGTCTACATTTACATCATGAACACTTCTCTAAGCTGGTTGATGTTGTGAGCCAAGAAGATCAAAACAGCTTGATCCAATTTCCATTACAAAGCTTTTCCTGTGGTGACAACAGGACAGGAGAAGAGTTGTAAATGCAGATAATACACCAGTTGACTCTAACCCCCACAGGATGCCCACAGTGAGAAGATTCGGGGGGTTGATAGGAGTCATAAAGAAGGGTGTTGACCAGGCTACAGCTTTGAAGTTAGCTGAGAGCCACATGGACAAAAAAATAAAGTCAACTGATGGGTTTGAATGCCTATGTCTGTATACAGTTGGATTGTAGTGACATATGATTTTTGAGAATGTTGATTCTTCTTGTTTGACTGTTACATTCAGTTGTTTACTTGTAGAAATACATAATGAATCGCACGACAGGAGTAGATGCACCACGAGGCTGGAGAGAGTTTGGTTAATGTCTGGTCCTTGGTGGCATCTTCTTTTGAAAATATGAATTCCTGTTTTTGGACTGTTGACACTGATTTTCTTACGTATAGGATGCATTCGACCGTGTATAAGATCAATGCTAACTATAATGATTTCCTAATACATTTATTAAATATGTACTTTTACAACAATACGAATTGACTGAAATGAATGACATGACAGAAGCCTGTGTATAAATGACGCCTGCGCTGAAATTGCCAAGCAAGAGGTGCATGGCTAATAATATACTACACAGGAATAATTTGGAGCATAAAAATCACAAAACAAGAGGGAATGTTAGAGTGAATTGTGAAATGTTTGTCATTTTTATGCTTACCATCTCTACAAAAGGAATTTCACTGTCCCTCTCCCCAGATTCTCGAGATTCTGAGTGGGGGGGCTGTAGTCTTTTATTACAGGCAACATCCTTGTGAAGGTCTTTTTGATGTAAGCTTCCTGCCCAGCAGCAGGTCGCACACACACACACACACACGCATGCACGCACACACACACACACACACACATGGTGTGTGTGTGAACACAGATGAGGCCTCCCTTGCGCAAGTAATCGATCGAACGCTGTTTTTCTTTCACGGAAATAAGTCCTGGATACAGCGGGGTCTGAGTTTAGACCCAACACCAGTCACCCCAGCCATAAGCTGTTCAAGCAACTTGCATCAGGCAGGAGGTTCTGCAGCATTCAGTCCTGAACAAGCAGACTGAGAGATAGATTTTTCCATCAGGCCATCAGACTGCTGAACACTTCATAGTAGGGCTGGGTATCGTCACTGAATCCATCAATTCAATCCATGATTCGATTTGAATCGGAGAAATTTTGCCTCAAACAGCCAGAAATATTATGATTCTGATCACGTATAAGTACATATCCATATTTTCATGTCTATAAAAAGAAAGCTGACAATTATGAGACTTGATCAGAGTTGTAAGCATCACTGCAGATGGCTTTGTGTCAAAGTAACTGAGGATAAAACACAGAAAAACTTGAAGCAGATTTTCCTTGCCTGGGATTTTATAGCATATAACCTTAAAAATATTGTACAGTAGAACAAAAATGAAAGAAAACCATTAATGAACACATGAACATGACCTGATGCTGCTGACGTGAAGCAGAGCAAAGTTAGAAAGGTCTGATTAGAGACACAGCTAAGCTTTTTGCAGCTTTGCATAATTTTAAAAAGCTTAAATTTGTTCAGTACTGAACGGCAGAAATGAGACTTTCATGTCAGAAGTATGAAAAAGGAAAAAAAACAGTGGCCATCAGCGCTGTAAACAACGGCAGACTTATGTGTAACAAGCAAGCAAGGGAAACTGTTCTTGAAGTATACTGAGAGAGAGAGAGAGAGAGCTGTGCATGAAGTGTGATTTTATCCTGGGGGAAGCAAAACAGTAAAATTCAGAGTGAATTCATGATGAAGTTTATGTGAAGCGTAGTTTGGATCTTCTTTTGCTGCTGGTTCAGTCAATATTATTTGGAGAGAGATAAAACCAACAGCTTTAGAATCAGCGCAAAAAGGGTGGTTTCATCTGAGATTCTGGCGTTTTGGGCAAAATAAATTTATATTAAAAAAATCATGAAATCGATTCAGTAAAATCCTGAATCGATTTCATATTATCCAAGCCAGAATCAATTTTAATCGATAAATCGATAATCAAAACCAACCCCTACTGATTTGTTACCTTAGAAAATGAGGTTGAGTGAAGGCTCCTTCAACGTTCAACCAGAGAGTTAGCATTTTCAAAACTGTCATAGTGGATTCCAGGTGAAACATTCTGAGGTTTCCCACCAAATGGGAAGACTGTTAGAAAATTGGCTGATGGATCTACAGGTTGTTTACAGTATGTAAGGTTTGCTCTCAGTCGATTACAGTCAAACTTCAGCATCTGAAAAACAAATTGAGCAGAGAAACAAGATGAGAAAGTTCAACGCTTTGTTTCATTTTTTAATCGAATTTATAGGCAACAGCTGAAATCAACTAAACTACCTTCTTCTTCTGAAATGCTTTAGGTGTCTCTAAAGACTGAGTAGGAAGGGCAGTGCAGGTACCTGTCCATGATCCACGTGCAGGGCGACGGCGACATTATCCCAAACATAAAACTGATGTTCATAAGAACATAGACTCCGAGGGTACATCTGGTTTTGGTTGGGATTTTGGATCAACTCAAAGCTTAGAGGAAGGTCAGAGACACAAACAGCATTTCAACTAATTACCTTACAGATAACTTCAGACTGCTTTCCTGACAGAGCTTCCAGTGCAGCATTAAATCTGATGCTCAGGTCGTCTCCACAAGAGGGAGCAGACCAATGACAACATGAATATCAGACACTTCATTAAACTCGTTGTGTCCATCATCTTTACTTTGTTTGTGGTTTTTTAGAATATTACAAAATCAAATTCAAAATTACAGTCAAAGGGACTGATCACATTTATTTCAGTAGATACTTTAAACACATACCTGTGTTTCTCGCACATGGCCTGTGACCTCCAGATGAAGTGTCCGTCTCTGTAAGTGAAGACGGCATTCGGGTCATCATACGGAAGCAAAGGATACTCTGAGAAGAGCTCAGAGGCCGGGCTGTGGACCAGCACAGAGTACTGCACTTCCTGATTGTAGAGAGAGGTCTTGAACACCCTCAAGATGGGAGGCGCTCCAGAGCAAAACTAAAGACAACAAAAGGAATTTCAGTGTGAGAGACACACCTGATACAAAGGTCACTAACCTTTAGAGCAGGGGTCCTCAATCTCAGTCCACGAGGGCCGGTGTCCCTGCAGGTTTTAGATCTCACCCTGGGTCAACACACCTGAATCACATGATTAGCTCATTACCAGGCCTCTGGAGAACTTCAAATAAGAAGGTAATTTATCCATTTAAATCAGCTGTAATGGATCAATGACACATCTAAAACCTGCAGGGACACCGGCCCTCGTGGACTGAGATTGGGGACCCCTGCTTTAGAGGATCATCATTTAACCTGGAGAAATAGTTTGCTGCTTTATAAGAAAGCCCTCCGCAAAGCCAGAACATCTTACTATTCATCACTGATTGAAGAAAATAAGAACAACCCCAGGTTTCTCTTCAGCACTGTAGCCAGGCTGACAAACAGTTAGAGCTCTACTGAGCCAACCATCCCTTTAAAGTTAACTAGTAAAATGAAGACATCAATGTATTTTGGCTTGTGGTCAAATCAAATCACTTTTATTGTCACATCACCTGTGCAGGTTCACTGGTACAGTACATGCGAGTGAAATTCTTGTGTGCGAGTTTCACAAGCAACAGAGGTGTGCAAAAATACAACAACATAAAACAAGCAAAATATAAGAATGGCAAAATCTGAAAGTAATAAATATATGTACAATATAAGAGTGTATGCATTACTGGATGCGTATACTAAACATGTTTTTCTACGTGTGTGTGTAGATGTCCTGGAGGGAGGGAAGCTCACCTCCAATTATCCGAGAGCTTTGCGGTTGTAAGCGGTGCTGTTGCCATACCAGGTGGTGATATATCCAGTGAGGATGCTCTCAATGGCACAGCGATAGAAGGTCCTGAGGATGCGCGGGGCAAACTTCACAATGATGTTGGAGTTGTTAGTGGCCGTGCAGTCGTAGGTGTAGAGTGAGTATAGGAGAGGGCTCAGTACACACCCCTGTGGAGCACCAGTGTTCAGTGTGATGGGGGATGAGGTGATGCTGCCCAGTCTGACCACTTGGCGTCTGTCAGACAGGAAGTTAAGGATCCAGCTGCAGAGGGAGCTGCTCAGTCCTAGATCCTGCAGTTTCCTGTCCAGCTTTGAGGGAACGATAGTGTTGAATGCTGAGCTGTAATCTACAAACAGCATTCTCACATACGTGTCTCTCTTCTCCAGGTGTGACAGGGCAGTATGTAGTGTCAGGGCTATGGCATCATCAGTGGACCTGTTGTGGCGGTATGCAAATTGTAGAGGGTCCTGTGAGTCGGGTAGTGCAACACAAACAAAGTCCCTGACCAGCTTCTCAAAGCATTTGCTCACGATGGGGGTCAGGGCTAGCCAGCCATCCCAAGACATCCAGTTGTCTTGGGATACGATGCCTTTGTCCCGCCGGACACAACTTCACTGAAGTGGGGGACTCCTCTACAACCTACAAATGAAGAGTAATCCTGGGAGAGCTGGGACACATGCTGGTGACCTCAACAACTGCAAGACTCGTGTCCCTGATTCTCAGCCACTTCTGCCATTGATCTCAAGATACAGTAGTTTGAACCAGAGTGTGACCCACACCCCACCAACGAAATGAGAAGCAAAAGGTGCACCTCCAGGATTGAACCAGGTGTAGAAAGTGTGCCTACCATAACCACTCTAATGTGGTTAGCACATCTTGCTGCTAATGAGGATGCACACTGAAGCACACTGGAATATAAATTTTGATAATTTCAGTGGTTATTTGGTCATTAAATGGTTCATGTCTAAGATAAAGTAAAAATAAATCATTGTTACTGTTACTGTTACTGACCTGCAATGATGAAAAAAATAATATTAGGTTTCATCATTCATATGATAAAGAATGTGAACTTTATTGCTATTTTCCCCCAAAAGCGTAGTAATAATATATAATCTGACTGGTATTCAAAGGGTATATCTGAATTTGAATTATATTTTGGTTTTCATGACTATGAGCGGTGCTAATTCAAAAAATCAAGCCAATGAAAGTAGAAAAACGTTTTAATATATATTAATTTTATAGCATTTTGTAAACATAAACAGGGGGTGGCCATTTTTGGCCACGAACAAGCTGAGAAGGAGTTTTTTTGTTTTTCTGTCACTGCAGAAAAACAAATAAAGATGCATAAAACTCATTGACACTTTTAATTATTGCTACGCATCTAACCTCCATCATGGTTAGAAAATAAATCAGACGGCATGTATTATTTGAAAAAAAATGGGGTTTTATGATTTTTTTTCCATTTATGAGTTCCTAGGATTATGTGATCTAACTGGTTTTTAAAGGGTTAAAATTCTGAATTTGAATGAAATTTGGATTTTCATGAATAGCACTGATGCCTATTGGGTGGCCATTTTTGGCCACAAACAAGCCAAGAGGGAGTTTTTATGTTTTTGCTCTCCCTGCACAAAAATAACAATGAATTATAATCAATGTTGATGTGAATCAATTACTTTCCCCAGACTCTACTATTAATAATACAAGAAATTCCAGTAGCAATGCAAATAAATAAAATTGCAAGATTTGAGGTTATCTTCCAGCTATTGCAGTGGACAAACAAACTGACGTTTAAATGGTTAAAAATTTAAAAAGTAATAACTATTTTATATTTATGAAAAAAACTGAAGTTAGTTAAAAGCTTTATGCAGAAGAAATGGCAAAAAACATAAAAATATTAAGGGTAGAGATTTTGAACAAACCCAGAGGGTTAATTATTTTCTGTAGTGTATAGCCTGTATAAGAAATAAATATACAGCACAATACGTGTACAATCTAGAAAGCTACACAGCATGAGGCAGGTTCCTAAAACAAGTCTAACAGAAGTTTTACACAGTTTTTGTTAGAAATATTGTTGCATAAATTTGAAAAAAATGTCAGAAATCTGCACCGTTATCAATAAATTTGTCAACAAAAATGTTAACCTAATTGTTCATGATTTGTTGGGTTCACCCTCTGGGAACCTCAATATCATTTTTGAATACTTTTTATTTTACATTTGTATTTCACCTTTGAACTTTTTTTTTCCTTTCCAGCATGAAAGCCAAAGATATGTTTAGTAAATTATTTTCATAACTTGAAATGCAAATATAAATTTACATTTCGGAAACTTGTGCACAAGTTTTGTAAACAATAAAGTTATATACAATTATTTACCTAAAAATCCAGCCAATGCAACTGCTGTTTTCATTTTCATTTTTGTTTTTCTTTTTTTCTTTTTTTGTACAACCATTTAAAAATACTACTAAAATTAAAATGAGATAACAATCAGGTGTCACAATAAGATGCCCCCAAAATTATTTTTGCGAGTAAAAATAAAAATGTTTGTCTACCATAAGATGGAGGAATAGAATTCAACTTTATTGTCATTGCCCATGTCACAATCATGAGGCAACAAAATTCAGTTTGCATCCATCCAAAAAGTGCTTCAGTAATAGATATATTACAAAATATATATTAGCAATAATATAGATATAAAAATATATTACAGAAATGGGTCTGTTATAGGTATGAGAGTACAAAATATGGGTCTATTATGGGTATGTTACAATGTACACCAGGGGTGTCAAACTCAAATACACAGTGGGCCAAAATTCTAAACTGGAACAAGGTTGCGGGCTAACTTTAATATTTATTGAAATCTTCCTCCAGAATGAATCTCTTCTTATGGACTCAAACATGTTTTTCTGAAAAACTGAATATGCTTAATACTAAACAATATGCATATTAGCTGTATAATACCAGTAGGCCAGCTCTAATAGTAATTTTGTATGGCTTCTCGGGGCAAATGTAATTAGGCTGAGGGCCAAATTTAATTTGATTCTCTGGCTGGCTGGAGCAGCATCGAATAACAAACTCGCAAAATAAAATAAAAACAAACCAACAAACACGAAAACTGTCATGATCGGACGGTCCTTCCAGGGGCGACCTGGCTGTGTGTGTTTCTCTCTCGCTCTCGCTCTCTCCTCCTCCCTACCCTTGCTGTCTCCACCCAGCGGCTGACACACCTGCACCTAATTTGCCACCCAGCTGTCACTAATCATCCTTCGTCGTGGGCTGAGGTATTTAACTGTGTGTCCAGACGGCAGTCGACGCTGGATTGTACTTGAAGCTCGGTAGTAAAAAGTGTTGTTACTTACTACTTAGCTTTAGCCGGCTAGCCTTCTCACCGGTTGTTTTCGCTCGTTTTCAGGAGGAGGAAATACGGAGCAGGAGGTTGGAGAGAAGGAGCCCGCGGGATTAAGCTCTCAGAGGAGAAAAACACACTCGGATAATCACTGTGGAAACTCACCTGTGCACCACTGGGAGTTGGAGGAGATCACTATTGGACTTTGCACTTCGCTTTGTGTTTTGAGATTGTTTTTGGGCACTGTAAATAAACGCACTGTTTGCTTCGCATCCAGAGCCCGCGACTGAGTCCGTATTTTCCCATTATCCGTCACAGAAAACACCAGACATTATGATACAGACTTATAATTTGCATGTTTTTTCGAAATTCTATAAGCGAAAAGTGAGCGAGAGCCCTCGGTGCGCCTGCTCACTGCTGAAGTCAAAGTAAACTTTATTGTCATCTCCGCTACATACAGTCCAGTATATAGAGAGTCGAGACAACGAGGCTCCAGTTACAGCAGTGCAAGTAAACAAACAATAAATATTTAAGAGTAAAAACATGAATATACACTTTAGAACTCGGGGTAAAGGGATCAATAACAATTTAAAATGTATATTTTGTTGATTTAAAGTCTCACACACAACCCGTTTTTAAAGTTTAAAAAAACAGAAAAGAGGAGTGTCGCGACTTCCACAGACGCTAGAGGCTGGGGATGTAGCCTGCCGATTTGCCTGACGTGCTGTCAACTTTGCACAATAATGCGAGAGGTGGAATTGCTTCCTTGTTTATTAAAGTGCTTGAAAAATTTACAGAGCAATGTGATCGGCTCGCGATTCAAAGTCTTTAAACATCACAGGCTCTAATGCAACAAGGGGAAACTCGTTGGATGCGGTCAACAAAAATTACGGCTGCCAGCCCTCCTCTCTGTCAAAATCAAACCAGTGAAAGACAGACTGACAACGCCCTCTTAATGTCACCGCTAGCACCCACGTGACTCCCGTTACACATCACCATAGCAACCAAACAAACGAAAACCCAGTGATCATTAAAATTCAATACATTTAATTATGGCTCCTAGAAGGAGAAACGAGCAAAAGATACATGACCTGCCATTATCCTGCTTACCTGTATCTTATCATTGGATAATGGCAGGTCATGTATCCTAAAACATTAAGAGTCAGAATACTTTCTTAATCCCTAAGGAAATTATGTGGGTTACAGTTCCTCCAAGAAGAAATGGTAAAAATAGTAACAGACTAAACTCCAAACAATATATACAATAATATTAATTAGTCAGTGTCAGTTGTTGATTTGTCCTGTTCTCATTGTGTGACAAATTATGTCTGTTTAGTAGCCGTTTCCATACTATGCATACTCTCTCTCTCTTCATATGCAGTGATGGGAATAACGGCGTTACAAGTAACGGCGTTACTAACGGCGTTACGTTTTTCAGTAACGAGTAATCTAACTAATTACTATTCCTATCGTTACAACGGCGTTACAGTTACTAACAAGGAAACGCGGTCCGTTACTATTTTTCAACAAACAGACGGTTGACGCTGTGTTCAGCTTACCGCATCTTCTGGACGCTACAGCTTTAAGCAGCTGCGCGCGGTCCCGCGGACGCTAATCACGAGCACTGTACAGCACAACACCCGGAGCTCAGGGGGCAAAACAATCGCATGAGTGCTGCTGTTTGACTGAGGAAGAATAAAGTAGTCGTGGTAAGCCAATCACATGACCACTTAAAGACAAAGCAACAAGGTGATATATACCAGTTTTTAAACTGTGTCGATAGGCCACGTAAAACCAGAGTCATGATAAACAATATATACGCGGCGTTTTTTCCTCAATAGTTTCGCCACGTTAGCGCTAGCAAGCACTCTCTGCTTATGAGCAAAACAAAAAAAAAGTTTTAGGAGTGACGGCGAGAGAGAGAGAGAGAGAGAGAGAGAGCAGGAAAAGAGAGAGAGCGAGTTTTGAGATTTGTGACGTTTAGCGTGTTTGGAGTGTGTAGTTAATGTGTTGTCTTGTGTAGTTAGTGTGTAGTGTTGTGTATAGTTTTGTGTTGTGTGTCAGAACAATGAGGCGACTGCTGTCTCCAGGTAGAAACAGGAGTGATACACCTGCTGCTGTCAGACCTGCAGGTATCAGGCTGTGATGTTCTCCTTTGTAGTGGACAGAAATTATGTTTTGGAGTGGCACAAATAATTTGTGTGGCATCTTATTGAAGAACAGCTGATTGTTCTGTAAATAGTTTGAAATGGTTATTTTAAAAAAGGGTAAAAGGTAAATGGATGCAAATAACTTTGTTGTTTGCAAAACTTGTGCATAGGATTTTAAAATTGACAATTAATATTTGCATTTGAAGTTATGAAATATGATTCATTAAACATGTTTATGGTTGTTACAGTTAAAAATATAACTTTTTCTACTCTGATTTTATGTTTTTTGTTTGATTTTAGATCAATTCTGGTTATACAGTATGACAAAATGAGAACATAACTGTAAATTCAGGCACGTGAGGTTGCGCTAAAAAGAATGATACCAAACAAGGCAAAGTAAATAGTTTTTAAAGGTAAAATGTGGAGGGAAAATCAAGAGTAGTAAAAAAATGGCCAATTATACTCTGGACGCCAGAGGGTTAAATGTTCTTTGTTTTTTTTTTAAAGTAACGCAATAGTTACTTTTCCAAGTAATTAATTACTTTTAGAATATTGTAACTGAGTTACTAACTCAGTTACTTTTTGAAGAAGTAACTAGTAACTATAATTGAATTACTATTTCAAAGTAACCTGCCCAACACTGTTCATATGTGTGTGTGTTGTATGTGTGTGTGTGTGTGTGTGTGTGGGGGGGGGGGGGGGGGGGGGCACCACAGGGATAAACCTGCAGGAGGAGGTGTATCACTCCTCCTGGAGACGGTGTTTACACTGCAGTCTGACTTTGTGACATTCATTAGTGACCTTACTGACACACAAAACAATGACTACACAGCAAACTAAATACACAGGAAAACACACCAACTATACACTCCATATAAATTCCCTCTCACCCCTGCAGGCAGTCAATCCTCCAAGCTCGGGTCTACCAGAGGCCTGGGACCTTAAGGGTCCTGCACAGTATCTTAGCTGTTCCTAGGACTGCTCTCTTCTGGACAGAGATCTCCGATGTTTTTCCTGGGATCTGCTGGAGCCACTCGCCTAGTTTGGGACCCAGTTTGACCTCGGGACTTCCAGGTCGTATTTGACACAGATATTTCTGTATACTATGCACTATGCAGTTTAATCATAACTCTGGATTTACTGGCCTGTCATTAAAATATAAAAGTCTGAACTTATAGCTGACACAAAGACTCAGCGTGTCTGCAGCTTGTTGCTAGGTCAGCTTAAATCAGTCGTGTGATTTGAGGTGCAGAGTCTGTCAATCCCAGAGGTTTAATAACACTCACCCTCGTGCTATTTCCAGAGTGTAACAACCAACCACCTGTGTGAAATCTGAAATGCCCGTGGTGTTGATTTTAAATGTGCTCTGGCACAATCATAGGCATTGGTTGCTACTGACAACAAGAAATAAAGTCGGTCCACACTGGAGCTGGTTGGCAGATTACTCCTGGTCACATGACTTTCAAGGTCTTCAAGTCTCTGAGGCTGTTAGACCTTAAAGACTTGAGGAGTGTGAGGCCTTAATTCAGACCATTGTGTCTCTTTCAGTCTGAGCTGATGGATAATACATGATGATGATACACCAGTTTTTAAAAAATAAAAGTACTTATTAAATTACGCTTTCCTAACATGCAGAATCAATCAGTGAGCTACACAATACTGTAAGAACCCTCGCCCCTCCCAGTACCTGCTGGCTGTAGGCGGTCACCACTTCGTGCAGGGGGAAGGTGAAGCGGTACGATCCAAACCTGGAGGTCTCACTGAAGGCTGGAGAGGTGGCAAACCTCCACAGGAAGCTCTGCTGCTTGCTCAGGTGTGGGTTGAATATGCCCAGGTAATTTGGCTTCTCCATCCGGTTTGGGTAGAACCTGTCCAGGAGCCTGGTCTCAGCTGACTGGATCTCCTGTGGGCCCACAGCCAGACTCCACCACACCAGGGACAGGCTGTCTGGATCCTTCAGGCCTCCGTGAGGATCCTTAAAGCCTTCGTCCTTCCAGATCCTCAGTAACCCTCCTTGCTGTGTGTCATGTTTCAGACTGAACACATGAAACTCGGGTTGAGGGTATTCAGGGATGTTTGTTTTTAGAAGATAGATGTTCCTCAAATGCTGATTGTGCATTTTCAAATCATGCAAACATAAATGATGTTTGTGAATAAAAATTGCATTCGATCCATTGCTCTTTCTCTGAGCCTCCATGTCCACGGTGCAGGATGATGGTGCTAATGAAAAATCTGTGATACAAAACAAACCAGCCGATCTTCCAGTGAGCCCTGCTACACTGTGCTCAGTAAGACTTCTGTCAACTCATCAAGCCAACATGGAAGATTCCTGCGTGTGTTCATGCTCCACCCATATTTAGGAGGATATATCAGGTAGTGACTCATTCCCAGGTACTCTGCGGACATTTGAGACATGTTGGCTCCTGCTGAAGGGGGCGTAAGTTAAACAGAAATGTTTCCGTTTCTATTCAGGAGAAAAGAAACTGAAAAACAAAGCATGAAACTGTTATGTAATCCCTCCTGTCACTGCGGTCAGCCCTTTTCAGAAACAGTGTCAGTGTTAAAAACACCGACCAAAAACATTCATTGTTACAGATTAAATGTTCAGAGTTAATTTCCTGGTTCCTCTGTAGCGTCTGCTGAAGCTTTTCTATTCCAGGAAGTCCCACCTACTCCCCGTGCTAACACACACACACACCTGATCAATGCCACAGGTTTGTTTTACAGTTCACTGCTCTTCAGTGAGCTCCGGCTGCAGCAGGTTCATGTCTGTGACATAGAACAGCACCAACCAGAGTCCACGCACTCACTGCAGCTCACTTTACAAAGTGGGCGAACATTCCCTCTGCCTTTGTTTGGTTGCTATGGTGATGTGTAACGGGAGTCACGTGGGTGCTAGTGATGTTGTCAGTCTGTCTTTCACTGGTTTGATTTTGACAGAGAGGAGGGCTGGCAGCCGTAGTTTTTGTTGAGCGGGGCACAACGAGTTTCCCCTTGTTGCATTATAGCCTGTGAAGTTTTAAGAGTTTGAATCGTGAGCCGATCACATTGCTCTGTAAACCTTTCAAGCACTTTAATAAACAAGCAAACAATTCCACCTCTCGCATTATTGCATAAAGTTGACAGCGCGTCAGCCAAATAGGCTCAATCCCCGGCCCTAGCGACTGTGGAAGTCGCTACACTCCTCCTCTTCTTTAACTTTAAAAACAGGTTGTGTGTGAGACTTTAAATCAACAAAATATAAAATATACATTTTACCCCTGGTCCTAAAGTGTATATTTATTTTCTTACTCTTCTTATATTTATTGTTTGTTTACTTGCACTGCTGTAACTGGAGCCTCGTCATTTCGTCTCTCTGTAGCGGAGATGTCAATAAAGTTTACTTTGACTTCAGCAGCAGGCGCGCCGAGGGCTCTCGCGCTCACTTTTAGCATATAGAATTTTGAAAAAAACATCGGTGCAGATTATAAGTCTGTATCATAATGTCTGGTGTTTTCGTGTTTGTTGGTTTGTTTTTATTTTGATTTATTTTGCGAGTTGGTTATTCGACGCTGCTCCAGCCAGCCAGAGACTCCCCCGCCGCCCCGCCCTCTCCTGCCTGTGCCGCAAGCAGCAGGCGCACCTCGCAAACGGAGGGCGCACTTACTCCCAGCAAATGGGCGATAGAAAACCGATCGGTGCCTATGCCATTCCCAATATGCACTGGCATGATGAGCATGAGTACGAACATTTTATTTTGTGGATGGTTCTTCAGCTATTACAAATGGTTCTTTAAAGAACAAAAGGTTTCTCATCCTTTGCTATATAAGTTTGATGGTGTAAAATGGCATAAATATTTATTCACTGTAATGAGGGTGTGAATTATACTGTGTGTTTTGTTTGTGTGCATGTGTGTGCGGAGGGCGGGTTACCTGGCAATTATCCTTCAAGAGCAGATGGTAGGAAACTGAATATTCCAATAGAAGTTAGAAATACTTGCTTAAAAATATACTGGTGGAAGGGGTGGGGGCAAAAGCCTAAAGACCCTACCCCCCACACCCCTAACCCCGCAAAACCACTAATCACAAATAATGTTGTAATAGAATATGGAATTTATTATTAAGATGTTTATGAATATGGTGAGTTAACAAACAGTAGACACAATACACACATCCAAATACTGTACTTCAGTTTTAAATTTTAATAAAGTATTACTATTTTCTGCTTCAAGGTATTACTTTTGAGATTATTATATATATTAGAAAATATTGTCACGGTGCTGGGTCGTTGACCCAGCGTTTTGTGTTGTATGATTATTTTCCTCTGTTCTAGTTATTCTGATTTTGGTATTCTGTGTCCTCCCCTTGTGCTCTGTTCTGTTCTGGATTTCCTGTTTTATTCTAAAGGTCTGTGTCTGTTGTCATCGTGTTCAGCTTGTATCCTCAGGTCGTCTTGTGTATTAGAATCTGTGCTCCCACCTGTATGTCATTACCAGGGCCCTGGGCGTTTATCAATATGCGTACTTGTGCGTACTTGCGTTCTCGTGTACTCGTGATACGTCATCAGTCGGAGACCAAGTACTGTTCCAATTCGAAGTACGCATCACACCGAGAACGCGAAAAAGTCCCGGAAGTGTTCTCGATCCGCCCGTTTTATCGAGCATGCATCGGTGTAGACTTGGGACAGCTATATATGCCAGAATGCATTTCGTCCAAAACTCAACAGCGGACTCCCGGCACATCGTCCCCCCCCCCGCTCGCGGTCTTCTCTCTACTCAGGTTAAAGAAACCCCAGCAACTGTCTATAGTATTGAGTGTCCACTAGAATAGAAATAAAAGCGTTCTAACATCTCACCTGCTTGTTTTTATTAAGGTATGTACACGTATGTACATGTACACTATTTTTATTAATAGAGGTTTCACTACTGAGGTTAACAATGATATATAAGTCACTTAGATCACTTCTAAATGTTAATGTTTGGTTTATTTCAGTGTTTTATTTGTTCCTGAGTAAACCAGTTTGGCTGTGATTAAAGTTAAGCTTCATAACATGTTACTCACAGTTAAATTAGGAGGGGACGGCAGTAAAAACTCCGGACCTGTGACATCATCACGTACGCTGGTACAAATCACGAGTCCGTGCTCGCGTACTTGAGAATTGAGAGACGGCCCACGAGTCCGTGCTCGCGTTCTCGGCGAGTACGTACTCACAGTGGCGTGTCTAGAAAATTTTTGTTGGGGGGGCCAGGTAGGGGCACAGATTTGGAGAAGGGTGGCAGATGTAATTGGCAGATAATGTTAAAAAAAATTCTACCAACCGTTAACCATAATTCAATAACCCTGTAAACCTAATAACTGAATTAGCTTTTAACTCTTATTAGAATGAGATTTTAACCACTACGGTGCAAAGTTTTTAGATACTGCGTTAAAAAAGTACAAGAGATACAATCAGTGCTCTGTCAGTGTTTACTCAGCATTCAAGGACAGAAATAATTGCATAGTATTTTTACTGACATATAGTGCACATATGTTTTGGGCAAAAGCATTTTTGAATATTAAAATATGAACATTTTTAACATACAACTGTCAAATTAGCCAATGCAAAACTTTATCTGCCTATTAAAAAAGAAGATAATCTTATTGCAAACTGGTGTTTGATTTTGAAACAGGAAAAAAGTGGGGAAACAACTGAAAAGACTAACATTTGAATGAAACCTGAAAGCAAGTAAATACTTTCTATGCTGCCTTATGGTAAACTTTGTTAATATTGATGTATAAAAAACAACACTGGCTGATGATGAAATACAGTCAGCTGGCATGGTGACACTGCCAGTATTGGACTGGGACAAAAAATTGGGCATTTTGACCAGAGACCGGCCCACCAGGTATTAAAGCCATAAAGCCTTTGAATGAAAACAAACACTGTTGTGACAGTGATGTACTGTCTTGTTGGTATATGTATGATTTCTATACATTTTACATCATATAAAAACTTTGTTCACAAGATTCAGATAATTATTTAATAAAAAGTAGATATTTTAAATGAGAATAAGAAAGAAAAGTATTTCTTTGTGTCCCCCTTTTCCTTTTAATGCCCTACCTGGCCCCCTGGCAAAACTTTGCTAGACCCGCCCCTGCACACTTACCAGCTGTCAGCTACATAGAAAAGGATCCTCGTGTTATTTGTCTCTCAGAAACAGTTCATAACTTCAACTCATCCATGTCACCTAATAGGTAAACCTGTTTCTCCATCACCTGTTCAGCTCTGATGATTCAGTAAGGACATCTCCTGGTTTCATCTGCATGTTTCCACCATGACCAGCAGCTTTTACAGCTGTGGCTCCAGCAAACATCAGCTGATACAAGAAATTAATATTAAATAAATTCTAACAACAGCTGATCAAGCTTAAACGTGCTGCTGTTGTTTAGCGCGACATCCGCTGGTTTCCTCTTTCTGGCGCAAAGTGGGCGATAAACAAAAAAGAGAGAAAAGCCGATCAGCTGATCATTGATCAGTTTAATGATTGAAGTAGGAACAGGAGAGGGAGGGGGGAGAAGAGGCAGCTGTGCAGCGTAAAGACAGAAAAACTCCAGCTTTGTGTCTTTTTTTCATTATAGCTAAAGTCCGGGACAAACTGCGTCTCTTCTCAGCTCAATACCAAACGTGTAATATTGTCTCTGAATGAGGGACCATTACATTTTTAAGGAGCCGTTGGCAACTCTACTAACTAACCTTATGAATAAAATAAAGTTCACTATCAGTAACATCATAGCACCCACCCAGCTGTATAGAAACTCCTTCATGCTGGCTAGTACGCAGTAGAGTTATTGTAACTGACGTAAAAAAAAAAAATCAGCACAACGAAAATAAACTCCACCTAAACTTGGTTTATATCTGACCCAGATAGGCTGCAGGTCATAACTTCTTACCTGAAGTTCAGTTCACCTGACACTCGGACTGGCGGCCGCCTCGGGTCTCTCCTCCTCGTTCCTGACCTCCCCTTCTCTCATCCACCTGCTGGCTGCTGTGGAAGCTCCACCATAGCGACCACCAAACAACTGAGTTATTTTTACACATCGGCCAGCATCTGGCCAATCCAGCACCTCTCATTGTTCATTACAAAGAAAAAAAATAAGTCATCAGCCCACCGGGCAAATGCCCGGTATGCTCGGTGGCCAGTCCAGCTATGTTAACCTGTTAATCTTTCGCAGAAAAACTGTTTTCTGCGGCGCTGTCTTTCATGCTTGGCTCTCCTACCTTTGCTAACATGACGCTCATAGCGCAGAAGCCGATGCTGCATTCACTTACACTCGGATATCTGAGCTTCACTGTGAAAACATAATCGTACATTTGATATTTCATTGAATTTTATTGTTTTAGCTTCGGGGTGGCACCTGGGGTGGCCAGTCTGGTTGGGGGGGTGGCCTGTGCCCCCCCAGGCCACCCCGCTGGACACGCCACAGCGTACTCACCGAGAACGCGAGTACTCGCTTACTTGGGCATTGATAAACGGCCCCTGTTTCAGAAAACAGGTTTAGAAAACTCAGAGTTAAAAATGATACTCAGGGTTGAGTAACCACAAACTGTCCAGCTCGGAATATTCGGTTTTAGAAAGGCTGATAACAATTAGTTCAATCAACCCGGAGTTGCTTTAACCCCAAGTTAAGCACGCGCATAAAGCCCTGATTAGTGGAGCACAGATTAAGCGAGTCACCATGGAGACGGACGGAAAGAAGGCATGGTCAATGTATTTTACAGCGCTTGAGGCCGAAATTCTGATGGCAGCATATGGCGATAACATGCAAATTTTGCGGAAAAAAGTAACACAGCCTCAGCTGCAAAAGAAAGGGAGCATGCATGGCAATACATAGCCGACAGAGTCAATGCGTGAGTGTTAATTTAAACATTTATCTAGGGATTTCCACCCATTTAACACGTTATTTTATTATATTTCATTTTATTTTTTATTTTATACATTTTATTTTGTGATGTGATGTGAGCGCAGGTGCAACCCAACAGGCCCCAAACGTTCCTGGCAGCAAGTAAAAATGAAATATAAAAATATAGTCCAAACAGGTAAGGTGTAATTGTATTATGAGCCATAGTGCTTGGTCTGTTTGTCCTATGTAAATCAATTGCAGTTAGAGGCTACATTCATTTTCTTTCTGTAAGCACTTATTGAAATTATCTGAGCACATTACAAGTACATATTTGCTTACTCTGTATGCTCAATTGTGACCCGTTATAGCCAACAGAAAAAAAGCGGAGGCCCGAAAAACAGGTGGGGGTCCTCCACCACCACCACTCACAGAGGCTGAGCAGTTGGCCCTCAGCCAAAACAGTGGGCGCCCTGTGGCTGAAGGCATCTCTGTGGGGACATCCTCTGAGTCAATAACCCCACAAGACACAAGTGCCTGCATAAGAGGTAAATTCAAAATAATACATGATGTGCATACATCCTTTCTTCACAGTCACATTTGCAGTGCTACTCATTCATTTGATAAACTCTTTACCATAATGAATTATTTTGTAGTGAAGTTATTTTCCTACTGATTTTGCCTTCCCTCAGTCTTGGTTGTCTTTGAGAGCATAATGACAATGAAGTGTAAGGTGATTGGTATATGTTTGTTAATTGCCATTTGGTTCCTTGTAAGTTATAAGTGACCTGTATAAACCTCATATTCTATCAGTTGATGGTGATGGTGTACTGCATCTGGTGCAGCCTCCTGTTGAGCCAGACCAACATGCAGTTGTGAGTACTCTTAATACTCCACAGATTATATGAGTTTACAGTAGAACAGCAATGTTGTTAATTTCTTAACTACAGGAAAATAATGAAGAAACATTGACAGCTGTTACAGAGGAGGAAGCAACAGATACACTTTATGAGGTTTACATCTTACAATGGAAAATATAACAATTGAATATAATGTGGTACTATAATAAAACCATGGACTTTCTATGTCTCTAACAGAGTGATGATGGAAATGCAGAGGAAGAGGGTCCAGCCACTTCTCCAACAAACCTTTCCTCAGTAAGATGTTCAGCACTGATTTACAACCAACCTAAGTAGGCATGTACTATGAATGTCAATGCTATTTCCTGTGTTTCCATAGCTCCATGTAAAGCAGCTGTACAAGACCTATTTGATCAAGAAAATAAAGAAATGTGACTTGGAAATGGAACACTTCAAGCAGCAGATCCAAAAGACCAAGACTGAGATCTTACTGCTGGAACATCAGTTAAGGGTGGGTGAAGTGGTCAGAGATGGGCGAATTATGTCAGTGTTTGAACAACATAATAATATACTTATTAATACTTTGTGTACAGGAAATACAGGCAACCAATAAAGCCAGTTGAACAGAAAATCTGTTTATTCTTCTTTCAACATGTTGAGGTGATGGGTCAAAGGAAATGATTGTGACGTATGGTGTCTCTGACTGCTCTTCCATCTTGTATGTCCGTGGGAGGGTCAGGATGTTCATGGTTTGGATCACTGCTGATGTTTGGTTCCGAAGGACAGTGTTCTCCTCTAATTATGGCAATGTTGTGAAGAACCACACATGCCACAATAATGTCACATGCCCTTTTTGAGGTGACCCTGAGTCTTTGAAGGCACTGGAACCGGGCCGTAAGCATTCCGATAGTCATTTCAACTCTGGCTCTTGTCCTGCAATGAGCCAGATTATATCGCTGCTGTGGGCCCGGTTCAGGGTCAGGGTAAGGAGTAAGCAAATAGGGTAAACATGGATACCCCCTATCACCAAGCAAGTAGCCAGTGAACTCTCCTAAGACAGAAGGATACACTTCAGTTCAAATTTCCCTGTAGCAATTGGTCTTTATATATTTTAAAGTATTTTCAACTCACCATGTCCAAATTTTGTGCTCAGTGTAGATTCACGAAGATTCGTGAGTCATGAACAGAGCCTGGCCACTTGGCCTCCACATTTGTGATAATGTTGGCAGCATCACATATGATCCTCACAGTGCAGAGGACACAAATTAGCATCCATTACTATAATGAAATAATTTGTTAGTTTGAAATGCTACAGGGAATTAGGTACCTGTACATTAATGCTGTGGAAAGACTTCCTGTTCACATAGTCGCCTTCATTTACTGAAGGAGCAATGATTGGAATGTGAGTGCCATCTATACAGCCAATCACGCCTGGGAACCCTGATAATAAATGTAAAATTTAAGTAGTACTTCAAGTATCACCACATCATGAATTAAGTTTGGTTCATCCTGATACCTGCAATTTTGTGGAATCCCTCTTTGATAAATCTTATGGATCTATGACCGGGGGAACACCACAAACGAGTACAGGAGACGTTTCAGTGCAACTGTCACATTCCTGACGGCCCGACAGACGGTAGCCTTGGAAACGTGCTCAGCGTCACCAATATTATACAGAAAGCTCCCGTTTGCAAAAAAACGAAGTGCAATACAAGTAATATGTACAGAACTGAGAGAATGTCCGCGGTGTGTCACATCAGCAATATAAGGCCTGAGGATGTTATTCAAATAAATTATAGATTGTGCTGAAAAACGGTAACGTTCACCCAGAAAATCATCAGGAAATGATAAAATGTCCAAACGCGCTCTAATCACTCTCTCCCGGCGGAGAGCTCTGCGGAGGATTTGGGCTTCAACATCTACTGGCTCTTCAAGGAAGGGGCACGCCATGTCTGACACTTCCTACAGTCAGGTTTCCGACAAAGAGGCGGAGAAAGTCAGGGTTAGTTGAAGTAAACCTGCTAGGGGGCAGGTTAGCTTCACGGAGTGTGTCGTCATAGTAACTCACTCAGAATTAATCTAAACTCGCTTTGTGAAACCGAAAACCCAGAGTTTTCGTTAACTCAGGGTATACTTACTCAGAGTTTGCACTAAACCGGCTTTCTGAAACAGGGCCCTGGTCTCCTTGTTGGTGTGTGTATATATAGTGGGTGTCAGTCTGTGCCTGTTGTCAGCTCGTCTGCCTTTGCTTGTGTTTCCCGGTAAAGCGTCTGCATTCGTCTTCGTTGGTCTGCGTCTCTGTGCCACTCCGTTTCCTTATGATTTCAGGTTTGCTCTTTAGTTTATCCCAGTTTAGGTCTTCTTCAGTTATTTGTCATGCCTCACTGCCTGTTTGCCACCCTGCCACTCTGTAAATAAACGTCACACTCTTCATCAGTCGTTTGCTTGTATTTGGGTCCTCGTTCATCCACAACACGACTGCCTGACCCAGCTGTGACAAATATAGCATAATGAAAATACTAGTTATTGTAAGCTTTACAACCGTCCTCTCCCCCCCACAGTATGTAAAGTCAAATTATAAAATAAGTGTCGTCATATATGGAGATTATTATGCATGTTTTATTTTGCTGGTTTATTGGTGTGATTTAAATCCACAATGTCATGTAAGTTCCCTGTTGCCAGGAGAGTGTATAACACTTTGGACAGTAGGGGGCAGCAGCGTGCTTTGGGAACTGAGTCGGGTGCCGTAAGTTTTCCGTTCTGATAAGACTGACCAGGCGAACGGCAGCGTGTGTCCTGTGTTCACTTTCTCTCCTGTTTTACAGGTCAGTAATGTGGTCAAAAACATAAAGAAATACACAGCTGTGATACTTAAACTTTCATGACTTAAGACGGGTCTGTGATATGTGATGTATTACAATGTCGCTATGTGAGCTGCTTTAGCTCTGTAAGATGTTATAGCTAGGCTGTATGCCTGGGTAACGCTAGCAAGCTGTTGCAACTGCGTATAATACTCCATATAATAATAAGAAGCACCAACCCAGTTGGGTTTACAGTTCCTGATAAACTTGTAGCTTTGTGTTCATTGCAAATGTTTTGTATAACGTGTCTGTAAAGTGTTCTGAGCCTGCCTGAAGTCATGTGTAAACTTGCTGTTTCAGTGTTAGAGTCTAACTGGTCTAGAAAGGACATATGAAGCGAGAGAGCAAATAAGAGTACGGACAACAAAAATGCTGGCAAGGACAGTGGTGCAGTGATGTTGAAAGTTGAGTTTCCTTCTATGTTAAGACACTACCATGATGATGTGAAATATTTTGTTAATCTGTTTTATGGGGAAAGAGATGTAGTTGTAATTTGCTTCATTCATTTCAACCCTTTGTTGTTTTATGCCAGTAGTGTGGATTAATTGAAATGTAGTGGGGGAAAACAAGCCATGTGAGGGAATGGGCAGTTATAGTGCAATTGAGTTACCAAAAGAGTGGAGCAGATATGCTCGTGTTGTATGAATAAATTCTGGCAAGACTGACCAGGCGAACGGCAGCGTGTCTCCTGTGTTCACTTTCTCTCCTGTTTTACAGGATCGTAATCTGGCTACGCGCCCACCATAGTGGGGCCTGTAACACAGACATGACGTCAGATCTATCAAAGTGAAGGCCGTCTCTCTGATGACGTCACAGAGTCGTTCTGTCCAATAAAGGATCTCAGATCAGCTGCTGCCATCTTGTGGCCACAGTTGGTTACTGTCTCTGAAAGTTGTCTCATGTTTCCTGTTGTCCTGTTAACAAAGGCTGGAGCTCATCATGCTGAGAGGGGAGCAGCATTTTTTGGCTCTTCACACATGTTCATTATATTCTGATGATCCTGGATGGAGACAAACTACAGATAAGTGTGTTCAGCCCAACTAGTTTATCTCATTACAGCAGTTTGATGTTTCCCTTTGAATCCCCCTGAAGATACTGACAGTGAAGCACGTACATAATACTCCAGCCTTTCAACTCTGAGCTTATTTAGTTCTATTAATACACTGAAATCTCATTTGTGTCATGAAGAAAGTCTTTAATCAAACAGAATTCAAAGATCAGAAACATTTCATATATGGAGTTAAACATGAATCATTGTTTCAACAACATATTTATTGTTGTCATAAACAGACAAGAAGACAACAACAAACTGCTCCTCCCATTCAACACATGTCAGTCCATATCCCAGCAAACTAAATCATCTCCATTTACACACATCAAATAGAAACATGAATCACTTGTAATGATTAGAAACTTGATAGAATTTCAAATCTAGTTTGGGGAGTCATTCAGTGAGAAACAGTGAAATGATTTTCCATGTGAAAAGGTGGACAGCAGAAACAGAAAGAAACAGTGAGAACTAAAAGAGAAACAAAGAGCTTTGGAAGAACGAGGCAGCAGGAGGACAGCTGCAGTTTAACAGCTTCACTGACAGGAAACAACATTAGAAACATCATCATCCTCAACTCATCTGCTCCACTGACACTGACACCTTCAACGGACACACCTTCACTTTACCCATAATTCCAACGTATGGAAACATCCTGTGAGTGAAAGTGTGTGTGAAGGTGTGTATGTGTGTGTTAGTATCAGGATCAGAGAACGACAGCTTTCCTCTGTTCCAGTCCAGATTCACTCTGATCCTCTGGAGCTTATTCTGGATTGAGAGAGCAGTGCGAGGAGCTGATGGTGAACATGCTGAGTATTTACCTTGATAGAACCTTATTCCCCATAATCCAGACTCTATGCGTCCCTTCCTCTGCACAAACGCTGCTAAAACACCCAGTCTCCACCTTGTACTGTCTCCAACATCAACATCCAAGCTGTGAGTCCCTGACTCAAAGCCCTCAGAGCCCAGGACAGATTTATAATAATCAAACCTCTCTGGATTATCAGGAAGCTGCTGCCTCTCTCCTCCTCTCACACTGGTCAGATCTTCAGACAGGATGAGTTCTGGATGAGCAGTGTTTGGGTCCAGAATGAGAGGAGTGTAGGAGACCATGTCCTTCATGTTGTTCCAGATGTTGAAGGTCAGGTTGCCCAGGTGTTTGGCCTGGTCTATCAGAGCTCCTGAGGGCAGCTGTGGATCATCCAGCAGGGGGCAGCGCTGGACTCTTTCCACTGCAGCCTTGTAGTTGTGCAGGAATGAGACGTCTTCAGCTCTCAGCTCCTCCTCTGTGGCTCTGACTGTGTCTGAAAGAGCTGCTATCTCTCTGCTCAGAGCCTCCATCTTCTCCTTCATCATCCCACTCTTCTGCTCCTCTTCCTCCCTCAGTGCAGCCAGCCTGGCCTCCTCTTCCTCTGCTAGAAACTGCTGAAGCTTCTTAAACTGCTCCTTAATCTGCCTCTCTGTGTGTCGGGCCTGGACCTTAATGTGTTCTGCTGTTTGACCAAACTTCACTTGAACTTCTTCACAAACCTTTAACTTCTTCTTTAAGGGCTCCAGAGTTTCCTGAAGTTCCTTCTTGTGTTGTTGTGCAGCTTCATCGATGGGTCTGAATCTGTGATTGGTGTGTTTTTCTGAGGCACAGCAGATGTGACACACTGGCTGCTGATGGTCCAGACAGAAGAGTTTGAGTTTCTCAGAGTGCAGACTGCAGAGATCCTCTGAAGCTCTCTGATCTCTCTCCTGTAAGAACGACTCACACAGGTTCTTTAAAGCCAGATTTGAAAGTGGTTCATTCTTTGAAGATCTTCTCTTACAAACTGGACACTCGTGTGTTGGTCTCTCTCTCCACCATCTCTTCAGACAGTCTTTACAGAAGCTGTGGCTACATGACAGAATAACAGGATCTCTGAAGACCTCCTGACAGACCGGACAGCAGAGATCCTCCTCTGATCTGGAAGCCATTGAGTCTGTGAGTGAAGCTGAAAACAGCAGACAGGAAGTACAGTCAGTCCTGGCTCCCCTCCCTCCTCTACTACCTTCACTGAAACTTCCTTTGAGTCGTGTTTTTGATCAAACTCACATTCAGTGTGTGGAGCGTCAGCAGCTTGAAGCAGCAGTGTTGGAGTTTTCCACTTTTCTCTCCTGTAGCTGGACTCACTCAGAGGAAGCTGCTAGTTTGGTCTGAACTCAGTCTGATCGTCTGTGTGTCTCTCTTTACTGAGGACGAAGAACTTCCTGTTTCCTGGTTTGTCACATTTGAGTGACGTGAGGGGAGGAGACAAATGTTGCTGTTTGACTTTTAACTAAGGTGTGTTTCAATCCTGCCTGTAGCTCAAAAACTGTAAAACAGGTTTTCTGTCTTTTCACCTCCACAGGTCACAACGTGAAACCTGTTGTGAAGTTTATAAAATAAAGTGTCACTCGGTGGTGCAGCTGTTTGTCAGCTTCTATTTTAGACTTTGTTCTGGTTCTTGTTCAGGTTCCCAGCAGTGGGAGTGTAATGCAGTCACACACACAGGTGGTGTTAAGGTGGATTCACATTGTTACAGACAGTGGTGTTATTTCTTGTAACTAAGGTTGTGTTTCACTCCAAAGTTCAGACATTAACCTGCTAGAAGTTGTAAAAGTTACTAATAAAGAGCTTTTATCTCATTTCACATGCAGGTCAGAGCATGAAAGCTGTGATGCAGCAGTTTGAGAAAAATTGCTGCTGATATAAAATATTTTTTATGGTTTTAAAAAGAGCAGAAAGAAAAGAAATAAGTGTAAAGAGTGCAGCAAAATGCATGTTTTAGTGTGAGTTGGTTCATCTGATCTGGTTGTGTAAAAGTCAGTGCATGACACTGAGTGTTACTTTTGTGTTACTGACACTCATCTCTGACTCAGAGAAACGATTTCTCCCCTGTGATGTTCACACAGTGGTGAGTTACATGTGTGTGGAATTTTTACTCTTTTTTCTGTTATTTACTAAAAAATCTCTCAAAGAAATAATGAATTCTCCACACGTGTTTGAAGGTTACATGCAAATATCATGTGATCTAAAAGTCAAATATCTGCTGATGGAGCAAAACAAGGTCAGATGTTCAGCAGCTGTATTGCTGCATGACATCAGCCCACAGCAGCAGAGACCGTGGAGCCAACATGTGAGAAACAAAGCAACACGCTGAACATCTGAACCACAGCAGGAAGTGCGATCGCAGATTAGCTCCTTAATCTACGATGATCTGGATGACTGAGAACCTTCACAGATATATTGCCGTACATTTTGGGAGGAACACCCTTCAACTGGTGCGGGAGTATGAAAAGGAATCAAGAAAACTAGCAGATTATAGGATTATAGGAATTTTAACCTATATTTTAACCTGAGATGCAGACAAAGCAGAGTTGTTCCCAAGAGCCTGCGCCTTGGATCCACTGTCAGGGGACACAGAGCGGACTTGATTCTACAGAGAGCACAAAATCAGCTTTTAAGTGAAAGGATAAGACAGGTCCATTTCACTATAGATGCCCTCCAGAGCAAGATTAGCCAGACGCTGCAGGAACTGGAAACCCTTCTACCCTCTCCTATTCTAGAAGAGGTTTACAAGTTTGTGGACAACGCTCAGCGGGCCCAACACTGTAAAGGAAAAGAAAGACAACGCAGGAAATTTCACACCTTACTTTCGAAAACCCTCACCCCTCAGTCTGAATCTACACAACTTAGCGAAGAACATACACCTGAGGACAGTCGGGAGAAATGGGTGAAGAACTTTTCAGACCGGAATCTCACTGAACCTGAAAAGAGGGTTTTAGCCAAAGGACTCAATTTTGCCATTTCTCCGCAACAGTTGCCCATAGTGGACCTCATCACGGCCACAGAAACTGCCATGCGGATTAACAAATTATCCCAGACAGAAGCAGAACAGATCAGGATGAAAGTCTCAGCCACCCTCTCCAGTGCCAAAGTCCCTACGTCTAACCTCACATTACAAGAAAAAGAAGGCCGTCGCTTCCCTGAGTAAAGACCACAACATCACTATATTACCAGCAGATAAGGGAAGGTGCACCGTGGTCCTAAACACAACAGATTACCACACAAAGATCACTACTCTCCTCAGTGACAACAATACCTATGAAGCCTTAAAGCGAGACCCCACAAGCAGCTACAAAAAGAAAGTTTTAGCTTGCCTTCAAGACCTTGAAAGGGACAAAGTCATTCACCGCCTCACATATCACCGCCTTTACCCAGGGGATGCCATACCCTGCATTTACGGACTTCCTAAGATCCACAAGGAAGGTGTCCCACTCAGACCCATTGTCAGTAGCATAAACTCAGCCACTTACAACATCGCGAAACACCTTGCAACCGTCCTAGCACCTCTTGTGGGGAACACCCCACATCACATCAAGAACTCCACCGACTTCACTGACAAGGTCCAGAAACTTACCCTGGACCCAGATGAAACCATGGTGTCCTTTGATGTAGTCTCTCTCTTCACTTGCATACCCACCACGGAGGCAGTGGAGACTGTCAGAAAACGACTACAAGAAGACAGCTCCTTGGAAGACAGGACCAACTTTACACCCAATCAGATTTGCACACTGTTAGACCTCTGCCTCACCACTACATATTTCAAATACAACGAGGGTTACTACAGACAAAAACATGGCTGCGCCATGGGCTCCCCCGTGTCACCTATTGTAGCCAACCTTTACATGGAGGAAGTGGAAAGAAAGGCTCTTGGCTCTTTTAAAGGGAGAGTACCCAGCCACTGGTACAGATATGTAGACGACACCTGGGTCAAAATCAAAACACAAGAAGTGGAATCCTTCACTGCCCACATTAACGCTGTGGATAAAAACATCAAGTTCACCAGGGAAGACACAAAGGACAACTGTTTGCCTTTCCTGGACTGCGCTGTGCACATTGAAGAGAATGGCAACCTCAACATTGAAGTTTACCGGAAGCCCACACACACGGACCAGTACCTCCTCTTTGACTCCCATCACCCTCTGGAACACAAACTTGGAGTAATCAGGACCCTACACCACCGGGCAGAACATGTTCCCTCTAAGCCTGAAGGGAAAAAGAAGGAACACACACATGTAAAGGAAGCACTTAAAACATGTGGTTATCCTAATTGGGCGTTTATAAAGTCAGCAAAGATGCACAGAAAAGAAGATCAAACACCAGCGAGGGAGGATAAGAAAGACAACAACATTGTCATCCCCTATGTAGCCGGTGTATCAGAGAAACTCGGGAGAGTTTTATCCAAACACGACATTCCAGTGTACTTCAGACCCAGCAACACACTCAGACAGAAACTGGTTCACCCTAAAGACAAAACTCCTAAACACAAACTGAACAATGTGGTGTATGCTGTACAGTGCAGCGAGGAATGCCCAGACCTCTACATCAGAGAGACCAAACAGCCACTTCACAAGCGCATGGCACAACATAGAAGAGCCACCTCCACGGGACAAGACTCGGCAGTCCATCTGCATCTAAAGGATAAAGGTCACTCTTTTGAGGATGCCAATGTTCACATTTTGGACAGAGAGGACAGATGGTTTGAAAGAGGAGTGAAAGAAGCCATTTACGTCCACTGTGAGCGACCATCTTTGAACAGAGGCGGTGGTTTACGACACCAACTGTCTGCCATCTATAATCCAGTTTTGAGATCCCTTCCCAGACGCCTTAACGCCCACTCACACCCTGGGCCATCTGACCTCAGGAAATCACATGCCAGGTTTCACAATGAGCTCACCCGAAACTCTGGCTGATTAGGACCCACACCCGCTTTCACACCTTGGCTCATGTGATTAGGTTAGAGGATCATCAGGAGGTCCTTTGTCCCCCTTTGGGGGGGAAACTCCCACTAGGTTTAAATCTGGGACTCTCCACCACTGATCCTTAGAACTGAAGAAGCTTGTCGGATGAGAGGTGAAACGTCTTAAAGCAACTCAAGAAGTCCAGACGCTTTTCTTTCCAAGCTCCTTAATCTACGATGACCTGGATGACTGAGAACCTTCACAGACGTGTGATCTAAAAGTCAAACATCTGCTGATGGAGCAAAACAAGGCCAGATGTTCAGCAGCTGTATTGCTGCATGACATCAGCCCACAGCAGCAGAGACCGTGGAGCCAACATGTGAGAAACAAAGCAACACGCTGAACATCTGAACCACAGCAGGAAGTGTGACTCTTTGTAGACCTGTGGACAGGAAACACACAGCAGGTCCTGATCAGTAACAGGCAGAGATGGGCAGTAACGCGTTACTTGTAACGGGCTATAACTCGTAAGCTGGAGAGGAAATGGCGTGTCACTAATTTAGAGGATCATCATTTAGCCTGGAGAAATAGTTTGCTGCTTTATAAGAAAGCCCTCCGCAAAGCCAGAACATCTTACTATTCGTCACTGATTGAAGAAAATAAGAACAACCCCAGGTTTCTCTTCAGCACTGTAGCCAGGCTGACAAGAAGTCAGAGCTCTACTGAGCCAACCATCCCTTTAACGTTAACTAGTAATGACTTCATGAACTTCTTCACAAATAAAATTTTAATCATTAGAGAAAAAATGACCAATAATCATCCCACAGATGTAATATCATCTACAGCTACTTTTAGTACCATCAATGTTAAGTTAGACTCTTTTTCTCCAATTGATCTTTCTGAGTTAACTTCAATAATTACTTCCTCCAAACCATCAACGTGTCTTTTAGACCCCATTCCTACAAAACTGCTCAAAGAAGTCCTGCTATTAATTAATTCTTCAATCTTAAATATGATCAACCTATCTCTAATAATCGGCTATGTACCACAGGCCTTCAAGCTGGCTGTAGTTAAAACTTTACTCAGAAAGCATCTCTAGACCCAGCTGTCTTAGCTAATTATAGGCCGATCTCCAACCTTCCTTTCATATCAAAAATCCTTGAAAGAGTAGTTGTCAAACAGCTAACAGATCATCTGCAGAGGAATGGCTTATTTGAAGAGTTTCAGTCAGGTTTCAGAGCTCATCACAGCACAGAAACAGCTTTAGTGAAGGTTACAAATGATCTTCTTATGGCCTCTGACAGTGGACTCATCTCTGTGCTTGTCCAGCTAGACCTTAGTGAGATTCCCATGATGCATTGAGTTTTTCCTTTCCAGTCAGCCCAACAGTTTACAACATAACAGGCCCGTGTGCAATCAACCCACCTTTGTCTACAACATGTCTCAAAGCCTCTATTTGCTGCCCTGTAATCTTTGTGCCCCACAGCTTTTAACTGAACTCTGCTTGGATTTTGCCTTTTTGCTTTTTTCCACTTCCTGACTTCTGTATTCCTTCCCTGATCTGAAAGACAAAATCAGATTCATCTAAAACTCAACACTTCAACACCGACCTGCTGGATGATTCACTAACAGCCACTCTCTTCTCTGGCCCTTCGTAACACCTTTCCAAGGTCCCCAGATCTTATGGGGAATATAAAACATCACCACTGCTGATTAAGTGTATTTCTAATTAGTTAGTTTCTAATTAGTTGAGTTAGTTTCTTAGCACGTCACTACAGCCCCCTCAGACTGTGTTTTCTGCCGTCTAAAGATAATATTGATAGTGTGTGGGTTTACAGAGCTGAGACTTTCTTTTTGCCGAGGTCATTAATCATGTCAAACCGCAGACACACTGACAGAAGACCGCTCGTGAAAACGACCAATCTGTGGATCCACACACGATGAACACACAGAGTGGAGTCTGTAAACAAATCTAACAGTTAACCTGCAACACAGGGTCACGTGCCTCCCTCAGTTGGGAACTCTCCTAAAATAAAGCACTGGAACGCACCGCGCGCTTTATGGCAACTTGGCTCCGCCCCCACACATTAGTAATGTGACGTAGTGTCGGTTCGTGGGTTTTGTCTCACCAGCCCTCATACTTTCACAAACACAGTCGCTCTGTGTGAATCAAACCGCGGGTTCACAATGTGCATTTTCCCCCAGTCCTGTTACCCTAACATATTATCCCGTGTAAAAAATGTGGAACATTGCAGAAGTCACATGCACAACAGGAAGTTGCATAAGGTGAATCTTTTAAAAGCCATGCAAAGACCAAAAGTACGTCTTCTCATTTATTTGATATTTTAACTATGACTGAATATCAACATACAGCCCCATTACCTTAGTTATATCTTAGTAGTTATTTGATTATTTTAAAAATACAATGTTGGGGAAAATCATTAGATTGTGCTCACTGTCCTCATACTAGCAAGGATGCCATGTGGCTATATTGCAAACTGTATGCTAAAAACTCACTGCTATTACTTTCAGTCCTGTTACTCATATAAAGAGTAGACTGAGTACCAGTTACAGGAGTGAGTAGAGTCAATGGATTAAATGATTTATTAATGTGAATATTTGTTGATTTTACTCTATTTACCTGATTTTTAAGTTGTACAGTTAAAATTACTCGAGTTGTTGAGATTTATGTTCAGTTTCGTGATATAAATAAATACTGATATGAAGTCAATGCAAAGGTGGAGAAGGACATCCCATAATATCAAGGAAAGAAAAGAAACTGAACTGCACCTTGTTACCCCTCGAGACTTATTGGGACACATATATGTGCAAAATGCATGAGAATCTGGGTTGTTGTGCAGAAGCTTCACCACTTGAAAGTGATCACTGTCGATCTGGATGATCTTGTGAAAGACATCACACAGAAAACAAACTGCATGTACGGAGAATGTTCTGAGTGCAAAGATCTCCTTTCCCAGTCTCCATCCAGTACAATGCAGAGAGTCAAGTGACTTATCTCCAGCAGGCAGTAGTGGATTAGGAGCACAAGAATGGCCCCAGTGGCAAAACATCCAGAGTAACAATCAAAAAAGAGACGAGGCTTGAAAGCACATGAAGACTTGATTCATGTTGACCTCTGAAAATGAGCTCTGAAAATATAGCACAGAGATACAAGCAGTCCACTTCAGAACATCACACCAGCACACAGATGTGCTTTATATACATACATCCTCCCATCCAACGTCCTTCTGCACAGTGTCCCCATCAAGACTTAAGGGCCCACCAGCAATCTGGCAGCACTTGTCACCAGTGCTCAAGTACATGCAGAGGGCACATTCACAATCCACTTTTGCAGTGATGCTTTCAATAGAGACAGAGAGGGAATTGTTTTATGTTTTCTACTGAACTGTTTAAACTAGTATTCACTGCTGGGACATGAAACGGCGAGCCACAGAAGGGGTCCACTGGATGGTGTGGGATGAACCCTCAAGAGGACAGCACAGAAATAGCACCAACTGTCTTGTCAGCAACAGGAAATTTCAGATGCTGTTCAGAACTGTTTACTGTGTGGCACAATTTTATATGAGTGCTTGATATATCTCGCCCCTTTCGTGAGTGTGGACGCTTCCTCTCTCTGCTCTTCAAATGCTTTGCTTCTTTTATTGATTTTTATTGATTTTTATGCTGATTTTTTCCCTTTTTTCTGTATGAGCTTACCTGCGAGAGCTTCTGGACACTTATAGATCATTAGGACTATAGTGTTCTTAACAGAAACAGCAACATTTCTATTTACCTTATCCTCAGCGTTCTGTGTGTCTGTGGCCTAGACACAGCTGAAGCCTGATTACAGCGTCTGGACACCGAACAGCCTCAATAGCCTGGTAAAGTGCTAACCGCTAGGCTAACTAGCAACAAGATGCCTTCCCTCTCCACAGATGACTACCACAGCCTCCTGCAGAAGATTGCAGTACTGGAGACAAAAAATCATCGCTTAGAAGTAAACATGGAGGTAAATGGACTGTGTGGAAATGAAACAACCTTGCCTTTGATTCAAAGCAATGGCGACGAGCAAGCTAGTACACAGCTAAGGAGCACAGATAACATGACCAAGAAAGTAGACTCTGTGCATCATTATTATAAATCCTCAAGCGATAATCCCCCCTTGGACTGTCTTGGCGCAAAACCAAGACATAAATCATGTCTCCTGGAAGGGGGAGGACGTATCACAGGCAGAGCACAGCGAGCTGAACTCTCTGAAACCGACTGGCCTTCACTTCCTACGAGACAGAGAAGCTCTTCTACCCCTGTATACGGGAGGAAACAGGACTGGACAACCGTGAATAGGAAGGTTAACAGCAAACCTCCAAAACAACTGAATGTGAAACTGCAGAACAGATTTTCTCCACTATCAAAGGACCCTGGATCTATATCGGACAACCATCCACCTAAAAGTAGCGAAGTAAGGTCTGAAAATCTGTTGAAAAGTAAAAGGCCACAGGGAAAGCTAAAGGCTAGGCCTGAAACTCTGATTTTGGGTGACTCTGCCGTAAAGGATGTACAAAGGATGTGCAGTAAGAACACTAAAGTCCTCTGCTTTCCTAAGGATATGGTCAACAACCTGAAGGAGAGAATTCTTCAGATTGCAGATGAATATCAAACTGTGACAAATATTGTTCTGCATACATGGTCAAACGATGTCTCCAAACAACAGTCGGAGGCTCTGAAACGGGACTTTACTGGATTATTAAATACTATAAACTCTCTGAATGCAGCTGTATTCATCAGTGGGCCTGTACCGCCCGTCAGAGGAGGAGACGAGAGATTCAGCAGATTGTTTGCACTGAATAAATGGCTTATATCAGCATGTATTGACCACTCAGTGCATTTTATCAACAACTTTAATATTTTTGGGAACGCAGGCATCTGTTTAAAGCAAATGGATTTAATTTTAACAAGTCAGGGGTGAAACTGTTCACCTCCAACTTGTTTTATTCCATACGTCATCCATCTGTGCTTGGTGCCAAGGCTGAGATAAACGAGGAGTTATCTCATAAAGAGGAACAAACAGTACTCCAAGAACTGACAAAGCCCAGCAGAAACCTTGAGGAGGAGCTCCATCTGCCCCCACCCGGGAAGAGCCTCAGAAAGGAGAGATGTCTGAGGCAAGAAGAGGGGTCCCTACTTGCCTCCAACTCTCTCAACAACACCAACGACCAGGACCAGGGACCACGACCTCCCCCAGTCCCCCAAACCCCTGATAGGCCTTCACCCTCCTCCTCCTCCCTTTCTCCCTCCTCCCCACACCTGAAATTCACTGAGGAGATGATGGAGCGGGTCAATGCTGGGCTCAGATCTACCCCCCGGCCCAATCCCTTTTTGTCCCCCATAAACCCCCCACCAGAGCAGCCAAAGGTTCGCCATCGAGCCCCGCCCTCAGCAGAGCAATCGAAGTTACATTGCCCAGCCTCGCCCCCCTTAGTTCCTCCTTACCACCTTCATGCTCTGTCTCCGCAGTCTGATGTGTGATGTGTGGAGGGTCCAGGCTGTGAGGATTATGGCAGTGGTGACTTTTCCCAGGAGAAGCTGGGACCCTGTTTACTAGAAGGTTTTAAAATTTCTGTACTTTTAGGTGACAGAAGAAGACATGTGGCCTGGTCAAAACACAGAGAGCTGCACTCTAAAAGATCTTTAAATATAGCAAACATACCTTGTGTGCCACAGACTGCTCCCAAACACGAGGGGGCAAATAATACCTCTAAAACACTTAAGTTGGCCTTATTAAACATTAGATCTTTAGCTGGGAAAACATTTTTAATTAATGATTTAATCACCGAGCACAGCCTTGATTTTATGTTTTTAACTGAAACTTGGTTGGACCAAAGTAACAGTGGAGCTGTTCTCATCGAGACGACCCCTCCTAACTACAGTTTTATCAGTGAGGCCAGGGTGAGCAGGAGAGGAGGAGGGGTTGCTGTCTTATTTAATGAATCATTTCAATGTAAGCAGCTATCTCCTGGAAGTTTTCAGTCTTTTGAATATGTGGCGTTACAGCTGAAGGCCCCATCCAAAGTTGTGTTTCTTAATGTTTACAGGCCTCCCAAATACTGCACAGACTTTTTTAATGACCTCAGTGAACTGCTGTCTGTGATCTGTGTTGATTTCGACTGTGTAATTATTGTTGGGGATTTTAACATCCATGTGGACAACCCTCAGGACAAAGGGACTAAAGACCTGTGTAACACTCTGGGCAACTTTGGGCTGACTCAGCATGTAACAGAGGCCACACATAATAGAGGACATACTCTTGACCTACTGATCTCCAAGGGCCTGAGCATTTCAAAGGTTACTGTTTCTAATGTGGGCTTGTCTGGTCATTACTGTGTTTTCTTTGAAAGTGAAATCTCAGCCCACACAAATATATCAACAGCAGTGATCACAAAACGGTGTATAACCGAACACAGTAGTGAGATCTCTAACCAGGTCTTCCCATTAACACCTGACCTGTCCAGAGGTTCAGTCAATGAGCTCGTCACTAGCTTCAATGCTAAAATGTTAAATGTAATGGACACTATTGCTCCCATTAAGGTGAAGTTTATCTCTGGAAGGAAGAAGTCTCCATGGAGAAACTCCACACTGGTGAAAAATGAAAAAAGAGAGTGTAGGAAAGCTGAGTGCAGATGGAGAAAAACAGACCTCCAGGTTCATTATGACATCTATAAAGAGAAACTTCTCAATTATAATTTACAACTGAGGAGTGCAAGGAGGTCCTACTTCTCTGACATCATCACCAAAAACAGCCATAATGCTCGGTCTTATTTTCTACAGTTGACAGGCTAACAAACCCTCCTGTGTCAGTGGCAGCTGAACTTCATTCGACCATGGCCTGCAATGACTTTGCCAAATTCTTCACAGAAAAAATCCAAAAGATTAGACAAGCAATTGGTACATCAACAGCAGACCCAGGATATGTACTGTGTCCACCGAAAAACTGTTTAAATACCATGAACCAGTTTCACCCTATTTACAGCAAAGACCTGGACGACATCTTAGGTCAACTGAATTCCTCCTCTTGCTGTTTAGATGTCCTGCCAACAAGTTTTTTCAAAAAGGTCTCAAAGACTTTGGAGTCAGACCTGTTACAGATCGTAAACTTCTCTTTAATATCAGGTGTGTTTCCAGAACCACTAAAAACTGCTGTAATTAAACCTATACTGAAAAAGGACAATCTTGACAAGACACAAATGAATAACTACAGGCTGATCTCAAATCTCCCATTTTTAAGTAAGATCATTGAAAAAGCAGTTTCTCAACAGCTCAATTACTTCTTAACACAAAATAACTGCTATGATGCCTTCCAGTCAGGTTTTAGACAGAACCACAGCACTGAAACCGCTCTGACCAAAGTGTTTAATGACATATGTCTGAATACAGACAGTGGAACAATGTCAGTATTAGTTTTACTGGATCTCAGTGCAGCATTAGACACAGTTGACCACAACATATTACTCAAACGACTGGAGAACTGGGCAGGTCTTTCAGGAACTGTACTAAACTGGTTCAAAACATACTTAGAAAACAGGAAATACTTTGTATCAATAGGTAACTTCACATCTGAGCAGACAAGTATCACATGTGGAGTTCCCCAAGGTTCCATCTTGGGACTCCTTCTGTTCAACATTTACATGCTCCCACTGGCACAGATTATAAAGAACAACAAAATAAACTATCACAGCTATGCAGATGACACACGAATATATATAACAATGTCACCAGGAGACCGAGGCCCTGTACAGGCTCTTGGTAAATGCATTGAGGAAATTAATGACTGGCTGTGCCACAATTTTCTCCAGCTAAACAAAAACAAAACTGAAGTAATAGTCTTTGGAGCCAAAGAAAAACGATTACAGGTCACCAGAGAACTTCAATCTATACACCTAAAAACCACAAACCAGGTGAGAAATTTGGGTGTAGTGATGGATGCAGACCTAAACTTAGAAAAACACATTAAGACAATAACAAAATCAGCTTACTATCACCTCAAGAATATTTCAAGGATAAAAGATCTGATGTCTCAACAGGACCTGGAAAAACTAGTCCATGCATTCATCTTTAGTAGGCTTGATTACTGTAACAGCATCTTTACAGGTCTACCTAAAAAATCAGTCAGACAACTACAGCTCATTCAGAACTCTGCTGTTCGAGTCCTCACTAAGACCAAAAAAGTGGACCACATCAGTCCAGCTCTGAGGTCTTTACACTGGCTGCCTGTCCGTCAGAGGATAGACTTTAAAGTTCTGATGCTGGTCTATAAAGCTCTGAATGGTTTGGGACCAAAATACATCAGTGACCTCCTGACCCAGTATGAACCTTCCAGATCTCTCAGGTCATCAGTTCCCAGAGTCAGAACCAGACACGGAGAAGCTGCATTCAGCTTTTATGCTCCTTATATCTGGAACAAACTCCCAGAAAGCCTCAGAACAGCTGAAACACTCAGTTTATTTAAATCCAGGTTGAAGACTCACCTGTTCTCAGCTGCTTTTGAATAAAGCACCAAATCCACACTTTTAAGCTTAAATTTCAAAATTTACATTCTAACTACTGATTTTATCTACTGTTTTGACTTTTGATTTTATATACTGTTTTGTTTGTTTGTTTGTTTGTTTGTTTGTTTGTTTGCTTGTCTTAATCAATTTTAAATCATGCTTTTTATCTATTTTGTTTTTAATGTCTCTGTAAAGCACTTTGAATCACCTTGTTGTTGAATTGTGCTATATAAATAAATTTGCCTTGCCTTGCCTTGATGATTGTTGTATATTAGCTGCTATGACAACTCAGATTCCCTCTGGGATTAATAAAGTCTCTTTGATTCTGAAAAGGCAGAAATGGCAATCAAGTTGTTTGAAGCAGTTGAGAAAGCAGTTCTGGAGATGGCTAAAGATGGGCCATCAGTTCCATCCACTGAGGATACATCAGCCAGTTCTCATTTCCCAAGGAGAAGTGACATACAGGGACGTCAGCTGCCAGTGCACAGCAAAACAAATTGTGACCTGTGAGTGCTTTAACCTCCTAGGACCTGCCGTCCACATATGTGGACATCACATTTTTGGTTATTTTGACCAAAATACTCAATTTTGCTCTACATGGGGCTGATATCCACTTACGAGGACATTATACTGCTACTGTTCTATCAAAATTTCAAATGAATATCCTCATTTTTCTTAAAAAAAAATAAGGTATACAAAAAAATCTGGAAATTCTTTGTTTTTGCATTCATCAGGCCCCAATATGCCCAAATATCAAAGAGAAATTAAAAATGCATGTCGTGGAAGAGTTCGGGTCTTAGGAGGTTAATACAAAGCATTTCACATTCAATCAACAGACAGCACCCACAGCCACAGAGATTGTGGCAAAAAGGTCACACAAGTTTGTTTTCACAGAAAACTCCCACACACGTGCACACTAACATCCAAACACACTCAGGACATGTTCAGTACTGTTACCCAATATTCATTCCTTGTTACTTTCTGCAAATATGTTTGGTTGATCTTTCATCCAGTTGGTTAATAAATTACATGATAATAAATTTGATAAGCTTGAGGTTTGTGTCTACTTGAATTGATAAGTGTGCCTCTGGATCGATATGATTTCTGCTTATATGGGGCGATCGTGGCTCAAGAGTTGGGAGTTCGCCTCGTAATCGGAAGGTTGCCAGTTCGAGCCCCAACTTGGACAGTCTCGGTCGTTATCTTATATCTGTAGTTGAATTATGTTAACTGCTGTAGATCATATAATATCCTTTAGTCTAGATTGTGTGCTCTGTATGTAGTTTTAGTTTGCATTATACTTCTGACTTAAAAGAGTGAAAATCATTAGATCTATTGGATTGACCTGTATTACTCGACACTGTTGAATGTGTTACACTGTTTCTTGACATTTCATACTGTTGAAAGATGAAGAGGATGTTGTGTGCAGGAGACCTTGTGTCTAGGATAGGAGAGACGGACCACGTTCCATACCCCCACCTTTACAGAGAGCAGAAAAACAAGGAGCCGAGGTCATAACTTAGGCGCCGGGAGAGAGAAAGAATGTGAATGTTTAGGCTTTTATGACTAGGTGGGGGCTACTAGAGGCTATAAAAGGCTAAGTGACCCATCACCATTTTGAGTTGTATTATTGTATTATGTTGTATTATAAATACCAAATGTGCATATTGGGCTTTCCAAATTAATCTGTTCGCTGAGTTGCACGAATTTTCACATTAAATTTGTCGGTGTCTGGTTTTCGGCGCAAAATACTAACAACATAAGTTGAGGCTGAATTCCAGTGTGTCAGATGAACTGCTTCTAGCAAGATACTAATAACATACTACGTTGAGTCTAGTTGCAGCTCACGTTACTTTCCACATTTAACTTTGTCTAAGACTGGCTTCTGTAGCAATAAGATATTAGAATCTCTTTCGGAGATGCGGCCGTAAGTTCAGTACATTGAATAGAGGTTTGAAGCTGTCAATTTAACTTCAAGGAAAGAGAAAATAAAGACACTGGTATGACCAACCAGTGATGAAATAACAAATTTAGTGGTTAAGAGTCAAATTGTGAGATGTTTTCTGAACAACACAAGTGATTACTGACAGAAAGAAAATTCTCTTTTGTGAGTTCAAACATGATCTTAAGACTTTGAACATGTGCATGTTGTCCTGTCAACTTGGTGGGTTATGAGTTAATTATATCATGAGGAAGAGAAAAAAAAAGGGGGAGAGAAGGCTGACACAGGGCCTGGCCCGGTGTTTCTCCCCTCTCTTTGTAACACAGCCAACACAACATCATTTTCCTGTTCGTACACTTCTGTTTGTTTTTGTTTTGTTTTGTTTTTTGTTTTTTTCTCTTTATGTTTAATTACAGGCTGCTTTGCCGGCCCTGGAAGCCGAGGCTGACCTGGACTCCTGCTCTCCCCTCTACGTGACCCTGACCAAATGCTGCAACAGCTGGACCCACAACAACAAACTGAAAATGACAGCAGTGCTGCAGGAATGCGATCTCATGCAGCAGAGACGGAGAGCACTAAACCTAAGGCCCGTTTCACTACACGGGGGAAAATTCTCCGACAGCTTCAGCTGACAGAGCTGTGACGAGACGCCCGCCAAGCCCGAATGAAAAGTAAGGCCGAACAAAAGAATGCTGACCTTGATAACTCTGCATTCACACTGTGCAGGACAGTGATGGACCAACACGACAGAGAAAAGGGCGTGACCGAGACCGAAGGAGCAACTGAGGTCAGAAGTCACCTCAGAATGGACAAAAAACAAGGAATTGTTTTCCTTTTAAAATGATGACGTCATCTTGCTGGTGATGGATGCTCGAATAGGTCGCGCATGAGACTCCATTATCAGCAACATCCGGTATGGATGTGTGTGAATGAATGTATGTGACTGGACTGTGATGGACTGACTTGATACTGAGACAAAGACTGCACGAACTTTAGGATTAGTAAATGCTGACAAACAATTCACCCAGCCGGCAAGAGAAGGGTGGATGCTTCACTTTGTTTTGTTTTGTTTTTCCAGGAGCAGGAGGATAAGAGAGACTGGAGGAGGAGACGGTAACTTCACGTGAGAGTGTAGGGCTGCAGATTTAACCCTTTGGTTGCTAATTTTGAGTTACTGATGTTTGCATTAAGAAAACTGTGCTTTATTAGCTGTGTTTTGATTAAGGTATCATGTTATATTATTGGGAATGCCAAATGCTACAGTGGAGAAAACTTTTGAGATCACTTATGACTAGAATGTGTTACTATTAACCATAGCAGGCCACTGTAAAAAGTTAATTACATTTTATAGAGGAGAATCACCAAAACTTTAACAATATTTATGAATAACAGGGGAACGGTAGACTTGTCACATTCAAAATAGAGATATGATGTCACTAACCTTTTCTCTTTTTTTGAGTCTGAACATCAAACAATGGTTTTATGAACATTTTATGACTTTATTTGTGTGCTTAATAATTTAGGTATGGTAAAACTTAAGCTTATGGTCAGAGAGTCCTGAGCATGATATTTTAAACCAAATTTGAATCACTAGAAGAACAACGGATAATAACATTAGATTATCAAGGCTAGGGAGAGAGGTGTTTTGGTTTTCTGTCTCTTACAGAGAAAGGAACAGACACCAGACGAAGTCACGGAGATATGAGGAGTTTTCACAGCAGAGACAGACGTAGGGACTGCCGAGACAGCAACTGGGGTCAAGTGTCATGGCGTTTGGGCTCCTCGAGAAGATGGATCCCATAAATACAGCAATAACCAGGAAGGGGTTGGCGAAAATCTAGGAACACCAGACCAACGGGGTTCGAGAGGCTTTTGGCAAAAAGGGGGACACAGCGGTGACCCCGAAATACGCAGATCTTTGTTTGAAATCGGGGCAGAATGATCCCCTGATCTGTGCAACGACTAAAAGGTGGTCTAACCCCGGAGGTCGAAGAAAGAAGCTGAGAATCACCCAACTGGAAGATACTGGTAGCTGCAGCAATAAAATAAAGGTTAAAAGCTCCTTAGACAGAGGTTCTAGTCTAAGTACATTTGAAAGGTATAAGGTGGCACCAAAATGGGGGTGGGAAACTGGAGCACCAAAATAAAGCTGTGGGAGAATTGGGGAGTAATGGGAGTGTCATCTGTATTTTGTTCTTGTAATCATAGTTTTTCTTGCATCTGAACTGCTAATCACAGAGGTCATCCTACATATGGTCGACCCGTTAAAGGGGGACAGAGGGCCTCAGGACCAAGAAGAACGTGGACCTTGCGACCCTGGAGTGTATGTTGTAAGTGATCTCTTTGAGAAAAGACATCAAAGGGGCAATTGTGAGATTATTAGTAAAACATATGTTATTTTATGCCTGTAGTCAAGGTAGTTGAATTATGTTAACAGCTGTAGGACATATATTATGCTTTAGTTTAGATTGTGTGCTGTGTACGTAGTCTAGTTCCCATTATACTTCTGGGTTAAAAGAACATCATCATTTTGTAGTTCATTAGATAAGTGTGCATCACTCTGTACCCTTGATCTGCAGTGAATGTGTTACACTGTTTCTTGACATGTTTTACTGCTGAATCATAAAAAGAAATGTTGTGTGCAGGAGACCTTGTGTCTAGGACAGGAGAGACTGACCACATTCCATACCCCCACCTTTCCAGAGAGCAGAAAGACAGGGAGCCGAGGTCATAAGTTAGGCGCCGTAAGAGAGAAAGAATGTGAATGTTTAGGCTTTTTATGACTGGGTGGGGGCCACTAGAGGCTATAAGAAGCTGAGTAACCCGTCACCATTTTGAGACTTGCTGTGACCCTCTGCAGGCAGGTCTCCCCATCATGATGGTTCTTATGCTCTTAAGTTTTGAATTGTATGAAAATAAAGTATTGTTGATTGAGCATTTATACACAGAGTATTGTCCTTCCTTCAGCCCAAAGATTAAAAGAATTGGGAGATTTTAACAAGTGCCATTTCTGGGAGTATTTTAAGTTGCTATACATCAATACAACCATTATATCCCAAATTTGAATCATATGTATGCATTAAGTCATCAGTAACTACATAAATTGCAATAGTGGTATTTTTACACAACTTTCTAGTTAAAGTAATTTCAGAGGTTCATCCCTGAAAATTGTAAATGTAAAAAAGTTGCATAAAACAGTTTCCAAATTAATTTTGATTGTCTAGTTTTATTTTTGAGATACACCAATTTGTATATACTGCAGCCACCAACTTTGAAATTCTCATTTACATTACTTATTTAAACATTCTCCTCTTGAATGCAAAATTCTTAAAAACATCTTTTATCCTTTAAGAGTAAATAAATCTGAAAGCTGTTCCATCCTAAAAGAGTACAACAATGTGTAGTTTATGATGTTCTAAAGGTTTCAGCATCTTTTTGAATTTGTCACATGTGTGGAAAGGTATGAGTGAGCCTTTGTATCATACTGTGAGTGATGCTCGTCAGCACACAAACCCAGAGTTTCTCTACAGGAACACAGAGAGAGTTATTCCCTGTACTGTAAGGACACATTCAGCATTGTGCAGTAAATCCAGATCATCCCAGTTAAATGATTACATGGATGTGAGTGTGGTCGTCAGAGCAGCACTGATCAGTGTCAGGTTATAATGACCAAGGTGTACACAAACACTAAGTTTGAGTGTGTGCAGTGAGACTTCAGTCAAAGCATTTAACTGAGGTGTGAAAAATAAGCTGAACTCTACAGCTTGTTGTGGTCCCCTGTGGCTTGACAGCCTTCCAGCTGTTCTCCAGCATTTTCATTTACAGTCATAAAATATCTGCACATGTTGCTCCTCTTTCTCTCTCTCTGCAGTCCAAATGCGTCTTCTGAGTGCATCTGAGTCACGTGACGGCACAGTAACAAATCCCAGCAGGGCAGGAAGAAGGGGGCGGAGCAAAGTGCGTCTGCCGCATAAGAAGAGGTGTTCACACAGACAGAGCTGCTTTTTCATCCACAGCGAGTAAATAGTGAACCTCCAGGAGAGAAACAAACTAAAGTATCGATCATATACCACTACCAACGTTTGGATCGATATCTGCATCGATCTGCACACCCTTGTCTCCTGGATCGTAGCTGAGATCAGCGTGAATCACGTGGGTCTCTGCTCCCTGACCTGTTTCCTGTTTGGAAAGAGTTCCAGCTTCATCACGGAGTTTCTCTCGGTTTGTGGGCTCATCTAAAGGTAAGCACCGAGCTAACTTCAACACTAGATTTACTAGCCCAAAATAAATTTAAGTAGCCCGAGTAAAAAAGGGAGCATTTTTTTATGTTTTGTTTCCGTTACAATATTATACTTTAATGTATGATATTGTAACGGAAACAAAACATTAATCAAAAAATTGTTGAACCACAAATTACAATATTGTATAAAAATGACAATCATCAACTCAAACACTTGGTTGTAATTGAACAGAAATTTCTATGAACTGTAAGAACTGTACAACAGGAATCAGTCTGTGTCAGATCCTGAATTTGAAATTTCCACTGAAATCACAGGTTAGAGGCAAGTGGAACCAAGATCTAGGCCATTTGCTTTTTGAAGTTTTCAAAGACTGCTAAATTTTGCCAGTGGTAGTTCACTCTTTGCAACATGGTAGGCTGTTCTAAACAGATTTTTCAGGTTGATTTTTAGTATATTATTTGCAGACTGAGCAATAATCAATTTCTTGTATTTCTCATGGGTTCTAATGGGGGCCTTTCTTAAAATTACTTGTCCCAGTAACAAAGGCACTTGTCGACTGAGAAATCGAGGGAAACCAACAACACACCCGGCAGAACATTATGTTATTTACACGGGTGCACATAAGTGGTCCGCATGTGCGCATTCACTGTCAAAATAAAAGACGCGCACCAGATAAGAAGTTGCAACGCGCGTTTGCGTCCATATAAAAGGCACTGTTTTTGTCCGCTAGAGTGGGATTTTCATGGCACATTCTGCACCACATCTCTGTGCGTTCATCATTTGTTTAAAGCCAGCTCACCTCCTGCAACCACTTTTCCTAGAATACGCGCTTCTTTTGTGGTTCGGACTCCATCTGACATTTCTTTGGAGGTGGAGGAACACCAAAGTAATTGCTTAAAGGAGCTTCTTCGACATCTTTAAGAGTTCTAAACAAATGTCTGTCCTCCTCCAGAAAATCTTATGGAGGCAAACACGCGTTGCAACTTCTTATCTTGTGCGTGTATTTTTTTTTTGACACCGATTGCGCACCTGCGGACCACTTATGTGCAGCCCTGGTTATTTAGCTTGTCATATTCCAGCCACAGAAATTCTTTTGTCCATTAAACCATAAAGCTGCACTTTCTTTTTGCCTTATAGTCTGATTTGTCATAACTTTTCCGTTTTGTGGTAAGCTTTTCTTTGGCTGTCACTTCTTCACCCTGACCGGTCTTATTTGGCTCAGCAGAACTAAAATATATATCCTGCTGCCTTTACACACGCACTCACATAACGCTCAGCGATTCTCTGCGCGATCAACCTCTCACATGTTTAAGCTTCCTGCGGGAGATTTCACTTGTCATGTTTTTATAGTAAACTAACGATTGATAAGACGATGTCAGAGGAAATTATCGTCACTCACCAATCAGTTCTGTCGCTCTCTATACACAGTTCGCGCGATTGCAAAGTGAAAGCAAAAAACAAGCGCAAATTCAAATGCGATTTCAATATGTCACACATAGGGCTGCTCGATTATGGCAAAAATGATAATCACGATTATTTTCACTGAAATTGAGATCTCAATTATTTGATGATATCTATTTAACAATAAAAATGTACTGAATAATGGCTTTAAAGATTGTCAAAAACAGTATAAAATAGTGTGCAAATACCGATAACCAATGTTCCCTCTAAGCTGCGCGCGTGCCCAATTGCGCACTGCTGGCACGGTCTCTGCGCACAGAAAATCTGTGTTGCGCACAAAAAAAATCTAACCTGAATTGAAATTAAAATTAATACTTTAACAATTCTGTTTTGCAGTGTTAGTCAGTAAGTGACTGGCTGCTCCCATATGGGATTAGAACGATGCCACCTTATCCCATAGTCCAGCCAATGATGCGATTCACATTCGTATATACGCAGCCAATCAACGTCGTTGACAGGCTATGACAGCGTCCTGATACATCTCCTGTTGTCAGGCCTGCAGGTATCAGGCTGTTGTTCTCCTTTATCTCATAGTGGACACAAATTATTTTGTGCAGTGGCACAAATAATTTGTGTGGCATCAGATTTGATGCAGAACAGCTGATTGTTCTGTAAATAGTTTGAACTGTTTATTTAAAAAATGCATTTGCTGCATTTAAAAAAAATAGCTGCAAAAAACTTTGTTTGCCAAACTGAGTTACTTTTTTGAAGAAGTAACTATGTAATTAATTGCCTAGCATTGGTCATTATATACTGTATTTTGCAGACAGAAAGTTGTGTTTTCGAAATTGGAGTTCAAGTTATTTTTACTTCCAATAGTGTTAACATACTACACAGGTCAATGACTAGATTTCTTTTTACATTTTCATTGTAAGTGGGCTAAAGCAGTTAATTAAAAGTAGTCTAAGAAATGTAAATGCTGTAATTTGATTATTTTAATAAACCATGTAACTTGGATGGATTCGATGTTGGCGTGACCACAGTGCACACGTCTGATGTCGCTCAGAGTGGTCCAAGGGATCGCTCAGAGAGTTTGTGTGTTCGCTCAGACACATGAAAAATTAGAGGGAACATTGCCGATAACGGTGCAAATGTTTGCAATATAAAAAATAAAATGTAAACATCTATGTTTAGTGAACTTTGCCATGTCGCTCTGTGGTGCAGCTACGACACCAAAGTTTACACACTATGTCTACTTGATCCACGTCTGACTCCGCGAACCCATAATGTTTCCACACCACTGAAGGGTTTTTTACCTCTCTTTTCAACCAACGGCAGTCACTCTCCTCTCCGAATAACTTCTGTTAAAACTGCACATCAACTTCGTAACAGTTGAAACTGAACATAAAAACTAGGGCTGTGCGATATGACCAAAATCTCATATCCCGATATTAAGACATCTATCATCGATATAACGATATAAATTACAAAAATGTAACATTTCCTGTAAATTCTGTGAATCTCGGGCATCTTGACTTGCGTGAAGTGTTTCCAGCTGGGCGTCGCGTACCTATACATTTCTAGACATAAGTTGTAACGGCCGCCGTTTTCTTTGTGAGTATTTATTACACAACGTGCTGTGGGGAAAAGCCTGTTCTTACCTTTGTTTTAAGTCTAAGGTTTATTTTTTAGCACGTGACGGTTCTTATTTTATTCTCATCCGTTAATACTCTGCATCTTTCATGTGACTCATTTTATTTTGAAAAGCCTCAACAGGATCTTGACCTTTATTGTGAAAGGTTTATGTGGAAAATAAACAAGCGGACACGCCGTGGTTTTACCGTCGTTGTTGCTAACAAAAATGCATAAAAAACAAGCGCTTGTTCGTCCGTAGTGTGGTTATATTAAATATAAGAGAAAGAGAGAACTTTAAGAAATTAATATAACCACTACAGTGACCATCAAAATGATGAAAACAATATTGCCATAAACAGTTTATTTTGCGACACCACAAAACAAACGATAGCGTAAAATGAAACGATAGACGTTTTTATATCGTCATCCGATATATATCGTTATATCGAATAGTCCTAATAAAAACAATAAATAAACATAAAAACAATAAATGCCTCACATTTTGTGGTTGCCGCAAAATGTTGTACTGCTTGAAATTCTCCACCTATGCTCGACACTCCGTGTATAGAGCAGGTAGTGCAACAATAGAAAAATAGTTGCGGGACGGCACTGCGTTTGTCTAGGGTGTTGATCATTTTCCTAAATCCCTCGTTTTGCACAGTGTTGATATATCTTTAGTCAGGTGATGAGTAATAGCCTCCGTAATTTCTTTGTGCCTGCGGGAGTTCGACGTGTATCCGGTTGTTCAGTGATGACGTGACGAATCCTACTTCCGGGCCTAAATTAGTCTGCGTTTAATATGGCTTTTGTGTTGTTAACATGTTTAATGTTTTGTATTTTCTACTATTTAATCTCAAAAAGCTCATAAAACAGTCAGTGATCACTGTTGACCTCCCTCGGCTTTTATTACCGCTAATCATTTATTTAAGCTCAGTTTTTAAAACCTTACAATGTAACTACAGCACAGCCCATGCAGCAGTATATGAATGACTAACCTCGTATTGTGGATGGATTATCTCACTTGTTCTCCTGGCTTAAGTTTAGTCCTTTTACAGCATCCTGCCATGCGATTACATTTGTTCCTGACCACCGAGAACACTCACGTTAACTTTTATCAAGCGGAAAAAAAGTTAGCTTGTTTATATTATGCTAACATAGCTGTGTTGCTAGCGGTCACATAGCACATCATTATATACCAGCTAGCCAAACTTCAGTAACCCTACAAACGTCACTGCTGTTTAGTTTTCTGTCTTCATTTATGTTGAAAGTGATAGCAGAGCTGTACGTTTGAATTTGTTTCGAAAACCCCGCAGTCAGGACATGCTATATTGTATTTAGATAGAAGCTAGCGAACCAACTTCCTGCTAACTTCTAACGCCGTTAAATGTCATAAATTCCATTTTCATGGATGCCTGGATGTTAAACTCAATTGTTACACTTGGTAGAGCAGAACACTGATCATTTTATTAAAGATGAAAGACTTTAGACAGTTTTTCAACTCTCAGTAATGCCACAGTGATCGTTTGATATATGGACCTGCAGCGGAGTTTAGGCCCAGACACGGCCAGTGACGTCAGACTGAACAACCGGATAGGGAAGCGCTGTATAAAATTCCCGTTATTGATGTTTGGGTGGTTATAAATCGTGTCTTAAAACCCACTTTTATTCCTTGGCTTTTAACCTCAGTGAGACTTAGTTTCTCTTTTAATTGAAGTAGTTATTTAATAAATGATTTTACTCTTCTTTTATTTGGTTTTTACTTATATCTAATGTAATTTTATTTTACAGTTCTAATTTACAGCACTTTGTGTCAGCTGTGGTTGTGGTTAAATAAAGTTGATGATGATGATGATGATGGTTGACCAGGACGGATTTTCTCCTGTCACTTTCTCATCATCCCTGACGTGTTCTCCGTTGTTTTTTCCGTGCCAATTTGAGCATCACGGCACAGCTTCTGTATCACGTGGTATAAGGCTCCGCCCTTGCATTTTTTGAGCAGGAAGAGTGAGCGCTTGTTTTAATGCAGATTACGTCTCCGATCAAAATGCGGTACAATAGTCATCGTCTTTTTTTTTTTTTCGTCTTTAAAACTAGTGTTAATGGAGGGAGTTTGTTTTTTTCACAACTGCATTTCACACTGTACCGATCCTTTTATTTGCTGTTTTTTCTCCTCGTACACGTCTCTGAAACATCCAGAGTACATTCTGTGCTAATCTCACTGAGCAGGCGTACAGGCACAGCCAAATGTCTCTAATCTTTGCCCTAGAAACAAGTCTAATATTTATCTGTGTCTGTAAGCGAGTTTGCATTGACCCTCAAAAGACTGAATGCCAACTCTCATGAGCACATTTGCAATGTGTGTATGAAAATAAGTATAAATACTTATTTAATAAAAGCTCACAAAATACCACTAATAAAAGGCCGGTTAGAATAATGTATTTCCCACAAATCACTGCCTCTATTTGTGTCTCTGTCACTGCAGGACCAACGTGGATCGAGAAGTCAGCACTCTCAGGAGGCCGACAATTTTATTGAAGAAAGAAGTGGAAGACAAAAATACAACCGTGACGAGTTTGGGAAAGATTTTACTGTGAAAGCTTCCCTAAAAATGCATCAGGTCATCCACACCGGAGAGAGACCATTCAGCTGTGGAGACTGTGGAAAGTCTTTTACCAGGTCTGGACACTTAAAAACACACCAACTAATCCATACTGGAGAGAGACCATTCAGCTGTGACGAGTGTGGAAAGTCTTTTACCCAGTCTGGAAGCTTAAAAAGACACCAACTCACCCACACTGGAGAGAGACCGTTCAGCTGTGGAGACTGTGGGAAGTCTTTTACCACGTCTGGAAGCTTAAAAGCACACCAACTAATCCACACTGGAGAGAGACCCTTCAGCTGTGATGAGTGTGGAATGTCTTTTACCCACTCTGGAAACTTAAAAACACACCAACTGATCCACAGTGGAGAGAGACCCTTCAGCTGTGACGAGTGTGGAAAGTCTTTTACGCAAATTTCACACTTAAAAACACACAAACTCATCCACAGTGGAGAGAGACCATTCAGCTGTGATGAGTGTGGAAAGTGTTTTACCCACTCTGGAAGATTAAAAAGACACCAACTCATCCACACTGGAGAGAGACTGTTCAGCTGTGATGAGTGTGGAAAGTCTTTTACCGTCTCTGGAAGATTAAAAACACACCAACTCATCCACACTGGAGAGAGACCGTTGAGCTGTGGAGACTGTGGAAAGTCTTTTACCGTCTCTGGAAGCTTAAAAAGACACCAACTCATCCACACTGGAGAGAGACCGTTCAGCTGTGACAAGTGTGGAAAGTCTTTTACCCAATCTGGAAACTTAAAAACACACCAACTCATTCACACTGGAGAGAGACCGTTCAGCTGTGGAAACTGTGGAAAGTCTTTTACCGAGTCTGGAAGCTTAAAAAGACACCAACTAATCCACACCGGAGAGAGACTATTCAGCTGCGGAGACTGCGGAAAGTCTTTTACCCACATTTCACACTTAAAATCACATCAACTCATCCACAGTGGAGTTAAAGCGTACGCCTGTGATCAGTGTGGCAGAGCTTTTACTCACAGTAAGAGCTTACAGAGTCATCTAGTTACCCACTCTGGAATTAAGGCGTACAGCTGTGATCAGTGTGGTAAACAGTTTACCACAAACACACAGTTACGACGTCACATGTTTACCCACACTCAGGAACGACCTTATAAATGTGACCTGTGTGATAAGATTTTTAAACTTCCACGTTACCTGAAAGCACACCGACAGATCCACACCAGAAAGACTCTACAAGTGCAGTTACTGTGAGGTATGTATTTATATTTTTATCTTGTCAGCCCGACTGTTTGAAACAACTCTGCTCATCGAATTGTGTTAGCATGTTAGCAATTCTACTCCATGGAAAGGCAGCTCTGAATGATTATTCAGACTCTAATCACAGGTTTTTAGGGATAGTGTTTGAGAATTGTGTTATTGTTATTGTAGCATTAAACTAGTATTACTTTAATGTTTTTACTCTTATCGTTTTTATAGCACATTAAATTGAGCTGAGTGTGATAATCTAAACAGTAAAATGTAATTGGACTTTGGCAGAGATGCTCTTTATTTCAGGTGACGTTCAGGATAAAAATGTTGAAGGACTGACTTACACTGTCTTTGTGTTTTTGTTTAGAAGCAGAGCGACACAGATGGATCAAGTTCTCAACCCTGTCATCGCTGTGGGAAAGACTTTTGTTGTGACCTTTGTGGAAAGACTTTAAGTCATTGAAGGACTCTGAAAATACATCAACGTAGACACACTGGAGACAAAATGAACTACTGTAAAGAATGCGGGAGAGGCTTCACCACTTCAAAGCACTTCAAACAATATGAACTCCTTCACAGTGGCGTCAAAAAGCATGTCTGCGATCAGTGTGGGTCATCCTTCATCAGTGCACGTCAGCTTGAAAAGCATAAACGAGTCCACACATGAGAGAAACCATACAAGTGCAGACACTGTGACAAAACCTTTTCACAATCATGTGATCATACTAAGCATGAACGCAGACACATGAAAGAGAACTTCATCTGTGAAAGAGTTTGAGTAATCTCAGTTCATACTCCACTCAGAAACGATACCATGTTACAAATAAACTGTTACGTCTTGATTCCCGCTTTTACGTTAATCTTGTAAACAGTACATTTGCATAACGACTGAAACCGGCCCAATGAATGAACAATGGGCTGTGAGGTCAATTTCTTCATCATTAATATGCAAATTCTTATGAGCATTGATCAACAACCACTGGTCAATGGCCATGAGTACCATTCACAGAGTAAAAATTTGCATAATGATAAAATGATAAAAGCCCCAAAATGAAAAGTGTGCACTGAGCCTTTTACTGCACTCATTCCTTTGAATAAACACTCATACAAAAAAATAGCAGATATCCTGATGAAACATAACCAGTGCTACAATGCTAAAGTGTTTTAGGACATGGCATAGAGCCTTTTCACCATAAAATACTAAAGTTTAAGGTGTGTGTCAGGTTTAGTTCTTGAGACACTTTTTATTGTATGCAGATTGCCATACTGCCAGGGCACAGTGTTCAATGAAAAGCAGGTCAGCCTGTGAAGAACGATTTGCCAATATTAAATACATAATACTGCAGGGGAGTTTGAGACACACCGAAGGTCCATAAGCTCATCACGCCTCCCCTTTTTAAAAGAGTGTACCGGGACCTGAGGTGCTGTTGTTGTTGTGTGTGGCTGTAGCTGGAAAGTTGCAGCCAAGGTTTAGACGAAACAACAACCGGTATAAAAAGTGTCAAATTTAAAAACTATGTTGGGTTGGGTCCGTCATTACCATTAGAGAGAGACTCACCTGACCTAGTATACTGTCAAAAAAGAAATAATAGAACTGCAGTAATAAGAAGAACCAGGAGAGCCAGAAGAACCAAGAGACCTGTGGCCCAAGATGGAAATGGTTCTGTGAAGAAACATCAAAAAAGGAACAACATCTGTCACTTGTATATGTATAAGTATTGACCCCTGGCTTTTATCTGCATCTCTGACCTTTGAGCTGCAGCACTACTTTCTGTCTCAGGATGTCTTTGTCCCTGTAGATGGTGCAGATGTATCCTCCACTGTCTCTCTCTGTGGGCTGTTTCAGGGTCAGACTGAGGTCTCCAGTTCTCAGCAGGTCTTCGTTCATCTTTGTGCGACCACAGTAAAGATTGTCTTGTTTTCTAAGTTGGTCGCTTCTGTTAGAATACTCATGGACCAACATGAGTCCGAGGTCAGAGCGAGTCCACTCCACTCTGGTGTCCTCAGGCAGGTAAGGTTTTGTTTCGCAGGGCAGGATGACAGACTCTGACCTTTTCTCTACCTTCACCTCCACCTGCTGGTCTGAGAGGACAAGAAACCACAATATCCACTAGTTGTAGAAGTCATACTGATGCTAATTTGATGGATTTACATTTCTTACCTCTGACACTGTCCTACTATTAGTGAGTTTAGTTATAAGTTATTAGTTAAGTAATACTTTGTATTTGTGTGTTTTTAACGGTGTCTTCTCTCTACAGGGTGGGCCATTTATATGTATACACTGTAATAACATGGGAATGGTTGGTGGTGGGAGAAGAGGGTTGCACTATTGAAAAAACAAAAGTTGTATCCATGATGGCCGACTTCTAAATGGCCACCATGGTCACCACCCATCTTGAGGAGTTTGCCCCCTCACATATACTAATGTGCCACAAACAGAACTTTAATATCACCAACCATTCCCATTTTATTATGGTGTATCCATATAAATGGCCCACCCTGTACAATACAGACTTAAAAGCCCCAAAATGAAAAGTGTGCACTGAGCCTTTTACTGCACTCATTCCTTTGAATAAACACTCATACAAAAAAATAGCAGATATCCTGATGAAACATAACCAGTTCTACAATGCTAAAATGTTTTAGGACATGGCATAGAGCCTTTTCACCATAAAATACTAAAGTTTAAGGTGTGTGTCAGGTTTAGTTCTTGAGACACTTTTTATTGTATGCAGATTGCCATACTGCCAGGGCACAGTGTTCAATGAAAGGCAGGTCAGCCTGTGAAGATGGATTTGCCAATATTAAATACATAATACTGTAATTTTTTACTGTTAAAAGACATAATGTATCACAGAAGATGTTCAAAATGTTCATGATGAAAGCATAGACAAAAGACTGCAGACAAGAGCCAGATGACTTTGTTTTTTTATTACTGATTACAGTCTTCATTATTTTATCATTTTTATCTTTTTATTTATTAAGGGTTTTTTTCTCACAAGGTTCCATAGTTAATAGTGTATAAATTCCTTTTTGGGAAAATGTAAAATTTGCAGTGTCTGTAAATCCAAATTTGAAAATGGAGTTGCTTGGCTTTAAACCAGATAACCAAATTTACCCAGTATAGGTGAAATTCTGTATTAATAATTATTACTTCATTGTATTTTTTTTAATAAATGTGTTAATAAATATCACAAGAAACAGTTTTTATCTAATCAAGTTCCATTGCTTTCTGACCTTTGACCTTTAGCTGTGTTTTTCTCTGTCCCAGTTCTTTTCTCCCATCACTGATAGAGCAGGTGTAGGTGCCACTGTCGCTCAGTTCTGGTTTTCTTAGAGTGAGGCTGAAGTCTCCTGTTTCCAGAGCATCAGACATCATTGATGTGCGCCTGCTGTAACGCTGGTTCTGCTCTTTAAGATCATCTCCTTCTTTTAGTCGCAGGTGGACAGATTTGGGATCAAGATTGTTATGAGTCCACATCACTGTGGGATTCTTCTCAGGAATAACACCCGAGTACTGGCAGGGCAGCAAAACAGATGTTGCCTCCTTATAGACTTCCACCACCTCAGCCAGGGCATGCTGGGAAACTGTGAGGACACACAAACAGGTCACAAGTATTTAATTCAATTGTGGACCAATAAATCATGGGTGTCAGTGAGATTTTCATAGATTGTTAACATCACCAAACTCTACACCACTACAAGGTTTTATCATAATTCATTCAAATATTGTTGAAGCTATTACATGTAAAGAGATTGACACACACACCCTGCCAAAAACATCCTCCATGCAGGAGGTATAAGAAACTGTAGATATCTTGTTGAACCACAGATCTATTTCAATTATTATGCTGTATCTAGCCAATAGAAGCCCTTGATCCTCCGTTAGTTTCCAACCTGACAAACAACTCACTACAAACCTTTGATTTTGCCACCTCTCTCTTTGCTAAATGCCTAGACTTCAAGTTATCCTGTCTACTTTCTTCAGTCTTTGATGTATTCGTGAGAACATTTTTATTAAATCCAAAGAGGATGGCAACAACAAACTTACACAACAACACACACACACACACCAAGTTTCCTTTGGTCACATATGAAATGTGAGTCAGAGCACAAGCTCATCTGAAAGCCACCAAGAAGAATCCAGTGATTTGAAAGTTGCTGCTTTGGATTGTTAGTTTGATCTGAATCAGAATCCAGTGTTTGATGGAAATCTTCTCCTGCTGCACTTCAACACATTAAAGAGAGAGAGATGATGATGAGAGCAGAGAGAGGAAGGTGTACTTACCGTGCAGGAGGATCACAAACACCACAAACATCTTCATGTTCCTGTCAAACTCAGAGACTCTTTAAAAGCCCTTCAGGACATCAGCTCACAGCAGCTTCACTTTCCTCTGCTGATCATCTACTGACACTCTCACACTGCTCACACTGTCACTGTGAACCACACAAAGTTTCACACTTCAGTGAGGGAGGAGGTCTGTTGCTCCAAGTCCACATCATTCCAACAGAAACTTCAACCTCGATCAGATCAGGGCAGACTGTGAGGACAGTGAGGAAAAGCAGGAGAAACAGGCTCATGAAATAAGATACATCAGACAAAGGTCATTTACACTGAAGTCAGATCCAACTTTATGAAGAAACCAGCAATAAAATCTGAATTGTGTGGAGGAAAAACTTAACTTGACACTTTATGAATTTTGGTGTTTGAGCTAAAATATTTTCCCTTCACTGAGTTTACAGTTAGAGTCCATTCAATACATACATGCAATAAATACTATCACTCATAATAACACAAAAGAAATACATTCAATTATTATTTTTTTACTGCATACTAGCGTTTTACAGTGTGATTTCAGCTGCTGCAACCAACTTCTATGACATGTCACATTCTCCTGTAAAACACACTCTTATCTCTTTATCAATAAAATGAACCGAACTTTGACCTTTCGGATGTTTATCATTTGCAGTACTAAACCTAAGGTCTGCAGCCAGACTGGATGAATAATAACAGAAGCAGAGGATGAATACAGGACTCAACTGTCCATGTAACCTGAAACTTTGTGTGCAGTCCACATCAGACACTGAGAGCGGCTCTGAGGCCCATTCATAAAGATCCATCTATTTTACACAAACTGAAGCTGGTTCAGACTACATCTGAAAATAAGTTATGAAGATTATTAATCACAATAACAGACTGAAATAATACATTTTCAACACTTTCAAATCTGTTTTGTTCAAACTCTGTGGATGCAAAAATGTAGAAATGATGTACAAAGAGTCTGTGATTAGATTCTTTGTTTGTAAAATTCTGTTTTTATTATACGATGGAAAATAAAAATACAGTCATACAGAAGAAACACATCAGTAAAGTTCAAATAAAGACATAAGAAATGGAGTAAAGGAGTTGTGAATGCTGTTATCTCTGAGTTCAGAGCAAAGAATCCAGCAGAGGAAAAACAGGAAGTGATGATCTCCAAATTAAAGCCAAATGGTCTGAAGTATTTATGTACGTTTTAGTCTTGCTTTAAATAACAGTAATAAAGAGCTGAATGTGTGATGGCAATGTTGAGATTAGCTCTATTTTAAAAAAACCTGTAACTGTAAAATGAAAGAGACGGTTTCTTTGTAAAGAAAAAAACAAGCTGCGATTTGAGGTGTGTGTGTTTATGTTTCGAGGTGACCAGCAGCTGACTCCACCCAAAGGAAGTGACCTCACACCTGTTTTATTCAGTGAAACAGGATGATGAGAAGCATCTTTTTTGATACTGTTCTTCTACACAGAGATTCTGAAAGGAATTTTGCTGGTTTGTTATTGTCCATATTTTAAGGGAGTTTTCTGTAAGATGGGAAAATGTTTTATTTTGTTTCTTTAAGTTCCCCAAGAAGAATGATGTTTTTTATAATAAATTTGTTAATACTTTTAGCTAAATTTTTATCCAGAAGTTTACTAATAAAACACTTCTAAAACATTTCTGTCATTTTCTTAAGGATTTGGATTTGTACATAAAATCAACATTAGACTCCACCAACAAAAAAGCTCTCAAAACAATACATGTGTGTGAGTTATTGTGTGTATTTATGTAATCATTTTTTTACCCCTAATTTTGTGTGTTCATGTTCTGTTCTCTTGTATACTTTATATGTTTGTATGTTGTATACTCACTGTTTCTTCAATAAAGTTCCTAAAAAAAAGGATGATGAAAAGCTGTGAGTGTTTAGAGATGTAAACACTAAAGAAGAACAAAACTGGATCAGATTAAAAGTTAGACAGCTGTTTTTATTTTCACGTATTTAACAGGGCGGCTCATATCAATAAAAATCAATATGATTGCAGACTGCTGCATCCTGGATGCATGAAGGAGCGTTTCCGCAGGTCCTTCCTCCCTGCAGCTGTCAGACTGTACAATCAGAACTGCTCCCAACAAACACAGATGTTTACATCTGCGCTGTAACAACAACTTCTACTGTTATAACTGCACATTGCTTTTCTCAGCTTATATATACACTAACTTATTGGAAGTTACATGTTTACTTTTTAATGCATAGGTACAATAAACAATCTGCACTTTTCTAATTATTCTAAATACTCTTAACTATTTAAACATCTTTCAGTATCCTGCTATGTTTGCACACTATGTGTACGCTAATTTAAACAACTGTACTGTACTCTGCTCTGGTAACTATTGTCCATGATGTAAATATGTAAAAATTGTGCTTCTGTTCTGTGTCCTGTTCTGTTTGTATATGTGTGTTTTTGCTGCTGATACAACCAAATTTCCCCTTGTGGGACAATTAAAGTATTATTCTATTCAATATAAAACGGTAGAAGATGGAAACCAACCAGATTTGAGCTAAACTGCTCATTTCCATGTGTAGTCCCTGGGCAGGTCACATGACTCTATCCAACATACAAAGACACACAGACACACAAGAAAAGCCAGAGAAACAAAGACAAATCCAAACAATCCATCATACTGAGTTAAAGTGATCACAGGTCTGCTTTGTTGGAGATGAGCCTTCAAAGTGGAACATGTGGACTGTTCCTTTATTACTACCACTGAAGGCCACGCCCCTCTGGTCATGTGATCATGTGGTTTGTAGGAACGCTCCTCTTCCTCAGAGGATCCACCTGTGCTTCCTTTCCTCTCTCCTCCACCTGTTACAGTGAGGGAACGTCCTCCATGATGGAGGAGCTGCTGGAAAGTGCTGAGAGTTTCCTCCAGAGTGAGACCTCTGTCACAGTTCAGAGGATCTACGGCAGCAGAGACCTTCATGGACACTAAAAGTCTCTAACTTTTATTCACATCAGAATTACATGTGAGAAGAACCTCATTGTTCCAGACTGTCAGAATCAAAGAGCATCACTGACTCACACTGGAATGTGGCTGAATGTAAGTGAAGCTCTCAAATAACCGGTCAGTTTATGTCCCTACACTCACCTGTGGTCGTGAGCTTTGGTAGTGACTGAAAGAACAAGACTGCAGATACGAGTGGTGGAAATGAGCTTTAACCTGGGTGAGGTGTTTTGAGCATATATCCACCGGAAGGAGGCCCCGGGGAACGTCTTGGTGCTCCCCAGTCAAGCTGGAAGAGGTGGCTGGGGAGGGAGAGGGAGGACTGGGCTTCTTTGCTTAGGCTGCTGCCCCGGTTAAGAGGAAGAAATGGATAGAAGGTACTTAAAGATTAAGCTGTTGCTAATGTAAATTGTGGTACCTGGAGCTCCAGTTATTAGTGTCTGTGTATGATGATGAGTTTAGAAGTGAGAGTAGTCGCAAATTAAATTTATGGAAATGTCGCGTTAAAGTATCACCAATAAAACAGTATCAAGGCTACTAAGTCAGTTTCATAAATCTCATTTTCCCACTTGTTGATGCCCAGACTGGTTGAAACTAGATTTAGTTTGCTTGCTGTTGAAACATAATCCAACATAATCATTCTAACAAGTCAAACTCAAATCACAAGACACTCAGAGAGAAACAAACAAATAAACAAACCTTTGACTTTAAGCAGCACCGTTTTGTATCTGTAGATATTCCTGCTGTCAACTACACAGTTGTATCTCCCACTGTCACTCACTGTGGGCTGTTTCAGGGTCAGACTGAGGTCTCCAGTTCTCAGCAGGTCTTCATCCATCTTCGTTCGGTCTCTGTAAACCTGGTGCCGTTCTTCAGGCCTCCAGCCGTTCTGATACACGTGAAGCTTCCTGTTGTATCTGTCCCTCCACTTCACTCTAACATCTTCAGGCAGGTTTTCTGTGGTTTTGAAGGGCAGCTGGACAGACTCCGCCCCCTCCTCCACCTGACAGACTGAGAGGACACAAACACACCGTGAGCTAAACAGATGGCAGCAGCAGAGTTATAGAGAAAGCTGAAGGAGAGAAGCAGACCACAGCAGGAGGTAACAGGACAGAGATCTAAAAAGTCAAAGCAGTTTTTAAAGATGTTGGAGACGATCAGAGTCTGATGGTGCTGCTTCACAGTCATGTCTCCTGTCAGTGTGGATCTACTTACTGCTGAAAGTGTTTGTGGACCTAAAATGAAACATTAGAGAGAAGAGTTCAAGGAGTTCTGATCACAGATCCTGTCTTCTGTCAGGATCGGTTTCTTTGTAGGACAATATGACTCAACAAAGCAGCGGATTTAAAACACATCTTCAACCTGGAGCCTCAGAAACTGTCACACATCAAGGTTTCATTATTTCTACACATCACTAAGTCCTCAGGATCAACACAGCTCATCTCTACAGTTCTGTTTGAGCTGCTCTGTTGGACCAAAGAGTTAAATCAGCTCCACTGAAACCTGCTGATAATCACATGACCTCAGATGAGCTGCTTCCTCCAAACAAACTGAATGACTGTGTGGATCTGTTCATCAGTCATGTTGAACATGAACAGCTTTGCAGGATGAAGAAAACAGCACAAGTATAGTAATACTTCAAATAATTGTAAGCATTTTTTTCTTCAACAATATTCTAAAAGTGCATCTGAAGCCTCGTGATATAGTTGAATCTCTGATTTCTGTCTTTATTGATAATGTTGATTTCTACTTTGTGATCTGTGTTTTAGTTCTTGATTTCCAAGTTCTGTTTACTGTGAGTTTTCAATGTTTCATTATTTTGAATTGTTGGTCTTTCTTTAGCTCCAGTTTCACCAGTGTGTTGTCTGTGTGTTTAGTTCTGATCTTCATGTTTGCTTCTTTCAGCAAGAAGCTGACCGACAACATGACAGCAGCATCTTACAGGCCTGAGGACAGCCTGGAGGAGAGGGTAGAAGGGCAGAGGACAGGGGGAAAGACTAGAATACATAAATACATACATATATACATAAATAAACACATAAATCAGGAGGAAGGTACTGATTTTGATTCAGACCAGTTCTTGTATTAGATTTTTAGCTGTAACCTGACAGGACCTGACCAGAGATGATGTAATAGAAGTGAACCGATTTTGGTGATTTGCAGGTTCATAATTTACATTTTAAGATTTCAAAATACTGAATCGTTAAATTTAAACTACGGTTTTCTTCAGTTTTTAATGTTAGTAAGAAAAACCCAAACCTTCAGAGGTCCAGGTTACCAAGGAGACAGTACTCCGTCTTTAACATCATCCAAAGAAACACCTCAGACTTCAGATCAGATCCATAAAAATTCAGAATAAGATTAATTGTTATTAAAATATCTCAAACATTCAAAGACATGATTTTCTTTTTTCCTGTCTGTGAGCTAGAATTATCATGGATAAAAGCAGCAGTGTAAGTGTGTATGAGGCATGTTGTATGTTTTGAAGAAAGTCTTTCAGACTTGGTGAGGTCTGCTGACTGTAAAATAAATAGCATGTCAGGGGTAATACAGAAACCCCTCATCACTGATCACACGCAAATTTCAACATGTTGACCTCTAACCCCTGTTTAGTCTATAACTCTTAATCAATTTTTTTTGTTATTGTTAAATATTGAGTGACAAAAAAAGTCTTAAATCTAACTTTGCTGAAGTTGTAGGAACCCTGCTTCCATCCTCAAACACCGGGAGAATCCCAAGACGAGAACTGCTGGTGACCAAAAGGAGCACGAAGGCTCATCTCACATTTGCCAAAATGATCTCAATGATCCCCAAGTCTTCTGGGAAAATAATCTGTGCACTGGCGAGACAAAAGGCTCATCTTTCTGGAAAGTCTTAGTCCCCTTACATCTGCACTGAAAATAACAGCATTTCATAAAAAGAACATCATACCAACAGTCAAACATGGCGGTTGTAGTGTGATGGTCTGGGCTGCTTTGCTGCTTCTGGACAATTTGTCTCACTTGATGAACATGAATTCTGCTCCCTATCTGATAATCCTGAAGGAGAATATGAAGCTATCAGTTCATGCCCTTTAGCTCACTCAGATTATGCAACAGGGTAATGATGCAGAAAGCCCACCTCTGAAAAACACAATGAACATTTTGCAATGGTGTCGTCTTAGCACAGACTTTAGTCTGAGCCCGACCTTAAACTGCTGGATTAAAACATTCAAACATATTGTTGAAATATAAATAAATATAAAAAACATGTTTAAAATGTTCATGCTTGTACTTTCATCATGTTATTCAGAAATGTTAACCTATCATAAAGAGGAAATTAATATAATAAAACCAAAGTTCAATATCTAGACAATGGCACCTGAGAAACTGTTACTTTTAACATCACTGTTTTCGATCTGATTATGTCTCCCTTTCTCCAGACGTAACATGTGTATCTCCCAATGTTTCCCTGTGTGGGGTTTTTCAGAGTCAGACTGATATCAGCACGATCCTATTGGAAAACTATCAGTCACACCAAAAGTGCCCGTGTCGCAAAGTCGACTTAAGGAGCGGCTCACGGAAGCAGATTCAGCCAAATGGAGAAGGAGAGCCCTGGGCGGATGGTGGCATGTCAACAACGTAGCTGAAGATTTGGAGAACATGTCCTCAAAGCCTCAGCAGCTTCATCCCAAGAGGCCTGAACCTAAGAAAGAAAGGAAGAAACAGTCTAAACAGAGCAAATCTCCCAGACTCGCTCTTCCCAAAAATGGCAACACGGCAGTTTCATTAAAACCTCTAGGAGGAGCTCCAGTGCCTCCTTTGACAGCAAAGTCACTGATCACTCCTCAGACTGTCAAACGCTCTCTGGCGGCGTTTAAAGACATTTTTGCTTCAGTCATAGAGTCTTCGACTGTGGACAGACGTCAGACTAACAGATGTAATGTCAGATCACGTCCGTCTGAGGAAATCTGTGTAGCAGACAGTAACACTCATGCAGCTGACAACAGCCCAGACAACCAGGAGACCACACAAGACAGCAGGTATCAGCTACATAACATGCAAGGAAAAGCCGGAATTACTCTTAACCTCTGCCTTTGTTAGAGTTTCAGTATATTTCTGACTGTCGTTCATCTTTTATCAGCAGGTCACAAGCCCCCTGAGTTTGATGGGTGAGTCTGACAGATAAAATTCATTCATGATGAGAGCCAGGACTGCCAAAATGAAATAAATATGTCATTAAATAATTAATTAAATGTGTCAATAATTAATTCCAATTTTTATTAATTATTGCCACATTTAATTAATTACTTAATGGTGTATTTAATTCATTATGGCAGTCCTGGCGTTCCATACAAGAGACTCACCTGACATGAAATAGTGTTGAAAACTATATATGAAACCCCCAAAAAACACAAGAACAAGAAGAACTACGACAGCTGTGGCCCAAAGTGGAAGTTTTTCTGTGGAGAAACAAAAACTAAATGCATAAATAAATTATGACCTTTGAATTGTGAAGTTAATCTGAGCCACTGTCCACCAGCTCTGACCTCTGACATAGTGCAGCACTACTTTCTGTCTCAGGATGTCTTTGTCCCTGTAGATGGTGCAGATGTATCCTCCTGTGTCTCTCTGTGGGCTGTTTCAGGGTCAGACTGAAGTTTTCAGCAGGTCTTCATTCATCTCTGTTCGGTCTCTGTAAAACTTGTCCTGTTTCATAAGTTTGCCACCTTTGTTTGAATACTCCTGAACTATCAGGAGTTCATGGTCAGAGCGAGTCCACTCCACTCTGGTGTTCTCAGGCAGGTCAGGTGTTGTTTTGCGGTGCAGGGTGACAGACTCTGAGCCTTCCTCCACCTTCACCTCCACGTGATGATCTGAAAGGACAAGAAACCACAATATCAAATATTGGACCAATAGCAGTCACACTCATGGCAAATGACAAGTTTCTGCATTTCTGACCTCTGACTTCACTAATGTGACTCACTACTCTTTGCTTTGAGTGGTAACTAAACTGGAATTTATGAACTGCTGCTACAGCTACAGACAATTGAGGGATCATAATGAATGTTTCAGTGTTTTAAAAGAAATCTTGAGTTTTCATCATGGACAATATGTAAAAAGTCTACTGACATTTGTCTCCCTGAGCAGAGAAGACAACTCTGCACACCTAAAAGAATGCAATGCCATATACCACAGAGGCTGTATCAGTAAGATCTTAGTTTACTTTCCTGCTCATGTTTGTGGTTTCATTTTAAGGTTCGGTCCATTGGAAATCTTTCTGTTAGGTTAATCAAGACTGTTGCTGCTCCTCCAACCAAAGGCTGCGGCAGGCTGAACATGAGGACACTGATGACGCGCAACAATAAACGCATAAAATACACTTCTGTAACATTTGCTCCTTTTATTCCACATGCAACTGTCCAATATACAAATCAGCACATGGGATCAACTATTAAACAAACGCACAGACTGCACAAACAAATAACTGCAACTCACAATGGCTGCACTAATTACTATGCCAAATTACAACTTGGCCTATGGCATCAATTAGTGCACAAATATACAAAAAACTAGTGATGGGTCCAGCAACACTGACGCACCGACGCTTGTATCAAGCTCACAGAGCGAAACCTGTCTCGGTGCGTGCGTCGCTTTAAGAAAAAGTCACGTAATCGATGCCGCTGCTGTATCGCTCATTGCCAACGCGCCAAACTGTGTTTAAAAGGTACCGCATCCGAATCTGTTAACGGAATGAGTCGCCACCAAAAAACACACAAAAGTACTCTCGCAAAGATAAAAAAAAAAAAAAATACATGTCTTTCTACAACAAATACAAACACACATCTCTCCGTTACAAAATGGAGCCCGAAAGAAAAATAAATGTTTCTGCTGTGTGGGATCATTTTGATCTTTTAACTGCAAATAAGGTAATAGTTTGTCTGTCTTTGTTTCAGTGTAATCTATCAGAATAGGAAAAACAGCAATGTGACTTGCAGTGTAAATTATTTATTTCATTTTATGCAGGTTAAGTGTCGCATCTGTTCTGTTGAGCTTTCTTACACAAACAAAAGCACCTGTCATCATTTTTGGAGCAGCCTTCAGGATCTCCAAGTATTAACATGCTGTTGTTAGACTTGGTGGATAGCATTAACAACCTGCTAGCTGCAAATGATCATGTGCAGTTCAACATGATTATTAACAGACAAAAAGAAAACATATTACCTAATGTCCACCATACTGTTACTCATCTTATATTATGATTTAGGCTTAGAGTCCTGCCGTGTCAAAAGATGCCGGCTGAGCTGGTTCATGCATCTTACAAGGATGCCTCCAAACGCAGCTTTTTCTAGGCATGTCCTAATGGAGGAGGACCAGGGCAGAACTGGGACTCGCAGCTTCAGTTAACATTGACACACTTTGACAACAATAGCAGATATAGGTGGCCACTTCATTGCATGTTCCTGTCACCTGTCTGAGAATGATGTTGTTGTGATATAAAGGATTATCAGCCCAGTGGCGTGTCTAGAAAATTTTTGTTGGGGGGGCCAGGTAGGGGCACAGATTTGGAGAAGGGTGGCAGATGTAATTGGCACATAATGTTAAAAAAAAAAATCTACCAACAGTTAACCATCATTCAATAACCCTGTAAACCTAATTACTGAATTTGCTTTTGACTCTTATTAGAATGAGGTTTTAACCACTACGGTGCAGCAATATTTGCATAGTATTTTTACTGACATATAGTGCACGTATGTTTTGGGCAAAAACATTTTTAAATATTAAAATACGAACATTTTTAATATACAATTGGCAAATTAGCCAATGCATAACTTTATCTGCCTATTAAAAAAAGAAGATAATCTTCTCACAAACTGGTGTTGGATTTTGAAACAGGAAAAAAGTGGGGAAACAAATGAAAAGACTAACATTTGAATGAAACCTGAAAGCAAGTAAATACTTTCTATGCTGCCTTATGATAAACTTTGGTAATATTGATGTATAAAGAACAACACTGGCTGATGATGAAATACAGTCAGCTGGCATGGGGACACTGCCAGTATTAACATGCAGGGCTGGACTGGGACAAAAAATTGGGCATTTTGACCAGAGACCGGCCCACCAGGTATTAAAGCCATAAAGCCTTTGAATGAAAACAAATGCTGTTGTGACAGTGATGTACACTGTCTTCTTGGTATATGTATGATTTCTATCAATTTTACATCAGATAAAAACTTTGTTCGCAAGATTCAGATTATTATGTAATAAAAGCTAGATATTTTAAATGAGAATAAGAAAGAGAAGTATTTCTTTGTCCCCCCCTTTCCCTGTTAATGCTCTACCTGGCCCCCTGGCATAACTTTGCTAGATCCGCCCCTGCACATTTACTGGCTGTCAGCTACATAGAAAAGGATCCTGGTGTTATTTGTCTCTCAGAAACAGTTCATAACTTCAACTCATTCATGTCACCTAAAAGGTAAACCTGTTTCTCCATCACCTGTTCAGCTCTGATGATTCAGTAAGGACATCTCCTGGTTTTATCTGCATGTTTCCCTCTCACCAGATAACCAAATCGATATCATGACCAGCAGCTTTACAGCTGTGGCTCCAGCAAACATCAGCTGATACTAGAAATTAATATTAAATAAATTCTAACAACAGCTGATCAAGCTTAAACGTGCTGCTGTTGTTTAGCGTGACATCTGCTGGTTTCCTCTTTCTGGCGCAAAGTGGGAGATCAACAACCAAGAGAGAAAAGCCGATCAGCTGATCATTGATCAGTTTCATGATTGAAGTAGCAATGGGAGAGGGAGGGGAGACAATGAGAGAAGAAGAGGCAGCTGTGCAGCATAAAGACACAGAATAACTCCAGCTTTGTGTCTTTTTTTTTATTATAGCTAAAGTACGGGACAAACTGCGTCTCTTCTCAGCTCAATACAAAACCTGTAATATTTTCTCTGAATGAGGGACCATTCCGTTTTTTAAGGAGCCGTTGGCAACTCTACTAACTAAACTTATGAATAAAATAAAGTTCACTATCAGTAACATCAAAGCACCCACCCAGCTGTATAGAAACTCCGTCATGCTAGCTAGCACCAGTAGGAGTTATTGTAATGGACTGTAAAAAGTCAGCACAACGAAAATAAACTCCACCTAAACTTAGTTTATATCTGACCCAGATAGACTGCAGGTCATAACTTCTTACCTGAAGTTCAGTTCACCTGACACTCGGACTGGCGGCCGCCTCGGGTCTCTCCTCCTCCTGCCTCCCCTTCTCTCATCCACCTTCTAGCCGCTGTGGAAGCTCCGCCTCGATGGCCAGTCCAGCTATGTTAAACTGTTAATCTTTCGCCGAAAAACTGTTTTCTGCAGTGCCTCTTTCTTGCTTGGCTCTCCTACCTTTGCTAACATGATGCTCAAAGCGCAGAAGCCGATGCTGCATTCACTTACACTCGGATATCTGAGCTTCACTGTGAAAACATAATCGTACATTTGATATTTCATTGGATTTTATTGTTTTGGCTTCGGGGTGGCACCTGGGGTGGCCAGTCTGGTTGGGGGGGTGGCCTGTGCCCCCCCAGGCCACCCCGCTGGACACGCCCCAGTATCAGCCCTGTCAATAAAGCCTTTTATCTGCAGCCATGACCTGTCACCGAGCTAGCTTAGCACGGCTAGTTAGCCTCTCAAAGCTCAAACTTTCAACACAAAGTCGCTCCAGACTTTCTCACACCACCCCTCGCTCTCCTACAATAAAGCCATCATTACATCGGTAATTTCACACACTGCGTGTATCTACCTGTGCGATAATGATCAAACTTCGGTCTGAGTGCAAGATAAACGTTGTTTACATATAGTATATAACATAGTAAGAGTTTCTTACCACTCGTGAGGAGCAGGAGCAACAGCAGCATCTTCAATCTCCTGCAAGAAACAGCAACCCGTTAAATCCGAATACTTCTCATTGTTGTCTTAATATTTGGGGATTTATATCTCATATTTGGAGCCGTGGATAAAACACAGTGGAGGGAGAAACACCAGCTATACTGTTTACTTTCGGTTTCACAGGAACAGCAGTGTCCTGTCTTCCAGGTTAACTGGTTTTTACTTTCACTGACATATGTATTGTCTGAGGGAGCTGCACTGCTCAAACAGCTCTTATCTCCAAACTAAACTCTCAGCGCCCTGAACTTGTTTATTGATTAAACTGACGATGATAAAACATTAAAAATACACTTACTCAGCAGTGGCGTGTTGTAATGCAGTTCATCGCCGCATGGTGGCGTCTGTTGTGTCATGACTGCAGGTCACCCTCTTTTTTATTCTTCTTCGTTGTGTACGCGGACTAGTGTGCTCTCGTGTGAGGTAGAGCTGGCACTTTTATTTTTGATATTTAAATTCTGGACACAAGACGTCGCACACCTTCATCATGCAGCTTTTCAGAAACTCTCCCTCGGTAAATGTCCGGGCTGATTTGGCTTTCTCCTCTGCTACAATAAAACTTTCACAACAGCTTCACTTTGTGATTTTGCTCTGGTGACAAAAGTCTGCTGAAATGTCAGATTCTTCTTTAGCTCTTCTACTTTCTGTAGTTTCTGCTCTGCATTCAGGTTTTTCAGCTTATCCTGACGTTTTGTCTCATAGTTTTGTCTTAAATTAAATTCTTTAATTACCGCCACATTAGCTGCACTAATAAGACACACGGGTTTACCAGCAATGTTTGTAAACAATCAGTCTCCCACCGGTGCTGACAGGCTCTGTTTTCAGAAATCAACTTTTCTCTTGGGCATTGTGATGTGCTAGCTAACACACGTTGGACTTGATTGACGCGGGAATGTTCCAGTTAGCCTAACGTTCAGCAAGGAGGCTGCAGCGCTGCATTATGGGATCTGTAGTTTGTGTGTTATTAACGCCTCATATTGCCGGGCCATGCATAACAATAATAATAAATCTATATAAAATGATCTCGCGGGCCAGATATAAATGTCTGCCGGGCCAGATGTGTGAGTTTGACACATGTGCTCTGAAGTGTCAAACTTCTTTTCTCGTTTCTGTGACCTCAGCACACTGACAAGCTTGAAGTTGCTAAAGATTTTAAAAAGTGATAATTATATGGAAGAAATGCCTTTTTCATCCGTTTAATCAAACATTTGATCCCCCCACCTCCCCACTCCCACCAGCACAGAGCCATCACCACCATCAAAGACTTCACCCACAGGAGCCCCCTCCTCACTCCACAGCTATGAGGATTTCACACCACCTTCTCCCACTACAACCCTTCATATTCATGATGTGAGGACGCAGTTTGACCCTTTAGACCTACTAAAGAACCCAGTCCGCCTGAGCTTATCTTTATATTTTTACATGTTGTAGTGCCATTTCTGGGAGTATTTTAAGTTGCTATACATCAATACAACCATTATATCCCAAATTTTAATCATATGTATGCATTAAGTCATCAGTAACTACATAAATTGCAATAGTGGTATTTTTACACAAATTTCTAGTTAAAGTAATTTCAGAGGTTCATCCCTGAAAATTGTAAATGTAAAAAAGTTGCATAAAACAGTTTCCAAATTAATTTTGAGTGTCTTCATAGTTTTATTTTTGAGATACACCAATTTGTATATACTGCAGCCACCAACTTTGAAATTCTCATTTACATGACTTATTTAAACATTCTCCTCTTGAATGCAAAATTCTTAAAAACATCTTTTATCCTTTAAGAGGAAATAAATCTGAAAGCTGTTCCATCCTAAAAGAGTACAACAATGTGTAGTTTATGATGTTGTAAAGGTTTCAGCATCTTTTTGAATTTGTCACATGTGTGGAAAGGTATGAGTGAGCCTTTGTATCATACTGTGAGTGATGCTCGTCAGCACACAAACCCAGAGTTTCTCTACAGGAACACAGAGAGAGTTATTCCCTGTACTGTAAGGACACATTCAGCATTGTGCAGTAAATCCAGATCATCCCAGTTAAATGATTACATGGATGTGAGTGTGGTCGTCAGAGCAGCACTGATCAGTGTCAGGTTATAATGACCAAGGTGTTCACAAACACTAAGTTTGAGTGTGTGCAGTGAGACTTCAGTCAAAGCATTTAACTGAGGTGTGAAAAATAAGCTGAACTCTACAGCTTGTTGTGGTCCCCTGTGGCTTGACAGCCTTCCAGCTGTTCTCCAGCATTTTCATTTACAGTCATAAAATATCTCCACATGTTGCTCCTCTTTCTCTCTCTCTGCAGTCCAAATGCGTCTTCTGAGCGCATCTGAGTCACGTGACAGCACAGGAACAAATCCCAGCAGGGCAGGAAGAAGGGGGCGGAGCAAAGTGCGTCTGCCGCATAAGAAGAGGTGTTCACACAGACAGAGCTGCTGTTTCATCCACAGCGAGTAAATAGTGAACCTCCAGGAGAGAAACAAACTAAAGTATCGATCATATACCACTACCAACGTTTGGATCGATATCTGCATCGATCTGCACACCCTTGTCTCCTGGATCGTAGCTGAGATCAGCGTGAACCACGTGGGTCTCTGCTCCCTGACCTGTTTCCTGTTTGGAAAGAGTTCCAGCTTCATCACGGAGTTTCTCTCGGTTTGTGGGCTCATCTAAAGGTAAGCACCGAGCTAACTTCAACACTAGATTTACTAACCCTGCGCAAATTTGCAGAAATCCCTTGAACCCAACATCTACTAGAATTACTGACTTTTTTATTTTCTGGTGCAAGTCCGGAGGTGTTAATCACCCCCAGTAGCGGTTTTAGATACGGGCGACACGGGCGGTTGCCCGGGGCGGCATCGTGGTGGGGGGCGGCATCACGGGCATCGGCAAAAAAAAAAACAAAAAAAAAATTGCTTGTACTCATGCTGCCCCGACATCAGCCAGCGCATATTGGGAATGGCATAGGCACCGATCGGTTTTCTATCGCCCATTTGCTGGGAGTAAGGGCGCCCTCCGTTTGCGAGGTGCACCTGCTGCTTGCGGCACAGCGAGGAGAGGGCGGGGCGGCGGGGGATTCTCTGGCTGGCTGGAGCAGCATCTAATAATCAACTCGCAAAATAAAACAAAATAAAAACAAACCAACAAACAGGAAAACACCAGACATCATGATACAGACTTATAATTTGCACCGGTGTTTTTTCGAAATTCAATACGCGAAAAGTGAGCGCGAGAGCCCTCGGTGCGCCTGCTCGCTGCTGAAGTCAAAGTAAACTTTATTGTCATCTCCGCTACATACAGTCCAGTATATAGAGAGACGAGACGACGGGGCTCCAGTTACAGCAGTGCAAGTAAACAAATAATAACTATAAGAAGAGTAAGAAAATAAATATACACTTTAGGACTCGGGGTAAAGGGATCAATGACAATTTAAAATTTATAATTTACAGTTTGATGATTTAAAGTCTCACACACAACGCGTGGAAAGGGGAGAGGGGGCCGGCTGCTTCCAAATAGAGCACATTTCATTCATAATAATGTAAATCCAAGCCCATTATGTATTCATGATTTGAATCCTGGGTTGTGTGAAATCCCAGAAATACACCTTAGACAAAGTGAATCTGTGAACTAAGGTGTAGGTCTGTTAGGTTATGTTGTGGTGATCCTCGGGTTGGAGGATGGAGTGCAAAATGGAAGATGGACAAGAAAAGTTCAAAGCCATCAGGTGCTTAGTTTAGAAAAAAGAGAAAAGAATAGGAGGAGAAACGAGCAAAAGATACACATAAGCAGATGTGTGATTGGATAATGGCAGGTCATCCTGAAACAATCAGAATCATACTTTATTAATCCCTAAGGAAATAATGTGGATTACAGTTGCTCCAATAAGAAATGGTAAAAATAGTAACAGTAACAGACTAAATTCCAAACAAGACATTATGTTACAGACTTTAATAGTAATTAATCATTGTCAATTGTTGATTTGTCCTGTTCTCATTGTATGATGAATTATGATGGCTGTTTGGTAGCCGTTTGCATACAATCCATACTCTCTCTCTCTTCATATGTGTGTGTGTGTGTGTGTGTGTGTGTGTTTCTCTGGCGAAATTCAGTATGGTTCCGACAACAGTTTTATGTTAATGTATAATCCTTAATATGTTTTATATGTGTGTGTGTGTGTGTGGGGGGGGGGGGGGGGGGGGGGGAGGCCAGAGGGAGTGTTCGCCCGGGGCGCCAAACAGGCTAGGACCACCACTGATCACCCCTGCTGAGATTTGTACAGGTCATATGCTCGATTCACATCCTGCTTTTGTTGTGCAAACCACCCATTGTCTTTGAGGCCTGGCACATTTGCTTTTGCACACACATACAAACGCTGCAAATCTGTGTTTATTTGACAGTGTAAGACAAAAGCAGCAAAAATAAAAACTGTACCAAGAGTACAGTCTTCAAGGCTCGCAAAATTTCAAAATCTCTGGTAGCCCTTCGGGCAGGCACTCTTCAGTTTTTGGTAGCCCAAAATAAATTTAAGTAGCCCGAATAAAAAAGAGAGCAATTTTTTGACCTGTGACGGAAACAAAAATTAATCAGAAAGTTGTTAAAATACAAATCACAACAACTGTATAAAAATCACAGTCATCAACTCAAATACTTGGTTCTAATTGAACAGAAATTTCTATGAACTTGCAAGAACTGTGTAGGACATGAATCAGTCTGTGTCAGATCCTGAATCTGAAATTTCCACTGAAGTCACGGGTAAGGGGTGAGTGGAACCAAGATCTAGGCCATTTGCTTTTTGAAGTTTGCAAAGACTGCTAAATTTTGACAATGGTAGTTAACTCTTTGCAACATAGTATGCTTTTGAAAGATTTTTCAGGACTTCTTCTTGTGCTTGGTTTATTTTTAGTATGTTTTTTGCAATTGCTGTTTGTTCTGGGAAAGATATTGCAGACTGGGCAATAATGCATTTCTTGCATTTCTCATGGGTTCTGATGGGGTCTTTCTTAAAATTACTGGTCCCAGTTACAAAGGCGCTTGTCGACTCAAATGAAATGAAACTCACAACACACCTGGCAGAACATCATGTTATTTAGCTCGTCATATTCCAGCCACATAAATTCTTTTGTCCATGAAACCAAAAAAGCTGAGCTTTCTTCTTGCCTCATAGTCTGATTTGTCATAACTTTTCCGTTTTGTGGTAGGCTTTTATTTGGCTGTCACTTCTTCACCCTGACCTGTCTTATTTGGCTCAGCAGAACTAAAATATATATCCTACTGCTTTTACACACGCACTCACATAACGGTCATCGATTCTCTGCGCAATCAACCTCTCACATGTTTAAGCTTGCTGTGGGAGATTTCACTTGTCACGTTTGAATAGTAAGCTAATGAGTGATAAGACGATGTCAGAGGAATTGGTGCGCAATTAATCGTCACTCACCAATCAGTGCTGCCGCTCTCTATACACCGTTCGCACGATCGCAAAGTGAAAGTGAAAGCAAAAAACAAGCACAAATTCAAACGCGATTTCAATATGTCACATATTGACAGTGGCTCATCGATGCCAATGACATAATTACTCAGCTACTTTTTCGAAAGAATGCAAAAGCATTGACATATATTTTCCCTTCCTATGATAGCCCGACGGGCAGGGCTGAGATAGATTTTGGTAGCTCGACTGGAAAAATCGCTAGCCCCGGGACGTCGGGCTAGCGATTTTGCGAGCCCTGGTCTTAATGGCTCACTATACAAACAATCTGGAGACATAAATATTGACACGTGTAGGGCTGGGCTATATCATACCGTTCACGGTAATACCGGTGTAATTTTGGGCAATGATAGGAAAATGAAATATTGGATAGAATATGGGTAAAACGCGCATGCGCAGTGCATATGTTTACATACGCACATGGCAGAGACGCAGAACGAGAAGAGCGAAAGTGGGTCGTTAAATGAAACGGCTGAACCAGAATTGGTTTGTAAAAATGCTGCAACTTCAGTGGTGTGGAACTGGTTTGACTTTCGTCTGTCAGATACACAACAAAGCCTATTTTTGGTAGAGCATGCTAGCGGGCATAAAATACTGCACACCTAAAATCAATCCTTTGTTCGACAGTGCCCCTTATGTACCTTATGTAACTCTGGTTGTGTTTACTGACCTCGAAACAATTTTATGTACACGGTGCTCGAAAATCTGTCAAATGTTTCAGTACGACTTTGCTCAGCTACGAAGTTGCACCGCTTGATGGTAGTGGTGTGCGATACTGCATATTTTGGTATCGATCCGATACCAAGTAAATTCGGGCCAGTATCGCCGATACCAATACCGATACGATACTTTTAAATAAATAAGGTGGATGCCTCAGTGAATTACTAAATCGCAATTAATTTTCATGACCTTAAGTGTTTTTTGTGATGTTTCCTTTGGTATTATTAATTAGCTAAAACCCAGGACATAATTAGGAGAAAGAATTTATTTATAATTAAATAAAAAAGGTCTTATTATTGTGGCGGCTCGTGGTGCTGCTGCAGGTGAGATGGACTCACCTTCACTGCATCTACAATGATGCCTCACCGGCTTAAAACCTGTGTGCTGCTTGTGCTGTTGTTGTTTGTGGTGTTGATGTGTACAGCTGGCAGCAGGAGGGCTGCAGCTGTTGATTGTAGGCTACTGTTTCAGCAACCGTGTGATCACTGTCAGGGTGGACAGCACGCGGCTCGGGGTGAGCCAGAGGAGTGGAGCCTGCGGCTTAATTTGACTCAACACGGGAAACCTCACCCGGCCCGGACACGGAAAGGATTGACAGATTGATAGGTTGTCAAAGGAGTTTGCAAAGAAAAGCGTCTGGACTTCTTTAAGTTGCTTGAAGACGTTTCACCTCTCATCCGAGAAGCTTCTTCAGTTCTAAGGTCAAATGGCAGAGAGTCCCAGATTTAAACCCAGTGGGAGTATCCCCCCCAAAGAGGGACAAAGGACCCCCTGGTGATCCTCTAATCACATGCGCCAAGGTGTGAAAGCGGGTATGGGACCTAATCAGCCCGGGTTTCGGGTGAGCTCATTGTGAAACCTGGCCCCACCGTATCATGTGAATTCCTGAGGTCAGATGGCCCAGGATGTGAGTGGGAGTTAAGGCGTCTGGGGAGGGATCTCAAAACTGGATTATAGATGGCAGACAGTTGGTGTCGTAAACCACCGCCTCTGTTCAAAGATGGTCGCTCACAGTGGACATAGATGGCCTCTTTCACTCCTCTTTCAAACCATCTGTCCTCTCTGTCCAAAATGTGAACATTGGCATCCTTGAAAGAGTGACCTTTATCCTTAAGATGCAGATGGACTGCTGAGTCTTGTCCTGTGGAGGTGGCTCTTCTATGTTGTGCCATACGCTTGTGAAGTGGCTGTTTGGTCTCTCCAGTGTAGAGGTCTGGGCATTCCTCGCTGCACTGTACAGCATACACCACATTGTTAAGTCTGTGTTTTGGAGTTTTGTCTTTCGGGTGAACCAGTTTCTGTCTGAGTGTGTTGCTGGGTCTGAAGTACACTGGGATGTCGTGCTTGGAGAAAACTCTCCTGAGTTTCTCTGATACACCGGCTACATAGGGGATGACAACGTTGTTGCGTCTGTCTTTCTTATCCTCCCTCGCTGGTGGCAGACAGTCTGTCTGCCTTTCCTGGACTGCGCCGTGCACATTGAAGAGAACGGCAACCTCAACATTGAAGTTTACCGGAAGCCCACACACACGGACCAGTACCTCCTCTTTGACTCCCATCACCCTCTGGAACACAAACTTGGAGTAATTAGGACCCTACACCACCGGGCAGAACATGTTCCCTCTAAGCCTGAGGGAAAAAAGAAGGAACACACACACGTAAAGGAAGCACTCAGAACATGTGGTTATCCTAACTGGGCGTTCATAAAGTCAGCAAAGAGTCACAGAAAAGAAGATCAGACACCAGCGAGGGAGGATAAGAAAGACAGACGCAACAACGTTGTCATCCCCTATGTAGCCGGTGTTCGCTCTGTGTTGTAGCGTCCTGATGACACCCAGTTTGTGCTCCTGGTTTGAGCGCGGAGTCAAGGAGGCTATTTACGTGAAAAGGGAAAGACCATCTCTGAATCGAGGAGGGGGCCTAAGGGTACATCTTTCGCCATCTTACAATGCTGTGATTGCAGCCATTCCCCAACTCTCTGTGAATGGTACTCATGGCCATTGATCAGTGTTCTTTGATCAGTGGGTTTTGGTCAGTGATTGTTGATCAATGGTCATGGGAATTTGCATAATTATGACTAAGGAACTGTTCCTTCAGTGGGCTGGTTTCAGTCATTATGCAAATGTACTGTTTATAAGGTTTGGGGAAACCTGCAGTCAGCTGAGACTGAAGAAGTCACTTGGATGAGTGACGAAACGTTTCTCCCACAAAACGCTACGTCCAGATGAACAGATTCAACTTTTGGAGCTTTACTTTCCTGGATGATTGAGAATGCATCAAGATGTAGTTAGGAGGGGTCGTCTCGATGAGAACAGCTCCACTGTTACTTTGGTCCAACCAAGTTTCAGTTAAAAACATAAAATCAAAGTTGTGCTCAGTGATTAAATCATTAATTAAATATGTTTTCCCAGCTAAAGCTCTAATGTTTAATAAAGCCAACTTAAGTGTTTTAGGGGTATTATTTGCCCCCTTGTGTTTGGGAGCAGTCTGTGGCACACAAGGCATGTTTACTATATTTAAAGATCTTTTAGAGTTCAGCTCTCTGTGTTTTGACCAGGCCACATGTCTCCTTCTGTCACCTAAAAGTACTGAAATTTTAAAACCTTCTAATAAACAGGGTCCCAGCTTCTCCTGGGAAAAGTCACCACTGCCATAATCCTCACAGCCTGGACCCTCCACACATCACACATCAGACTGCGGAGACAGAGCATGAAGGTGGTAAGGAGGAACTAAGGGGGGAGAGGCTGCGCAATGTAACTTCGATTGCTCTGTTGAGGGCGGGGCTCGATGGCGAACCTTTGGCTTCTCTGGTGGGGGGTTTATGGGGGACAAAAAGGGATTGGGCCGGGGGGTAGATCTGAGCCCAACATTGATCCGCTCCATCATCTCCTCAGTGAATTTCAGGTGTGGGGATGAGGGAGAAAGGGAGGGGGAGGAGGGTGATGGCCTGTCAGGGGTTCCGGGGACTGGGGAAGGTCGTGGTCCCTGGTCCTGGTCGTTAGTGTTGTTGAGAGAGCTGGAGGCAAATAGGGACCCCTCTTCTTGCCTCAGACATCTCTCCTTTCTGAGGCTCTTCCCGGGTGGGGGCAGATGGAGCTCCTCCTCAAGGTTTCTGCTGGGCTTTGTCAGTTCTTGGAGTACTGTTTGTTCCTCTTTATGAGATAACTCCTCGTTTATCTCAGCCTTGGCACCAAGCACAGATGGATGACGTATGGAATAAAACAAGTTGGAGATGAACAGTTTCACCCCTGACTTGTTAAAATTAAATCCATTTGCTTTAAACAGATGCCTGCGTTCCCAAAAAATATTAAAGTTGTTGATAAAATGCACTGAGTGGTCAGTATATGCTGATATGAGCCATTTATTCAGTGCAAACAACCTGCTGAATCTCTCGTCTCCTCCTCTGACGGGCGGTACAGGCCCACTGATGAATACAGCTGCATTCAGAGAGTTTACAGTATTTAATAATCCAGTAAAGTCCCGTTTCAGAGCCTCCGACTGTTGTTTGAACACATCGTTCGACCCTGTATGCAGAACAATGTTTGTCACAGTTGGATATTCATCTGCAATCTGAAGAATTCTCTCCTTCAGGTTGTTGACCATATCCTTAGGAAAGCAGAGGACTTTAGTGTTCTTACCGCACATCCTTTGTACATCCTTTACGGCAGAGTCCCCCACAATCAGAGTTTCAGGCCTAGCCTTTAGCTTTCCCTGTGGCCTTTTACTTTTCAACAGATTTTCAGACTTTACTTCGCTACTTTTAGGTGGATGGTTGTCCGATATAGATTGTTAAGGTTCATTTTGAGGACGAGAGAGATGTGGGAGATCGGAATAACACACTGACCCAGTCAGTTGGAGTCAACGAATGATTTTTAATGAAGCACACGCAGCGTGGGAGATGGACACTGTATACAAACAGCATCAAAATCTCTTCGCCCAGACTTCAAAATACAGTTTTATATGCATCAGAGTATATTTAGTGACGCCCCCTCATTGCGTCATCACATACATCAGTTTCAAAACCACAAATGTTCTATTTGACAACTTGTGACAAAAGTAAAAGGACACCGGCTTCCATCTTCTCCCCGGTGGTTTCCCGTAAGCCAGCTCAGCTCCTCTGTTTCTTCATCAGTCACAGGAAGCATGCTCAACTTTCACCTACACCCTATAACCGTATGTGTGTGTGTATGTGTGTGTATGTCTGCCTGTGCGTGCACAGAGTGTGCATATGCTCTCTGCACCTTAGTTGACCTCGGCCTAGGCAACCAGGCTGAGGCCATCCTGTGTTGTGATGATCTTAACTTCTATGTAAAATGTATAAAACAAATGTTTCAATCTAATACCACTACTTAAAACTTAATCAAAGCTTAATCAGAGATATAAATGCATAACAAAAAGACAAAACAACTTGCACTCAGACTCTGCTTTCAGTTTTACTTCTGCAAGCCTTGCAGAAGTGTTTCCTGTCTCCTTTTGGCACAGAGTATATTTCCTGTCCCTGCAGCTCAGCAATTTAAAGTGATTCTTACTAGACCTGTACTAAAGGCTAATATATTTAAACCTATGAATGCAGTATCAATACTTCAATAAATGTGTCAATGCAAAGGCTTGCTATATGATTATGATGCAACAGTAATGACAAAATAATAAAAATAGAATTAATAAAAATAAAATAATAGATGGAAATAATAAAAATAACAAAAAATAATACTTCCTTCCCAACAAGATCCAGGGTCCTTTGATAGTGGAGCAAATCTTTTGGAGGTTTGTTGTTAACCTTCCTATTCACGGTTGTCCAGTCCTGTTTCCTCTCGTATACAGGGGTAGAAGAGCTTCTCTGTCTCGTAGGAAGTGAAGGCCAGTCGGTTTCACAGATTTCAGCTCGCTGTGCTCTGCATGTGATACGTCCTCCCCCTTCCAGGAGACATGATTTATGTCTTGGTTTTGCACCAAGACAGTCCAAGGGGGGATTATTGCTTGAGGATTTATTATAATGCACAGAGTCTACTTTCTTGGTCATGTTATCTGTGCTCCTTAGCTGTGTACTAGCTTGCTCATCGCCATTGCTTTGAATCAAAGGCGAGGTTCTTTCATTTCCACACAGTCCATTTACCTCCACGTTTACTTCTAAGCGATGAATTTTTGTCTCCAGTACTGCAATTTTCTGCAGGAGGCTGTGGTAGTCATCTGTGGAGAGGGAAGGCATCTTGTTGCTAGTTAGCCTAGCGGTTAGCACCTTTCCAGGCTATTGAGGCTGTTCGGTGTCCAAACGCTGTAATCAGGCTTCAGCTGTGTCTAGGCCACAGACACACGGAGCGCTGAGGATAAGGTAACTAAAAATGTTGCTGTTCTGTTAAGAACACTTTAGTCCTAATGATCTATAAGTGTCCAGAAGCTCTCGCAGGTAAGCTCATTTAGAAAATAGGGAAAAAATCAGCATAAAAATCAATAAAAGAAGCAAAGCATTTGAAAAGCAAAGAGAGGAAGCGTCCACACTCACGAAAGGGGCGGAGAAAATAAGTATAAATACTTATTTAATAAAAGCTCACAAAATACCACTAATAAAAGCCCGGTTAGAATAATGTATTTCCCACAAATCACTACCTCTGTTTTTGTCTCTGTCACTGCAGGACCAACGTGGATCGAGAAGTCAGCGCTCTCAGGAGGCCGACAATTTTGTTGAAGAAAGAAGTGGAAGAAGAAAATACAACCGTGACGAGTTTGGGAAAGATTTTACTGTGAAAGCTTCCCTAAAAATGCATCAGGTCATCCACACCGCAGAGAGACCGTTCAGCTGTGGAGACTGTGGAAAGTCTTTTACCACGTCTGGAAGCTTAAAAACACACCAACTAATCCACACCGGAGAGAGACTGTTCAGCTGTGGAGACTGTGGAGAGTCTTTTACCCACTCTGGAAGCTTAAAAACACACCAACTCATCCACACTGGAGAGAGACCGTTCAGCTGTGACGAGTGTGGAAAGTCTTTTACGCAGTCTGGAAATTTAAAAACACACAAACTCATCCACAGTGGAGAGAGACCGTTCAGCTGTGATGAGTGTGGAAAGTCTTTTACCCACTCTGGAAGCTTAAAAACACACCAACTCATCCACACCGGAGAGAGACCATTCAGCTGTGGAGACTGTGGAAAGTCTTTTACCACGTCTGGAAGCTTAAAAACACACAAACTCATCCACACTGGAGAGAGACCGTTCAGCTGTGATGAGTGTGGAAAGTCTTTTACCCACTCTGGAAGCTTAAAAACACACCAACTCATCCACACCGGAGAGAGATCATTCAGCTGTGGAGACTGTGGAAAGTCTTTTATCCACTCTGGAAGCTTAAAAACACACAAACTCATCCACACTGGAGAGAGACCGTTCAGCTGTGACGAGTGTGGAAAGTTTTTTACCACGTCTGGAAGCTTAAAATCACATCAACTCATCCACAGTGGAGTTAAAGCGTACACCTGTGATCAGTGTGGCAGAGCTTTTACTCACAGTAACAGCTTACAGAATCATCTAGTTACCCACTCTGGAATTAAGGCGTACAGCTGTGACATTTGTCGAAAAACTTTCAGCCGGATAGGGAGCCGAAACATTCACCTACGCATTCACACCAGACATGATGTGTACAGCTGTGATCAGTGTGGTAAACAGTTTACCACAAACACAGAGTTACGACGTCACATGTTTACCCACACTGAGGAACGACCTTATAAATGTGACCTGTGTGAGAAGACTTTTAAATCTCCACATTACCTGAAAGCACACCAACAGATCCACACCAGAAAGACTCTACAAGTGCAGTTACTGTGAGGTATGTATTTATATTTTTATCTTGTCAGCCCGACTGTTTGAAACAACTCTGCTCATCAAAGTGTGTTAGCATGTTAGCAATTCTACTGCATGGAAAGGCAGCTCTGAATGATTATTCAGACTCTAATCACAGGTTTTTAGGGATAGTGTTGGAGAATTGTGTTATTGTTTTTGTAGCATTAAACTAGTATTACTTTAATGTTTTTACTCTTATCGTTTTTATAGCACATTAAATTGAGCTGAGTGCGATAATGTAAACAGTAAAATGTAATTGGACTTTGGCAGAGATGCTCTTTATTTCAGGTGACGTTCAGGATAAAAATGTCAAGGACTGACTTACACTGTCTTTGTGTTTTTGTTTAGAAGCAGAGCGACACAGATGGATCAAGTTCTCAACCCTGTCATCGCTGTGGGAAAGACTTTTGTTGTGACCTTTGTGGAAAGACTTTAAGTCATTGAAGGACTCTGAAAATACATCAACGTAGACACACTGGAGACAATATGAACTACTGTAAAGAATGCGGGAGAGGCTTCACCACTTCAAAGGACTTCAAACAATATGAACTCCTTCACAGTGGCGTTAAAAAGCATGTCTGCGATCAGTGTGGGTCATCCTTCATCAGTGCACGTCAGCTTGAAAAGCATAAACGAGTCCACACATGAGAGAAACCATACAAGTGCAGACACTGTGAGAAAACCTTTTCACAATCATGTGATCATACTAAGCATGAACGCAGACACATGAAAGAGAACTTCATCACGGCGCCCCCCGTATGCGGCAGCCTGTTACAGCAGCTCTGCTCGTTCTGAGTTTCTTTCTTTCTGATTGTGGCAGGATGAAGGTTATCCCTCGGTCCAACCCACTTTCAGCCTGGCGCATTAGGGGGCGCTAGTATAAATAGTGGCCATTTGAGTGTCCCTGGATCGCTTACCTGTGACCCCCTTTTTGGTCACCTGACTTCCTGTTGGTGTTGCTGAGCTTAGTTGCGGGTTACTTTTCTGAAGCCTCCATCGCAGCTGGTCGTAGCTGTAGAAGCCTCCTCTGAGCCATTCTGCTTACGTTTTATGACACGGCTTACTTGGTATGTAATCAACTTCTGTAACGCTCTCTGCCTTCTGTTGTTCTTTTATAGTAATTATTTATTATGCTTTGCAGGAAGTGTGGGCCTGAGTTTTGCGCCAAGCTACGTGAACTGAAGTGCTGCTGCTTTGCTTGCTTTGCTGTGATCCTTTGCTTTGTTTTACTTTACTTTTACTGTCTGTTCCGGCTGCGAAGTTTCTTTACTGCTGCTGCTGCCAGCCTTTAAAGGGGACGTCGGCGTGGACAACGGCTATATGCATGCCACGCGGATCGGCCGGCGCGCATACGGATTGAATGACTGGATAATTGACTTATAGCCGTGCAGACGGCAAGTCGGAGCACTACGGCGATTCCGTTTGCTCCATATTTTAGAGTTTTACCCAGATTGTATGTTTTACTGTTGTTTGATTTGCAGTTTGGATTTTTGTTACGCCACTGGTGGGAGGCCCTTTTTCTAGCTGTAGATCACCAGTGTGGTCCTGCAGTTGGGTTGTCCCCCCCAGCGCTGTATATTAGTTTTGTTGCAATGTATTAAAATTTTCTTTGTTTCTTTTATTCAGGTGCGGAGTGCTGACGTGGAGGAGACTAGGGTGCCTTGGTGGTGGGATCTTCTGAGTATACACACCTGCCTTGTTTAATTTATTAGTGTGAGTGTGCTGCACTTGTGTCTTGGTGTATTTTCTTTTTTTTGAGTTTGTGTGTGGCATCCCTGCCCTCCACTGGTAAGCCTCAGCTCTGAATACCTTTTTTTGCATACTTTTACATTGATATTTATCACTGTGCTTTTAAATGTTGTTTTAATTAATAAATTGTCAATTTATTTTATCATTGAACCTCGTCTCTGTATTGAGTATAACAAACCTAACTGCCTTCGTAGTGATTAGTGTTACCTCCAGTATTCTCTGGGTGAAATTCCCAGGGTGGCGTTGTCTTTTTAAAACTGTGAAGAGTAATTACTTTATTTCCACCTCGTGCTGCCACAAACTTGGCGTTTGTCGACAGGATATACTCTTTTAAAAACAGAGACGTGTGTTCCTTTTTTATTTTTTTATTATCTGGTGTAACGTAAACTGTTTAAATTTATTTTGTACAGGATAAAAGCAAAGCAGCAGCTACTTTGGTGTGGGATTCCACAGCTGTGTTACAGAGATGGAGGAAGAGTTACAGGAACTCAGGGACTTGATCGCGCAGCTGAAAGCAGACAATGAGAGGCTGCGTCAGGAGAGGGCTGTTGAGTCAGGTACTGGTGCTACACCTTCTACTTCAACCGCATCATCTGTTAACCCCCCAACTGCTAGTGTCTCTGTAGCAGAGAGACTAGTTTTTGTGCCCCGTGACAGAAAATGCCCTATGTTTAGAGGAAAATCAGGTATAGGGTTGAATGAATGGTTGGAAGAAATAGAAGCTTGTGCTAGGGCACGTCATTTGTCTGTGGCTGATAAAGCATTTTTCCTGTTTGACCACCTGGAAGGGGAAGCACGTGAGGAGATCAAATATCGCTCTAGTGCAGAGAGGACTGATCCCGCTAAGATAATCACTATATTGCAAGAACTTTATGGCTGTTCAGACTCCTATGTAGCATTGCAGGAAGCTTTCTTCTCTAGAAAACAGCAGGAAGGTGAGACACTGCAAGAGTTTTCTCTCGCTCTTTTGGGTCTTATGGAAAAAGTTAAATCAAGTGCCCCCAATGGCATGCCCAATGCTGATGTTTTATTAAGAGATCAATTTGTTGAACAGGTCTTAGACAGTACCTTGCGGCGGGAGTTAAAGCAGCTAGTAAGGAGGCAGCCAACACTGACATTGCTGGAGATTAGAGGGGAAGCTATTAGGTGGGAACGTGAAGGGTTGCCTAGTGGCGTTAGACATAGAAGCAGTTCTGTTCCTTCTGTCTATGGGATTCAGTATGGGGTCCATAGCGGTCCTTCAGGAATAGCCCAGCCCACCCATTTGTCTGAGATGAGTGAGATGAAGGAATTGTTAAAGCGCCAGCAGGAGCAACTTAATCAGCTCACTCAGAGCATTGCTCAATTGCAGGGCCCCCATCGAATGTCTCGCTCAGGACGGAGCGATTCCATTATATGCCGACGTTGTCAGCAACCTGGACATTTTGCTCGGGAGTGTGATGGGGAACGTGTTCCTCGTTCCCGGCCTCCTTCGCAGGCCCCTCTGCATAATCGCAGGCACTCTCCTTTAAATACGGCTTCGGAAAACTAGCACCCTCCGTATTGCCGAGCCACAGTTCGGGTGGGGTGTCTATTGGCTCAAGGGTTGTTTCTAATGGTCCAGAGGCAGTCTCCAAATTAATTTCATCCTGTCCGCATATAGATGTGGACATGGGCGGTATAAAGGTACCTTGTTTGGTTGATACGGGGTCCATGGTCTCTACCATTACTGAAAGCTTTTTCCGCCAGCATTTTGAGTCCTGGGGTCAAGAGCGTCTCCAAGCTTGTCATTGGTTGCAGCTTAAAGCGGCTAATGGTTTGTCCATTCCCTACCTTGGCTATATCGAGCTAAGTGTAGAGCTCTGTGATAAGTTTCTTCCACAGTGTGGCGTGTTGATCGTTAAAGATCCTCCAGGTGCAGGACCTTCCACGGTTCCGGGTGTATTGGGGATGAATGTCATTCGGAAGTGTTACCACGAGCTTTTTGGGCAACATGGTGAAGCATTGTTTAGTTTGGGCTCTGTCACAGAGGCCCCTAAACCCCTTGTGCAGGCGCTGCAAAAGTGCCATGATGTTAGTATAAGAGCCCCACTGGATTTGTCTGGCCATGTGAGAGTGAGAGGTAAGCGAGCATGTTGCATTCCGGGCGGTGTAATGAAAATAGTGGCCGCCACCTGTTCTGAGCAATATTCAGGTGCCACCGTGTTATTTGAACCTAATGATGTTAACTTGCCTGCTGGACTTTTAGCGTCCCCTGCATTGGTTCGAGTGGTTAGAGGTACTGCATACATACCAGTTGTTAATGTAGGGACCACGGCAGTCTTGCTTCATCCCAGGACCGTTATAGGGACCCTGGAAGATGTTCATGTGGTCAGTTTGCCTGCTGGTGTGACAGAAATACCCCCTAACATAGCCACAATGGCATCTCACACTGCCACTCCTACTGTGCAGGATCAGATGGAAGGAATTGATTTGTCTAAACTGTCAGCAGAGGAACAGGGACAGGTGAGGTCTCTCCTTAACAAATACAGCTCGGTCTTTTCTGCTCATGACACTGATTTGGGTTGCACTAACTTGATCTCCCATGACATTCCGCTCTTAGATGATATCCCCGTGCGGCAGCGTTATAGGCGCATCCCCCCTTCAGAGTATGAGGTTGTGAAAGAGCATATTAATCAGTTACTAGGGGCCAAGGTGATTAGAGAGAGTAGCAGCCCCTATGCTTCTCCCATCGTGCTCGTTAAGAAAAAGGATGGCAGCCCACGCATGTGTGTTGATTATCGGCAATTGAACAACAAGACAAGGAAAGATGCATTCCCCCTGCCGCGCATTGAAGAATCCCTAGATGCGCTGACTGGTGCCCGTTGGTTTTCCACCATGGATTTAGCAAGTGGCTACAATCAGGTCCCAGTTACGGAAGAGGATAAGCCCAAGACTGCCTTCTGTACTCCTTTCGGCCTATTTGAGTGGAACCGAATGCCATTTGGGCTCTGTAATGCCCCTAGCACCTTCCAGAGACTAATGCAACGCCTTTTCGGTGATCAACAGTGCCAGTCTCTGCTTCTCTATCTTGATGACATTGTAATCTTCTCATCAACAGTACAGCAACATCTTGAGCGGCTGGATGTGGTGCTAGGTCGGCTTCAGCAGGAGGGCTTGAAAGCAAAGCTTGCCAAATGTGCCTTTTTCCAGCGGGAGGTTCGCTACTTGGGCCACGTCATCTCCGATCAGGGCGTCTCCACGGACCCTAGCAAGGTGGAAGTGGTGGCTAACTGGCAGCCTCCTAAGACTGTTTCGGAACTACGCTCCTTTCTTGGGTTTGCCAGCTATTATCGCCGTTTCGTAGAGGGTTTTGCTAAGTTGGCGGCACCTCTGCATAGGCTGGTGGCAGAGGGGGGAGGCAGAAAATCAAAGAAGAGGTCAGAGCATGGTGTAGCGGAGAACTGGACTGCAGAGTGTGCTCAAAGTTTTGAGGCATTAAAGACCAAACTGACAACAGCACCAGTGCTTGCTTATGCAGATTTCTCTTTGCCTTTTATTTTAGAAGTGGATGCCAGCCATGGCGGCCTAGGGGCAGTGCTTTCCCAGGAGCAGGGAGGTAAGGTGAGGCCAATAGCCTATGCCAGTCGGGGTTTGAGGCCTACTGAGCGCAATATGCTAAATTATAGCTCAATGAAGCTGGAGTTTTTGGCACTTAAGTGGGCCATGACTGAGAAGTTTAGAGAGTACTTGTTGGGCCACAAGTGTATTGTTTACACCGACAACAATCCTCTTAGTCACTTGTCTTCTGCTAAACTTGGGGCTACTGAACAGCGCTGGGCAGCTCAGCTCGCTTCGTTTGACTTCGACTTAAAGTACAGGTCAGGAAGGAGTAATACGAATGCAGACGCTTTATCTCGCCAGCATCCACCCGATCTTCAGGAAATTAAAGCCATGGTTCCTGGTACGGCCTTGCCTGAACCTCTTCAACAAGCCTTGCGGCTGGGACCAGCTGAGGTATCCCAAGCTGCCATTACAGTTTTGCCCCATCTCACTACTCCTGATCTTCATACCCTCCAACAGGTCGACCCAGTGATAAAGGAGATCCTGGTGTTCTGGAGACGGAAGCAGCGACCCAGCTTTGAGGAGCGACAGCAGCTTTCCCCACCTGCTCTGGTGCTGCTACGACAATGGGATCGTCTGATTGAAAGGGATGGAGTTCTGTATCGTCAGGTTCATCGCCCTGATGGTGCCGAGGTGGTGCTTCAGCTTTTGCTGCCTAGTGCGCTAATTGAGCAGGTGCTGACTCATGTTCATCAGGAGCACGGCCATCAAGGTGTGGAAAGGACTCTAGCGCTTCTCCGCTCGCGGTGCTACTGGCCAGGTATGTCTGCTGAGGTAGCTCGCTGGTGTCAGAGATGTGAACGTTGCCAAGTTGCAAAAGACACCCAACCAGCAGCTCAAAGTTTCATGGGACATTTGTTGGCCTCTCGACCAAATGAAATCTTGGCCATTGATTACACTCTGCTCGAACCCTCCCGGAATGGGCTGGAGAACGTCTTGGTAATGACTGATGTTTTCAGCAAGTATACATTGGCTGTCCCCACTCGTGACCAATGTGCTGCTACAGTGGCCCAGGTTCTTGTAACTGAGTGGTTTTCGAAGTTTGGTGTACCTGCCCGTATTCATTCCGATCAGGGTCGTAACTTTGAAAGCTCCCTGATCCAGCAGCTCTGCAAGTTTTATGGTATTGAGAAGTCCCATACTACTCCTTATCATCCGGCTGGAAATGGTCAGTGCGAACGTTTTAATAGGACTTTGCACAATTTGTTGCGGACCCTGCCAGTATCCAGAAAAAGAGACTGGAATGTATGTTTGCCCCAGTTACTCTACTGTTATAATACCACTCCCCATCAGGCTACTGGGGAAACTCCATTCTTATTGATGTTTGGGCAAGAACCCAGGTTGCCAGTGGACTTTCTGTTGGGCAGAGTACCGGACCCCATCAGTGGAGATGTGCACGAGTGGATTCAGGAGCATCAAGCCCGGCTACAGGTTGTACATGAAGGAGCCAAGGAACGACTGCAATTGGCTGCCGACCGCAGAAAGAGGCACCATGATAAAAATGTGAAAGAGGCGCCATTGAACGACGGGCAGTTGGTGTTCCTGCGCGATTTGAGTGGAAGAGGGAGATGTAAAATCCAAGATCGATGGAAACCAGCGGTATATAGAATCCTGAAGGCACCTAAAGGAGGTGGGGCAGTATATACCATTGCACCTGCAGATGATCCTAGCAGTGTGAAGCATGTTCATCGTACCTTGCTGAAGGCTGTGGTAATGGCACCTACACCATCAGAAGGGCCTGCTCCGTGCTGTAGCCCACATGGACCAGAAATATCATCCGCAGAGCCAGAACATGACTCATCAAGTGACAGTGACCTGTTATTCCTGAGCATAGGAGCTCCTCAAGTAAATGTTTCACCATCTTACAGCCCAGTAGTGATTCCAAGTAGCTCTGAGTTGTTGCTCTCGCCCGAAGACCGGCTTTCTGCCGTTCCAGCCACTTGTACAGCTACTCCGAGTGCAGCACCAGTTCCATCTAGCTCTCTTCCTGTTCCCACTACGAGCTCTGATACAAGAACTCTGGTTGTGCGAAAAACAACCCGGTCCACGGCTGGCCAGCATTCAAACATCCATCATCTCCCAAGACCAACAGGGGAGGTGGCACAAGGGGCTGCAAATTCTATTTCTGAGCTTAGAATACATACTGTCTCTGCATTGTTTAGGCCTTGGGATTAACCTGGGTGTCTTTGTAATCCATCGTCGGGGCGACGATGCAAAAAGGAGGGGTAGATTGTGGCAGGATGAAGGTTATCCCTCGGTCCAACCCACTTTCAGCCTGGCGCATTAGGGGGCGCTAGTATAAATAGTGGCCATTTGAGTGTCCCTGGATCGCTTACCTGTGACCCCCTTTTTGGTCACCTGACTTCCTGTTGGTGTTGCTGAGCTTAGTTGCGGGTTACTTTTCTGAAGCCTCCATCGCAGCTGGTCGTAGCTGTAGAAGCCTCCTCTGAGCCATTCTGCTTACGTTTTATGACACGGCTTACTTGGTATGTAATCAACTTCTGTAACGCTCTCTGCCTTCTGTTGTTCTTTTATAGTAATTATTTATTATGCTTTGCAGGAAGTGTGGGCCTGAGTTTTGCGCCAAGCTACGTGAACTGAAGTGCTGCTGCTTTGCTTGCTTTGCTGTGATCCTTTGCTTTGTTTTACTTTACTTTTACTGTCTGTTCCGGCTGCGAAGTTTCTTTACTGCTGCTGCTGCCAGCCTTTAAAGGGGACGTCGGCGTGGACAACGGCTATATGCATGCCACGCGGATCGGCCGGCGCGCATACGGATTGAATGACTGGATAATTGACTTATAGCCGTGCAGACGGCAAGTCGGAGCACTACGGCGATTCCGTTTGCTCCATATTTTAGAGTTTTACCCAGATTGTATGTTTTACTGTTGTTTGATTTGCAGTTTGGATTTTTGTTACGCCACTGGTGGGAGGCCCTTTTTCTAGCTGTAGATCACCAGTGTGGTCCTGCAGTTGGGTTGTCCCCCCCAGCGCTGTATATTAGTTTTGTTGCAATGTATTAAAATTTTCTTTGTTTCTTTTATTCAGGTGCGGAGTGCTGACGTGGAGGAGACTAGGGTGCCTTGGTGGTGGGATCTTCTGAGTATACACACCTGCCTTGTTTAATTTATTAGTGTGAGTGTGCTGCACTTGTGTCTTGGTGTATTTTCTTTTTTTTGAGTTTGTGTGTGGCATCCCTGCCCTCCACTGGTAAGCCTCAGCTCTGAATACCTTTTTTTGCATACTTTTACATTGATATTTATCACTGTGCTTTTAAATGTTGTTTTAATTAATAAATTGTCAATTTATTTTATCATTGAACCTCGTCTCTGTATTGAGTATAACAAACCTAACTGCCTTCGTAGTGATTAGTGTTACCTCCAGTATTCTCTGGGTGAAATTCCCAGGGTGGCGTTGTCTTTTTAAAACTGTGAAGAGTAATTACTTTATTTCCACCTCGTGCTGCCACATTATTTTTTTCTTCTTGTAATTTTTTATAACTAACGTATTAGTAATTAGATAACAAATTTCCCAAGTGTGGGACTAATAAAGGTTATCTTATCTTATCTTATCTGTGAAAGAGTTTGAGTAATCTCAGTTCATACTCCAATCAGAAACGATTCCATGTTACAAAAAAACTGTTACGTCTTGATTCATGCTTTTACATTAATCTTGTAAACAGTACATTTCCATAATGACTGAAACCGGCCCAATGAATGAACAATGGGCTGTGAGGTCAATTTCTTCATCATTAATATGCAAATTCTTATGAGCATTGATCAACAACCACTGGTCAATGGCCACGAGTACCATTCACAGAGTAAAAATTTGCATAATGATTATGAAGTTTACTGTTACCAATGTTCAAAAACATTTACTAAATTATCTGCTCTGTGCAAACATCAGCATGATGCAGGACTGAAATCATTGCCATCTCTGGATCACAGTGAATCTGCAGAGACAGAAAGATCCTCTTCTGGTTTCAGGGTCAGACTTAAACCCCTGAGATCAGGCTCCACAGAGTTCAGGTGGAGTCTTCTGTAAAGATCTGATGAGGCAGCTATGAATGAAAATGTGCATCTTGTTGCATTTTAAGCTTTCTAAACTGTTCTACTGTAGTGTTTGTGTTGAGTACCTGAACACTACTCCAACAGAGGTCGATTATCTTGTTAATAATTTTACCTCCTCACTACGTACGACTCTGGATACTGTAGCTCCTGTGAAAACTAAGGTCTCAAATCAGAAGTACCTGACTCTGTGGTATAATTCTCAAACACGTAGCCTAAAGCAGATAACTCGTAAGCTGGAGAGGAAATGGCGTGTCACAAATTTAGAGGATCATCATTTAGCCTGGAGAAATAGTTTGCTGCTTTATAAGAAAGCCCTCCGCAAAGCCAGAACATCTTACTATTCGTCACTGATTGAAGAAAATAAGAACAACCCCAGGTTTCTCTTCAGCACTGTAGCCAGGCTGACAAACAGTCAGAGCTCTACTGAGCCAACAATCCCTTTAACGTTAACTAGTAATGACTTCATGAACTTCTTCACAAATAAAATTTTTATCATTAGAGAAAAAATTACCAATAATCATCCCACAGATGTAATATCATCTACAGCTACTTTTAGTACCATCGATGTTAAGTTAGACTCTTTTTCTCCAATTGATCTTTCTGAGTTAACTTCAATAATTAATTCCTCCAAACCATCAACGTGTCTTTTAGACCCCATTCCTACAAAACTGCTCAAAGAAGACCTGCCATTAATTAATTCTTCGATCTTAAATATGATCAACCTATCTCTAATAATCGGCTATGTACCACAGGCCTTCAAGGTGGCTGTAGTTAAACCTTTACTCAAAAAGCATCTCTAGACCCAGCTGTCTTAGCTAATTATAGGCCAATCTCCAACCTTCCTTTCATATCAAACATCCTTGAAAGAGTAGTTGTCAAACAGCTAACAGATCATCTGCAGAGGAATGGCTTCTTTGAAGAGTTTCAGTCAGGTTTCAGAGCTCATCACAGCACAGAAACAGCTTTAGTGAAGGTTACAAATGATCTTCTTATGGCCTCTGACAGTGGACTCATCTCTGTGCTTGTCCTGCTAGACCTCAGTGTTGCGTTTGATACTGTTGATCATAATATCCTATTAGCGCGATTAGAACATGCTGTAGGTATTACAGGTACTGTACTGCAGTGGTTTGTATCATATCTATCTAATAGACTCCAATTTGTACATTTGTAAATGGAGAGTCCTCTTCATACACTATGGTCAATTATGGTGTTCCACAGGGTTCAGTGCTAGGACCAATTCTATTTACATTATACATGCTTCCCTTAGGCAGCATCATTAGAAGACATAGCATAAATTTTCACTGCTATGCAGATGACACCCAGCTCTATCTATCCATGAAGCCAGGTAACACACACCAATTAGTTAAACTGCAGGAATGTCTTAAAGACATAAAGACCTGGATGGCCGCTAACTTTCTGCTTCTTAATTCAGATAAAACTGAGGTTATTGTACTCGGCCCTGAAAATCTTAGAAATATGGTATCTAAGCAGATTCTTACTCTGGATGGCATTACCTTGGCCTCCAGTAATGCTGTGAGGAACCTTGGAGTCATTTTTGACCAGGACATGTCCTTCAACTGCTTTCTTCCATTTGCGCAACATCTCTAAAATTAGAAATATCCTGTCTCAGAGTGATGCTGAAAAACTAGTTCATGCATTTATTACTTCCAGGCTGGACTACTGTAATTCATTATTATCAGGATGTCCTAAAAACTCGCTGAAAAGCCTTCAGCTGATCCAAAATGCTGCAGCAAGGGTACTGACAGGGACTAGGAAGAGAGAGCATATTTCTCTTGTTTTGGCTTCCCTTCATTGGCTTCCTGTTAAATCCAGAATTGAATTCAAAATCCTGCTCCTCACATACAAGGTCTTAAATAATCAGGCCCCATCTTATCTTAATGACCTTGTAGTACCATATCACCCTATTAGAGCACTTCACTCTCGCTCTGCAGGCTTACTTGTTGTTCCTAGAGCAGGGGTGCTCAATCCCAGTCCTCGAGAGCTACTGCCCTGCAGCTTTTAGATACGTCCTTGTTCCAACACACCTGAATCAAATGAATGCCTCGTTATCAGGCCTTTGCCAGACTTGATGGCATGCAGAAGAGGTAATCCAACTATTTGATTCAGCTGTGTTGGAGTAGGGATGCATCTAAAAACTGCAGGACAGTAGCTCTCGAGGACTGGGATTGGGCACCCCTGTCCTAGAGTATTTAAAAGTAGAATGGGAGGGAGAGCCTTCAGTTTTCAGGCCCCTTTTCTGTGGAACCAGCTTCCAGTTTGGATTCGGGAGACAGACACTATCTCTACTTTCAAGATGAGGCTTAAAACTTTCCTTTTTGCTAAAGCATATAGTTAGGGCTGGACCAGGTGACCCTGAATCCTCCCTTAGTTATGCTGCAATAGACGTAGGCTGCCGGGGATTCCCATGATGCATTGAGTTTTTCCTTTCCAGTCACCTTTCTCACTCACTATGTGTTAATAGACCTCTCTGCATCGAATCATATCTGTTATTAATCTCTGTCTCTCTTCCACAGCATGTCTTTCATCCTGTTTTCCTTCTCTCACCCCAACCGGTCGCAGCAGATGGCTGCCCCTCCCTGAGCCTGGTTCTGCCGGAGGTTTCTTCCTGTTAAAAGGGAGTTTTTCCTTCCCACTGTTGCCAAAGTGCTTGCTCATAGGGGGTTATATGATTGTTGGGTTTTTCTCTGTATTTATTATTGTGCGATCTACTGTACAATATAAAGCGCCTTGAGGCGACTTTTGTTGTGATTTGGCGCTATATAAATAAAATTGAATTGAATTGAATTGAATTGAATTGAGTGGTTCGCTTTGTTCCAGCAGTTTGATTAAGAAATCTGTTTCCTGTTATATTTTTATTGAATGCATTGATCCATGTGTTCTGCAGATTTTTTTTCAGCTTGTTTGTGTAATGAAATCCTGCAACAATTAAACCAAAATTTTATATGTAAAATAAAGAAATGGTTTACTGACAAAGAGTTTGAGCCGTGATGTCATTTCCTGTATATCAGAGCAACACCTGAAGTGACCAGTGTTTAAAGTCAGAGTCAAATTTTGTGTCAGCATGACCTTGTGAAAACTGCTTGGCGATGCTTCACTACGTTATCTGCTAACTGTTAGGGTGTAGAAGGACGAAACTCCCAGGGTGACCAGTGGCAGGAGCTTCCTGATGCAGAGAGTTGAGTGTGGGGGATATAAAAGAGAAGCTGAGGCATCCCAAGGTTAACTGAACTTTAATGTTTGATGTGTGTTTTGGCTCTCCTGCGCGCAGTAATTAATAGCTTGAACACAGCAGAGCTTGATATAAAGACCTGGGTGCCAACTAACTTTATGCTGCTGATTATACTTGGCCCTAAAATACCTAGAAATATGGTATCTAACCAGATACTTGCTCTGGATGGCATTACCTTGGCCTCCAGTAACACCTTGGAGTAATATTTGACCAGGACATTAAACAAATATTTAGGGCTGTGTGATGAACCAAGTTGAAAAAGCAGAAGGAGTCACAAGAAGTATTAGAAAAACAGAGTTTTCATTCATTTAACCCAAATATTATATTTACAAAAGTAATTAATGTTAAGCTCATAAAAAATGTCAAAGAAACAAAACTGAACTCAGGCAAAAAACTGCAAACTTAACAAACCAAATGACTGCACAAAGAAATATAACTGACATAAACATGAAATGGCACAGAAGGGTAAATATATTGTCTGATCAGACCACTATGACACACGAGGAGTTTTTCCTTTCCAGTCACCTTTCTCACTCACTATGTGTTAATAGACCTCTCTGCATTGAATCATATCTGTTATTAATCTCTGTCTCTCTTCCACAGCATGTCTTTATCCTGTTTTCCTTCTCCCACCCCAACCAGTCGCAGCAGATGGCCCCGCCCCTCCCTGAGCCTGGTTCTGCTGGAGGTTTCTTCCTGTTAAAAGGGAGTTTTTCCTTCTCACTGTTGCCAAAGTGCTTGCTCATAGGGGGTCATATGATTGTTGGGTTTTTCTCTGTATCTATTATTGTACGATCTACTGTACAATATAAAGCGCCTTGAGGTGACTGCTGTTGTGATTTGATATATAAATAAAATTAAATTGAATTGAAATGAAATTTAAAATGGGTGGACAGGCTGCACTCTCCCATAGACCTGTCACAGCACTGACAGCCTAGAACAGCATCATTGAAGTCTTTGTTTCTCTCCCGGAGTTATGAATCAATCCTCAAAAACTAGTCCCTTATTTCCCGAGTGGGGCAAAACTAGCATAAGCCAGAGAATAAGCAGCAGTGAAAATATCTGCAGTGACAACGTGCCAATAAACTACAGTCATACCACATGTAGGAGGACCTGCAGTCACTGTGTTTAAAGTGGGCATGAAACAGTACCTGTATTAGGTTTTATTTGAGATGTTCACATGATGTGATCATCACTCTTTTATGCAATATTAAGGTGTGATTTAACCACAAGTCTCTCCTTTTCCCAGCCCAACAGTTTACAACATAACAGGCCCGTGTGCAATCAACCCACCTTTGTCTACAACATGTCTCAAAGCCTCTGTTTGCTGCCCTGTAATCTTTGTGCCCCACAGCTTTTAACTGAACTCTGCTTGGATTTTGCCTTTTTGCTTTTTTTCCACCTCCTGACTTCTGTATTCCTTCCCTGATCTGAAAGACAAAATCAGATTCATCTAAAACTCAACACTTCAACACCGACCTGCTGGATGATTCACTAACAGCCACTCTCTTCTCTGGCCCTTCGTTACACCTTTCCAAGGTCCCCAGATCTTATGGGGAATATAAAACATCACCACTGCTGATTAAGTGTATTTCTAATTAGTTAGTTTCTAATTAGTTGAGTTAGTTTCTTAGCACGTCACTACAGCCCCCTCAGACTGTGTTTTCTGCCGTCTAAAGATAATATTGATAGTGTGTGGATTTACAGAGCTGGAGACTTTCTTTTTGCCGAGGTCATTAATCATGTCAAACCGCAGACACGCTGACAGACTGAGAAGACCGCTCGTGAAAACGACCAATCTGCGGATCCACACACGATGAACACACAGAGTGGAGTCTGTAAACAAATCTAACAGTTAACCTGCAACACAGGGTCACGTGCCTCCCTCAGTTGGGAACTCTCCTAAAATAAAGTACTGGAACGCACCGCGCGCTTTATGGCAACTTGGCTCCGCCCCCACACGTTAGTAATGTCACGTAGTGTCGGTCGTGGGTTTTGTCACACCAGCCCTCATACTTTCACAAACACAGTCGCTCTGTGTGAATCAAACCGCGGGTTCACAATGTGCATTCAAACAGCGCTCAGAGTCAGTGTGTTCATGAGGAGCAGGAACAGCAGAAACAGCTTCATCCTCCTGTAAACACGCAGAAAACCGGCCGAACGTCCCGTTAAATTAAATGTGCCAAACTTTGAAATGTTAAATGAGTCATTCCACCGAATGGTTGCCATTTTCATCCCCTGGAAATTATATTTATAAATTCTGATGAAGATTAACTGTAAAACACATTTTCTTATTAAACAAAATGTCACACATATTGATCTGATTGAAAATTTAAGATATATGTTGTGAAGGAATAATATAAGAACTGCCTTGAATACTGAAAAAAACAGTATTTATCACCTGTCCTCATTACATCTTAAAATGAAACATATTGAATACAATCCTAAAGAAATGTTGGGTTTTGTGCATTTTGTGGTGACTGCATTTCCGCTCTACGCTTTGCATAAATCTTTGAGTCTTGAATCTTGAATATTTCCATAGAAACCTATAATAATTTTGTTAAATATACACTTTAGTCATGTCCCTGGGTTTTCACCCAGTCCTGTTACACAACAGGAAGTTGCATAAGGTGAATCTTTTAAAAGCCATGCAAAGACCAAAAGTAGGTTTTCTCATTTATTTGATATTTTAACTATGGCTGAATATCAACATACAGCCCCATTACCTTAATTATATCTGAGTTGTTATTTGATTATTTTAAAAATAAAATGTTGGGGAAAATCATTAGATTGTGCTCACTGTCCTCATACTAGCAAAGATGCCATGTGGCTATATTGCAAACTGTATGCTAAAAACTCACTGCTATTACTTTCAGTCCTGTTACTCATATAAAGAGTAGACTGAGTACCAGTTACAGGAGTGAGTAGAGTCAATGGATTAAATGATTTATTAATGTGAATATTTGTTGATTTTACTCTATTTACCTGATTTTTAAGTTGTACAGTTGAAATTACTCGAGTTGTTGAGATTTATGTTCAGTTTCGTGATATAAATAAATACTGATATGAAGTCAATGCAAAGGTGGAGAAAGACACAGCATAATATCAAGGAAAAAAAAGAAACTGAACTGCACCTTGTTACCCCTCGAGACTTATTGGGACACATATATGTGCAAAATGCATGAGAATCTGGGTTGTTGTGCAGAAGCTTCACCACTTGAAAGTGATCACTGTCGATCTGGATGATCTTGTGAAAGCCATCACCCAGAAAACAAACTGCATGTACGGAGAATGTTCTGAGTGCAAGCATCTCTCTTCCCAGTCTCCATCCAGTACAATGCTTGATAATACTTGATAATACTCTTTCATTCCAGTCTCACATTAATTACATAACCCGGTCTGCTTACTTCCATTTACGTAATATTAACCGACTCCGTCCCTTCCTTACCCCTCATGCTGCTGCCATCCTTGTCCATAGTCTTATTACATCCCGTATTGATTACTGTAATTCCCTCCTATTTGGTCTCCCTAAAAGGTCCCTTCATAAACTCCAACTTCTTCAAAATTCTGCAGCTCGGATCATAACCCGTACTCCGTTAAGTGCTCATATTACCCCAGTTCTTCAGCAGCTTCACTGGTTGCCCATAGAAGCCAGGATAAATTTTAAAATCTTACTTCTTACTTACAAGTGTATCCATAAATCTGCTCCTTCATATTTGTGTGACCTGCTCCATATCACCACTGTTTCCCGCCTTCTCAGATCATCATCTGCTATTCATCTTACTGTTCCGTCCTCACACCTTATTACTATGGGGAACAGAGCTTTCAGTCGCTCTGCTCCCCGGCTCTGGAACTCTCTTCCCCCTGCACTAAGAAATATTGACTCCCTCTCCGTATTCAAGACACAGCTCAAAACACATCTGTTTAAACTGGCTTATTCGCTTTAATGCTGATTTTATCTGTTGTCACGCTCTGTTTTGTAATTTTAACTTATTTTATGTATTGTATGACTACTGTTCCTTTTATTGTGTTTTTTGTAAGGTGACCTTGGGTTTCTGAAAGGCGCCCTCAAATAAAATGTATTATTATTATTATTATTAATGCAGAGAGTCAAGTGACTTATCTCCAGCAGGCAGTAGTGGATTAGGAGCACAAGAATGACCCCAGTGGCAAAACATCCAAAGTAACAATCAAAAAAGAGACGAGGCTTGAAAGCACATGAAGACTTGATTCATGTTGACCTCTGAAAATGAGCTCTGAAAATACAGTCAGGTCCATAAATATTGGGACATCGACACAATTCTAACATTTTTGGTCCATACACCACCACAATGGATTCCAAATAAAATGAACAAGATGTGCTTTAACTGCAGACTGTCAGCTTTTATTTGAGGGTATATATGTCCAAATCAGGTGAACGGTGTTGGAATTACAACAGTTTGCAAATGTGCCTCCCACTTGTTGAGGGACCAAAAGTAATGGGACAGAATAAGAACCATAAATCAAACTTTTACTTTTTAATACTTGGTTGCAAATCTTTTACAGTCAATCACAGCGTGATGTCTGGAACACATAGACATCACCAGACGCTGGGTTTCATCCCTGGTGATGCTCTGCCAGGCCTCTACTGCAACAGTCTTCAGTTCCTGCTTGTTCTTGGGGCATTTTCCCTTCAGTTTTGTCTTCAGTAAGTGAAATGCATGCTCAATCGGATTCAGGTCAGGTGATTGACTTGGCCATTGCAAAACAGTCCACTTCTTTCCCTTCAAAACCTCTTTGGTTGCTTTTGCAGTATGCTTTGGGTCATTGTCCACCTGCACTGTGAAGCGCCGTCCAATGAGTTTTGAAGCATTTGTCTGAATATAAACAGATAATATTGCCCGAAACACTTCAGAATTCATCGTGCTGCTTTTGTCAGCAGTCACATCATCAATAAATACAAGAGAACCAGCCACACGTGCCCACGCCATGACGCTTCCACCATCATGCTTCACTGATGAGGTGGTATGCTTAGGATCATGAGCAGTTCCTTTCCTTCTCCATGCTCTTCTCTTCCCATCACTCTGGTACAAGTTGATCTTGGTCTCGTCTGTCCATAGGATGTTGTTCCAGAACTGCGACGGCTTTTTTAGATGTTATTTGGCAAACTCTAATCTGGCCTTCCTGTTTTTGGGGCTCACCAAAGGTTTACATCTTGTGGTGAACCCTCTGTATTCACACTGGTGGAGTCTTCTCTTGATTGTTGACTTTGACAGACATACACCTACCTCCTGGAGAGTGTTCTTGATCTGGCCAACTGTTGTGAATGGTGTTTTCTTCACCAGGGAAAGGATTCTTCGGTCATCCACCACAGTTGTTTTCCGTGGTCTTCCGGGTCTTTTGGTGTTGCTGAGCTCACCAGTGCGTTCCTTCTTTGTGAGAATGTTCCAAACAGTTGTTTTGGCCTCGCCTGATGTTTTTGCTCTCTGTCTGATGGGTTTGTTTTGTTTTTTCAGCCTATTGATGGCTTGCTTCACTGATAGTGACAGCTCTTTGGATCTCATCCTGGCAGTTGACAGCAACAGGTTCAAAAAGCAAACAGCACACTTGAAATGAACTGTGGACCTTTTATTTGTTCATTGTAATTGGGGTAATGAGGGAATAACACACACCTGGCCATGGAACAGCTGAGAAGCCAATTGTCCCATTACTTTTGGTCCCTTGAGAAGTGGGAGGCACATATACAAACTGTCATAATTCCTATACTGTTCACCTGATTTGGATGTAAACACCCTCAAATAAAAGCTGACAGTCTGCAGTTAAAGCACATCTTGTTCGTTTCGTTTGGGATCCATTGTGGTGGTGTATGGAGCCAAAAATGTTAGAATTGTGTCGATGTCCCAATATTTATGGACCTGACTGTATAGCACAGAGATACAAGCAGTCCACTTCAGAACATCACACCAGCACACAGATGTGCTTTATATACATACATCCTCCCATCCAACGTCCTTCTGCACAGTGTCCCCATCAAGACTTAAGGGCCCACCAGCAATCTGGCAGCACTTGTCACCAGTGCTCAATTACATGCAGAGGGCACATTCACAATCCACTTTTGCAGTGATGCTTTCAATAGAGACAGAGAGGGAATTGTTTTATGTTTTCTACTGAACTGTTCAAACTAGTATTCACTGCTGGGACATGAAACGGCGAGCCACAGAAGGGTCCACTGGATGGTGTGGGATGAACCCTCAAGAGGACAGCACAGAAATAGCACCAACTGTCTTGTCAGCAACGGGAAATTTCAGATGCTGCAGAACTGTTTACTGTGTGGCACAATTTTATATGAGTGCTTGTGTTTGTTGTATATTAGCTGCTATGACAAGTCAGATTCCCTCTGGGATTAATAAAGTCTCTTTGACTCTGAAAAGGCAGAAATGGCAATCAAGTTGTTTGAAGCAGTTGAGAAAGCAGTTCAGGAGATGGCTAAAGATGGGCCATCAGTTCCATCCACTGAGGCCACATCAGGCAGTTCTCATTTCCCAAGGAGAACTGACATACAGGGACGTCAGCTGCCAGTGCACAGCAAAACTAATTGTGACCTGTGAGTGCTTTAATGCAAAGCATTTCACATTCAATCAACAGACAGCACCTATAGCCAAAAAAGCACCAACAACCAAAACTCAGGAAACTAGGAATTACGTGGCGCTCTGCAGAAACACACAGCAACACAGGATAATGACGTGACAATGGACAGAGGAAAACACAGGGCTTTAACACACCAGAGAGTGATGAGGCAATGGGACACAGGCGGGAAACACAGCTGGGACCAATCTGACGAAATGAGACAGGGCGGAAGCAAAACTGAAGACTCTGAACCAGGACACAAGACTGTCAAAGTAAAACAGGAAACATAAGACAGGCACAGAGATGCAGACTTGACAAGGAGGCAGTGACGACAGGGGAGACCGAGAGAACATGGAGCACAGAGACAAGAGTAACTCACTGCAACATGGAGACGCACTGACTGGGCATGCACAGCAGATAGATGAACATAGGGATCGGGGACACTAGACATGACACGTGGAACATAGGGAGGCACAGAGACAAAATCTAAATCCTTGAAACTGCAAGAAAGACGAGTATAAAATAAATAACACAAAATCAGAAAGAATTCAAAAACAGAAAATACAAACCCTGGTCCTCAGACCCAGTACCTTGACCGTACATATAGGGATTTTTTTGGTCACAAATATCACTTATTTTAGCAAATAATCAACCAGTCCATCAAAAAAGACCTTTTTTGTGTGGAAAACAATGAAATTAGTTGATGCTTGCTTGCTTACATGCTTTTTTAGATGTCACATGAATTCCTGGCTTAAAAAAACTCATAAAAATGTAATAACATCTCCTGTGATTGACTAAAGCCCATTTAGAATAGTTAGATATGTATGTTACTACATTCAGTTTTAAAAACTATATAAAAAATATTATTTCATGTTGGAGATGGCACCCATTCGGTGCAATGACCCCTATAAAAAAAATAAAAGTTGAAAGCTGAAGTTAGTCTTTGTCCTTGCCAGGTCATTTGTCTCTGTCCTCTGTCATTTCCTTGTCTTTTATTATCCCTGTGCACTGTTGGATTCCTGATTTGTTCATTTGCTTAGATTCAGTGACTGTGGAAACTTTATATCCCTCATTTATAATTATCAGACTTTACATGTTATAAATAACATATTTATTGCAGATTAACTGTTAAGAATAGGGAACATATAACTGGATGAAATTCACAGTAAGTGCAGTTGTTTGCATTCTTTTTTCATTCTTTTCTTCAAACCAGCGTGGCACAGTACAGACATCTTCATGTTTACTATGAAAACACACACAGACCTGGGGACAGCCAATGGAGAGGAAGCAGGCAAGGGGGTAGGAAGGATGTTAGGAAATAAATTAGGACAAATAAAACAGAATAAATAAATACAAATACACTCACACACAGGAACAGCCAGTTGTCTGTACCAAAGATCAAACTCTATTGCCCTGATCTCTGACATGATTAAGTTTGAAACCTTTAACTGTGTTTTTATCTTTTGTTTTTTGTTTGTTTCTAAATCAGGAGTCTAAAATGTACAGTGTCTAAAATGCAAAGCCTGATCCTCACATTGTTTTATACTAATAATATTTCATCTATATCATAGATATATATATCTCAGTGCATCTGCACAGATAGCAGCAACACCGAGCCCAAAAGTATGATAGGGTCTGTAATGGAACAGCAAACAGGGTCTTTATTGGATTCCACTTGCACAGCAGGATGAATCCAGAAGACACAAGGATGACAGATTCAGGCCAGACCAGGCCTGCAACTGATCCAGATATCTAACTCTTACTATTAACAGTAAAACATATTTGCTGTCAGAGAGCCATTGGTGAAGGCTGATGTTACTTAAATCTACCAATTGTTGTACTGGGGAAGGACCAAAGCTCCATACAAACTAAAGAAGAACTTTATACAATACAAAATGAAGCTCAACATTGCAAAAATGACATTATAAAAATAAAAGAAAAACAGTTAAACAACTCCATGGTGGCAGAGCCCCTGGTGTTGATGAGGTCCGCCCCGAGTTGCTGAAGGCTCTGGACGTTGTAGGGCTGTCCTGGTTGACACGCCTCTACAATGTTGCGTGGAGATCAGGGGCAGTACCCCTGGACTGGCAGACCAGGGTGGTGGTCCCCATCTTTAAGAAGGGAGACCGGAGGGTGTGTTCCAACTACAGGGGGATCACACTCCTCAGCCTCCCTGGGAAAGTCTATGCCAGGGTGCTGGAAAGGAGAGTTCGTCCGTTAGTCGAACCTCAGATACAGGAGGAACAATGCGGTTTTCGTCCTGGTCGCGGAACACTGGACCAGCTCTTTATCCTCTCAAGGATACTTGAGGGTGCATGGGAGTTTGCCCAACCAGTCTACATGTGTTTTGTGGACTTGGAGAAGGCATTCGACCGTGTCCCTCGGGGTGTCCTGTGGGAGGTGTTGCGGGAGTATGGGGTGTGTGGCCCATTGCTACGGGCCATTCGATCCCTATACAACCGTTGCAAGAGTTTGGTTCGCATTGCCGGCAATAAGTCGCACTCATTCCCGGTGGGTGATGGGCTCCGCCAGGGCTGCCCTTTGTCACCGGTTCTGTTCATAATTTTTATGGACAGGATTTCTAGGCGCAGCCAAGTGGCGGAGGGCTTTCACTTCGGTGGCCTCAGAATCTCATCTCTGCTTTTTGCGGATGATGTGGTTCTGTTGGCTTCATCAGGTGAGGGCCTCCAGCTCGCACTGGAGCGGTTCACAGCCGAGTGTGAAGCAGCGGGAATGAGGATCAGCACCTCCAAATCTGAGGCCATGGTTCTCAGCCGGAAAAGGGTGGAGTGCCCACTCCGGGTCGGGGATGAGTTCCTGCCCCAAGTGGAGGAGTTTAAGTATCTCGGGGTCTTGTTCACGAGTGATGGGAGAAAGGAGCCGGAGATCGACAGACGGATTGGTGCTGCGGTTTGGAGTTGATCCGAAAGTAATGGTTTTGTACTACCAGGCTGCACTGGGCAGCATAGTAAGGTACGGCATATCATTGTGGTATGGCAGACAAAATCTAATCTGCTGCATGTGGTGTGGTCTACCATGAAGGTGATGGGGAGGACTGGAGACCTCTCAGGGACAGAGGGCTGTGTTAGACTGTCATAGACAGAAGAAGAAGTGTCTCAAAACACTTTAAAATTACATTTGTTACAATACAACTTTATTTATAGAGCACAGTTAAAAAACAACAGTATACCAAAGTGCTTAACAAAAAAAAGCAGAAAATAGAACATAAATATTGCAAGACCAAAACAAAGTACAAAATATGCTAACAGGTCGATGTCACTAATACACAGAAATAGCAATGAAATGCACATCAAATAAAAACATGGTAAAAGCACAAAAGCATAAAAGAAATGTATAAAAGAGAAACAGAATAAGTCTACAAATCAGGTGCAGCCAAGGCAAACGCACGGTCACCTCTAGATTTCAGCCAAGATCTCGGCTGCACCAAGATTACCCGAGTAGATGATCTTAGTGCTCTAACAAGGACAATCTAAGGAATTCGATAAGGTAGCTCGGCGCTGTGTTGTTGATAATTTAAAAAGTAAGCAGCAGTATTTTAAATTGGATACGATATTTAATGGGCGCAGTGCAGATCAGCAAGAACAGCAGTAATAGAGGCAAACCTCCCAGACCCGTCCCATCCTGGCAACAAACTGTTCCAACTTCTACAATCTGGTAGAAGGTTCCGCATCATCCGGGCAAGGACAGAGAGACTCAAGAAGAGCTTCTATCCTCAAGCCATCCGGACCCTAAACCAACCCTAAACCGACTAAAAGAAAATCGTAGGTCGCACCAGCCTTTCGCGTATATCATGGTCTATCTACCATATCGTGGTCTACACCAACCAAAGGTAGTCAGGGGTGGGACCTCTGATAGTCCTGTCGGCCTACGTGTTTATGTTTGAAAATGCAGGCGCATAGACAGAGGTGAGCAGTAGGCTGGGTTTCAATAACTGATTTAAACTGATTTTAGCTTGAATAAAGCAACATTAATTCATTAAATCCTGAATTCATCTTTCAATATAAATTAATTTTGCCAGGAACTCCAGGAGCTCACAAAACTATTTCAGGAACCACCAAATAGCTACAACAGTAAATGAGAGCAGGTAAACAGATTCCACACAAAGACAAACACAGAGCGCTGAGATGTTGGCTTTCTCGGTGTGTTCGTGCCGTCGGGGCTGAAAGTCGACATCTCACTGATTCTGAGCTGCAGGTTTTGTCCCTCTTTGACCCAAATGTACTTCAAGAACAGTTTCCCATCTCAAATCTCTGTTTTCTGCACAATCTTTCTTCTTATTATGCACCAGTCTACCATTGGGTTCAGCACTGTTTTTCTTCTTTTCCCCAAAAATGTTTATTATTAACGAAATTAAAACTTTTTAAAATTATGCCAAATTGCAAAATTCTTAGCTCTCTAATCAAACCTCTGTAACATTCCTCTGCTTCACTGCAGCAGCATCAGGTAATGTTCAGATGTTCATTCATGGTTTTCTTCAGTCTTGGTTCTTCTGCAGAAGATTTTTAAGGCGGTTATCTGTTATAAAGCTGGCAACATGATGCACTGCATTTACTATGGTGAGTGTGGAAAGACCATGGCCGGCAATACTGATACACAGTGTATCCAGAAAACACATTGTATGCTGTGATAAATGCACTGCCCGAGTGTCCCCTCTCCCCACTGACTTTAAGCTGCAGGCAGCAGCAAAAAAGGTCATCAGACGATGATTAAGTTTAACATTGTCTACAATATTGCCAAAGATTGCCAAAGCACTTTAAGCACTTTCTCAGTAACTTAACTTTCTTGTAGAAATCTGCTTCAAATAAAGAACTTTGTGTTGACAAGATTGTTAGTTAATCATTTATAAATCAATATTGTCTGTATGGCAATTTCCCCCTGAAAAAGTGCAAATGTAAAAATGTGGTCTTAATTGATGCGGTTGAAAAATCTGGGTGCAGCGAAGCAAAAGGTTAGTCAACAGCCATCACTTTATATGGCTTTAATATGCCTTTCCAAAACGGTCAGATAAAATGTTTTTAGTATCATCAGTAACTGACCCATTATTTTTAGTTCTTGTATTGCAATAATTCTCATTGCTGCATTTCTAGTTAAAAAAAATTAAAAAAAAAAAATCAGGCTGGAGAAAAAAGATTTGTTTAAAAAGGTCAAAAATGAATATGATATCAAATATCAAATCCAAGGCAAAACTATGTACGCTCTGACCTCTGACTTTAAGCTCCACTTGTTTCTTCAGCAGGATGTTTCCCTTCCTGCTGTAGACGGTGCAGGTGTAGGTGTTTGTGTTCCAGTCTGTGGGGTGTTTCAGTTTCAGACTGAGGTCTCCTGATTTCAGCAGGTCTTCATTCATCTCTGTAAACCTGGTGCTGTTCTTCAGGCTGGTCAGAGCCGTTCTTATACACATGGACCTTCTTCTTGTTCTCCGTCCACTCCACTTTAGGGAGTTTTTTTTATCAGACGAACTCTGATTTTGAAAGGCAGCTGGACAGACTCCACCCCTGAATCCACCTCCACCTGGGGGACTGAGAGGACAACCAAGCACAACATGAGCTGAACAGGCAGCAGAAGCTTTTTCTTCCTCATCAGTTGGAGGTAAATTGCAGCAGACCCTTTCTGCATTTTGGATTGGAGTGGAGAAAATTTACCCACTGCTAGGTAAGAGAGGCTGGCCTTACTTCTTTTATCACATCCTACTTATGTGAGGTAGTCTTTTCTGCTGTGGCTTCAATCAATATAAAAAAAACTACAGTTCAAAGCTGGACATTGAAAATGAACTCAGAGTGGTGGTTTTAAAACTCCACCCAGGTTTGAGAAGATCTGCAGCAACAAGCAGCTCACACCAGCCACTAAAACGATGTCAGGATTAAATGTGTAATTTTTACACAACAAACCTTAATTTCAGATTTTTCCTTTCAGGGAGTTGTTTATGTTTTTCACTCCATTGTACACGGAGGACCTAAAAGAATCACACTATGAAGATGGTTTGTTTTTCTGTCATTTAAAAGAGTTTATTTTATTTTATTGAACCTGCAATTTATTGATGTTTAATTTTATTTGTTCAAATGTTTACAAAGGTTTCTTGTGTGAAATAAACTGCAATGGATTTTCTTGTAAAACAAAGGGGGGTTAGCAAAAAAAGGTTTGGAACCACTGGGTTAAGATGATTAGAGATAAAGATGAAAATGTACCAGCGAGTGAAGAAAGTGTGTTGAGGAGATGGAAGTAGTTTGAGAGGCTGATGAATGAAGAAAATGAAAGAGTGAGAAGCACAGATAAAGGAAACCGTGAATCATTATTTCAGAGGATTAGTAAGGAGGAAGTGAGGGCAGGTATGAGAAAGATTAAGAGTGGAAAGAAAAGAGGGCAGTGGACCTTTTTTGATCAGACTTTCTAACACATCCTGTTGTTTAACAAGTATCCTCTCACTTTAGAGAGAACTGATTTTCACAAACAAGGGTGATGTGCACTGTCAGTAGAAGCAGAGCAGAATACAAGTGCATGCATGAGAGGCAGACAGGTGGGAAGGTGAACATGGAAGTAGCAGAAGTAGTGAAAGTAGATGAGTTTACCTACCTGGAGTCAACCCTTGAAAGGAATGGACAATGCAAAGGGAGGTGAGAAAGGAGAATGCAGGCGGGGTGGATTGGGTGGAGATCAACATCAAAGGTGATTTGTGACAGAAGGAGAGCAGCAAGACTGTTAGGGGTGGATGCTGGAAGAGGGGGAGATGTGGGAGGATAACTTGTGGCAACCTTTAAAATGAGCAGCCAAATGAAGACAAAGTAATCTAATCCAGGTGATTAATGAATGTGTATAGCCTCAGTATATTCATTCAGCCAAAGAGATCTGGCACAGACACAATGTGCCTCATTTAACTGATTACTTTTGGGGACAGAGTCAAAGTGAACAAAGGCACTTTGATGGCACGACTTGGTCTCAATATAAAGAATATTGCAGAAGCACAACATTTTCCCATCATCATCAGTGAATCAAGTTAATATTATATGAAATACAAGTAAAACTAAGTGCACACTGACCTCTGACTTTAAGCTCCACCTGTTTGTCTATCTGGAATTTTCCTCCCTCCTTGTTGTAGACGGTGCAGGTGTAGGTGCCTCTGTCCTTGTTTGTGGGTATTTCAGGGTCAGACTGAGGTCTCCAGTTTCTAGCAGGTTCATCTCTGTTCGCTTCCTGTATGCTGGGCTTTGGTCTTCAATCCTATCACAACCATTCTGGTGCACATGGACTTTGTTGTTGTATCTGTCCTTTCATTCCACTTTAGCATCTTCAGGTATATTTTTTGCTTTGGTTTTGAAAGGCAGCTTTACAGACTCCACCCCTGACTCCACCTCCACCTGACAGTCTGACAGGACAACAAACAACATGAACTGTACAAACAGCAGCAGCAAGTTTTCAGAGTTTTAAAGAAAGCTGAAGGACAGCAATTCTTTCAACTTCTGGACCTTTGAGTGACAGTTAAGGAGCCACCAGGGGACACTTGTTAACCACTAGTGTGTCTGGCACAAGAGACTCACCTGACATGAAATAGTGTTGAAAACTATATATGAGACCCCCAAAAAACACAAGAACAAGAAGAACTACGACAGCTGTGGCCCAAAGTGGAAGTTTTTCTGTGGAGAAACAAAAAATAAATGCATAAATAAATTATGACCTTTGAATTGTGAAGTTAATCTGAGCCACTGTCCACCAGCTCTGACCTCTGACATAGTGCAGCACTACTTTCTGTCTCAGGATGTCTTTGTCCCTGTAGATGGTGCAGATGTATCCTCCTGTGTCTCTCTGTGGGCTGTTTCAGGGTCAGACTGAAGTTTTCAGCAGGTCTTCATTCATTTCTGTTCGGTCTCTGTAAAACTTGTCCTGTTTCATAAGTTTGCCACCTTTGTTTGAATACTCCTGAACTATCAAGAGTTCACGGTCAGAGCGAGTCCACTCCACTCTGGTGTTCTCAGGCAGGTCAGGTGTTGTTTTGCAGGGCAGGGTGACAGACTCTGAGCCTTCCTCCACCTTCACCTCCACGTGATGATCTGAAAGGACAGGAAACCAAATATCAAATATAGGACCAATAGCAGTCACACTCATGGCAAATGACAAGTTTCTGCATTTCTGACCTCTGACTTCACTAATGTGACTCACTACTCTTTGCTTTGAGTGGAAACTAAACTGGAATTTATGAACTGGTGCTACAGCTACAGACAATTGAGGGATCATAATGAATGTTTCAGTGTTTTAAAAGAAATCTTGACTTTTTCATCATGGACAATATGTAAAAAGTCTACTGACATTTGTCTCCCTGAGAAGAGAAGACAACTCTGCACAACTAAAAGAATGTAATGCCATATACCACAGAGGCTGTATCAGTAAGATCTTATTTTAGTTTACTTTCCTGCTCATGTTTGTTGTTTCGTTTTAAGGTTCGGTCCATTGGAAATCTTTCTGTTAGGTTAATCAAGACTTTCAGAACTATTCAGAAAAAACTTGGCTTTCTTGTTGCTTTTGGGACTATTTGAGCTTCATCTACTGTACTGACTTTTACTCTTTCATGCAGCAGGTTTGACCTTTGACCTGCAGCTGGATGTCACTCAGTCTCTGTTCTCCTCCTCCAGCACTGATGGAGCAGGTGTAAATACCGCTGTCAGTCAGTTTGGGTTTCCTCAGAGTGAGGCTGAAGTCTTTTGTGTTTAATGCATAACGACTCATTGATGTGCGCCCACTGTAGCGCTGGTTTTGCCCTTTAAGATCGTCTCCTCCTTTTCCTTGTAGGTGGACAGATTTGGGACTGAGGTCACTGCGAGTCCACATCACTGTGGGATTGTCCTCAGGTATCGAACCTTTGTAAACATAGTGCAAGAGGACAGAAGTCTCCCCCTCATATACCTCCACCACCACAGCCAGAGCATGCTGGGAAACTGTGAAGACACAAAAACAGAAATCAAAGGAATGTTTGGGTTTGATTTAGTGTTCAAATAATAGATTACAAGTAACATTATCTTTAGGGAACATTTTACAAAGAAATGACAACATTTTAATCTTTACATATTTAAATAGAGTGAAAAGGCTGCTGTGTCTGAAGGAGCTCTCGATGTATCAAGAACAGTTTAATGCTCCTCAGCACAGATTATCCAAGTGTCCTTTTCTGTCCTGAATGGATGAACACATTCTCCCAAAACACTCCTAAGGAAACATTTGGGTTAGGTCCCAGCTGCAAAAATGGACCACTAGGAGCAGAAATAGCTTTAAATGATCAACTAAAAACGTTCCAACATGCAGAGATGTAGTCAGTGTTGGGGAGTAATGGAATACATGTACTGACATATTTAAAATACACAATATGAGAAACTCTATTCCGTTACAGTTAACGTTTACATAGGTGGTAATCAGATTACAGTTACTTTGTTGAAATAAATGCACGGCGGTCTTTTCCTGTTTTATATATTATAGGCTACTTAGGTTGTCCCCACTCTATGCCTTCTCCAGTGTTGGTGATTAAACAAGTTCGGGCGCAGGTTTAGCTCAGTTGGATGAGCATGTACACATATATCACATGTTGCATGCATATTGCTGTTTCGAGCATGACTCATGGCCCACTTTATTTATTTTTGTTTTTTTTACTCAAATTCCATCAGGGTTTAATAAAGTTTCTCTGATTCTGATTAGCAGAAACCAAAACCAAACACATAATAAAGGCTCTAATGCAAGCGTCCTGCTGGTGGTGTCAGTTACACAGTGAACCCAGAGCCAGCAGTGCACGGGCAGGAAATCATTCCTCACTTGGAAACTTGGAAACAGACAACCTTGCTGCCCATGGACTTGCTGGTTTCAGTGAGAGTTTCAGATCTACATATTTCTGTAGGTTTTGTCATGCCACCCAAACAGAAATGCAAACAGAAAATGCTGTTACAGGGAATTATGTAATGAGAACAAAAGATGCTCATGATAATCTTGTGCAAGAGCTTCAGAATGATGACACTGAGGAAAACTATGGTGTTAAAAACACCTGTGTTCTTTCTGACCATCTCTCTTTCTTTCATCCTGTCACAGGCTTCCCACCTGACCTCCTACATGACCTGTTTGAAGGTGTCGTTCCAGTGGAGTTGGCACATTGTTTAAAAGGTTTGATTTCTAAGAGATATTTTACCTTAGAAGACTTAAACAGAGGAATTCTGCGCTTTCCATACCAACATTCTGACAAAGTTGATCGCCCTCATCCAATACCCTCAAATTTTGCCAGGCGAGGGACCATTGGTGGGAACGGGCATGAAAATCATGCCCTTCTTAGACTGTTGCCTCTTCTCATTGGCTCCAAAGTTCCAGAAAGAGACGCCTTTTGGGAAGTGCTAATGGATTTAAAGGACGTGGTTCAGCTTGCCATGTCTCATACTTTTAGTGACGAGACCATTCAGTACATGGCCTGTAAAATATTAGATCACAGACAACTCTTTCAGGAAGTGTTTCCAAATGTTCGATTCAGGCCAAAGCATCATTACATCGAGCATTACCCGCACTTAATAAAGTGCTTTGGTCCCTTAGTTCATCTTTGGACAATGAGATTTGAGGGAAAGCATAAGGTTTTCAAAAAAATAATTCATGACACTCACAACTACAAAAATGTACTAAAAACTTTGGCAGAAAGACATCAAAGCATGATGGCATTTTATTTGTCCTCATCAAAGTTTTTCAAACCACCTGTGCAAACATCCAAAATGGAGTCTTTGTACATTTCAACATTACCTGCAGATACACAGCCATTTATTTCAGGTATTGCTGACAGCGACACAATATATGCAACAAAAAAGGTTACAATTAATGGCACAAACTTTGCAATTAGCATGTTTGTATGCACAGGTGCTTATGCTGCATTGCCAGAGTTCAAAGAGATTCTTAATGTACTGCTCATCAGAAACAACATTTATTTTCTCTTGAAAGACTATGACACTTATTACGTTGAGCACTTGCGTTCATATGAAGTAGCAGAGAATCAACAGAGGGGTCTCCGTCACAGTGTAAGATCTCTGTGCCAACTGTCTGACCACATGCCGCATTTTGCTTACAAGATAGCAAATGAACTCATTCTAACAACAAACCATTTCATTCCAGTGTCTGACTAAAGAAACAGAACTGAGACATCAGCTGATTCCACCAATTTGTGAACCAATGTAAAGGTAATTCATCTATTCAGTTTTTTTGTATTCACATAAATGTTTTTATATTTTTGCACTATTAATATTTTGTAAATAACTGCAAACACAAACATGCATTAAAATGCCACTATAATATGTGAAACTTCTCTGTTACAGAAATAAAAAATTCAGATGGAGGCAACAGGAATATTGAAGCTAAGGGTCATACTTGATAAGGATAACGCTGAAAAACTTATTTTGCCATCTCGTCCAAACAGTGTGCAAGCCCTCATAGATGAGATCAAATCTAGGCTAAATTTGACTTTTGACTTTCGGCTTCAGTTTCATGACCCAGATTTTGATAATGCCTTGTGTAATTTGGTTAAAATAGAAGACCTGCCAGCTATAGCATCTGTTAAAGTTGTCAGGTTAGTTGAGCTGGACCGGATTTCAACGAGCACTGATGACACAATCCTTCAGACTGATAGCACTGATACCATAGATTCACCAGAGCGTATTAGTAGATGGCCAGAGTTTTTTATTGTTCCGCCATTTTCTTATGAAGTGGAACATGTATTAAGAGAGGGTAATGCAGCATTTGATAAAGATGGGAAAGTAATTACACTGACACGAGATCAAAAACACAACATACTTGAGACAATGGGGGAAGAAATCTACAAACTAAAAGCATACCCTAGTACAACACAAATTGGCAAGGCTGCAGAAGCTTTAGTTAGAAAACATCCCTGTTTGAAAGAGAGGAATTCTGACACTGGGTGGGAAGGGTGGAAGAATAGCCTGAGATATAAAATGGGAAACCAAAGAAAGAAGTTGGCTAAAGCTGGCATCATGGATGTTGCTGTGAATGCTGGAAAGCGCAGCAGAACAAACCCAGATGGAGTTTCACCAAGGGCCAATATTAAAAGACCTAGGAGAGGTGAGGTCAACTTCCTTCCTTCTTATCCTTCTGGAGAAACAAGGGAGTCTCTGGAAACCAGAAGACTTGAGATGGTAGAGGAGTTCAAGAAGACCTCAGCAGAAAGAGACATTCCTCTCATTCATCAGCATATGATACACACTTTTGCACTCCGGCGTGAAGAGATTGTCACAACTTCTCCTCCTGTATCAGAGCTCAAGGACAGATGGCCAGCACTCTTTCATGAGACACAGGTAAGTAAAACTATGTATGTAACATTTGCTGCTCATATAGTATGCTGTGTTTTGCTTATAATATTTTTGGATACTCCTCAGCTCTACTTTGAATTTCATCGGATCACCAATCAGAATCTGCCACATGTGTTTTATGCTGCACTGGATGATTATGCTCCTCAGCTGACTGGACTATACAAAAAGAGGAAAACTGGACGGGTCGGTGAAAGGATGGAGCAGCTTTTGTTGGCATATGGAAAACAGGTATTTAAAAATACTAATTATTATTCTGCTTGCTTGGCAGTTGCCATTGTTATGTTTGTATATATTTCTATACATTTATTTATTTATTTTCTAGGTCAAAAACGACATCTATGCAACTAGAACAGCACCTTTGGCCAGCCTACCAATGTACCTCAAGAAGGATTCTTCAGAGATTTTCAAAACATGCAAGGTACTTGGGTATTACAATAATTTGCACATTTGAATTTAAAAAAGTTGAAAGGAGTTTATAAGTCATCTGGACTTGGGTTGAAAGTTGAAGACGTGAAGTTGAATGACTTATAAACTTCTTTCTTCCTTGATTTAACTACCTGGATGAATGAAAAATGAACCTTCACTGTCAACTTATAACATGTTATGATATATAGAATTTGAGAAACTGAAGAAAGCTACCTGACCATTTGTATTTATGCTTTTAATAGAGATATTACAGATGAATAATTGTGCACTCTGTATTATATATCTTAGGATGAAATTGAGTTCTATGAAGCCACAATTGCTCTGGTTGCTGATGTCGATGAAGAGGAGGTGCCTGGAGGAGTTCCTTTCTCACCACGCCAAGTGTTCATAGTAATTGAAGATCAGGTTGTTATGACTCATCACTCATGGACTGATGCACTGGTGTGTTTGTTAGGGCTAATCTATGCTCTGCATCTGAGCTATCCTGAGAAGTGTACTGGCTTTTTTGAGTTCATTCAAGTAGTGTTGCTGAAGCTAGACGATGAGAGAAAGCAACTAAAACCAAAATTGCAGACACTAAAAAAAGTGTGTAGATGATGTTTGTTTTCACTGTCAGTATATTCGTGCTTTTTCAGTTATCTGTGAATGGCTTCAATAGTTTAATTTGTTCAGGGTAATTTGCTTTCTAAAAAGCAATGTGGAGAAAGCTAAGAATAAGGAGACACTCAATATTTGACGTTTTGTTTGTGATTGAAAAAAATCTTCACATTAAGCTTATTTCTAAGAATACATTTTAGTTACATGGAAATCTTTTGGAAGATAACTGATAATTAGTCAATATGTACAATATACTTCCAAGCTTTATTTTTTAATTGTGTTATGAGTGCCAGTTCACTTGATTCGAGGTCACAAATACCTTTGAGAATATTTTTTGTTAGTGACATCCTTAGTTCAGCTGTGTTCTATAGTTGCATTGCTGTAGTGCATGTGATTTCATTATTATACTAAATGTTACTTAAAATTGTGATTGTTATGGCTCTAATTGCCTTTAGACTGTTGTTTTTTATGATGTACACCTATGTAGCAGGTCTACATTACTAAATTTGTGTTTTTTATATTTAATCGATTTTCAAAATGCTACAAAAACATTCAAAATTTCCTAAAAGCACACATTTTAAAATGCCTAATTATTTGTTATTTGATAATGGCTTTAGCAGTCATAGTTTATGACTGAAAGTATGGTTGTATTCATTCTGTCTTTTCTCTGCAGTTAAAGTTAATAAAAACTTAATGGAAAGAACAATATCTTGGTTTTGTGTTAATAGTACTTGAACCATTTGGTGCAATCGGTTTCCCCAATTGGATTAAGTTGTTTAAATACAACTATTTAAGTTAATTTAACTTAATTTGAATATGAGCATGTAACACTTTAAATAAGTTTGAATAAATACAGCATCTTAGTACAACAAATTTAATGGTTTAAGTTAAAACATACTAAATACAATGAGTAAATAAACATAATGCATTTGAGTTACATTATCATATTTGCTTTGGGTTCTCGGGACTCTAATGAAGTACTTAAATAACCCAAAACTGTTTAAGTTATAAAGCTTGAATCAATTGGTGCAATCGGTTTCCCCAAATCATTTGAGTTAACTTAACTTGTCAGGTTTTACAGTGTACTATCTTGTTATTGTTCTCATTTTTCAGAGGGAGACATGCAAGCATGGGACCTCTCAGACTCGCCAGACTCCGAATTGCCCGAGTATTACTTTGACACCCACTGTGATGATGTGATGCTGAGGCTCAAGACATTCCGATTCATCCCCGCCACACGCCTGTTTTTACGCTCATACACAGTCGATGGGACTGGAACATAATCCAGCAGGATTGCAGAACACACCATGACTGAACTGAGATCATCACAACATATAGTGTGATGGAAATTCAGTTTCCAGTAGCACAGCACCGACAGAACTTGCATGTTACAGATACGCTAAGGGAAATGAGAGTAAGGATATAAGCACACAGCCCCACTCCACTGACGACCTGCTGTTGGCCAACACCCTCAACGACTCTTACTGCTGGTTTGATGAGACATCAAGCAGCCTTGACACCTCCACCTTCCCCAACAATAGAGACACTTTGGTCCATCATCCCCCCACCTCCCCACTCCCACCAGCACAGAGCCATCACCACCATCAAAGACTTCACCCACAGGAGCCCCCTCCTCACTCCACAGCTATGAGGATTTCACACCACCTTCTCCCACTACAACCCTTCATATTCATGATGTGAGGACGCAGTTTGACCCTTTAGACCTACTAAAGAACCCAGTCTGCCTGAGCTTATCTTTATATTTTTACATGTTGTAGTGCCATTTCTGGGAGTATTTTAAGTTGCTATACATCAATACAACCATTATATCCCAAATTTTAATCATAGGTATGCACTAAGTCATCAGTAACTACATAAATTGCAATATTAGTATTTTTACACAAATTTCTAGTTAAAGTAATTTCAGAGGTTCATCCCTGAAAATTGCAAATGTAAAAAAGTTGCATAAAACAGTTTCCAAATTAATTTTGAGTGTCTTCATAGTTTTGTTTTTGAGATACACCAATTTGTATATACTGCAGCCACCAACTTTGAAATTCTCATTTACATGACTTATTTAAACATTCTCCTCTTCAATGCAAAATTCTTAAAAACATCTTTTATCCTTTAAGAGTAAATAAATCTGAAAGCTGTTCCATCCTAAAAGAGTACAACAATGTGTAGTTTATGATGTTCTAAAGGTTTCAGCATCTTTTTGAATTTGTCACATGTGTGGAAAGGTATGAGTGAGCCTTTGTATCATACTGTGAGTGATGCTCGTCAGCACACAAACCCAGAGTTTCTCTACAGGAACACAGAGAGAGTTATTCCCTGTACTGTAAGGACACATTCAGCATTGTGCAGTAAATCCAGATCATCCCAGTTAAATGATTACATGGATGTGAGTGTGGTCGTCAGAGCAGCACTGATCAGTGTCAGGTTATAATGACCAAGGTGTACACAAACACTAAGTTTGAGTGTGTGCAGTGAGACTTCAGTCAAAGCATTTAACTGAGGTGTGAAAAATAAGCTGAACTCTACAGCTTGTTGTGGTCCCCTGTGGCTTGACAGCCTTCCAGCTGTTCTCCAGCATTTTCATTTACAGTCATAAAATATCTCCACATGTTGCTCCTCTTTCTCTCTCTCTGCAGTCCAAATGCGTCTTCTGAGCGCATCTGAGTCACGTGACGGCACAGTAACAAATCCCAGCAGGGCAGGAAGAAGGGGGCGGAGCAAAGTGCGTCTGCAGCATAAGAAGAGGTGTTCACACAGACGGAGCTGCTTTTTCATCCACAGCGAGTAAATAGTGAACCTCCAGGAGAGAAACAAACTAAAGTATCGATCATATACCACTACCAACGTTTGGATCGATATCTGCATCGATCTGCACACCCTTGTCTCCTGGATCGTAGCTGAGATCAGCGTGAACCACGTGGGTCTCTGCTCCCTGACCTGTTTCCTCTGTTTGGAAAGAGTTCCAGCTTCATCACGGAGTTTCTCTCTGTTTGTGGGCTCATCTAAAGGTAAGCACCGAGCTAACTTCAACACTAGATTTACTAACTCTGCGCACATTTGCAGAAATCCCTTGAAACCAACACCTACTAGAATTACTGACTTTTTTATTTTCTGGTGCAAGTCCCGAGGTGTTAATCACCCCTGCTGAGATTTGTACAGGTCATATGCTCACATCCTGCTTTTGTTGTGCAAACCACCCATTGTCTTTGAGGCCTGGCACATTTGCTTTTGCACACACATACAAACGCTGCAAATATGTGTTTGTTTGACAGTGTAAGACAAAAGCAGCAAAAATAAAAACTGTACCAAGAGTACAGTCTTAATGGCTCACTATACAAACAATCTGGAGACATAAATACTGACACGTGTAATGTATTTCCCACAAATCACTGCCTCTATTTGTATCTGTGTCACTGCAGGACCAACGTGGATTGCGAAGTCAGCGCTCTCAGGAGGCCTACAATTTATTTGAAGAAAGAAGTGGAAGAAAAAAATACAACCATGACGAGTTTGGGAAAGATTTCACTGTGAAAGCTTCCCTAAAAATGCATCAGGTCATCCACACCGGAGAGAGACCATTCAGCTGTGGAGACTGTGGAAAGTTTTTTACCAGGTCTGAAAACTTAAAAACACACAAACTCATCCACACTGGAGAGAGACCCTTCAGCTGTGACGAGTGTGGAAAGTCTTTTACGCAGTCTGGAAGTCTAAAAACACACAAACTCATCCACAGTGGAGAGAGACCGTTCAGCTGTGGAGACTGTGGAAAGTCTTTTACCACGTCTGGAAGCTTAAAAAATCACAAACTCATCCACAGTGGAAAGAGACCGTTCAGCTGTGACGAGTGTGGAAAGTCTTTTACCAAGTCTGAAAACTTAAAAACACACAAACTCGTCCACAGTGGAGAGAGACCGTTCAGCTGTGACGAGTGTGGAAAGTCTTTTATCCACTCCGGAAACTTAAAAAGACACCAACTCATCCACACTGGAGAGAGACCGTTCAGCTGTGACGAGTGTGGAAAGTCTTTTATCCACTCCGGAAACTTAATAAGTCACCAACTCATCCACACTGGAGAGAGACCGTTCAGCTGTGGAGACTGTGGAAAGTCTTTTACCCACTCCGGAAACTTAAAAACACACCAACTCATCCACACTGGAGAGAGATCATTCAGCTGTGACGAGTGTGGAAAGTCTTTTACCCACTCTGGAAGCTTAAAAACACACCAACTCATCCACACTGGAGAGAGACCGTTCAGCTGTGGAGACTGTGGAAAGTCTTTTACCGAGTCTGGAAGCTTAAAAAGACACCAACTAATCCACACTGGAGAGAGACCGTTCAGCTGTGGAGACTGTGGAAAGTCTTTTACCGAGTCTGGAACCTTAAAAACACACCAACTAATCCACACTGGAAAGAGACCATTCAGCTGTGACGAGTGTGGAAAGGCTTTTACTGAGTCTGGAAACTTAAAAAGACACCAACTCATCCATAGTGGAGTTAAAGCGTACACCTGTGATCAGTGTGGCAGAGCTTTTACTCACAGTACCAGCTTACAGCGTCATCTAGTTACCCACTCTGGAATTAAGGCGTACAGCTGTGACATTTGTGGAAAAACTTTCAGCCGGATAGGGAGCCGAAATACACACCTACGCATTCACACCAGACATGATGTGTACAGCTGTGATCAGTGTGGTAAACAGTTTACTACAAACACAGGGTTACGACATCACATGTTTACCCACACTGAGGAACGACCTTATAAATGTGACCTGTGTGAGAAGACTTTTAAATCTCCACGTTACCTGAAAGCACACCAACAGATCCACACCAGAAAGACTCTACAAGTGCAGTTACTGTGAGGTATGTATTTATATTTTTATCTTGTCAGCCCGACTTTTTGAAACAACTCTGCTCATCAAAGTGTGTTAGCATGTTAGCAATTCTACTGGCAGCTCTGAATGATTATTCAGACTCTAATCACAGGTTTTTAGGGATAGTGTTTGAGAATTGTGTTATTGATATTGTAGCATTAAACTAGTATTACTTTAATGTTTTTACTCTTATTGTTATAGCACATTAAATTGAACTGAGTGCGATAATGTAAACAGTTAAATGTAATTGGACTTTGGCAGAGATGCTCTTTATTTCAGGTGACGTTCAGGATAAAAATGTTGAAGGACTGACTTACACTGTCTTTGTGTTTTTGTTTAGAAGCAGAGCGACACAGATGGATCAAGTTCTCAACCCTGTCATCGCTGTGGGAAAGACTTTTGTTGTGACCTTTGTGGAAAAACTTTAAGTCATTGAAGGACTCTGAAAATACATCAACGTAGACACACTGGAGACAAAATGAACTACTGTAAAGAATGCTGGAGAGGCTTCACCACTTCAAAGGACTTCAAACAATATGAACTCCGTCACAGTGGCGTTAAAAAGCATGTCTGCGATCAGTGTGGGTCATCCTTCATCAGTGCACGTCAGCTTGAAAAGCATAAACGAGTCCACACATGAGAGAAACCATACAAGTGCAGACACTGTGACAAAAACCTTTTCACAATCATGTGATCATACTAAGCGTGAATGCAGACACATGAAAGAGAACTTCATCTGTGAAAGAGTTTGAGTAATCTCAGTTCATACTCCACTCAGAAACGATTCCATGTTACAAATAAACTGTTACGTCTTGATTCCTGCTTTTACATTAATCTTGTAAACAGTATGTAACACAGTAAGGGGAATTGTTGGAAAGAATATATCAATGGGCCAATAGGTTCGACTATAGGAGCACAGGGGTGTGTTTAAATACGATACAGAGACAAGAATGTAACTCAAAAGAACCAGCCGACTTTAGTGAAATACACTATACGGTTGACAAGCACAGGTTAACGACACTTTACAATGGTAGAAAGGAAACTTACAAAAATAAAAGAAAAGTAAAACACATAAACTACTAGAACCACGACTTGTCCAAGTGTTACTTTTGTTTTTCAGTGTTCGGGTTTCAATGTTCGGGTTTCAATGCTCGGGTTTCAATGTTCGGGTTTCAATGTTCGGGTTTCAATGTTCGGGTGCACCCTAGTAATCTGACTCCTTAACTCTTATAGAAACAGACTACACAAATCTAATGTACATTCAAATGAAAATCTCACACTCTTTTCACATGTGGATAATGTTCTACACAACAGCTTATTATTTAAAGTCCCAAATAAAAAATGTCCAAGGGGTATAGTCCAAAAAATTCCCAGGGTGTGAAAGAAAATAGGGGTGAGAGAATGTCAGTCAGTGGTCTTATGTATAACCAGCTGTTTGTGAAAGTGTGAGTGATACAGTCCACAGTACCACACCGCAAGGTGCAGCAGATCATCAAGTGGAAAAGAAGCGAATCTCAGTCTCTCTAAGTCCAGGTGCGAAGGCTCGCCATCTATTTCACCGGAGGAATCCACCTCAGGAACAATTCAGCATACAAAAAAAACCCTGACCTGTCAACAGACAGGGTCAGAAGAGCAATTCAAATATTAATTATGCTGTTCTAGCTATAATTCACAACTTAGGATTTTGTTGACATCACATTCAACATCAATTTGTAATTAAAATACTCAAATATGCAAAAATAAAACATCTCTCTTACACAAACTAAAGTACACCAAGTAAAGTCAGTGCATATGTGACAACTATTAATCAAACAATTCAGATAAATTCAGTTTCTCAACGATAAAATGTAAAACAGACGTGAACTAACTGAGACATACAACATGTGCTCACCGATCTCAGTGCATCACGGCCGAAGACAATGGTATGGTGTCTCTCGGTCGGAAAATGCGGGGCTCTAAATAACGTAACAGGACATGTTGTTTTTTCTCTTTCATAACAGTAATACGACGTGAAGGAAAATAAACATAAGTTGCGCTTCAAGTGTTACCTTACTTCTGGAAGCAGATTGAGATGAACTTTAAGGCAGTTGATAGCAACCAGAGCTAACAAAGGCTAACAGTTTAGCTCCACGCGGTCCTTACTAAAGTCGCCAGAAAACTGCAGCATTCGCCTGTTTACTCACTGTGGCTACTCTTAACATGGAAGGTAGCTGATAATCAGCGAACTTATGTGCAGCATAGTTGGTTGCAACTTATATCTAATACTTTTTCCAGCTCAAAAGCTTCAGACTCTCTTTTCTCCTGCCAGCACGCGACTACCTCCACACATAGCAGCAAACACAGAGCAGGTGGGTGGGACATACAGTGGCAGGCTGCTCTCCCATTGGTCAAAGCATACTGGGACCTGTGCATTTCGATTGGTTGGGCAGGCTGTCCATCTCTCCTCATATTTATCACTCCTTAAAGTGGTACCCTCATTTTATGTGGGTTACAAGTACATTTGCATAATGACTGAAACCGGCTCAATGAATGAACAACTGGGCTGTGAGGTCAATTTCTTCATCATTAATATGCAAATTCTTATGAGCATCGATCAACAACCACTGGTCAATGGCCATGAGTACCATTCACAGAGTAAAACTTTGCATAATGATTATGAAGTTTACTGTTACCAATGTTCAAAAACATTTACTAAATTATCTTCTCTGTGCAAACATCAGCGTGATGCAGGACTGAAATCATTGCCATCTCTGGATCACAGTGAATCTGCAGAGACAGAAAGATCCTCTTCTGGTTTCAGGGTCAGACTTAAACCCTTGAGATCAGTCTCCACAGAGTTCAGGTGGAGTCTTCTGTAAAGATCTGATGAGGCAGCTCTGAATGAAAATGTGCCTCTTGTTACATTTTAAGCTTTCTAAACTGTTCTACTGTAGTGTTTGTGTTGAGTGGTTCGCTTTGTTCCAGCAGTTTGATTAAGAAATCTGTTTCCTGTTATATTTTTATTGAATGCATTGATCCATGTGTTCTGCAGGGTTTTTTTTTTTTCAGCTTGTTTGTGTAATGAAATCCTGCAACAATTAAACCAAAATTTTATATGTTAAATAAAGAAATGGTTTTACTGACAAAGAGTCTGAGCCGGGATGTCATTTCCTGTATATCAGAGCAACACCTGAAGTGACCAGTGTTTAAAGTCAGAGTCAAATTTTGTGTCAGCGATGCTTCACTACGTTATCTGCTAACTGTTAGGGTGTAGAAGGACGAAACTCCCAGGGTGACCAGTGGCAGGAGCTTCCTGATGCAGAGAGTTGAGTGTGGGGGATATAAAAGAGAAGCTGAGGCATCCCAAGGTTAAAGCTGGCATAACTGAACTCTAATGTTTGATGTGTGTTTTGGCTCTCCTGCGCGCAGCAGTTAATAGCTTGAACACAGCACAGCTTGATATAAAGACCTGGGTGACAACTAACTTTATGCTGCTGATTATACTTGGCCCTAAAATACCTAGAAATATGGTATCTAACCAGATACTTGCTCTGGATGGCATTACCTTGGCCTCCAGTAACACCTTGGAGTAATATTTGACCAGGACATTAAACAAATATATGTAGGGCTGTGTGATGAACCAAGTTGAAAAAGCAGAAGGAGTCACAAGAATTATTAAAAACAAAGTTTTCATTCATTTAACCCAAATATTATATTTACAAAAGTAATTAATGTTAAGCTCATAAAAAATGTCAAAGAAACAAAACTGAACTCAGGCAAAGAACTGCAAACTTAACAAACCAAATGACTGCACAAAGAAATATAACTGACCTAAACAAACATAACTGACCTAAACATGAAATGGCACAGAAGGGTAAATATATTGTCTGATCAGACCACTATGACGGAGTTTTTCCTTTCCAGTCACCTTTCTCACTCACTATGTGTTAACAGACCTCTCTGCATCGAATCATATCTGTTATTAATCTCTGTCTCTCTTCCACAGCATGTCTTTATCCTGTTTTCCTTCTCTCACCCCAACTGGTCACAGCAGATGGCCCCGCCCCTCCCTGAGCCTGGTTCTGCCGGAGGTTTCTTCCTGTTAAAAGGGAGTTTTTCCTTCGAACTGTTGCCAAAGTGCTCATAGGGGCTCATATGATTGTTGGGTTTTTCTCTGTATCTACTGTACAATATAAAGTGCCTTGAGGTGACTGCTGTTGTGATTATATATATAAATAAAATTGAATTGAATTGAATTGAAATGAAATTTAAAATGGGTGGACAGGCTGCACTCTCCCATAGACCTGTCACAGCACTGACAGCCTAGAACAGCATCATTGAAGTCTTTGTGTCTCTCCCGGAGTTATGAATCAATCCTCAAAAACTACTCCCTTATTTCCTGAGTGGGGCAAAACTAGCATAAGCCAGAGAATAAGCAGCAGTGAAAATATCTGCACTGACAACGTGCCAATAAACTACAGTCATACCACATGTAGGAGGACCTGCATTCACTGCGTTTAAAGTGGACATGAAACAGTACCTGTATTAGGTTTTATTTGAGATGTTCACATGATGTGATCATCACTCTTTTATGCAATATTAAAGTGTGATTTAACTACAAGTCTCTCCTTTTCCCAGCCCAACAGTTTACAACATAACAGGCCCGTGTGCAATCAACCCACCTTTGTCTACAACATGTCTCAAAGTCTCTGTTTGCTGCCCTGTAATCTTTGTGCCCCACAGCTTTTAACTGAACTCTGCTTGGATTTTGCCTTTTTGCTTTTTTTCCACCTCCTGACTTCTGTATTCCTTCCCTGATCTGAAAGACAAAATCAGATTCATCTAAAACTCAACACTTCAACACCGACCTGCTGGATGATTCACTAACAGCCACTCTCTTCTCTGGCCCTTCGTTACACCTTTCCAAGGTCCCCAGATCTTATGGGGAATATAAAACATCACCACTGCTGATTAAGTGTATTTCTAATTAGTTAGTTTCTAATTAGTTGAGTTAGTTTCTTAGCACGTCACTACAGCCCCCTCAGACTGTGTTTTGTGCCGTCTAAAGATAATATTGATAGTGTGTGGATTTACAGAGCTGGAGACTTTCTTTTTGCCGAGGTCATTAATCATGTCAAACCGCAGACACGCTGACAGACTGAGAAGACCGCTCGTGAAAACGACCAATCTGCGGATCCACACACGATGAACACACAGAGTGGAGTCTGTAAACAAATCTAACTGTTAACCTGCAACACAGGGTCACGTGCCTCCCTCAGTTGGGAACTCTCCTAAAATAAAGTACTGGAACGCACCGCGCGCTTTATGGCAACTTGGCTCCGCCCCCACACGTTAGTAATGTCACGTAGTGTCGGGTCGTGGGTTTTGTCACACCAGCCCTCATACTTTCACAAACACAGTCGGTCTGTGTGAATCAAACCGCGGGTTCACAATGTGCATTTTCACCCAGTCCTGTTACCCTAACATATTATCCCGTGTAAAAAATGTGGAACATTGCAGAAGTCACATGCACAACAGGAAGTTGCATAAGGTGAATCTTTTAAAAGCCATGCAAAGACCAAAAGTACGTTTTCTCATTTATTTGATATTTTAACTATGGCTGAATATCAACATACAGCCCCATTACCTTAATTATATCTTAGTTGTTATTTGATTATTTTAAAAATAAAATGTTGGGGAAAATCATTAGATTGTGCTCACTGTCCTCATACTAGCAAGGATGCCATGTGGCTATATTGCAAACTGTATGCTAAAAACTCACTCCTATTACTTTCAGTCCTGTTACTCATATAAAGAGTAGACTGAGTACCAGTTACAGGAGTGAGTAGAGTCAATGGATTAAATGATTTATTAATGTGAATATTTGTTGATTTTACTCTATTTACCTGATTTTTAAGTTGTACAGTTGAAATTACTTGAGTTGTTGAGATTTATGTTCAGTTTCGTGATATAAATAAATACTAATATGAAGTCAATGCAAAGGTGGAGAAAGACACACCATAATATCAAGGAAAGAAAAGAAACTGAACTGCACCTTGTTACCCCTCGAGACTTATTGGGACACATATATGTGCAAAATGCATGAGAATCTGGGTTGTTGTGCAGAAGCTTCACCACTTGAAAGTGATCACTGTCGATCTGGATGATCTTGTGAAAGCCATCACACAGAAAACATGTACGGAGAATGTTCTGAGTGCAAGGATCTCTCTTCCCAGTCTCCATCCAGTACAATGCAGAGAGTCAAGGGACTTATCTCCAGCAGGCAGTAGTGGGTTAGGAGCACAAGAGTGACCCCAGTGGCAAAACATCCAGAGTAACAATCAAAAAAGAGACGAGGCTTGAAAGCACATGAAGACTTGATTCATGTTGACCTCTGAAAATGAGCTCTGAAAATATAGCACAGAGATACAAGCAGTCCACTTCAGAACATCACACCAGCACACAGATGTGCTTTATATACATACATCCTCCCATCCAACGTCCTTCTGCACAGTGTCCCCATCAAGAAATATTTCAAGGTTAGCGATGGATGTTGTAAAGTAATACAGCGTGCGCTCGGATGATAGAGACCGATTGATAATAGAGGAGTGAGACATCTGTGAGAGATCCTCAAAAAGAAATTTGGAGGAACAGTATGCTTTGGGCAGAAGGAAGTGTGCATATGAGAAACTATGTCCTGGAGATGGAAACCAAATCAAAATCAGATAACAGGGTTGACTGAGAGACTTGGAAAGGTGATAGTTCCAGGTTTGAACTCTGATCTTATACTGCTGATGCCACCGGCAAAAGAATTACAAATATTTTCACAATAATCAGATAACATGGCAGGAAAACCAGAATGAGCAGGAGTATGAGGTCAGGAACTTCATAACCCTGTGCTTATTATTGCTAATCAAGCTAACCTTATTAGAGGTGTTTTTTAGCTGTTTTTTGTGTCTGAAGTTAGTCTTTGTCCTTGCCAGATCATTTGTCTCTGTCCTCTGACATTTCCTTGTGTCTTTTATTATCCCTGTGCACTGTTGGATTCCTGATTTGTTCATTTGCTTTGATTCAGTGACTGTGGAAACTTTATATCCCTCATTTATAATTATCAGACTTTACATGTTATACATAACAGATTTATTGCAGATTAACTGTTAAGAATTGGGAACACATAACTGGATGAAATTCACAGTAAGTGCAGTTGTTTGCATTTTTTTTTCATTCTTTTCTTCAAACCAGCTTGGCACAGTACAGACATCTTCATGTTTACTATGAAAACACACACAGACCTGGGGACAGCCAATGGAGAGGAAGCAGGCAAGGGGGTAGGAAGGATGTCAGGAAATAAATTAGGACAAATAAAACAGAAAAATTTAATACAAATACACTCACACACAGGAACAGCCAGCTGTCTGTACCAAAGATCAAACTCTATTGCCCTGATCTCTGACATGATTAAGTTTGAAACCTTGAACTGTTTTTTTATGTTTTGTTTTTTGTTTGTTTCTAAATCAGGAGTCTAAAATGTACAGTGTCTAAAATGCAAAGCCTGATCCTCACATTGTTTTATACTAATAATATTTCATCTATATCATAGATATATATATCTCAGTGCATCTGCTCAGATAGCAGCAACACCGAACTCAAAAGTATGATAGGGTACTGTAATGGAACAGCAAACTGGGTCTTTATTGGATTCCACTTGCACAGCAGGATGAATCCAGAAGACACAAGGATGACAGATTCAGGCCAGACCAGGCCTGCAACTGATCCAGATATCTAACTCTTACTATTAACAGTAAAACATATTTGCTGTCAGAGAGCCATTGGTGAAGGCTGATGTTACTTAAATCTACCAATTGTTGTACTGGGGAAGGACCAAAGCTCCATACAAACTAAAGAAGAACTTTATACAATACAAAATGAAGCTCAACATTGCAACAATGACATTATAAAAATAAACAAAAGAAAAACTTAACCAAAGCAGAAAAATAAAATAATCCATCCATCTTCTTCCTCTTATACAGGGCCGGGTTGCGGGGGCAGCAGCCCAAGCAGAGAAGCCCACACCTCCCTCTCCCCAGCAGCCTCCTCTAGCTTGTCCAGGGGAACACCAGGCGTTCCCAGGCCAGCCAAGAGACATAATCTCTCCAGCGTGTCCTGGATCTGCCACCTCAGCCAGGAGGCACCAAGAGGGCATCCTTCTCACTGTATCTCTAAGGGAGAGGCCAGTCCCCCTTCAGAGGTAGCCCATTTCCACCGTTTGTATCTGCTATCTCATTCTTTCGGTCAAAGCTGGTGACCATAGGTGAGGGTAGGAACGTAGATCGACGAATAAATCACGAGCTTCGCTTTTAAACTCAGCTCTCTCTTCACCACGACGGACCAGGAAAGCATCACTGCACTGCAGCCGCGGCACCACTCCGTTGTTGATCTACCTTCTCCCATTACTCGTAAACAAGACCCTGAGATACTTAAACTCCTTCACTTGAGGCAGGAACTCGTCCCCGACCCGGAGTGAGCACTCCACCGTTTTCCGGCTGAGGACCATGGCCTCAGATTTGGAGGACCCTCAGATCTGACCCAATGGTCCTCCAAATCTGACCCCTATGGGGCCATAGTCCATGGGGCACCGCCGGGCACAGCCCAAAAAAGGGACATGGGCCCATCCTCCTGCAGGCCCACCATCTGCAGGATGCGCCGTAGTGTCAGGTGCAATGTTCTAGGCGATGGCCAGAGTGGAGGCCCTGGCAGACTGATCCCCAGCTACCAAGACTAGAAACTGGAACAAAATTAAAATAAATAAATACAAAAGCAAAACTCAAAAATGGTACAAGACCCAGTATGACCAGTACGAAGACAAAAGACATACAAACTACACATCATATGGAAGTAAAGTAAAATCACTGGTCTGCTTTGTGTGAGACTGACCTTTAAATAGAAACGTGGAGAGATTAATATTACAATGATGGTTATTGATTGACAGATTGCTTTACTTCAAACATGTAAATAAAATGAAAAAAAAAAAAAATTAAAAACCTGACATAAATGCAGTGTTTCATTCAGTTGCCACGGTGACATAACAGGTAAAAAGAGTGACAGTTTTCTGTATCTGAGAACTCTGACTTTAAGGACACCTGCAAACCCATTAATCTGACTTTGTAGCTATACCATTCTGGTCATGTGATCATGTGGTTTGTAGGAACGCTCCTCTTCCTCAGAGGATCCACCCGTGCTTCCTCTCCTCTCTCCTCCACCTGTTACAGTGAGGGAACGTCCTCCATGATGGAGGAGCTGCTGGAAAGTGCTGAGAGTTTCCTCCAGAGTGAGACCTCTGTCACAGTTCAGAGGATCTACGGCAGCAGAGACCTTTATGGACACTAAAAGTCTCAAACACACAACAACAACATCACACTGACTCCACTCTGACATCACTGATCAATAATCAAAGAACACACAGATCAAACTGATTGATCAGCCATCAGAGGAGTCGGGTCAATGGAGCTGCTTCTGTTCCTGATGTCCCCTGTTTGATCCTGGACCTGAACTCTGCCTGCAGAGGAGACACAACACAGTCAGACAATGAAGTTTCATTTCCAGTCAAAGCACCTCTAAAAACTAAAACACTGAAATTATATTTTATTCACATCAGAATTACATGTGAGAAGAAAATGTACAACCTCATTGTTCCAGACTGTCAGAATCAAAGAGCATCACTGACTCACACTGGAATGTGGCTGAATGTAAGTGAAGCTCTCAAATAACCGGTCAGTTTATGTCCCTACACTCACCTGTGGTCGTGAGCTTTGGTAGTGACTGAAAGAACGAGGCTGCAGATACGAGTGGTGGAAATGAGTTTTAACCTGGGTGAGGTGTTTTGGGCATATATTCACCAGAAGGAGGCCCCGGGGAACGTCTTGGTGCTCCCCAGTCAAGCTGGAAGAGGTGGCTGGGGAGGGAGAGGGAGGACTGGGCTTCTTTGCTTAGGCTGCTGCCCCGGTTAAGAGGAAGAAATGGATAGAAGGTACTTAAAGATTAAGCTGTTGCTAATGTAAACTGTGGTACCTGGAGCTCCAGTTATTAGTGTCTGTGTATGATGATGAGTTTAGAAGTGAGAGTAGTCGCAAATTAAATTTATGGAAACGTCGCGTTAAAGTATCACCAATAAAACAGTATCAAGGCTACTAAGTCAGTTTCATAAATCTCATTTTCCCACTTGTTGATGCCCAGACTGGTTGAAACTAGATTTAGTTTGCTTGCTGTTGAAACATAATCCAACATAATCATTCTAACAAGTCAAACTCAAATCACAAGACAGTCAGATAGAAACAAATAAACAAACCTTTGACTTTAAGCAGCACCGTTTTGTATCTGTAGATATTCCTGCTGTCAACTACACAGTTGTATCTCCCACTGTCACTCACTGTGGGCTGTTTCAGGGTCAGACTGAGGTCTCCAGTTCTCAGCAGGTCTTCATCCATCTTCGTTCGGTCTCTGTAAACCTGGTGCTGTTCTTCAGGCCTCCAGCCGTTCTGATACACGTGAAGCTTGTTGTATCTGTCCCTCCACTTCACTCTAACATCTTCAGGCAGGTTTTCTGTGGTTTTGAAGGGCAGCTGGACAGACTCCGCCCCCTCCTCCACCTGACAGACTGAGAGGACACAAACACACCATGAGCTAAACAGATGGCAGCAGCAGCAGTTTGCAGCAGAGTTATAGAGAAAGCTGAAGGAGAGAAGCAGACCACAGCAGGAGGTAACAGGACAGAGATCTAAAAAGTCAAAGCAGTTTTTAAAGATGTTGGAGACGATCAGAGTCTGATGGTGCTGCTTCACAGTCATGTCTCCTGTCAGTGTGGATCTACTTACTGCTGAAAGTGTTTGTGGACCTAAAATGAAACATTAGAGAGAAGAGTTCAAGGAGTTCTGATCACAGATCCTGTCTTCTGTCAGGATCGGTTTCTTTGTAGGACAATATGACTCAACAAAGCAGCGGATTTAAAACACATCTTCAACCTGGAGCCTCAGAAACTGTCACACATCAAGGTTTCATTATTTCTACACATCACTAAGTCCTCAGGATCAACACAGCTCATCTCTACAGTTCTGTTTGAGCTGCTCTGTTGCACCAAAGAGTTAAATCAGCTCCACTGAAACCTGCTGATAATCACATGACCTCAGATGAGCTGCTTCCTCCAAACAAACTGAATGACTGTGTGGATCTGTTCATCAGTCATGTTGAACATGAACAGCTTTGCAGGATGAAGAAAACAGCACAAGTATAGTAATACTTCAAATAATTGTGAGCATTTTTTTCTTCAACAATATTCTAAAAGTGCATCTGAAGCCTCGTGATATAGTTGAATCTCTGATTTCTGTCTTTATTGATAATGTTGATTTCTACTTTGTGATCTGTGTTTTAGTTCTTGATTTGTTTGCTATCTCAGCATGTAGAGTTCCAGTCTTACTGGATTACTCCAAGTTCTGTTTGCTGTGAGTTTTCAATGTTTCATTATTTTGAATTCTTGGTCTTTCTTTAGCTCCAGTTTCACCAGTGTGTTGTCTGTGTGTTTAGTTCTGATCTTCATGTTTGCTTCTTTCAGCAAGAACCTGACCGACAACATGACAGCAGCATCTTACAGGCCTGAGGACAGCCTGGAGGAGAGGGTAGAAGGGCAGAGGACAGGGGGAAAGACTAGAATACATAAATACATACATATATACATAAATAAGCACATAAATCAGGAGGAAGGTACTGATTTTGATTCAGACCAGGTCTTGTATTAGATTTTTAGCTGTAACCTGACAGGACCTCACCAGAGATGATGTAATAGAAGTGAACCGATTCTGGTGATTTGCAGGTTCATAATTTACATTTTAAGATTTCAAAATACTGACTCTGAATCGTTAAATTAAAACTTCGGTTTTCTTCAATTTTTAATGTTAGTAAGAAAAAACTATTAAACCTTCAGAGGTCCAGGTTACCGAGGAGACAGTACTCCGTCTTTAACATCATCCAAAGAAACACCTCAGACTTCAGATCAGATCCATAAAAATTCAGAATAAGTCTAATTGTTATTAAAATGTCTCAAACATTCAAAGACATGATTTTTTCCTGTCTGTGAGCTAGAATTATCATGGATAAAAGCAGCAGTGTAAGTGTGTATGAGGCATGTTGTATGTTTTGAAGAAAGTCTTTCAGACTTGAAGTCTGCTGACTGTAAAATAAATAGCATGTCAGGGGTAATACAGAAACCCCTCATCACTGATCACACGCAAATTTCAACATGTTGACCTCTAACCCCTGTTTAGTCTATAAGTCTTAATAAATCTAACTCTTAATTTAAGTTTTTTTTGTTGTTATTGTTAAATACTGAGTGACAAAAAAAGTCTTAAATCTAACTTTGCTGAAGTTGTAGGAACCCTGCTTCCATCCTCAAACACCGGGAGAATCCCAAGACGAGAACTGCTGGTGACCAAAAGGATCACGAAGGCTCATCTCACATTTGCCAAAATGATCTCCATGATCCCCAAGTCTTCTGGGAAAATAATCTGTGCACTGGCGAGACAAAAGGCTCATCTTTCTGGAAAGTCTTAGTCCCCTTACATCTGCACTGAAAATAACAGCATTTCATAAAAAGAACATCATACCAACAGTCAAACATGGCGGTTGTAGTGTGATGGTCTGGGCTGCTTTGCTGCTTCTGGACAATTTGTCTCACTTGATGAACATGAATTCTGCTCCCTATCTGATAATCCTGAAGGAGAATATGAAGCTATCAGTTCATGCCCTTTAGCTCACTCAGATTATGCAACAGGGTAATGATGCAGAAAGCCCACCTCTGAAAAACACAATGAACATTTTGCAATGGTGTCGTCTTAGCACAGACTTTAGTCTGAGCCCGACCTTAAACTGCTGGATTAAAACATTCAAACATATTGTTGAAATATAAATAAATATAAAAACATGTTTAAAATGTTCATGCTTGTACTTTCATCATGTTATTCAGAAATGTTAACCTGTTGTAACTGTGAAGCTCATCAACTTCACACTTGGCAGAATATCACCCTAACAGTACTCTGAAAGACCAGGTAACAGAGAACAGAGGAAGATGAGACAGGAGGAGGAATCGACACTCTGGGAGCCAAACACATGAGAATACATGAAAATCTGTACAGAAACAATGAGACTTTAATGTGATAAAGGTTTCTGTGGCTTCTTGTTGAACATGTGTTTCAAAGGCAGTGTGCAACTAAGACTCATTGAACAAAAGTGGAGAAAAGGCTAAATAAAAACCAAAGATTCAGAAAAAACAACATAATGCCTTTGTCCTTTGTCCTGTCCCAGCAGAGTGCAGCCTGCTAGCTGCACGCTAGCTTCGGGTAGTCCTGGGTGAAGGTTAAACAAGAGGACATTAAAGTTCATTCTATCATAAAGAGGAAATTAATATAATAAAACCAAAGTTCAATATCTAGACAATGGCACCTGAGAAACTGTTACTTTTAACATCACTGTTTTCGATCTGATTATGTCTCCCTTTCTCCAGACGTAACATGTGTCTCTCCCAATGTTTCCCTGTGTGGGGTTTTTCAGAGTCAGACTGATATCAGCACGATCCTATTGGAAAACTATCAGTCACACCAAAAGTGCCCGTGTCGCAAAGTCGACTTAAGGAGCGGCTGACGGAAGCAGATTCAGCCAAATGGAGAAGGAGAGCCCTGGGCGGATGGTGGCATGTCAACAACGTAGCTGAAGATTTGGAGAACATGTCCTCAAAGCCTCAGCAGCTTCATCCCAAGAGGCCTGAACCTAAAAAAGAAAGGAAGAAACAGTCTAAACAGAGCAAATCTCCCAGACTCGCTCTTCCCAAAAATGGCAACACGGCAGTTTCATTAAAACCTCTAGGAGGAGCTCCAGTGCCTCCTTTGACAGCAAAGTCACTGATCACTCCTCAGACTGTCAAACGCTCTCTGGCGGCGTTTAAAGACATTTTTGCTTCAGTCATAGAGTCTTCGACTGTGGACAGACGTCAGACTAACAGATGTAATGTCAGATCACGTCCGTCTGAGGAAATCTGTGTAGCAGGCAGTAACACTCATGCAGCTGACAACAGCCCAGACAACCAGGAGACCACACAAGACAGCAGGTATCAGCTACATAACATGCAAGGAAAAGCCTGAATTACTCTTAACCTCTGCCTTTGTTACATTTTCAGTATATTGTTTGTTTTGGAAGCTGTTTTGCTTCACAGTACATCTTAACAAAGAGGGGATGCTTTTTATTTACATCTAGTGAAAAGTGTTGGTAATAGTGTTTTAATCACACTAATTTTATAATTCTGACAATATCTCAGCTTGCAGCGATGCATGCATTTTATTTTAAAAACGGCAAAAGTGGGAATTTCTTCTGAATGGGTAATGTCAGCTTGTTCACAAGCGTTTCATTTAATCAAACCACTAGTTTTAATTGAACTAGTTTTTACACATCTACTGGGGTTTCTTTCACGGGTTGATGAGATCATTTTATTTAAAAAATCAGGATTTCGGAATATTGAACTAAGAGTGAGACAGGGGCTACTAGTTTTAACGCAACAGATGGTCACAAATAACATTCATAGAAGACTATAGAATAACATAGAAGAGCGCACTACATGGTTTAAGGACATGTTTTTTATACAGTTGTGCGACTGGAGAGCAATGCTGCGTCTCTTTAGCCAGATTGACGACACCATCAAGAGGGATAGGCTCAACACTGCGTACGAGGGTATTAGAAAACGCCTTGTTTTTGATGATTTTGCGACTTGTCCGAAGACTGGCATGCATTCTACCCTGTGCAAGCCTAAAATCATAAGGCCGTCTGACAACTAAATAAACCAAATGGTAGGTTAAATGTGTGTGTGTGTGAGTATCTATGCAACAAAATATAACATCTTGTTATTGTTGTCATTTTTCAGAGGGAGACATGCAAGCATGGGACCTCTCAGACTCGCCAGACTCCGAATTGCCCGAGTATTACTTTGACACCCACTGTGATGATGTGATGCTGAGGCTCAAGACATTCCGATTCATCCCCGCCACACACTTGTTTGTACGCTCATACACAGTCGATGGGACTGGAACACAATTCAGCAGGATTGCAGAACACACCATGACTGAACTGAGATCCTCACAACATATAGTGTGATGGAAATTCAGTTTCCAGTAGCACAGCACCGACAGAAGTTGCATGTTACAGATACGCTAAGGGAAATGAGAGTAAGGATATAAGCACACAGCCCCACTCCACTGACAACCTGCTGTTGGCCAACACCCTCAACGACTCTTACTGCTGGTTTGATGAGACATCAAGCAGCCTTGACACCTCCACCTTCCCCAACAATAGAGACACTTTGGTCCATCATCCCCCCACCTCCCCACTCCCACCAGCACAGAGCCATCACCACCATCAAAGACTTCACCCACAGGAGCCCCCTCCTCACTCCACAGCTATGAGGATTTCACACCACCTTCTCCCACTACAACCCTTCATATTCATGATGTGAGGACGCAGTTTGACCCTTTAGACCTACTAAAGAACCCAGTCCGCCTGAGCTTATCTTTATATTTTTACATGTTGTAGTGCCATTTCTGGGAGTATTTTAAGTTGCTATACATCAATACAACCATTATATCCCAAATTTTAATCATATGTATGCATTAAGTCATCAGTAACTAAATAAATTGCAATAGTGGTATTTTTACACAAATTTCTAGTTAAAGTAATTTCAGAGGTTCATCCCTGAAAATTGTAAATGTAAAAAAGTTGCATAAAACAGTTTCCAAATTAATTTTGAGAGTCTTCATAGTTTTATTTATGAGATACACCAATTTGTATATACTGCAGCCACCAACTTTGAAATTCTCATTTACATGACTTATTTAAACATTCTCCTCTTGAATGCAAAATTCTTAAAAACATCTTTTATCCTTTAAGAGTAAATAAATCTGAAAGCTGTTCCATCCTAAAAGAGTACAACAATGTGTAGTTTATGATGTTCTAAAGGTTTCAGCATCTTTTTGAATTTGTCACATGTGTGGAAAGGTATGAGTGAGCCTTTGTATCATACTGTGAGTGATGCTCGTCAGCACACAAACCCAGAGTTTCTCTACAGGGACACAGAGAGAGTTATTCCCTGTACTGTAAGGACACATTCAGCATTGTGCAGTAAATCCAGATCATCCCAGTTAAATGATTACATGGATGTGAGTGTGGTCGTCAGAGCAGCACTGATCAGTGTCAGGTTATAATGACCAAGGTGTTCACAAACACTAAGTTTGAGTGTGTGCAGTGAGACTTCAGTCAAAGCATTTAACTGAGGTGTGAAAAATAAGCTGAACTCTACAGCTTGTTGTGGTCCCCTGTGGCTTGACAGCCTTCCAGCTGTTCTCCAGCATTTTCATTTACAGTCATAAAATATCTCCACATGTTGCTCCTCTTTCTCTCTCTCTGCAGTCCAAATGCGTCTTCTGAGCGCATCTGAGTCACGTGACGGCACAGGAACAAATCCCAGCAGGGCAGGAAGAAGGGGGCGGAGCAAAGTGCGTCTGCCGCATAAGAAGAGGTGTTCACACAGACAGAGCTGCTTTTTCATCCACAGCGAGTAAACAGTGAACCTCCAGGAGAGAAACAAACTAAAGTATCGATCATATACCACTACCAACGTTTGGATCGATATCTGCATCGATCTGCACACCCTTGTCTCCTGGATCGTAGCTGAGATCAGCGTGAACCACGTGGGTCTCTGCTCCCTGACCTGTTTCCTGTTTGGAAAGAGTTCCAGCTTCATCACGGAGTTTCTCTCGGTTTGTGGGCTCATCTAAAGGTAAGCACCGAGCTAACTTCAACACTAGATTTACTAACCCTGCGCACATTTGCAGAAATCCCTTGAAACCAACACCTACTAGAATTACTGACTTTTTTATTTTCTGGTGCAAGTCTCAAGTGTTAATCACCCCTGCTGACATTTGTACAGGTCATATGCTCGATTCACATCCTGCTTTTGTTGTGCAAACCACCCATTGTCTTTGAGGCCTGGCACATTTGCTTTTGCACACACATACAAACGCTGCAAATCTGTGTTTGTTTGACAGTGTAAGACAAAGGCAGCAAAAATAAAAACTGTACCAAGAGTACAGTCTTAATGGCTCACTATACAAACAATCTGGAGACATAAATATTGACGCGTGTAGGGCTGGGCTGTATCATACCGTTCACGGTAATACCTGTAATTTTAGGCAACGATAGGAAAATGAAATATTGCGATAGAATATGGGTAAAACGCGCATGCGCAGTGCATATGTTTACATAAGCACATGGCGGGTCATTTAAAGAAACGGATGAACCAAAACTGGTTTGTAAAAATGCTGCAACTTCAGTGGTGTGGAACTGGTTTGGCTTTCGTCCGTCAGATGCACAACAAAGCACTATTTTTGGTAGAGCATGCTAGCAGGCCGTCGTTATTACCATGTTTTTGGAAAATACTGCACGCTTCAAATCAATCCTTTGATTTTTCTGAAAATCGACAGTGCCCCTTATAATCCCGCGTGCCTTATGTAACTCTGGTTGTGTTTATTGACCTCAGAACGATTTTATGTACATGGTGCTCAAAAATTAGTCAAATGTTTCAGTACGACTTTGCTCAGCTACGAAGCTGCACCGCTTGATGGTAGTGGTGTGCAATACTGAATATTTTGGTATGGATCCGATACCAATACAGATACGATACTTTTCAATAAATAGGGTGGATGCCTCAGTGAATTACTAAATCGCAATTAATTTTCATGACCTTAAGTGTTTTTTGTGATGTTTCCTTTGGGGTTATTAATTAGTTAAAACCCAGGAAATCATTAGGAGAAAGAATTTATTTATAATTAAATAAAAAATGTTTTATTATTGTGGCGGCTCGTGGTCTGCGATGCCGCTGCAGGTGAGATGGGCTCACCTTCACTGCCTCTACAATGATGCCTCGCTGGCTTAAAACCTGTGCGCTGCTTGTGCTTTTGTTGTTTTTGGTGTTGATGTGTACAGCTGGCAGCAGGAGGGCTGCAGCTGTTGAATGTAGGCTACTGTTACAGCAACCGCGTGATCACTGTAAGTAGGGCTGCACGATTAATCGTTAGAAAATCGCGATCTCATTTCCAAATGACAAGGATTAAAAAAAGAAAAGACGATGACGATTGCACCGCATTTTGATCCGGGACTTAATCTGCATGAAAACAAGCGCTCACTCTTCCTGCTCAACAAATGACAAGGGCAGAGCCTTATGATGTTCGCGAACGAAATGGCTCTTAGAGCCGGATCTTTGAAGTGAACGACGCGAGCCGGCTCCTTATCGCGAGCCGTGGGTTTTTTTTCTTTCTCTCACCCTCTCTCTCGCACTTTTTTTTTCTGCTTCACTCCGCACGCGAGCCTTGTGCTTTGCGCTGGGCAGAGGGGGGAGGGGCGGTAGTTACAGTCACAGTAGCACAGGAACAGAGCGGGAGGGAGAGAGAGAGAAAGAGCCAGGGACAACAACGTCACATTAAAAAGGTACAGTAATCATCCACAACTATTTTCAGTTGCAGATGATAAAGGATTCAGAAAGTTTATTCATGCAGGCCCATATGACAGAGAATATGCATCTTCTTTTTCATATCTTAATTTATATTTAATTGTGCTGTGGTTTGCAGTGTTTTGTGTTGTTTCATTTTAAATTTGTTTAAAAGGAAAAGCTGAAAATTTAAATAGTTAAAAGTTGAACAGTGACTAGTTGGTTTTTGTATTATATGATTTATTTATTACATTTTATGTGGAGTGACTAACTAAAAGTATATTTACGGTGGCCCCTAGAGACAAAGCAGCACGTACAAACTTCAAAACACGTACAAACCCTAAAGCACGTACATACTCCAAAACACGTAAAAACTCAGGCTACATCCACACGCACCCGGGTATTTTTGAAAACGGAGATTTCTAAAAAATGCCTGTCAGGGTGGATATTTTCTAAAACTCCGTTTTTGCATTAACGCGTGGATGAGGAACACGGAGAAAACACAGCGTCAAAGATGTGCGCCTTTTTTGACGTCACACGCCTTTTTTGACGTCACACTGTGCGTCACGTTTTGTTTCGGTGAAATTAATTTCTACAATACTGTTACTGTTAATTGTACTCTCTGCAGTGTTTAAATGCTTACATATACACACACAGTTACTGTCCCTCCACACATACATATGCCCCATCTTTGTTTGCTATTTTCCACCGAGGCTTCTAGACTTCTGATTGGCCAACATTTCTACACGTTTAGGAATATATTGGCACCTGTTGCTTTGGCATGCTCCTAGCAGCGTTTTCCTTCATTTCTGCATTTACATGTGGACGGGATTATTTTTTAAAACGAAAACGGAAAATCTCTGTTTTCAAAAATACCCGTGTACTTTTGGACGTAGCCTCAGAAGCACGTAAAAACTCCAAAACATGTACAAAAGACAACAGAAGTGCTCCAGAATTGTTGAGCTTTTGTTACCTAGAGGCTACACAAGCCAGCAAGTACCAATGACCGGTGTGTGGTAGTAAGAGGTAAATGAACTTTTTTTTTTTTTTATTATTATTTGAATATATATGAGTGCTTGTGTATAAATACACAAACAATATACATATGCTTTCTATTGTGTAATTTAAGTGATCTAGGTAGCTCTGTTTCGGAGGTTCAGTTAACGCTAGAAATGTGTTTTAGAGTTTGTCGAGCTTCTTGGAGTTTGTACGTGTTTCTAGGGGCAACTGTATTTATTTATATATAAACATATATAAATAAAACCACTTTTTTCACATTAGTAATTCCTTTTTTGCACAATTTTATATTATTGTAATAATAAATTAATTAAAGCAACGAAACAACCTGAAGAGCCGGTTCGGAGCCGAAAGAGCCGGCTCTTTTTAGTGAGCCGAGCCGAAAGAGCCGGAAATCCCATCACTAATACAGACGCTGGCTGCTAAAATTGGCTGGGAAAAACCAATGGAGAGCACCTCAGGGATGACGAGAAAGTGACTGGAGAAAATCCACCCAAACATCAATAACGGGAACCTTATACAGCGCTTCCCCATACCCGTTGAACGGAGGTTATTACTTATCACCTTGCTAAAGATATGGCTCCCATCAACACTGTGCAAAACGAGGGACTTAGGAAAATGATCAACACCCTAGACAAACGCTACACAGTGCCGTCCCGCAACTATTTTTCTATTGTTGCACTACCTGCTCTATACACGCAGTGTCAAGCAACGGTGGAGACGGAATTTCAAGCAGTACAACATTTTGCGGCAACGACAAAATGTGAGGCATTTATTGTTTTTATGTTTCTTGTTTTTATGTTCAGTCTCAACTGTTACGAAGTTGATGTGTAGTTAATAAGTGCAATAAATATTTATATTGGAAAAGAAAATCAAGAAAATCGTCACTCACAGAGATCTCAACTTTTGTATATTAAAGTCCAGCCTCACAATACGTAAGCAGATATCATAATATGCGTCAGTTACTTGACTTCTATAACACTTAAAAACCGTCCTCACCGTCTCACAATCTGTGTTTCCTGCTGTTTTTTCTCCTCGAAACATCCAGAGTACATTCTGTGCTAATCTCACTGAGCAGGCGTACAGGCACAGCCAAATGTCTGTAATCTTTGCCCTAGAAACAAGTATAATGTTTATCTCTGTCTGTAAGCGTGTTTGCATTGATCCTCAAAAGACTGAATGCCAACTCTCATGAGCACATTTGCAATGTGTGTATGAAAATAAGTATAAATACTTATTTAATAAAAGCTCACAAAATACCCCTACTAAAAGGCCGGCTAGAATAATGTATTTCCCACAAATCACTGCCTCTGTTTGTATCTCTGTCACTACAGGACCAACGTGGATCGAGAAGTCAGCGCTCTCAGGAGGCCGACAATTTTGTTGAAGAAAGAAGTGGAAGAAAAAAATATAACAGCGACGAGTTTGGGAAAGATTTTACTGTGAAAGCTTCCCTAAAAATGCATCAGGTCATCCACACCGGAGAGAGACCGTTCAGCTGTGACGACTGTGGAAAGTCTTTTACCACGTCTGGAAACTTAAAAACACACAAACTCATCCACAGCGGAGAGAGACCTTTCAGCTGTGACGAGTGTGGAAAGTCTTTTACCACATCTGGACACTTAAAAACACACAAACTCATCCACACTGGAGAGAGACCGTTCAGCTGTGGAGACTGTGGAAAGTCTTTTACCAAGTCTGGAAAGTTAAAAACACACAAACTGATCCACACTGGAGAGAGACTGTTCAGCTGTGACGAGTGTGGAAAGTCTTTTACCCACTCTGGAAGCTTAAAAACACACCAACTCATCCACACTGGAGAGAGACAGTTCAGCTGTGGAGACTGTGGAAAGTCTTTTACCGAGTCTGGAAACTTAAAAAGACACCAACTCATCCACATCGGAGAAAGACAGTTCAGCTGTGGAGACTGTGGAAAGTCTTTTACCGAGTCTGGAAACTTAAAAAGACACCAACTTATCCACACTGGAGAGAGACCGTTCAGCTGTGACGAGTGTGGAAAGTCTTTTACCCACTCGGGAAGCTTAAAAACACACAAACTCATCCACACTGGAGAAAGACCGTTCAGCTGTGACGAGTGTGGAAAGTCTTTTGCCCACTCTGGAAGCTTAAAAACACACCAACTCATCCACACTGGAGAGAGACCGTTCAGCTGTGGAGACTGTGGAAAGTCTTTTACCGAGTCTGGAAGCTTAAAAAGACACCAACTAATCCACAGTGGAGTTAAAGCGTACACCTGTGATCAGTGTGGCAGAGCTTTTACTCACAGTACCAGCTTACAGAGTCATCTAGTTACCCACTCTGGAATTAAGGCGTACAGCTGTGACATTTGTGGAAAAACTTTCAGCCGGATAGGGAACCGAAATATTCACCTACGCATTCACACCAAACATGATGTGTACAGCTGTGATCAGTGTGGTAAACACTTTACTACAAACACAGAGTTCCAACGTCACATGTTTACCCACACTGAGGAACGACCTTATAAATGTGACCTGTGTGAGAAGACTTTTAAATATCCACGTTACCTGAAAGGACACCAACAGATCCACACCAGAAAGACTCTACAAGTGCAGTTACTGTGAGGTATGTATTGTTTCAAACAGTCAGCCCGACTGTTTGAAACAACTCTGCTCATCAAAGTGTGTTAGCATGTTAGCAATTCTACTGGCAGGTCTGAATGATTAAATGAATGACTCTAATCACAGGTTTTTAGGGATAGTGTTTGAGAATTGTGTTACTGTTATTGTAGCATTAAACTAGTATTACTTTAATGTTTTTACTCTTATCGTTTTTATAGCACATTAAATTGAGCTGAGTGTGATAATCTAAACAGTAAAATGTAATTGGACTTTGGCAGAGATGCTCTTTATTTCAGGTGACGTTCAGGATAAAAATGTTGAAGGACTGACTTACACTGTCTTTGTGTTTTTGTTTAGAAGCAGAGCGACACAGATGGATCAAGTTCTCAACCCTGTCATCGCTGTGGGAAAGACTTTTGTTGTGACCTTTGTGGAAAAACTAACTAATTGAAGGACTCTGAAAATACATCAACGTAGACACACTGGAGACAAAATGAACTACTGTAAAGAATGCGGGAGAGGCTTCACCATTTCAAAGGACTTCAAACAATATGAACTCCTTCACAGTGGCGTTAAAAAGCATGTCTGCGATCAGTGTGGGTCATCCTTCATCAGTGCATGTCAGCTTGAAAAGCATAAACGAGTCCACACATGAGAGAAACCATACAAGTGCAGACACAGACAAAACCTTTTCACAATCATGTGATCATACTAAGCATGAACGTAGACACATGAAAGAGAACTTCATCACGGCGCCCCCCGTGTGCGGCAGCCTGTTACAGCAGCTCTGCTCGTTCTGAGTTTCTTTCTTTCTTATCTTTTTCTTCTTGTAATTTTTTATAACTAACGTATTAGTAATTAGATAACAAATTTCCCACGTGTGGGACTAATAAAGGTTATCTTATCTTATCTGTGAAAGAGTTTGAGTAATCTCAGTTCATACTCCACTCAGAAACGATTCCATGTTACAAATAAACTGTTACGTCTTGATTCCTGCTTTTACGTTAATCTTGTAAACAGTACATTTGCATAACGACTGAAACCGGCCCAATGAATGAACAATGGGCTGTGAGGTCAATTTCTTCATCATTAATATGCAAATTCTTATGAGCATTGATCAACAACCACTGGTCAAAGGCCATGAGTACAATTCACAGAGTAAAAATTTGCATAATGATTATGAAGTTTACTGTTACCAATGTTCAAAAACATTTACTAAATTATCTTCTCTGTGCAAACATCAGCGTGATGCAGGACTGAAATCATTGCCATCTCTGGATCACAGTGAATCTGCAGAGACAGAAAGATCCTCTTCTGGTTTCAGGGTCAGACTGAAACCCTTGAGATCAGGCTCCACAGAGTTCAGGTGGAGTCTTCTGTAAAGATCTGATGAGGCAGCTATGAATGAAAATGTGCCTCTTGTTACATTTTAAGCTTTCTAAACTGTTCTACTGTAGTGTTTGTGTTGAGTGGTTCGCTTTGTTCCAGCAGTTTGATTAAGAAGTCTGTTTCCTGTTATATTTTTAAAGAATGCATTGATCCATGTGTTTTGCAGGTTTGTTTTTTTTTTTTCAGCTTGTTTGTGTAATGAAATCCTGCAACAATTAAACCAAAATTGTATATGTTAAATAAAGAAATGGTTTACTGACAAAGAGTTTGAGCCGTGATGTCATTTCCTGTATATCAGAGCAACACCTGAAGTAACCAGTGTTTAAAGTCAGAGTCAAATTTTGTGTCAGCATGACCTTGTGAAAACTGCTTGGCGATGCTTCACTACGTTATCTGCTAACTGTTAGGGTGTAGAAGGACGAAACTCCCAGGGTGACCAGTGGCAGGAGCTTCCTGATGCAGAGAGTTGAGTGTGGGGGATATAAAAGAGAAGCTGAGGCATCCCAAGGTTAAAGCTGGCATAACTGAACTCTAATGTTTGATGTGTGTTTTGGCTCTCCTGCACGCAGCAATTAATAGCTTGAACACAGCAGAGCTTGATATAAAAGCCTGGCTGTAGCTCAGGAGGTAGAGCAGGTCACTTAGTGATCGGAAGGTTGGAGGTTCGATCCCAGGCTCCTCCAGTCTGCATGCCAAGTATCCTTGGGCAAGATACTAACCCCAAGTTACTCTCTGATGCATCCATCAGAGTATGAATGTGTGTGAGTGTATTTAGAAAGCACTCAGTATAGAGGTATTGCTTGTGAGAATGTGAATGTGGCGTGTGTATAGAGTGCTTTGAGTACTCCGGGAGAGTAGAAAAGCGCTGTATAAGAATCAGTCCATTTACCATTACCATGAGTGACCAAAGTGTCTCTATTGTTGGGGAATTCTCTATTGAGTTGTGAAAGCTGCTTGATGTCTCATCAAACCGGCAGTAAAAGTCATTGAGGGCGTTGGCCAACAGTGGAGTGGGGCTGTGTGCTTCCTGAAGTGAAAATCTGGCATTTAAAGATGAATGGGAAAGACTCGCTCAAAGCTGACTAATGAATATTTGCATGCATGCTTAAGAACTGTATTGACCCCATTTCACCCAAGCTTTAAAATTCTGCCTGCAAATATCAGAGTTGTAGTCATCTGTGTCCATATTTTCCCAGCATACGGGGGATTCCCATCATAATAAATCTTTTGGTAAGAGTTTCTTGATGCATTCTCAATCATCCAGGAAAGTAAATCTCCAAAAGTTGAATCTGTTCATCTGGACGTAGCATTTTGTGGGAGAAACGTTTCGTCACTCATCCAAGTGACTTCTTCAGTCTCCGAGACTGAAGAAGTCACTTGGATGAGTGGATGAGTGACGAAACGTTTCTCCCACAAAATGCTACGTCCAAATGAACAGATTCAACTTTTGGAGACTTTTGGTAAGAGGTGATAAAGAACCTAATCAAAATTTTCCATCCAAATTGCCTCCATCTTTATGAGGCAGTGCATTTCCATTGTTCTTTCCATATTTGAGTCCATTCATCCTGTGTTATGCACACTCCTCCCTCCTTCTCCCATAATATCTTATTTGTAAAAAATGTATACAAACAGGAAATGTGTTTTTTGTTAACCTCACCACTAGGGATGCACCGATATCGATATCGATACTGGTATCTGGTATCGGCCTCAATACCAATTCAATTCAATTCAATTTTATTTATATAGCGCCAAATCACAACAAAAGTCGCCTCAAGGCACTTTATATTGTACAGTAGATAGCACAATAATAAATACAGAGAAAAACCCAACAATCATATCATATGACCCCCTATGAGCAAGCACTTTGGCGACAGTGGGAAGGAAAAACTCCCTTTTAACTGGAAGAAACCTCCGGCAGAACCAGGCTCAGGGAGGGGCGGCCATCTGCTGCGACCGGTTGGGGTGAAAGAAGGAAAACAGGATGAAAGACATGCTGTGGACGAGAGACAGAGATTAATAACAGATATGATTCGATGCAGAGAGGTCTATTAACACATAGTGAGTGAGAAGGTGACTGGAAAGGAAAAACTCAATGCATCATGGGAATCCCCGGCAGCCTACGTCTATTGCAGCATAACTAAGGGAGGATTCAGGGTCACCTGCTCCAGCCCTAACTATATGCTTTAGCAAAAAGGAAAGTTTTAAGCCTAATCTTAAAAGTAGAGATAGTATCTGTCTCCCGAATCCAAACTGGAAGCTGGTTCCACAGAAGAGGGGCCTGAAAACTGAAGGCTCTCCCTCCCATTCTACTTTTAAATACTCTAGGAACAACAAGTAGGCTTGCAGAGCGAGAGCGAAGTGCTCTAATAGGGTGATATGGTACTACAAGGTCATTAAGATAAGATGGGGTCTGATTATTTAAGACCTTGTAAGTGAGGAGCAGGATTTTGAATTCAATTCTGGATTTAACAGGAAGCCAATGAAGGGAAGCCAAAACAGGAGAAATATGCTCTCTCTTCCTAGTCCCTGTCAGTACTCTTGCTGCAGCATTTTGGATTAGCTGAAGACTTTTCAGCAAGTTTTTAGGACATCCTGATAATAACGAATTACAGTAGTCCAGCCTGGAAGTAATGAAGGCATGAATTAGTTTTTCAGCATCACTCTGAGACAGGATATTTCTAATTTTAGAGATGTTGCGCAAATGGAAGAAAGCAGTCTTACATATTTGTTTAATATGTGCGTTGAAGGACATGTCCTGGTCAAAAATGACTCCAACGTTCCTCACAGCATTACTGGAGGCCAAGGTAATGCCATCCAGAGTAAGAATCTGCTTAGATACCATATTTCTAAGATTTTCAGGGCCGAGTACAATAACCTCAGTTTTATCTGAATTAAGAAGCAGGAAGTTAGCGGCCATCCAGGTCTTTATGTCTTTAAGACATTCCTGCAGTTTAACTAATTGGTGTGTGTTACCTGGCTTCATGGATAGATAGAGCTGAGTATCATCTGCATAGCAGTGAAAATTTATGCTATGTCTTCTAATGATGCTGCCTAGGGGAAGCATGTATAATGTAAATAGAATTGGTCCTAGCACTGAACCCTGTGGAACACCATAATTGACCTTAGTGGGTGAAGAGGACTCTCCATTTACTTGAACAAATTGGAGTCTATTAGATAGATATGATACAAACCACTGCAGCACAGTACCTGTAATACCTACAGCATGTTCTAATCGCTCTAATAGGATATTATGGTCAACAGTATCGAACGCTGCACTAAGGTCTAGCAGGACAAGCACAGAGATGAGTCCACTGTCAGAGGCCATAAGAAGATCATTTGTAACCTTCACTAAAGCTGTTTCTGTGCTGTGATGAGCTCTGAAACCTGACTGAAACTCTTCAAATAAGCCATTCCTCTGCAGATGATCTGTTAGCTGTTTGACAACTACTCTTTCAAGGATTTTTGATATGAAAGGAAGGTTGGAGATTGGCCTATAATTAGCTAAGACAGCTGGGTCTAGAGATTGCTTTTTAAGTAAAGGTTTAACTACAGCCAGCTTGAAGGCCTGTGGTACATAGCCAATTATTAGAGATAGGTTGATCATATTTAAGATTGAAGAATTAATTAATGGCAGGACTTCTTTGAGCAGTTTTGTAGGAATGGGGTCTAAAAGACACGTTGATGGTTTGGAGGAAGTAATTATTGAAGTTAACTCAGAAAGATCAATTGGAGAAAAAGAGTCTAACTTAACATCAATGGTACTAAAAGTAGCTGTAGATAATATTACATCTGAGGGATGATTATTGGTAATTTTTTCTCTAATGATAAAAATTTTATTTCTGAAGAAGTTCATGAAGTCATTACTAGTTAACGTTAAAGGGATGGTTGGCTCAGTAGAGCTCTGACTTTTTGTCAGCCTGGCTACAGTGCTGAAGAGAAACCTCGGGTTGTTCTTATTTTCTTCAATCAGTAACGAATAGTATGATGTTCTGGCTTTGCTGAGGGTTTTCTTATAAAGCAGCAAACTATTTCTCCAGGCTAAATGATGATCCTCTAGATTTGTGACATGCCATTTCCTCTCCAGCTTACGAGTTATCTGCTTTAGGCTACGTGTTTGAGAATTATACCACGGAGTCAGGTACTTCTGATTTGAGGCCTTAGTTTTCACTGGAGCTACAGTATCCAGAGTCGTACGTAGTGAGGAGGTAAAATTATTAACAAGATAATCGACCTCTGTTGGAGTAGCGTTCAGATAGCTGCCCTGCTCTATGTTGGTACAGGGCATTGAAGATGATAACAGTGGGTGGATTATATTCTTAAACTTAGTTACAGCACTTTCAGAAAGACATCTACTTTGATAAAGTCTACTCTCCATTGCTGTGTAATCAATCATTGTAAATGTAAATGTTATCAGGAAATGATCAGACAGCAGAGGGTTTTCAGGAAACACTGTTAAATGTTCAGTTTCTATGCCATGTGTTAAAACAAGATCTAGAGTGTGATTAAAGTGGTGGGTGGGTTCTTTTACATTTTGAGAGAAGCCAATTGAGTCTAATAACAGATTAAATGCAATGTTGAGGCTGTCATTTTTAGCATCTACATGGATGTTAAAATCACCCACAATAATTATTTTATCTGAGCTGAGCACTAAATCAGATAAAAAGTGTGAGAAATCAGAGAGAAACTCTGTGTAAGGCCCAGGTGGACGATAGATGATAACAAGTAAGACTGGTTTCTGAGTTTTACAGCTGGGGTGGACAAGGCTAAGCATCAGGCTTTCAAATGAATTAAGTCTGTCTTGGTCTTTCGTTAATTAATAGACTGGTGTGAAAAATTGCTGCCACACCGCCCCCTCGGCCTGTGCTTCGAGGTTTCTGGTAGTTAGAATGATTCGGGGGTGTTGATTCATTTAAACTAACATAATCATCCTGCTGCAACCAGGTTTCTGTAAGGCAGAGTAAATCGATTTGTTGGTCAATTATTAAGTCATGTACTAACAGAGACTTGGAGGAGAGAGACCTAATATTTAATAATCCACATTTCACTGTTTTACTCTTTGGTTCAGATGTGGATTCTGTATTGTTCTTTCTTTTTGATTTTTTATGTTTAAGTTGTTTGTTGCTGGTTTTTGGTTTGTTTTTTGTCTGTTTGGGAGCTGACACAGTCTCAATGGAGATGGGTTTTTGGGGGGGTAGCAGGAGGAGAGAAGCTGCAGAGAGGCGTGTAAGACTGCAACTCTGCTTCCTGGTCCCAACTACATTTTATAGCACATTTTCTAAAGTACTTGTACTCGTTGAAAGTCCCCCGAACTGGGGACTGATACCACGGTCTGAGACCTGTCTATGTTTGAGCGGCATGTAAGGGGTTAATCACAGGCGCCAAGTTCCTGCCCCCAGGCCCCAGCTGCAGCTCGGAGCTGGGAGAAGGCGAAACAAGTGAGCCGTGTGGAACTATTTCAAAGTGAACAGAGACGCGAAAACAAAGGCAGACTGCATATAGTGCTCAGCTCAGCAAACAGTTATCCTTTGTCCTCCCTGGTGAACATGATGTAAGGAATCTGAGTACTGTAAAGTGTTATCCCAGTTACATTTTAATCTTTTTGTTCACCGGGGAAATAGTAGTATTTGTTAGTAATCCTTGAATATAACAGAGATTTCTGCAACTTTATATTACAACTTATAGAGGAGCAAAATGTAATCTTATATTTAAAACACTGAAAGGATGTTCAAGTTAGTGCAGTACTTCTTGTGTTTAATAACCACCAACCATCTACAACTACAGACATAAGTAATTAGAGTTTAATTATCAAAAGACGAACAAATTAAATAAAAAAATTTGAAGTTGGACCTGGGGCTTAGCTGCACTTCTATGTAATAGCAATTTCAGCCACAAGGTGGAGCAGTGAGTCAGAGTAACCTTTATCTAATCAAGGAAAGAGCACATTCTTATTTACAGTGGCAGAAAAACAAAAGCACTATATAAATACACATTAGTTACTTACAGTGAGAAATTATTCACAAGAAATGACGGCTGCCACTTTCCCCAAATTGAGACCATGCAATCCTCAAAGAAGGTGCAACAAACCATAGAGCTGCATGTCAGACTTACCGGGCCTCGTTTAGCACATTAAATATTAAAGTTCTCTAGCATATCGAGACTATCTCTACACAGCATAATGTAATCCATATGTACGAGGTACGACCCCCCTCTTGGTTGTGGCGTGTGGATATTTCTTTAAGACACTAGTAAGTATGTGTGATATCCTGACATTATGAATTGTAAATGTACAAACCGGATTCCAAAAAATTTGGGACACTAAACAAATTGTGAATAAAAACTGAATAAAATGATGTGGAGATGGCAAATGTCAACATTTTATTCAGAATAGAACATAAATCACAGAACAAAAGTTGAAACTCAGAAAATTTATCATCTGAAGGGAAAAATATGGTGATTCAAAATGTCACGGTGTCAACAAATCCCAAAAAAGTTGGGACAAGGCCATTTTGACCACTGTGTGGCATCTCCCCTTCTTCTTACAACACTCAACAGACGTCTGGGGACCGAGGAGACCAGTTTCTCAAGTTTAGCAATAGGAATGTTCTCCCATTCATGTCTAATACAGGCCTCTAACTGTTCAATCGTCTTGGGCCTTCTTTGTCGCACCTTCCTCTTCATGATGCGCCAAATGTTCTCTATAGGGGAACGATCTGGACTGCAGACTGGCCATTTCAGTACCCGGATCCTTCTCCTATGCAGCCATGATGTTGTGATTGATGCAGAATGTGGTCTGGCATTATCTTGTTGAAAAATGCAGGGTCTTCCCGGCAAGAGATGACATCTGGATGGGAGCGTGTGTTGTTCTAGAACGTGAATATATTTTTCTGCATTGATGGTGCCTTTCCAGACATGCAAGCTGCCCATGCCACACGCACACATGCAACCCCATACCATCAGGGACGCAGGCTTCTGAACTGAGCATTGATAACAACTTGTGTTGTCCTTTTCCTCTTTGGTCCGGATGACATGGCGTCCCACATTTCCAAAAAGAACTTTGAATCGTGACTCGTCTGACCACAGAACAGTCTTCCATTTTGCCACACTCCATTTGACATGATCCCTGGCCCAGTGAAAACACCTGAGCTTGTGGATCTTGCTTAGAAATGGCTTCTTCTTTGCACTGTAGAGTTTCAGCTGGCAACGGCGGATGGCACGGTGGATTGTGTTCACTGACAATGGTTTCTGGAAGTAGCACTGAGCCCATTTTGTGATTTTCTTTACAGTAGCATTCCTGTTTGTGGTGCAGTGTCGTTTAAGGGCCCGGAGATCACGGGCGTCCAGTATGGGTTTACGCACTTGACCCTTATGCACAGAGATTGTTCCAGATTCTCTGAATCTTCGGATGATGTTATGCACAGTTGATGATGATAATGTCATGTTTCGGCTGTGTGGCAGGCAGGGAGAGGACCCAAACGCAAACTCGTAGACACAAAGGATGAACTCAAAACCACAGCTTTATTTGCTGGCTGGGAAAAAGCATACAAAAGCAACCTAAACTAAACTGGAAAATCACAAACTAAACTCACAGAGAGATCCACACAGTATGAGGGAGAACGCGACACTGACACAGGGAAACACAGGGCTAAAATACACTGGGAAGTAACGAGGGGAATGAGACACAGAAGGGGAGCACAGCTGGGAGAAATCAGAACTGACGAGACGAGGGAGCAAAGTAGAATACACTCACAAGAGACATGAACCTTCAAAGTAAAACAGGAAGTAGCATAGACACGAACTAGACTAGGGGAGACAGAGCAACTAAGAAACACAAAGAACAACAACAAAGAGACACAGAGGGCAGCTACTAAATACTCAGAGAACTAAAGAGAATACAAGAAAGCCAACCTAAGATACTGGACTAAAGAATAAGCTGGGGGAACAAATGGAACTAAGATCATAATACAAATAACTCAGACACAAGAAACTAAAAACACTGGGTCACCGACCCAGGACCATGACAGATAACTGCAAAGTCTTTGCAATTTTTCGCTGGGTAACACCTTTCTGATATTGCTCCACTATCTTTCTGTGCAAACATTGTGGGAATTGGTGATACTCTACCCATCTTGGCTTCTGAGAGACACTGCCACTCTGAGAAGCTCTTTTTATACCCAATCATGTTGCCAATTAACCTAATTAGTGTTAATTGGTCTTCCAGCTCTTCGTTATGCCCAAATTTACTTTTTCCAGGCTCTTATTGCTGCTTGTCCCAACTTTTTTGGGATTTGTTGACACCGTGAAATTTTGAATCAACATATTTTTCCTTTAAAATGATACATTTTCTCGGATTAAACTTTTGATCTGTCACCTACGTTCTATTCTGAATGGAATATTGACATTTGCCATCTCCACATCATTGCATTCAGTTTTTATTCACAATTTGTTTAGTGTCCCAACTGTTTTGGAATCCGGTTTGTAGTTAATTTTGTAATATTTTTCAATGTTTCTTCCTTCATTTAATATTTCTGTCATGTTGTTTTTGTTGTTGTATTTAGTTTTTTATCTGTGTGTACTTTTTTAGTCTGGATGAAAAAGTTGGATGTAGCTAGCTGTGATGTGTGGTGCATTAAATAGTTGGTGTTTATTCTACTTTTCACTTTTGGAACCTTTGGAAGTGACGTCACCTTTGGTTGCCATGGAAACAATCCGTGCATCTCTCAGAGCTCTGTGAACTTTATGATGATGACCATTAATCAAACTTCATTCACATATAGACTATAAGAAAAAATAAGCTTTCATCATCTGTTTCATTTGTAAGTGACGGTCAGTTGTAGTTCTAATGAATCAAAGGATGTTCACAGTGTTTTGTACTTATTTTAGTTTTATTTAACATTTAGTTCATGTTTCAGCTCCAGCTGTTTAAACACTGAACAACCTTAAGGTGAAAAGTATCTAACTGGGTTTTCTTCCTATATTATCTATGTTGAATTTCATTCATGTACCTGATTGATGAGCCCTTCATGTCAGTGTTGTTTTATGACAGTATTTGGATCATTTTCTCTAACCTTTGAAACTTTATGTGTGTGAGAGCTGATTCACTGATGGAGGAATTTGTGAAAGAAGAGCTGAAAGAAATGCTGACACAGGCAGAGTTGAGTCCCTTTAAACTGACACGTTAGATAATGAGGAGACATGGCATTCCAAGAAAGCTGAATATAAACCTGCAGGGGAATACTGTGTGTTGGTAGTCATGTTTCCTCATTATCACAATAAAATTTTAGATACATCCATAAGATTTAAGCTTTTTTTTTGTTTGTTTGTTTTAATCAGTTTTAAATATTGATTTAACACAAACAGTTTTTATGTTGTCGTCACCACTGAACATTAAGGTATGACTTTCCCCTCATTTATTTAAGTGAAAGCTTCCAAATTTTTTTTTTTTTCTCTTGGCGAAGGCAGTCACACTTTTCTCCTCCCCCTTCCCTTATCTTCCCTGCTTAGCGTCTTGTGTCCTTGTCTAGTCTCGTGTATTTTCTCCCTTTTTCCCTGGAACACTCTCTCACAGTCTGTCCTCTAAAACCTAAAAGACGAATTATGAATTTGATCAACTGGCCCCTGAATGCAATTGACACCCTCTTCTCAATGAGAAGCCTGGGCTCGGGTGAGCCTGACTGTAAGACATTGAAGACACCTTTTCGGAACCATGATTACAGGGTTCTTGCTGATCGGCACTGGCTTAGCCCTGGCTTATTAAAGAATAAAGAAAGCGGAAACGGCTGTTCAAACCCCCACAAGGCTGCCCACTATGTTGATTGGAACAATGGAGCGAGCTGTGGCTTCTCAGAATGGGTTCATTCTACGCAGCACGGATGACATCTTGGAGAAGCTTGTGGCTGCTGTGAGTACTGAGACCGACAACATCTGACAACATCTCAGAGAGGCTCACGGCTGTCGTGAACACTCATGCTCTATGAGCACACTGGATAACATCTCGGTATGGATGGATGACATCGTGGAGAGGCTAACAGCTGTCCAACGGGAATGCTAGAACATCTTTGAAATTCACATGAGTTGTTTGCACTAAGGTGAAAATCGCCATCACTTCATTTAACACAAATTTAATCCCACATGTGTGAAGGAAAAGCAAAACACTTTTTTGAAAAGTCTGTAACAAAACCATCAAATCTAATAAAGGTTATTTAAATGCTGCAAAAGAAGAATGGATTGGAATAAAAAAATACATATGCTAACCTTAATTACTGTGGGAGGATAATGAATGATGCTCATAGTGAGTAAAAAGTAAACTGAGTGCAATTTATGGACAGAGATTCACTTTTAATGTGAATGTATAATACGATACAGATATATAAGAAATATGCCAAAACAGAATAAATATTACAAAATATGAATAAAAACTATAAAAATGGAAGCACCTTTGCCTGTGGTAGAATGTATACAATGTATGAACAAATCTTTATTGCAGACACTTATTTTACTAATTCAATAAGACTAATTTTGTGTTGTCAGATTTATGAGTTTCATGCTTTCATCGTGGTACTTGAGAGCTTGACATTTTCTCACACTGTAAAAAGTTTGAGAAACACTGATAAGTGTGTGTGTGCTTTTAGAAAACATTTAAAGCTGCAGTACAGAATCTTTGAAACAAGCTTAAAACATTTTTAGATTATAAACAGAGCATCTGCTTCTCTTCACAGCTCCTCACTCCTGACTTCAATACTTGAAATGTGCAATTCACTTGTATTTTCACTTGTATTTTATTTTTATTTTTTAGTCCTATGTATTCTATTTATCCCCTTTGTATAATTTATTTATATATGTCTCTGTATTTATATGTGTGTATATATAATATTCTGCTCACGCTCTGTAACTTCTGTCGGTGCTGTGCTTTTGGAAACCGAATTTCCCAGAGGAACCCACCCGAGGGATTAACAAAGCTTTATCTTATTTTATCTTATCTTATCTTATCTTATCTTATCTTATCTTATCACTCCACCAGGGCTCCGTTTGGCTTTCTGATAGTGAGCAAATGCGATGTAGGTACTGTGGCAGTCATACACACAACTGGACGGTCCAAAAGTTGGCCTACCTATTACTGGCTGAGGTTTTAGTAGAGTTGTGGCTGAACCACATACATAAATATTATTAATTTTAATCTCCCCATTACCATTGGTTATTAATTGATCAATGATAATGTTATGTTGGAATGTTGAGCGTCAAAAATGTTTCAACCCAGTTTGTTTTGCAGATTCTGTAAAGCAGCTTTAACACAGGGAGAGAAAAACTTCCAGATTGTGTGAGTAAAATCAGGTTTTTTCTCTTTGTCAGTTTAACAGTTTCTGTTGCCTGTCACTGTTCCCCTTCTGTTTTCTTACCTGGTTCTTCCTGGCCTTTAACTTTCTCCCCACGTTCCCCTCTTTCCTCTCTCCCTCTTTGGACTGACAATCATACACAAATAAATTGTATTCAATTAGATGAAAAATGACATTAATATGAAAAAAATATTAAGATCACTAACAAAGTCCTGTCTCCGTGTACTTTCAACCAAAAGGCAAATAACCAAACCACATGTACATCTAATAAAAGATATAAATATTGAAACACTGATCCAACATTATTCTTGATTGACGGATCATTTGATTTTACACTTTTACACTTTTACCTGAATATGGCTCCTTTAGAAAAAAAAACAACTTCCTAACATCCATTATGAACCTGACTCTCTCTGTACACACACACACACACACACACCAGGAGTTATAAGGTTAATGGGCATTCAGTCAGTTAGCTCGTTAGTATCCATTTCAAACAGGACAGTGGTAACAAAAGTAGCTACGGACAATTATAAGTTTTAGATTTTAAATAGGCTGTATACATTTCAATGGGAGCAACAGGACGGTCAAATATCACTGATTTTACTACAGAGCAGGACGGATTGTAGGGTAGCAAACATCGTCAGAAAACAAGTTTTCCACACTGCAGGATACCTGGTGTGATGTTCTTCGGGGCTTTTTGATATACATAATAATATACAGTACATACATAATACATAATATATATATACATAATATACAGTCTGACGTTATCTCGGTCTAAATGGAGAACAGAAACGATAAAGAGGCAGAGTGATGTGTAGCTGGGAAGAGGAAAAGAAGATAAACCAGTAGAGCAAGTTAACTTGAAACCATGACATGTTTCCATTTTGGGCGGGGGGGGTTAAATTGCCCCCTAACTCATTTCCTGCATCTGTACTTGCATCCTGCCAACAAGTCCACTTTTTTCACCACACAACACTGACGTTCGATTTCTTGTAAGCCCAACAATTTTGTCCCAGGGCAGTTTCATGGCGGTTACACTTTGACATACGTTTCTCTTCTGGCTCACATTTGCCAAAATCTGCGTTTTGTCTGGACACAAGACGTCGCACACCTTCATCATGCAGCTTTTCAGAAACTCTCCCTCGGTAACCGATATATATTTTCAAATATATATTTTCAAATATATATCGTGATAAATATTTTGGGCCATATTGCCCTGCTCTACTAGATATGAGCATACTTTACACAACTGTGTATGAACAATGATCAAGAGACAAACTTTGAAGATGCAGAGCATGATGTCGCATCATCAGACTGTAAACAAACATCCACCAGGCTTCTTTGCTGGCAGAGGTGATGATTCTCCCATCAGGGATCAGTAGAGTGTATTAACCTGTGGTATAAGCAGCAGTCAGTGAAATATTACTGTTTCACATAAGAAATCTAGCACATGAAAGCCAGGGTGGGAGGGATCTCTGCAAACTGACTCACCTCTGCAAGTGTGAAGCTCAACAAATATCTGACTCTGCAGTCACAGACAAACAAAAACCTCCAGCTGGGAGATAGAAAACGCTGTCTGGGTCTTGCTGCATGTTGCTGGTCAGAGTCCCAAACTATTTTTATCACTTTGGTGTATCTCAACATTCAGTTATACAGACATACGTGTTCTTAAAAGCAATTCTTTGTTTTGCGGGCGGAGTGGAAGTCGTTTTGCTTCACAGTGCACCTTAACAAAGAGGGGATGCTTTTTATTTACATCTAGTCAAAAGTGTTGGTAATAGTGTTTTAATCACACTAATTTTATAATTCTGACAATAGCTCAGCTTGCAGCGATGCATGCATTTTATTTTAAAAACGGCACAAGTGGGAATTTCTTCTGAATGGGTAATGTCAGCTTGTTCACAAGTGTTTCATTTAATCAAACCACTAGTTTTAATTGAACTAGTTTTTACGCATCTACTGGGGTTTCTTTCACGGGTTGATGAGATCATTTTATTCGGGATTTCGGAATTTTGAACTAAGAGTGAGACAGGGGCTACTACTATCTTGTTATTGTTCTCATTTTTCAGAGGGAGACATGCAAGCATGGGACCTCTCAGACTCGCCAGACTCCGAAATGCCCGAGTATTACTTTGACACCCACTGTGATGATGTGATACTGAGGCTCAAGACTTTCCGATTCATCCCCGCCACACGCTTGTTTGTACGCTCATACACAGTCGATGGGACTGGAACACAATTCAGCAGGATTGCAGAACACACCATGACTGAACTGAGATCATCACAACATATAGTGTGATGGAAATTCAGTTTCCAGTAGCACAGCACCGACAGAACTTGCATGTTACAGATACGCTAAGGGAAATGAGAGTAAGGATATAAGCACACAGCCCCACTCCACTGACGACCTGCTGTTGGCCAACACCCTCAACGACTCTTACTGCTGGTTTGATGAGACATCAAGCAGCCTTGACACCTCCACCTTCCCCAACAATAGAGACACTTTGGTCCATCATCCCCCCACCTCCCCACTCCCACCAGCACAGAGCCATCACCACCATCAAAGACTTCACCCACAGGAGCCCCCTCCTCACTCCACAGCTATGAGGATTTCACACCACCTTCTCCCACTACAACCCTTCATATTCATGATGTGAGGACGCAGTTTGACCCTTTAGACCTACTAAAGAACCCAGTCCGCCTGAGCTTATCTTTATATTTTTACATGTTGTAGTGCCATTTCTGGGAGTATTTTAAGTTGCTATACATCAATACAACCATTATATCCCAAATTTTAATCATATGTATGCATTAAGTCATCAGTAACTACATAAATTACAATAGTGGTATTTTTACACAAATTTCTAGTTAAAGTAATTTCAGAGGTTCATCCCTCAAAATTGTAAATGTAAAAAAGTTGCATAAAACAGTTTCCAAATTAATTTTGAGTGTCTTCATAGTTTTATTTTTGAGATACACCAATTTGTGTATACTGCAGCCACCAACTTTGAAATTCTCATTTACATGACTTATTTAAACATTCTCCTCTTGAATGCAAAATTCTTAAAAACATCTTTTATCCTTTAAGAGTAAATAAATCTGAAAGCTGTTCCATCCTAAAAGAGTACAACAATGTGTAGTTTATGATGTTCTAAAGGTTTCAGCATCTTTTTGAATTTGTCACATGTGTGGAAAGGTATGAGTGAGCCTTTGTATCATACTGTGAGTGATGCTCGTCAGCACACAAACCCAGAGTTTCTCTACTGGAACACAGAGAGAGTTATTCCCTGTACTGTAAGGACACATTCAGCATTGTGCAGTAAATCCAGATCATCCCAGTTAAATGATTACATGGATGTGAGTGTGGTCGTCAGAGCAGCACTGATCAGTGTCAGGTTATAATGACCAAGGTGTACACAAACACTAAGTTTGAGTGTGTGCAGTGAGACTTCAGTCAAAGCATTTAACTGAGGTGTGAAAAATAAGCTGAACTCTACAGCTTGTTGTGGTCCCCTGTGGCTTGACAGCCTTCCAGCTGTTCTCCAGCATTTTCATTTACAGTCATAAAATATCTCCACATGTTGCTCCTCTTTCTCTCTCTCTGCAGTCCAAAAGTGTCTTCTGAGCGCATCTGAGTCACGTGACGGCACAGTAACAAATCCCAGCAGGGCAGGAAGAAGGGGGCGGAGCAAAGTGCGTCTGCAGCATAAGAAGAGGTGTTCACACAGACAGAGCTGCTTTTTCATCCACAGCGAGTAAATAGTGAACCTCCAGCAGAGAAACAAACTAAAGTATCGATCATATACCACTACCAACGTTTGGATCGATATCTGCATCGATCTGCACACACTTGTCTCCTGGATCGTAGCTGAGATCAGCGTGAACCACGTGGGTCTCTGCTCCCTGACCTGTTTCCTGTTTGGAAAGAGTTCCAGCTTCATCACGGAGTTTCTCTCGGTTTGTGGGCTCATCTAAAGGTAAGCACCGAGCTAATTCCAACACTAGATTTACTAACCCTGCGCACATTTGCAGAAATCCCTTGAAACCAACACCTACTAGAATTACTGACTTTTTTTTATTTTCTGGTGCAAGTCTCGAGGTGTTAATCACCCCTGCTGAGAGTTGTACAGGTCGTACACTGTAAAATATAACTTGTTGTTTCAACTTAAAAATATGAGGTAAAGGGCTGCCTTAAAATTTTGAGTTAAGTCAAGAAATAGAGTTTGTTCTTATAACACAACCAATTGTTATCTTAATGGAAAAATCACATGTTGTCTAAACTTTTGTCTTAGTTTAGTTGGCTGAGATTTGTTAGTCAGTTCAACTCCTTTAATTGTCATTTTTACTTGGGAAAGCCCTTTCAGCTAAATTAAAATAATCTATTGTTTGAACTCTTGTCCTAGTTCAGTTGACTTGGGTTTTTTAGTTAATTCAAATACTTTAGTAGTTCTTTTAACTTAGGAATCTATTTTAGCTTAACTAACATAATCTGTTAGCTAAGTTGATTTAAGTTTATTATTTAACTGAGCTCCTTAAGGTGCCTGAGTGAACTTGTAAATCAGTTTCATTTTAATTATCAGAGTTGATTGACTGGATGTAAAGAAAAATGTGCATTAAACATCTTAAGTTGTTTGTTTTTTTTTTAGCTTTCTAACATCCATTTCAGCAAAACTACCTGTTAGGTTTTTCTTAGATCTCAGGTTTAAATATCTACATTCCTTTAAATTAATTTTCTGTTGTTTAGAGAAAAAAAAAATAAAAACCCCACAGATTCCATTAAAGTGTATCTGATCATTTCATACAGAAAGTTTGTTTTAAGAACATGACAAGACAATTACTAATGAGCACCCAACATTCACCATTTATTGTGCCATCTTAGTCATCTGAGAAACAGAAAAATCAGTGGCGTAGCTCATCTTTCTCACAATCCATCAAAACTCAAAGGCTGCTCCCTGTGAAACAATAAATTTGAACTTGGTCTTGAGCCCAGTTTGGGTGAAGATTAAATTCTGACCAATACTCTAGGAGCAGTAGTGATTCTTGTGAAGTAACAACATAAAGTCTGCATTAATGTAATGTATCAACGGGACACTTGCTATTTTAGAAAAGTTATTCTTTACATTTGCAAAATTTTTAAACTTCATTGTGCTCAGTCACACCTGTTAGCATAAAACGTGAAATATTAAAATAGTACAAAACCTTTGATAAGTGACAGTAAAGATCAGTTTATAATAACTAAGACATCAAACTCTTGTATTTGTCTTCGTTTACAATTGCAACAAATTCCACAGAACCAATATCTCTGAAAATGAGTGCATGCTTCTGAAACATTTGATAATATGAATATTTCAGAAACATCAGTTTGAGTCTGCTCAATTGCAAAACAAAGGAAAAACTATTGACTTGCATGAGATAAGCATCTGCAGAGTCCACCATTATATTGTTGTTCACATAAGTTTCTTAAACCATGAACAAATGAGTAATTGTCTAATCTGGAATGTAAAGTGTAGTCATTTAGTGACATACAAAAGTGAGAATGAGAACAAACAGTAAAATAAAAACTGTCCTTAACACTAAGGCAATTGTATGCTGTGAGCATACAATTACAGTTCTGCATGGCTTTCTGCAAGAGTCTGTTTCTTAGACCATGCACTAGTTAGATGCACTGCCTTCCACCAATGTTCATTAGGATGTTCTGAATGACTTCAAAGATGTCCTTAAGTTCCTTTGTATAGTCTATGTTGAGGGCAAAAAGAAGGCCCATCAGCATGGAAATGGCACTTGAGACATCCCTCAGATTAGACAGGATTACTGCCGCCTCAAGGACAACCAACACATCGATGATGTCTTCTTTCACCATCACAATGCCAACTTTCATCCTCTTAGAAAACGTGTCTTCAATACCCGTCGGCTATAAAAGGGTTCAAAGACAAAAAAAAAAATTACACAATTACAAGTACACAATATCCCTTGTGCTTAAGAATTCATGTCTTTCCAAAGAAGAGCCATACTGATGCTTTGGATGATGGTGATTGGCTTTGGGTAACACTTAAAGTTTTTTCAGAATGAGATATGCACCCCCGTGTTACAAATCCATTTCTTGCTTTAAACAAAGACCATGTTCATAAATAACTGAGCATGTCTTCAATTGCAGAATTCAAACAAAATTTTCAATTTAAATGGTAAATGGCATGTATTTGTATAGCGCTTTACTAGTCCCCTAAGGACTCCAAAGCGCTTTACACATTCAGTCATTCACACACATGGGTGGATGACTGAATCGTGACTCAAGAGTTGACAGGTCGTCTTATAATCGGAAGGTTGCCGGTTCGAGCCCCGGCTCCGACAGTTTCAGTCGTTGTGTCCTTGGGCAAGACACTTCACTCGTTGCCTACTGGTGGTGGTCAGAGGGCCCGGTGGCGCCAGTGTCCGGCAGCCTCGCCTCTGTCAGTGCGCCCCAGGGCGGCTGTGGCTACAATGTAGCTGCCATCACCAGTGTGTGAATTTAAATCTAGTTATGCTAAATATTGGCTGTGCTCTAAACCAAATCTGGCTGAGAATACATGAAATTTGCAAACTGCAGCTACACTACAGGATCAGATTATGGCTCCATAGACAATGCTTCTTTAATCAGTTTATTGATTAAAGTTTATTTTTCCCCCTATATTAACAGCATGAAAAAAGAGCATATAGACATGGCTGGACAGGTTGCATAATTGGCACTGAATATCAACATCCACCTTTACCCAGCTGCCCAATGACTCTGGGCCAGTAACCTTTAATTGCTTACCCAGTCTACACAGTCTCTTTTCCAGGGTCCAGGACATTTCACCAAAGTATTGCCCCCCACAGCTGTAGCAGCCACTGCAGCCCCTTAAATATCCTAATATCTCTGCCATTACAATATACAATGTGAGAAATCAAACGTAAAGTTGAAGTGAACAGTACAGCAGCGAAATGTTAAAGACCCTGGTGAAGACATGAATAAAAATAAGACACTAATAATATCAATGCTAGCTTGCCAGTTAGTTTCTCTGAAACCTAGACCAAATCCAGTGTCAAAGATCTTGTAATAGTACATTTGGTGAGGAAAAAGTACACATGTACTATTGTTTCATAGATGCCACATGTTTCATTTAAAATCCACTGTGGTGCTGTCATTATTAAATTTACTAAAAGAAACAATGCTAACCTTCACAGTCTTGAAAGTGTGTGGGGGATCTTCCTTTAGAAAATAAGGTCCTCTGTCCTCTTCCTTTGTGTAGGGCTCTGGTCAAAGAAGTCAAAAAGAAAACAAAAACACTTTTTAAACAGTGTTTATGAAGCATGTAGACAGCTCCAAATTCACAGCTTTTTGATACATAATTCCATCAATATATGATTATCATTGGAGATTTTGAATCAGGCTTATCAGGACATTCAAGTAGAATATGATATCCAACCTACCACCAATATACATAGATTCTGTAAAAGTTACCTCACTAAATGTCCAGTTGTGAAATATGATCACAGACTTACTTATCAGCTTTCTTTCAATGAGTTCATCAGTTGAACTGGATAACCTAAAACTTAAACAAAGGAGAACATTTCGCAGTTGAACACTTACATCATCATTGAAGCATCTTATGAGCCTAGTTAGCCCTCCTATGCCGCTCTCTCTTTGTACAGCTCCACGAACCTCTCCATAATGGTCAAGCACAGCAAAAAGGAACCCTTTCAGGTCAACAGATGTAACGGTGCGTTCACACCGAACGCGATAGAGGCGGCCAGAGCGTCAGGTTTACATGTAAAGTCAATGGAAAGAGGCTGATGACACGCGATTGCGCGTCCGGTGAAAATTCTGAAGCAGATTTGCGTCGCGAAAACGCCAAAACGCCTGAAACGCGCGTCAGTGTAGCGCGTCTGGCGCGTTTGACTCGCGGAAAAAACCACGCGCGTGAGTTTTTGTGTTGCATTTTGTGCATACGCGTCTTTCGCCTCTACCGCTCGAGTTCGAAAAATTTGAACTCCAGCGTCAAATCGCGCCGCGTCAACCAATCAGGAGCCTGGTGACGTGGCTGTAACCAGGTCAAAGGGGCAGATTCAGCCAAAGCCCTTCATTCTTCAATGGAGGGAAGGCTAATCAACACCGTAGCAAACAACCCGGAGCTGTACGACACCAGCTGCTTTGTGTACCGAGACAGGAATATAAAGGACCGAGTTTGGAGGAAGAAATGTGAACAGTTCGGGCAACCTGGTAAGTTCATTCATTTCTCTTTTTACATTTTTCACTGACCCGGGGAAGCCGCACAAAAGCTAGCACGCCACCGCTAATTTCCCACTGATGTACAAAGACCGTTCTGCTTTTATGCATGCTGTCATGTTCAAGCGCTAGCTCGACAGCTGCCATCTAGCAAAGATACCGTCTGGCACAACTTCCTCCCACATCCCTCCCACATTTCCGGTTCACCCGCGTCAAAATATGCAATTTTGAGGCGCGGTGGATTTCTGTTGGACACGCGTCGAGGTGTGAATGTGCAGGCGTCAAATTAGGGGCGTTTGGGGCGTTTTCGCTCGCGCCTATCGCGTTCGGTGTGAACACACCGTAAGACGGGCAAATTCTGCTTCAACCTGAGCAATAGAAGAGGGGTGGAGAGTACAGGCAGAAAAAAAAAAAGATTCTTTGAGACCCAAATTTAAGCAAACCGTCATCTGAGGCCCATTAGAGAAAACACAAACACACAAAAGCAAACAAACAAAAAGATGCACTTTACCTGCCGTTCAGCAAACAAGGAAGTTCAGAGAACAATAAGCTCTGTCTTGAAATCTTTTAAAGTAGAATGATTGTGAAAATGACTTATGTGATGTAAAACTTTAGTAAACGTGCGATTAAAAGAACACTGAGTAAAAGGACAAGTAACAATTTCCTTATTCCTCAGATGTTTACCTTGATGAGCAATACTGTTTTAGTCCAACTGCCTCATTAAAGTTACACAACAGGCTTTTTACATTAAAGCCAGCAAGTCCATTACATACTCCCTTTTTAGATCTGAAAAACTGTGCACATTCTGTGTATATGTAGTGGACAGCAATTTACCCAAAAGAGTACAAAGTTTGCAAGTCCACCTCATTTAAATGACAAAGTCAAATGTGATCATCTAGACCTGTGAAAATAAATTAATGACAAACTTGCAGTTATGGATGTTATTACAACCACGAGAACCTAAACAGTCTGCTCCATTGCTTTTGTTAATGAATCATTTGTTGGTAACACGTCTGAATATTTATTTTATGCCACCTGCATGTGATCATGTGCCATATTACTTCTTAAGAAGTACCCTGACACTACAATCTTTATATCATTTGTTCTACAGAGCTATTAAGTTACAATATAATCTGTGGTGTTTCCAGTATGACAAAATGCACAAATTTGTAACTTACCATTTGACTCCACTGACAAAAATATATCCCCAGCATCAAGTTTGGCTTCACAGACCTAAAATAAAATTAAAAATATATGATATAATTATATTGTTTTTGCCATTTATTCATGTTTGCTAGTTTTCTGACATATAAACAATGTTAGTTTTGTTACAATACAGGGAATGCAGTTTAATTAAAAGTTAAATTATGCACACAAAAAAAAAAAACTTCTGCAGTATATCATGCCAAAAATCAGTGTCTCTTATTCCAATTATTTTATCACTAAGCTCTTTTAGTATGGAAACTCACACAATCTAGTCATACTGATCACAAGAGTTCAAAAATAAGTTAAAATGGTGAGCTGTTAATAAGCATGAAGCATTTCAGGGTAACAAATAACTGCACAATAGAATTAAAGCAAAAAATAAACACACTGGAGGACTATCTGATAAAAACTAATATAATGCTGGTTTGTAGACCATATTTTGTCTCAATCCTCAGTGCACTCTTGCAGCTTAGCATGCAGCAGTTAATAACAACTTAAGTGATTACATAGGGGTAAACAGATGACAACAAGCATCGGAGTCCTGCCAAAAAGTTATTTTTGAACCCAGCCAGTTATTGGAAATATTGCCAAAATGAACTTCCACCAAAATACAACAGCCTGTGAACTTGAAAGAAATTTACAAGTACAGAGACAATATGAAATAAGCTTTATTAATTAGCTGAGTTAGCTTGCTAATATCGCAACAGTGGTTGAGTGTACAACTTTAAAGCTAGCGGCACAATACTTGTGATTTGGTCAGTGCCAAATTAAACCCATTAAAAAGGCCATATGTTAGTTTATTAGGTCAAGTTTGGTCATGACACACAAGCTGGACCTTGTCGGCTAAAGTTACATTAGCTAAAGCAAACGCTTCGGTAAAAGAGAAAAACACACATCATGCCATAAATTCAAAACATGTTCCAACTTTTGTAGCTCTCTTTCCTTATAGTTATAACCAATGTTACTCACCTTGAAAGCATATTCCAAAGAAGACGATTAGAAAACGTCCAAGTAAAGTGAGCATGTCGTTAACCGCCAGTTCCCCATGATGCACCTCGGTAGCAGTCACGTGAGGCAGTTTTGAATCCTGCTGTGCTTAACTAACCCACATTGTCAAGTTCACATAAGTTGCTGATTTAGCTGGACATGAGTTTTCAAGTTAGCTTTTTTTTTGGTGTAATTGGGACGTTTTTAACTTGTAATTCTATGTTATAACAACAACTTCAGTCATCTATCGTCAAACTGATATAGAATAATATGTTGAAATAACAAACATCTAGAATTACATTTTACAGTGTATGCTCGATTCACATCCTGTTTTTGTTGTGCAAACCACCCATTGTCTTTGAGGCCTGGCACATTTGCTTTTGCAAACACATACAAACGCTGCAAATCTGTGTTTATTTGACAGTGTAAGACAAAAGCAGCAAAAATAAAAACTGTACCAAGAGTACAGTCTTAATGGCTCACTATACAAACAATCTGGAGACATAAATACTGACACGTGTAGGGCTGGGCTATATCATACCGATCACGGTAATACCGGTGTAATTTTGGGCAACGATAGGAAAATGAAATATTGCGATAGAATATGGGTAAAACGCGCATGCGCAGTGCATATGTTTACATAAGCACATGGCGGCGAGAAGAGAAAGTGGGTCGTTAAATGAAACGGATGAACCAGAATTGGTTTGTAGAAATGCTGCAACTTCAGTGGTGTGGAACTGGTTTGACTTTCGTCTGTCAGATACACAACAAAGCCTATTTTTGGTAGAGCATGCTAGCGGGCCGTCGTTATTACCTTGTTTTTGGAAAATACTGCGCACTTAAAATCAACCCTTTGATTTTTCTGAAAATCAACAGTGCCCCTTATAATCCCGCGTGCCTTATGTAACTCTGGTTGTTGTTGGGAATCAATCAGTGTAGAACGGTGCGAACAAACCACGGAGGCCCCAGAAACGTGCAATCAAACGTGAGTTTATTAACAGCCAGGAGAAAACATCAGCCCATGTCTTCTGACAAAAATGCACTTTGAGAACACTTATAAAGCAGTGGGGTACACGCCCCCCATGGCGTCAATTACAGGTCAAAAATACATTATGTACAGTCATTGTTTTGCAGAAAAGGGTACATCTTGTACATCTTTAATGGCTATAATCAGACATAGAACTTCTCATTTTACTAACACCTACCATATAAGGCAATAACCTTAAATCTGCAAAGTCTCTAAGGTCTAATTATTACCTCTAGTCATCTGTTACCAAGGAGAACAAAAGTACAGTGAGACACAAAAATGAGTTAAGGCCTCAGAGGCCACAGAGGCCTGGCACATTCCTAGATTATGTGTATTGTAAGCATGTATTGCAGTTATCCTTCTATGCTCTCATCTTTCTCAGCATGTATCACATGGACATCGCGCCAGTGAGGCTTAAAACCCTTAATGGAGAGAACATCAACTCTAAATCAGCACTATGCAATATGTATGAACTACTTCCGGTTATTCCTGTAATAAAAGTCAACGTAATAAAAGAATCCTTAAATGAACATCTTCAATAAACAACTTTAAGGCAATATCAATCCTGTAAAGAAATAGTATTAAATGGGATGATGCTGTAAAAGAATGTTATTAATGCAATTATAGCAATGCAGGTTATATGGCAGCAATAAAAGCAACTCTGTATCTCCACATTTCCCTCTTTTGACATTCCAGAAAAGGAATGTCACCACACCTTGTTGTATCACTCCTCAGCCCACTGCCTAGCGGCTAAGTTCACCAGGTACATTGAATCCCCCCGTTCGGGATTCGGAGCCCTAGCCATCATCTTTACCAACAATCCTCTGAGACAAGGAATGACACAACAACCACAGGTGACCAATATCCCTCAAAGTATGGTCAGAGAAAACATCACTGACATGGCCAAACCTTTCCATCGTCCAAACACGGATGCCATCCAGCTCTCCAGCGGGTTTTCAATACCTGAGTGCTCATGCATGGTTTTAGACAAAGTTTTCAGGCCCTCCAGAGCTTGGGTTACTGAGCCATCTCGGGCAGTGTTGTTGGGGATAAAGGTGCAGCACATGTCTGCGAACATGGCACACACGCCGCCTTTCGCGTCCCTGGTAAGGTTAAAGAGTATCAGCAGGTTGTAATGGACATAGCTAATGCGATCCACTTTCTTATTAGGGGTCACCCAAATCAATATGCTTTCAAATCCTAAAGCTACTTGGTCTGCCAGCTTATACTCGTTTGGAACTCCCCTGGGCACTCCTATCGAGTCTATCCAGGTCGGAGAGTTTAACGTAGGGTCATATGCATGTGTGCCCTGGGTCCCTCTTTTTGCCAAAATGTTTCTCTTACGTCTGGCTGCTAAAGTACGTGTATTGTGTCCCTGATGCTCTCCAGCTGCTACCAGCTCCTGCACACTTAATGACGTCACACAAATCAAACGTGAATGAGCTGGTAGACCCTTTAACATAATTCAATTCTATGCCATGATTCATGCTGAGACACTCATCACCTTTACCTGACACCTCGCGCTTTAGTCTTTTCACCGATCCTGTTTTAGCAACTACTGTCTCAGGAAGTGCTGTGCTGGACTGGCATCTGCGCCTGACCAATTCACAAGGTGCGCACTGCAAAAAATACACAAGAAAACATGCGGCCGCAATCATTATCAATACTCAAAAGATACGTAAAATCAAATACAACATTGGAATACACCTCCTGTCTCTGCGCCCCTCGGGCTCAGGCATCTCCATGATGTTATGTGGATTTTAGCTTTAGCCTAGACCTTCACTCTTTCTAATGTTCTTTTCAATTTGTTACCACTCCTTTTTGGTGACGCGGTGACCTTCTGCGATGCTCTTCTTCTTTCTTCGGCCTCCCAGGTAGACTACTGGTTGGCCCGTTGCACAGGTGAGAGGATTTATTCTGCCTCTGTTTGTTGACACCTGTGTTGGTTGAAGACGAGTCTTCCTCAACCAAGCTCTCATGTGCTGGTGCACACTGCGACCAGTGAAACCAAGTGTCGCCTTTCCCTTTAAGTTGAACTGCTGTAGGCGTCCTGGCAATCACCTCATAAGGACCAGTCCAGCGTGGCTCCTTTCCAAAGACCACCCTCTTTTCCTGGGAACAAGCCTCCTGTTGGGCCCGTCTGACCTCCTCCCACATATTGATACCTGCTTCCTCTTCAGCAGTTACCTGCACCCTATGCTGTTGTCCTTTATAGCCTGCTGCTCCCTTTGCGGCTTCATCCGCTCTCTGATTTCCTCCTGTAACCCGCTCAGGTGCGTTCGCCTCCCCTGCAGCGGCGCTGCAGACCGCGCCCCGCGGCACGCATTGACCAGGTAAGATACATGTTTGGGCAGAATTTTGCAAATATCTATTTTTAATTTTTCAGTAGCATAGTGTTTTTTACCAATTAATTTTTAAAAGTCAGGTCAAGGATCCAAAAGCCCAAAGGCGATATAAGGGTGGCGGCTCACAGCAGTTTTTGTTTGCTACATGGATCATTTTAGTTCAGCTGGGTGTCTTTGCTTTTGTTATATTTCTTGAAGAGTTCAAAATGTGTTGATTACATAAAAAATTCTAATTTTCTCTGTAGCACTTCATGGATTTAGGCAACACACCTTAGTTGTTCACATAAAGCATAAAAAAAAACAATATATACAGTGTTATCTTAATTTTAGATGTCAAAAAGTATTTGCGGCTCCCAGAGTTTTCTTTTGCGTTGAAATCGCATCCAAATGGCTCTTTGGGTGTTAAAGGTTGCAGACCCCTGTCCTAGACAAACGCTACACAGTGTCGTCCCGCAACTATTTTTCTATTGTTGCACTACCTGCTCTATACACGCAGTGTCGAGCAACGGTGGAGACGGAATTTCAAGCGTCTAGCCTCACAATACGTAAGCAAATATCATAATATGCGTCAGTTACTTGACTTCTATAACACTTAAAAACCGTCCTCACCGTCTCACACTCTGTGTTTCCTGCTGTTTTTCTCCTCGTACACGTCTCTGAAACATCCAGAGTACATTCTGTGCTAATCTCACTGAGCAGGCGTACAGGCACAGCCAAATGTCTCTAATCTTTGCCCTAGAAACAAGTCTAATATTTATCTGTGTCTGTAAGCGAGTTTGCATTGACCCTCAAAAGACTGAATGCCAACTCTCATGAGCACATTTGCAATGTGTGTATGAAAATAATTATAAAGCTCACAAAATACCACTAATAAAAGGCCGGTTAGAATAATGTATTTCCCACAAATCACTGCCTCTGTTTGTATCTCTGTCACTGCAGGACCAACGTGGATCGAGAAGTCAGCGCTCTCAGGAGGCTGACAATTTTGTTGAAGAAAGAAGTGGAAGAAAAAAATACAACCGTGACGAGTTTAGGGAAGCTTTCACAGTAAAAAAATTTTTCCCAAAAATGCATCAGGTCATCCACACCGGAGAGAGACCATTCAGCTGTGGAGACTGTGGAGAGTCTTTTACCAGGTCTGGAAGCTTAAAAAGACACCAACTAATCCACACTGGAGAGAGACCGTTCAGCTGTGGAGACTGTGGAAAGTCTTTTACCAGGTCTGGAAGCTTAACAACGCACAAACTAATCCACACTGGAGAGAGACCGTTCAGCTGTGGAGACTGTGGAAAGTCTTTTATCGAGTCTGGAAGCTTAAAAACACACAAACTCATCCACAGTGGAGAGAGACCGTTCAGCTGTGACGAGTGTGGAAAGTCTTTTACCAGGTCTGGACACTTAAAAACACACAAACTCATCCACACTGGAGAGAGACCGTTCAACTGTGACGACTGTGGAAAGTCTTTTAAACGCATTTCACACTTAAAATCACATCAGCTCATCCACAGTGGAGTTAAAGCGTACACCTGTGATCAGTGCGGAAGAGCTTTTACTCACAGTAACAGCTTACAGAGTCATCTAGTTACCCACTCTAGAATTAAGGCGTACAGCTGTGACATTTGTGGAAAAACTTTCAGCCTGATAGGGAGCCGAAATACACACCTACGCATTCACACCAGACATGATGTGTACAGCTGTGATCAGTGTGGTAAACAGTTTACCACAAACACAGATTTACGACATCACATGTTTACCCACACTGAGGAACGACCTTATAAATGTGACCTGTGTGAGAAGACTTTTAAATCTCCACGTTACCTGAAAACACACCAGCAGATCCACACCAGAAAGACTCTACAAGTGCAGTTACTGTGAGGTATGTATTTATATTTTTATCTTGTCAGCCCAACTGTTTGAAACAACTCTGCTCATCAAAGTGTGTTAGCATCTTAGCAATTCTACTGCATGGAAAGGCAGCTGTGAATGATTATTCAGACTCTAATCACAGGTTTTTAGGGATAGTGTTTGAGAATTGTGTTATTGTTATTGTAGCATTAAACTAGTATTACTTTAATGTTTTTACTCTTATTGTTTTTATAGCACATTAAATTGAGCTGAGTGTGATAATGTAAACAGTAAAATGTAGTTGGACTTTGGCAGAGATGCTCTTTATTTCAGGTGACGTTCAGGATAAAAATGTTGAAGGACTGACTTACACTGTCTTTGTGTTTTTGTTTAGAAGCAGAGCGACACAGATGGATCAAGTTCTCAACCCTGTCGTCCCTGTGGGAAAGACTTTTGTTGTGACCTTTGTGGAAAAACTTGAAGTCATTGAAGGACTCTGAAAATACATCAACGTAGACACACTGGAGACAAAATGAACTACTGTAAAGAATGCGGGAGAGGCTTCACCACTTCAAAGGACTTCAAACAATATGAACTCCTTCACAGTGGCGTTAAAAAGCATGTCTGCGATCAGTGTGGGTCATCCTTCATCAGTGCACGTCAGCTTGAAAAGCATAAACGAGTCCACACATGAGAGAAACCATACAAGTGCAGACACTGTGACAAAACCTTTTCACAATCATGTGCTCATACTAAGCATGAACGCAGACACATGAAAGAGAACTTCATCTGTGAAAGAGTTTGAGTAATCTCAGTTCATACTCCACTCAGAAACGATTCCATGTTACAAATAAACTGTTATGTCTTGATTCCCGCTTTTACGTTAATCTTGTAAACAGTACATTTGAATAACGACTGAAACCGGCCCAATGAATGAACAATGGGCTGTGAGGTCAATTTCTTCATCATTAATATGCAAATTCTTATGAGCATTGATCAACAACCACTGGTCAATGGCCATGAGTACCATTCACAGAGTAAAAATTTGCATAATGATTATGAAGTTTACTGTTACCAATGTTCAAAAACATTTACTAAATTATCTTCTCTGTGCAAACATCAGCGTGATGCAGGACTGAAATCATTGCCATCTCTGGATCACAGTGAATCTGCAGAGACAGAAAGATCCTCTTCTGGTTTCAGGGTCAGACTTAAACCCTTGAGATCAGGCTCCACAGAGTTCAGGTGGAGTCTTCTGTAAAGATCTGATGAGGCAGCTCTGAATGAAAATGTGCCTCTTGTTACATTTTAAGCTTTCTAAACTGTTCTACTGTAGTGTTTGTGTTGAGTGGTTCGCTTTGTTCCAGCAGTTTGATTAAGAAATCTGTTTCCTGTTATATTTTTATTGAATGCATTGATCCATGTGTTCTGCAGTTTTTTTTTCAGCTTGTTTGTGTAATGAAATCCTGCAACAATTAAACCAAAATTTTATATGTTAAATAAAGAAATGGTTTACTGACAAAGAGTTTGAGCCGTGATGTCATTTCCTGTATATCAGAGCAACACCTGAAGTGACCAATGTTTAAAGTCGGAGTCAAATTTTGTGTCAGCATGACCTTGTGAAAACTGCTTGGCGATGCTTCACTACGTTATCTGCTAACTGTTAGGGTGTAGAAGGACGAAACTCCCAGGGTGACCAGTGGCAGGAGCTTCCTGATGCAGAGAGTTGAGTGTGGGGGATATAAAAGAGAAGCTGAGGCATCCCAAGGTTAAAGCTGGCATAACTGAACTTTAATGTTTGATGTGTGTTTTGGCTCTCCTGCACGCAGTAATTAATAGCTTGAACACAGCAGAGCTTGATATAAAGACCTGGGTGACAACTAACTTTATGCTGCTGATTATACTTAGCCCTAAAATACCTAGAAATATGGTATCTAACCAGATACTTGCTCTGGATGGCATTACCTTGGCCTCCAGTAACACCTTGGAGTAATATTTGACCAGGACATTAAACAAATATTTAGGGCTGTGTGATGAACCAAGTTGAAAAAGCAGAAGGAGTCACAAGAAGTATTAGAAAAACAAAGTTTTCATTCATTTAACCCAAATATTATATTTACAAAAGTAATTAATGTTAAGCTCATAAAAAATGTCAAAGAAACAAAACTGAACTCAGGCAAAGAACTGCAAACTTAACAAACCAAATGAGTGCACAAAGAAATATAACTGACCTAAACAAACATAACTGACCTAAACATGAAATGGCACAGAAGGGTAAATATATTGTCTGAGGAGGAGTTTGTGTGTTGTATAGAGCGCTTTGATACTCCGGGAGAGTAGAAAAGCGCTATATAAGAATCAGTCCATTTACCATTACCATGAGTGACCAAAGTGTCTCTATTGTTGGGGAATTCTCTATTGAGTTGTGAAAGCTGCTTGATGTCTCAATATAACTGAAATATAACTGACCTAAACAAACATAACTGACCTAAACATGAAATGGCACAGAAGGGTAAATATATTGTCTGATCAGACCACTATGACACACGAGGATTTTTTCCTTTCCAGTCACCTTTCTCACTTACTATGTGTTAACTATGTGTTAATCTCTGTCTCTCTTCCACAGCATGTCTTTATCCTGTTTTCCTTCTCTCACCCCAACCGGTCACAGCAGATGGCCCCGCCCCTCCCTGAGCCTGGTTCTGCCGGAGGTTTCTTCCTGTTAAAAGGGAGTTTTTCCTTCGAACTATCGCCAAAGTGCTTGCTCATAGGGGGTCATATGATTGTTGGGCTTTTCTCTGTATCTACTGTACAATATAAAGCACCTTGAGGCTACTTTTCTGGTGATTTGGCGCTAGATAGATACAATTGAATTGAATTGAATTGAATTGAATTTGTTCTTTAGTATTTCTAAAGGGTTAAACTGCTTCCTCACATCTGCTTCATGAATATGAAGGGTTGTAGTGGGAGAAGGTGGTGTGAAATCCTCATAGGTGTGAAGTGAGGAGGTTGCTCCTGTGGGTGAAGTCTTTCATAGCATCTGTTGTGGTGGTAATGGGGAAGGTGGGGGGATGGGGTTGCTGTAGCTGGAGCTGGCTGTAGCTCAGGAGGTAGAGCAGGTCACCTACTGATCGGAAGGTTGGAGGTTCGATCCCAGGCTCCTCCAGTCTGCATGCCAAGTATCCTTGGGCAAGATACTAACCCCAAGTTGCTCTCCGATGCATCCAGCGGAGTATGAATGTGTGTGAGTGGAGTTAGAAAGCACTCAGTATAGAGGTATTGCTTGTGAGAATGGGTGTGACTGGGTGAATGTGGCGTGTTGTATAGAGCGCTTTGAGTACTCCGGGAGAGTAGAAAAGCGCTATATAAGAATTAGTCCATTTACCATGAGTGATGGTGATGAAAGTGCCTCTATTGTTGGGCAATTCTCTATTGAGTTGTGAAAGCTGCTTGATGTCTCATCAAACCGGCAGTAAAAGTCGTTGAGGGCGTTGGCCAACAGTGGAGTGGGGCTGTGTGCTTCCTGAAGTGAAAATCTGGCATTTAAAGATGAATGGGAATGACTTGCTCACAGCTGACTAATGAACATTTGCATGCATGCTTAAGAACTGCATTGACCCCATTTCACCCAAGCTTTAAAATTCTGCCTTCAAATATCAGAGGTGTAGTCATCTGTGTCCATATTTTCTCCAGCATACGGGGGATTCCCATCATAATAAATCTTTTGGTAAGAGGTGATAAAGAACCTAATCAAAATTTTCCATCCAAATTCCCTCCATCTTTGTGAGGTAGTGCATTTCCATTGTTCTTTCCATATTTGAGTCCATTCATCCTGTGTTATGCACACTCCTCCCTCCTTCTCCCATAATATCTTATTTGTAAAAAATGTATACAAACAGGAAATGTGTTTTTTGTTGGCATCACCACTAGGGAAGCACCAATATCGATACTGGTATCTGGTATCGGCCTCGATACCACATTTTCTAAAGTACTCGTTAAAAGTCCCCCGATACTGGGGACTGATACCACGGTCTGAGACCTGTCTATGTTTGAGTGGCATGTAAGGGGTCAATCACAGGTGCCGAGTGCCCGCCCCCAGGCCCCGGCTGCAGCTCGGAGCTGGGAGAAGGCGAGACAAGTGAGCCGTGTGGAACTATTTCAAAGTGAACAGAGACGCGAAAACAAAGGCGGACTGCATATAGTGCTCAGCTCAGCAAACAGTTATCCTTTGTCCTCCCTGGTGAACATGATGTGAGGAATCTTAGTACTCTAAAGTGTTATCCCAGTTACATTTTAATCTTTTTGTTCACCGGGGAAATAGTAGTATTTGTTAGTAATCCTTGAATATAACAGAGATTTCTGCAACTTTATATTACAACTTATAGAGCAGCAAAATGTAATCTTATATTTAAAACACTGACAGGATGTTCAAGTCAGTGCAGTACTTCTTGTGTTTCATAACCACCAACCATCTACAACTACAGACATAAGTAATTAGAGTTTAATTATCAAAAGACGAACAAATAAATAAAAAAAAATTGAAGTTGGACCTGGGGCTTAGCTGCACTTCTATGTAATAGCAATTTCAGCCACAAGGTGGAGCAGTGAGTCAGAGTAACCTTTATCTAATCAAGGAAAGAGCGCATTCTTATTTACAGTGGCGGAAAAACAAAAGCACTATATAAATACACATTAGTTACTTACAGTGAAAAATTATTCACAAGAAATGACGGCTGCCACTTTCCCCAAATTCAGACCATGTAATCCTCAAAGAAGGTGCAAGAAACCATAGAGCTGCATGTCAGACTTACCAGGCCTCGTTTAGCACATTAAATATTAAAGTTCTCTAGCATATCGAGACTATCTCTACACAGCATAATATAATCCATATGTACGGGGTACGACCCCCCCCTTGGTTGTGGCGTGTGGATATTTCTTTAAGACACTAGTAAGTATGTGTGATATCCTGACATTATGAATTGTAAATGTAGCTAATTTTGTAATATTTTTCAATTTTTCTTCCTTCATTTAATATTTCTGTCATGTTGTTTTTGTTGTTGTATTTAGTTTTTTTATCTGTGTGTACTTTTTTAGTCTGGATGAAAAAGTTGGATATAGCTAGCTGAGAGAGAGAGAGACTGAGAGAGAGCTTCGTCCATCGGGCTGTCAGGATGCTGACCATCTCTGAATCGAGAAGGGGGGCCCAAGGGTACATCTTTTGCCATCCTACAATGCTGTGATTGTAGCCATTCCCCACTTTCTGTGAATGGTACTCATGGCCATTCATCAGTAGACTTTGATTAGTTGTCATTGATCAATGGTCATAAGAATTTGCATACTAACAATCATGGAACTAACCCCCCAGCACATTGTTCATTCAGTGGGCTGGTTTCCTTCACTATGTAAATGTACTGTTTATAAGGTTGGGGAAACCTGCAGTCAGCTGAGACTGAAGAAGTCACTTGGATGAGTGACGAAACATTTCTCCAACTGAAAATGTCCAGATGAACAGAATCAACCTTTTGGGATTTCCTTTTGGATTTTCCCTTTTGGGATTCCATTAATGTGGGGGGGGGGCTGGTTGACCTCTGTTGACCTCTAGAAATTTTTGTTAATATCTTTAAAATTATAGCGGCACAAACGTTTGATACCACTTTTGTTGGATTTGAAGAAGGTGTGTGTGTGTGTGTGTGTGGGGGGGGGGCGCAACTTCACTCACATCCTGTAGCAGCAGAAAAGGCTAACATTGTTATTTTTTATTTATTTATTTATTTATTTTTATTGCCACTGTACATATTTATTTACATTGCCACTCTGTACATTTCAGACATATCAGGCAGGGATTTACATTAAAGGCATAGTTTCATCCAACAATATTCATTTTATCACAAAAATATGGAATGGAAATTACTGTTTGCATTGTTAAACAAAGCTTTATATCCTAGAAAGAAACACAGTGCAAAAATCAAAAATAAAAAACACAACCTGGCTAGAAAACCACATGCACTAAATACATGCTTTTTTTTCCCTCCTTCCCTTTCTTTCCTCTCCCCCTCCTTTTTGCATAAAATATAATTACCATAATATAAACGATCATATATCTATGTCTGTACATATACATTTAGATGCCCAAATAAGTAAATACAAAGGAGGGGAGAGAAGAAGAAAAAAAAAAAAGTACCGGTTTGGTACTGGTACCCAATAAAACCTAAATGATACCCATAATATGAAAATGAAGTTCAAGCAGATCCCATGAAACTTGGATTACACACACACACACACATACAAACACACACACACACGCACACTGCAGCACTGACCTGCAACTTTCAGGTCCACTTGTTTCTTCATCAGGATGTTTCCCTCCCCGCTGTAGACAGTGCAGGTGTAGGGGCCTCTGTCAGAGGTGGGTAGTAACGAGTTACATTTACTCCGTTACATTTACTTGAGTAAGTTTTTGAAAAAAATGTACTTTTTAAGTACCTTTTTTGCACAATACTTTTTACTTTTACTTGAGTACATTTATGAAGAAGAAACGGTACTTTTACTCCGCTACATTTGCAAAATTCGACTCGTTACTTTAAAAAAAAAATTAGTTTAACACATTAGATAACATGCCGTCAGTGGCGTTTCCGGTAATTTTTTTTTACCAATGAGACGTGGCCATACAGTCACATGACCAGTTTGAAACCGTGGCGGGCAGAGCGGCCCAAGCGTTTCAAAGTAGCGGACACACGGAAAGAAGAAATGTGACGGCAGAGTCTACGCTAGAGCTGAAGAGGACGAACATCTTTGGCCTCACATACAAAGAATGTTTCGCTTAAAAGCAGCACAAAAGAACAGCTATGTCTGCAGTGTCGGTGTCTTCAGTGAGAGCCGAAACAAACCAGCATGAAACAACTCAACTCGTTTGACCTGAGGAAACGGTAAGTTTTCTCTAAATATCTTTTTAGCTGTGGTTAGCTGGATGTCAGTCGGCCCTACGTTGTAGTGAGATAAGTTTGTGGGTGTTTTGTGCAGCTTCGGCTGTCTTTTTAGCTGCTCGCTGGTTAGCTAGCGTGAGCTATAAGCTAACAGCTAGCCTGGTTAATGACGCTAGAGTTCAACGCACATGCAAACAGCTCGTCTCTACTGCTTTAACTGTTAAAACAGAACACAATACTGCGACTGACAGGGTTTATTATGTGAAACAGCAGCTTGTTTAGTTTAAACAGTCTGCATTAAGCTGGGCAAACACTGCGAGTTTTTTCAGTCACGTTATTCCGCTCCTGCTCAAACTGTACAATTAAATCGCACGGGTTAGAAGTTCATAGGTCATGATGCAGGGTCTCACACTATACGGCCTGATGCTCTGATGCGACCTGAGTGCTCAAACTGTGTGTCCATAACATGAAGTTTATCATACAAAATCAGTCACTCGCTCTCCCTCTCTGTCTTTCACTCACACAGACACACATCAATCTGCTAAATTACTAATGAAAAACATTGACCAGGCAGCTGTGATTGAGCAGCAATGTCCATCCAACTCTTGGTTGTTGTAGTCGTGGATTTCAAACTGGTTTGATTATCATGCGACCATACGATTGATGATTGGGAGCTGGTCGTGAGGTGTTAGCTGCTTTTTGTTATGCCGGGCTCACACTGTGCGATTTTTGGCCCATTTTGAGCCGATTTTTGAGTCGTGCGACCGTTTTGGCGATCGGCCCGATTTTGGCCTTCATCGTACATCATGTAGTGTACGTGGGGTAACGAGAAGCGATTAACACCTCACGACCAGCTCCCGATCATCAACCGCTTGGTCGTGAGGATTTCAAACCTGTTTGAAATCCTTACGACCGTCGTGAGGGTGTCACCGCAGCTTCTCACACTGCGCACGCGCAAACACAAATGTCAGCGAAAAAGACGGTGCAGCAAGGCAGTGCAGCGTGTGATATGGACACAAGCGATGGAGGCACAACTTGTAGAACTATGGCAAGCTCACCCGAGCCTTTTCGATGTGGCCTCACAAAATTATCACGACCACAACAACCGTGAAAAGAGTTAGATTTACATTGCTGCTCAATCACAGCTGCCTGATCAATGTTTTTCATTAGCAAATTAGCAAAGTTGATGGTGGTGGTGTGCGTGTCTGTGTGAGTGAAAGACAGAGAGGGAGAGCGAGCGACAGATTTTCTGTTATAACCTTCATTTTATGGACGCACAGTGTGAGCACTCAGGTCGCATCAGAGCATCGGGTCGTATAGTGTGAGACCCTGCATCGTGACCTATGAACTTCTAACCCCTGCGAGTCAATCGTACAGTTTGAGCAGGAGCTGAATCGCGCAACTGCAAAAATCGCAGAGTGTGAGCCCGGCATTACCCCATGTATACTACACGATGCACACATGATTAAGGCAAAACACGGCCGATCCCCAAAACTGTTGCGCGACTGAAAAATCGTTTCAAAATGGGCCAAAAATCGCACAGTGTATGGGCAGCTTTTGGAGGCTAGCTCCAAACAAACATCTGCAGCTTGGCAGTGTATACAGCACTATAATGACCAGACCTAATTCTTTTGAAAACCTTACATCTTTCCACAGGTCTCCACTTCATCAGACATCACCTAGACACAGAGCTGGATGAGGCCAGGACAAACAGCAGCCTAACCGACGAAGATGATGGATTCATGGGGTCAGGAAAGCCAGAAGCAGAGGAACTGGAGAGGTACCTTTCGTGTCCATTCACTGGAGGTGTGGATCTATTGCATGGCTTTCCTCACATGAAGAAACTGTCGATCAAAGTCAATACAGCTCTTCCTGCATCTGCAGCCTGTGAGAGACTTTTTAGTCATGCAGGACTCCTGTTCACTGCCAAACGGTCACAGCTTCACAGCAAGAACCTTGAGAGCCAACTGCTGTCTGATTTGATGTTACAATTAAAAATGTTTGTGTTTTTATCTGAAGAGTTTATAAATATCTGGTTTCCACTGTATATTTGATGAATGTCAGCACAAAGAGGGAGAGAGAGGAACAAGAGCAGGTGAGACAGACATGTTAGTCAAATGGTTGTTTTACCAAAAGTATCACCGTATCATAGGAACTCATGTATCTCGTACCTAGTGTTTCTTTTTAGGTTTGTTATTTTTCAAATTCTATATTTATTAAGTTATGCAGGCTTGTTTGCACAACAAGGCTAAATAATTATATAAACTTTTCTGAATCTAAATAGTGTACTTTGGTAGAATTAAAAAATAAGTGTAGTGCAGGTCTATGATGGTTTTTAGTGCTACTATCATCTAGTTCTGGTTCTAGTTCTGTCTTGGTTAAATCCTAAGTAGTCCTGATTTTGAACTGTTGTAGTCCTGTTTTAATTCCAGATCAGTTCTGGGTCTGGTTGAATTAGGGTTTAGTCCCTGTGTCTTGATACAGCCCTGATTTTGCTCTGCCTTGCTGCTTAATTTAAAAACTAGTTTAAGGTGTCCTGCATATGTGATATATATTTTTCCCTATATGAAGTCATTCTTTTTTTTTAACAAAACTGAAAACAGAGGCAATTGATCTTTCAGCTGACGCTGAACCACCATTTCACTGAAGAAACAATTTATGGTAAAGTGAGCCGTACACATATGTACATCCACGTAGTGGAAATTTGTATTTTTCTTTTATAATTAGTTTTACTCTGATTTCAGTGTTTATTTGTGAGTGTAGTTTTTACATTTTTACATATTACATTGTGTTAATCCACTGTCTATACTTCAGGGTATTTTAGTATACAAAATAAGTTTTGTTAGAATGCCTATTCTTATGGAATTTTAGCACAGATGTGTTTGTTTTTTTTGTTTGTTTTTTTTTGTTTTTGTTTTATTCCTGCTGTCCGCCTTGGGAATAAACTTTTCCTGATTATACCTGTTGCATCTCTGTGTCATTTTTTTCTGATTTACTTAATCCCTCCTTGTATTTAAAAGAACCACCCCTAGTATGACATTCTGGCGCATCAGCTGCAGTCTGTTATGTTGAAGTTGCCTCGTTCTAATGTTTTCTCTGAGGCTGCTGTAAATGTGAATATATTCACTGTGGGTTTTGCTTGAAAAAGCTTTATGTTGTGAAAAACTGAAATCGTGAAATTAGAATTGTTGTGCCTTATTTTGTGGATCTTTTTACATATATTCCTTTTGAAAATACTAAAATTTGTGTAATTATTTATTTTTGATTGTCTGATAGCATTTATTTATAAAATAAATCGGACATTTCGAACAGTTACTCGCTAAATACTCTTACTTGAGTAGCCTTTTCACCAAGTACTTTTTTACTCTTACTCGAGTAACTTTTTTGACGACTACTTTTTACTTTTACTTGAGTAATAATATTTTAAAGTAATGATACTCTTACTTGAGTACAATTTTTGGATACTCGACCCACCTCTGGCCTCTGTCCCAGTCCCAGTCTTGCTAACTGGTTAGCAACATCCCCCAAGAACCCGAAGAGTAGAGTCCTGGCCCCTAGCCCTGCCAGTGTAGCAGAAATGATGACGATGATGATAGCAGCAGCAGCCGTTCTTCTCTGCGTGAGTAGCTTAATGTTGTTCGTGTGTAATTTACGTTGAGTAGGCTAACCACGCTATTACATTAATGCATGTAAGGTGAACTAGCAAACACTGTCGTAGTTACATGCGGCTGTCTTCTTGTTTGATGGCAGATACTCCCTTCACCCTGGCCAAAAAGCCTAAAATGACCAAAGAAAAAGTGGAAAACAGTTAAACATGAGAGGTTTTTGGACAAAGTTTGTGTTTTTTCCATTGTTTAAGCACTGCTTCCAGCCAAGAGTGATACCATATATGCCCTATAGCTGCAGAAAAGGCTAACATTGTTATCTGTTTACAAAAAAACAGCTACAAATGAGAGGTTTTTGGACAAAGTTTGTGTTCCCCATTCTTTAAGCACCGGTTCGAGCACCGTTTAAGCACCGGCACCGTTTCAAAAGTACCGGTTTGGTACTGGTATGGGATAAAACCTAAACGATACCCATCCCTAGGGAAGAGCTCAGTGAGGCAATTGAAAAAGACTTCTGGTCTGCCTCAAAGCAATTCTGGCAAACAGTCAAGTGACTCAGGAGGGCAAATAAGTGCTCTACACACACAGTATATACTGAGTAGCGATGTGCAAAGCAGCCAGTATTTGTATCTGTTGAGGGGGGAAAACGTGTGTGTGTTCCTTCTTTTTCCCTTCAGGCTTAGAGGGAACATGTTCAGAACATGTTCCCTCTAAGCCTGAAGGGAAAAAGAAGAACACACACATGTAAAGGAAGCACTCAGAACACGTGGTTATCCTAATTGGGCATTTATAAAGTCAGCAAAGATGCACAGAAAAGAAGATCCGACACCAGCGAGGGAGGATAACAAAGACAGACGCAACAACATTGTCATCCCCTATGTAGCCGGTGTATCAGAGAAACTCAGGAGAGTTTTCTCCAAACACGACATCCCAGTGTACTTCAGACCCAGCAACACACTCAGACAGAAACTGGTTCACCCTAAAGACAAAACTCCAAAACACAGACTTAACAACGTGGTGTATGCTGTACAGTGCAGTGAGGAATGCCCAGACCTCTACATTGGAGAGACCAAACAGCCACTTCACAAGCGCATGGCACAACATAGAAGAGCCACCTCCACAGGACAAGACTCAGCAGTTCATCTGCATCTTAAGGATAAAGGTCACTCTTTTGAGGATGCCAATGTTCACATTTTGGACAGAGAGGACAGATGGTTTGAAAGAGGAGTGAAAGAGGCCATCTATGTCCACTGTGAGCGACCATCTTTGAACAGAGGCGGTGGTTTACGACACCAACTGTCTGCCATCTATAATCCAGTTTTGAGTTCCCTCCCCAGACGCCTTAATGCCCACTCACATCCTGGGCCATCTGACCTCAGGAATTCACATGACAAGGTGGGGCCAGGTTTCACAATGAGCTCACCCGAAACCCTGGCTGATTAGGTCCCACACCCGCTTTCACACCTTGGCTCATGTGATTAGAGGATCACCAGGGGGTCCTTTGTCCCTCTTTGGGGGGAAACTCCCACTTGGTTTAAATCTGGGACTCTCGGCCATTTGACCTTAGAACTGAAGAAGCTTCTCGGATGAGAGGTGAAACGTCTTCAAGCAACTTAAAGAAGTCCAGACGCTTTTCTTTGCAAACTCCTTTGATTACGATGACCTGGATGACTGAGAACCTTCACAGACACGTTCCACAGCCTTGGTGCCACAGACTGAAAGGCTCTGTCACACTTAGTCTTTAGTCGTGTGCAGGGAACAACTAACACATCATGAGTCCGTGAACGGAGACAACGAGAAGAAGTTGAGATAAATAATCTAGGACGTGATCATTTAGTGTCTGTGTGTTAAAACAAGAATTTTGAAACAAATCCTGAAATTTATTGGGAGCCAATATAAAGAAGATTAAATAGCAGTAATGTGAGCTCGCTTGTTAGAACATGTTAGTCGTCTGGCTGCAGCATTTTGTATAACTTGGAGGTGAGAACGACATGATGTGTCCAGGCTGGTAAACAGGACATTACAATAATCTAAACACGATGACACAAATGTATGAACAGTTTTTTCCAGTTCAGCCGAGGAGACCATATGTCACAGTTAGAAATGTTCCTTAAATGAAAGAAACAGGAACAAGACAGATTTTATATGTGAGTTGAAGCCCAGAGAAGAATCAAATATTCCACCAAGATTTTGAATGTTGGACTTAAAGTTGAACAAAAAGAAGCAAGAACCAATTTATATTTGTAGTTCATGAGGAGCTATGATCACGGTCTCAGTCTTGTTGGTGTTTAAGACAAAGTATTTGCTACAGAGTGAATCAGTCCCCTGATTTAAGCAGTGGACTAGGGTGGATAGTTTATTGAGCTGATGAGGCTGAATGTCATTGGCATAGAAATGATAAGAAATGTTATTAAAAGACTGAATAATGCCATCTAAAGGAACCATGTAAAAAGAAAATAAAAATGGACCCAAACTAAACCCTGTGGAACCCTGCAGGTTAGGGAGGCAATGTTAGAGGTGAACTTGTCCTATGAAATTAGTAAAAGCCATTAAAACACAGAGCCAGATACACCAGCCAAAACCTGAAGTATATTAAGTAGGATTTTATGGTCAATATTACAGGAAATGATTACAGAACAAAAATCCCTGCATTAGAAACCATTAAAAGATCATTACAGACCTTCAAGACTCAATAGACTCAATAGATGCTGCTTTTGAAAGCCAGAGTGCAACGGGTCAAAAATCTGTCATTTGCATAGTAAAGAGCTGAACTCATTTTCTAACATTATTTCTAATAATTTTCTAACAAATGGCAATTTTGAAACAGGCTGATATTCACCAGCAGAGCTGGCATCAAGATTCCAGTGTTTCAATAGAGGAGTGAACTCAGTGAACTCGTAAGCTGGAGAGGAAATGGCGTGTCACAAATTTAGAGGATCATCATTTAGCCTGGAGAAATAGTTTGCTGCTTTATAAGAAAGCCCTCCGCAAAGCCAGAACATCTTACTATTCGTCACTGATTGAAGAAAATAAGAACAACCCCAGGTTTCTCTTCAGCACTGTAGCCAGGCTGACAAAAAGTCAGAGCTCTACTGAGCCAACCATCCCTTTAACGTTAACTAGTAATGACTTCATGAACTTCTTCACAAATAAAATTTTTATCATTAGAGAAAAAATTACCAATAATCATCCCACAGATGTACAGCTGCAGTACACAGTGTGTGTATGAGGCATGTTGTATGTTTTGAAGAAAGTCTTTCAGACTTGAAGTCTGCTGACTGTAAAATAAATAGCATGTCAGGGGTAATACAGAAACCCTTAATCACTGATCACACCCAAATTTCAACATATTGACCTCTAACCCCTGTTTAGTCTATTTATATATAGGTTATATATATAGTCTATAACTCTTAATCAATTTAACTCTTAATTAATTTAAGGTTTTTTTGTTATTGTTAAATACTGAGTGACAAAAAAAGTCTTAAATCTAACTTTCCTGAAGTTGTAGGAACCCTGCTTCCATCCTCAAACACCGGGAGAATCCCAAGACGAGAACTGCTGGTGACCAAAAGGATTACGAAGGCTCATCTCACATTTGCCAAAATGATCTCAATGATCCCCAAGTCTTCTGGGAAAATAATCTGTGCACTGGCGAGACAAAAGGCTCATCTTTCTGGAAAGTCTTAGTCCCCTTACATCTGCACTGAAAATAACAGCATTTCATAAAAAGAACATCATACCAACAGTCAAACATGGCGGTTGTAGTGTGATGGTCTGGGCTGCTTTGCTGCTTCTGGACAATTTGTCTCACTTGATGAACATGAATTCTGCTCCCTGTCTGATAATCCTGAAGGAGAATATGAAGCTATCAGTTCATGCCCTTTAGCTCACTCAGATTATGCAACAGGGTAATGATGCAGAAAGCCCACCTCTGAAAAACAAAACAAAATGAACATTTTGCAATGGTGTCGTCTTAGCACAGACTTTAGTCTGAGCCCGACCTTAAACTGCTGGATTAAAACATTAAAACATATTGTTGAAATATAAGTAAATATAAAAACATGTTTAAAATGTTCATGCTTGTACTTTCATCATGTTATTCAGAAATGTTAACCTGTTGTAACTGTGAAGCTCATCAACTTCACACTTGGCAGAATATCACCCTAACAGTACTCTGAAAGACCAGGTAACAGAGAACAGAGGAAGATGAGACAGAAGGAGGAATCGACACTCTGGGAGCCAAACAAATGAGAATACATGAAAATACAATGAGACTTTAATGTGATAAAGGTTTCTGTGGCTTCTTGTTGAACATGTGTTTCAAAGGCAGTGTGCAGCTAAGACTCATTGAACAAAAATAGAGAAAAGGCTAAATAAAAACCAAAGATTCAGAAAACAACAACATAATGTCTTTGTCCTTTGTCCTGTCCCAGCAGAGTGCAGCCTGCTAGCTGCACGCTGTCACGGCGGGGTGCGCCGGTGTGTTTTTTTGAAACAGGACCCAAAAGCAGAGGTGGACGAGGAGTTGCAGGTTTAACAGAAGACGATCCTTTATTGGATGTTGGCACGTAAGAAAAACATGAAGCTATGAAAACTAAGAAAACTGTGAACACTCAGAAAACTAAAGAACTAAGAAACTCAGTGAAAACACTATGACAAAACTATGAACACTGAGTAAACTATGACGAAATACTGTGGGAATGCAAACAGACGACCTGACAACAAAGCATAGAAAACAGAGGACTTAAATACACACATGAGGTGATCAGGGGAAGTCGAGACACATGAGGAAACAGCTGACAAGGATGAACATAATGCACAGGAAATGTAAACTCAAACACAATGACATGAAAACTGGACTTTCAAAATAAACAAAAAACATGACAAGACAGGCATGACAGCATCAACCAAAAACATGACACAATAAACAACAATGGGAACATTAACGCATGGGAACACCACTGACACACATGAACCTAATAACAAGGCAGGGGAAGGGAACCTAAATACAATGAACAAAGAACATACTGGACTCTTACAACATCACGCAGGAAACATGATGAGGCAGACCAAACAACATGGGCTTGACACATGAGACATGAAACAGAAATGGCAGGTGAGACCAAAGCCCAGGGAAGGGGAAATGCGGGGATCAATAACAAAACTAAAGCTGAACCACTTGGGGGTTTTACAGGAGCTAGATGAGCTTAACCCAAACGATAAATGACAAAACATGAAGCCTCAAGTTCTAACTAATAATGCAAGAAGAAGAACTTAACATATCCCCATACTAAAACAGAAATACACAATATATAATGAACTCAAAATGCTGGGTCACAGACCCAGCCATGACACACGCTATCTTCGGGTAGTCCTGGGTGAAGGTTAAACAAGGGGACATTAAAGTTCCTTCTATCTTATCATAAAGAGGAAATTAATATAATAAAACCAAAGTTCAATATCTAGACAATAGCACCCGAGAAACTGTTACTTTTAACATCACTGTGTTCGATCTGATTATGTCTCCCTTTCTCCAGACGTAACATGTGTATCTCCCAATGTTTCCCTGTGTGGGGTTTTTCAGAGTCAGACTGATATCAGCACGATCCTATTGGAAAACTATCAGTCACACCAAAAGTGCCCGTGTCGCAAAGTCGACTTAAGGAGCGGCTCACGGAAGCAGATTCAGCCAAATGGAGAAGGAGAGCCCTGGGCGGATGGTGGCATGTCAACAACGTAGCTGAAGATTTGGAGAACATGTCCTCAAAGCCTCAGCAGCTTCATCCCAAGAGGCCTGAACCTAAAAAAGAAAGGAAGAAACAGTCTAAACAGAGCAAATCTCCCAGACTCGCTCTTCCCAAAAATGGCAACACGGCAGTTTCATTAAAACCTCTAGGAGGAGCTCCAGTGCCTCCTTTGACAGCAAAGTCACTGATCACTCCTCAGACTGTCAAACGCTCTCTGGCGGCGTTTAAAGACATTTTTGCTTCAGTCACAGAGTCTTCGACTGTGGACAGACGTCAGACTAACAGATGTAATGTCAGATCACGTCCGTCTGAGGAAATCTGTGTAGCAGGCAGTAACACTCATGCAGCTGACAACAGCCCAGACAACCAGGAGACCACACAAGACAGCAGGTATCGGCTACATAACATGCAAGGAAAAGCCGGAATTACTCTTAACCTCTGCCTTTGTTAGATTTTCAGTATATTTCTGACTGTCGTTCATCTTTTATCAGCAGGTCACAAGCCCCCTGAGTTTGATGGGTGAGTCTGACAGATGAAATTAATTCATGATGAGAGCCAGGACTGCCAAAATGAAATAATGTATATCATTAAATAAATGTGTCAATAATTAATTAAAATGTGTCATAACTATTTATTTAATTAATTAATTCCAATTTTAATTAATTACTTAATGGTGTATTTAATTCATTCATTATGGCAGTCCTGGCGTTCCATACAAGAGACTCACCTGACATGAAATAGTATCGAAAACTATATATGAAACCCCCAAAAACCACAAGAACAAGAAGAACTACGACAGCTGTGGCCCAAAGTGGAAGTTTTTCTGTGGAGAAACAAAAAATAAATGCATAAATAAATTATGACCTTTGAATTGTGAAGTTAATCTGAGCCACTGTCCACCAGCTCTGACCTCTGACATAGTGCAGCACTACTTTCTGTCTCAGGATGTCTTTGTCCCTGTAGATGGTGCAGATGTATCCTCCTGTGTCTCTCTGTGGGCTGTTTCAGGGTCAGACTGAAGTTTTCAGCAGGTCTTCATTCATTTCTGTTCGGTCTCTGTAAAACTTGTCCTGTTTCATAAGTTTGCCACCTTTGTTTGAATACTCCTGAACTATCAAGAGTTCACGGTCAGAGCGAGTCCACTCCACTCTGGTGTTCTCAGGCAGGTCAGGTGTTGTTTTGCGGTGCAGGGTGACAGACTCTGAGCCTTCCTCCACCTTCACCTCCACGTGATGATCTGAAAGGACAAGAAACCACAATATCAAATATAGGACCAATAGCAGTCACACTCATGGCAAATGACAAGTTTCTGCATTTCTGACCTCTGACTTCACTAATGTGGCTCACTACTCTTTGCTTTGAGTGGTAACTAAACTGGAATTTATGAACTGGTGCTACAGCTACAGACAGTTGAGGGATCATAATGAATGTTTCAGTGTTTTAAAAGAAATCTTGAGTTTTTCATCATGGACAATATGTAAAAAGTCTACTGACATTTGTCTCCCTGAGCAGAGAAGACAACTCTGCACACCTAAAAGAATGCAATGCCATATACCACAGAGGCTGTATCAGTAAGATCTTATTTTAGTTTACTTTCCTGCTCATGTTTGTTGTTTCATTTTAAGGTTCGGTCCATTGGAAATCTTTCTGTTAGGTTAATCAAGACTTTCAGAACTATTCAGAAAAACTTGGCTTTCTTGTTGCTTTTGGGACTATTTGAGCTTCATCTACTGTACTGACTTTTACTCTTTCATGCAGCAGGTCTGACCTTTGACCTGCAGCTGGATGTCACTCAGTCTCTGTTCTCCTCCTCCAGCACTGATGGAGCAGGTGTAAATACCGCTGTCAGTCAGTTTGGGTTTCCTCAGAGTGAGGCTGAAGTCTTTTGTGTTTAATGCATAACGACTCATTGATGTGCGCCCACTGTAGCGCTGGTTTGGCCCTTTAAGATCGTCTCCTCCTTTTCCTTGTAGGTGGACAGATTTGGGATTGAGGTCACTGCGAGTCCACATCACTGTGGGATTGTCCTCAGGTATCGAACCTTTGTAAACATAGTGCAAGAGGACAGAAGTCTCCCCCTCATATACCTCCACCACCACAGCCAGAGCATGCTGGGAAACTGTGAAGACACAACAACAGAAATCAAAGGAATGTTTGGGTTTGATTTAGTGTTGAAATAATAGATTACAAGTAACATTATCTTTAGGGAACATTTTACAAAGAAATGACAACATTTTAATCTTTACATATTTAAATAGAGTGAAAAGGCTGCTGTGTCTGAAGGAGCTCTCGATGTATCAAGAACAGTTTAATGCTCCTCAGCACAGATTATCCAAGTGTCCTTTTCTGTCCTGAATGGATGAACACATTCTCCCAAAACACTCCTAAGGAAACATTTGGGTTAGGTCCCAGCTGCAAAAATGGACCACTAGGAGCAGAAATAGCTTTAAATGATCAACTAAAAACGTTCCAACATGCAGAGATGTAGTCAGTGTTGGGAGTAATGGAATACATGTACTGACATATTTAAAATACACAATATGAGAAACTCTATTCCGGTACAGTTACCGTTTACATACGTGGTAATCAGATTACAGTTACTTTGTTGAAATAAATGCACGGCGGTCTTTTCCTGTTTTATATATTATAGGCTACTTAGGTTATCCCCACTCTATGCCTTCTCCAGTGTTGGTGATTAAACAAGTTCGGGCGCAGGTTTAGCTCAGTTGGATGAGCATGTACACATATATCACATGTTGCATGCATATTGCTGTTTCGAGCATGACTCATGGCCCACTTTATTTATTTTTGTTTTTTTTACTCAAATTCCATCAGGGTTTAATAAAGTTTCTCTGATTCTGATTAGCAGAAACCAAAACCAAACACATAATAAGGCTCTAATGCAAGCGTCCTGCTGGTGGTGTCAGTTACACAATGAACCCAGAGCCAGCAGTGCACGGGCAGGAAATCATTCCTCACTTGGAAACTTGGAAACAGACAACCTTGCTGCCCATGGACTTGCTGGTTTCAGTGAGAGTTTCAGATCTACATATTTCTGTAGGTTTTGTCATGCCACCCAAACAGAAATGCAAACAGAAAATGCTGTTACAGGGAATTATGTAATGAGAACAAAAGATGCTCATGATAATCTTGTGCAAGAGCTTCAGAATGATGACACTGAGGAAAACTATGGTGTTAAAAACACCTGTGTTCTTTCTGACCATCTCTCTTTCTTTCATCCTGTCACAGGCTTCCCACCTGACCTCCTACATGACCTGTTTGAAGGTGTCGTTCCAGTGGAGTTGGCACATTGTTTAAAAGGTTTGATTTCTAAGAGATATTTTACCTTAGAAGACTTAAACAGAGGAATTCTGCGCTTTCCATACCAACATTCTGACAAAGTTGATCGCCCTCATCCAATACCCTCAAATTTTGCCAGGCGAGGGACCATTGGTGGGAACGGGCATGAAAATCATGCCCTTCTTAGACTGTTGCCTCTTCTCATTGGCTCCAAAGTTCCAGAAAGAGACGCCTTTTGGGAAGTGCTAATGGATTTAAAGGACGTGGTTCAGCTTGCCATGTCTCATACTTTTAGTGACGAGACCATTCAGTACATGGCCTGTAAAATATTAGATCACAGACAACTCTTTCAGGAAGTGTTTCCAAATGTTCGATTCAGGCCAAAGCATCATTACATCGAGCATTACCCGCACTTAATAAAGTGCTTTGGTCCCTTAGTTCATCTTTGGACAATGAGATTTGAGGGAAAGCATAAGGTTTTCAAAAAAATAATTCATGACACTCACAACTACAAAAATGTACTAAAAACTTTGGCAGAAAGACATCAAAGCATGATGACATTTTATTTGTCCTCATCAAAGTTTTTCAAACCACCTGTGCAAACATCCAAAATGGAGTCTTTGTACATTTCAACATTACCTGCAGATACACAGCCATTTATTTCAGGTATTGCTGACAGCGACACAATATATGCAACAAAAAAGGTTACAATTAATGGCACAAACTTTGCAATTAGCATGTTTGTATGCACAGGTGCTTATGCTGCATTGCCAGAGTTCAAAGAGATTCTTAATGTACTGCTCATCAGAAACAACATTTATTTTCTCTTGAAAGACTATGACACTTATTACGTTGAGCACTTGCGTTCATATGAAGTAGCAGAGAATCAACAGAGGGGTCTCCGTCACAGTGTAAGATCGCTGTGCCAACTGTCTGACCACATGCCGCATTTTGCTTACAAGATAGCAAATGAACTCATTCTAACAACAAACCATTTCATTCCAGTGTCTGACTAAAGAAACAGAACTGAGACATCAGCTGATTCCACCAATTTGTGAACCAATGTAAAGGTAATTCATCTATTCAGTTTTTTTGTATTCACATAAATGTTTTTATATTTTTGCACTATTAATATTTTGTAAATAACTGCAAACACAAACATGCATTAAAATGCCACTATAATATGTGAAACTTCTCTGTTACAGAAATAAAAAATTCAGATGGAGGCAACAGGAATATTGAAGCTAAGGGTCATACTTGATAAGGATAACGCTGAAAAACCTATTTTGCCATCTCGTCCAAACAGTGTGCAAGCCCTCATAGATGAGATCAAATCTAGGCTAAATTTGACTTTTGACTTTCGGCTTCAGTTTCATGACCCAGATTTTGATAATGCCTTGTGTAATTTGGTTAAAATAGAAGACCTGCCAGCTATAGCATCTGTTAAAGTTGTCAGGTTAGTTGAGCTGGACTGGATTTCAACGAGCACTGATGACACAATCCTTCAGACTGATAGCACTGATACCATAGATTCACCAGAGCGTATTAGTAGATGGCCAGAGTTTTTTATTGTTCCGCCATTTTCTTATGAAGTGGAACATGTATTAAGAGAGGGTAATGCAGCATTTGATAAAGATGGGAAAGTAATTACACTGACACGAGATCAAAAACACAACATACTTGAGACAATGGGGGAAGAAATCTACAAACTAAAAGCATACCCTAGTACAACACAAATTGGCAAGGCTGCAGAAGCTTTAGTTAGAAAACATCCCTGTTTGAAAGAGAGGAATTCTGACACTGGGTGGGAAGGGTGGAAGAATAGCCTGAGATATAAAATGGGAAACCAAAGAAAGAAGTTGGCTAAAGCTGGCATCATGGATGTTGCTGTGAATGCTGGAAAGCGCAGCAGAACAAACCCAGATGGAGTTTCACCAAGGGCCAATATTAAAAGACCTAGGAGAGGTGAGGTCAACTTCCTTCCTTCTTATCCTTCTGGAGAAACAAGGGAGTCTCTGGAAACCAGAAGACTTGAGATGGTAGAGGAGTTCAAGAAGACCTCAGCAGAAAGAGACATTCCTCTCATTCATCAGCATATGATACACACTTTTGCACTCCGGCGTGAAGAGATTGTCACAACTTCTCCTCCTGTATCAGAGCTCAAGGACAGATGGCCAGCACTCTTTCATGAGACACAGGTAAGTAAAACTATGTATGTAACATTTGCTGCTCATATAGTATGCTGTGTTTTGCTTATAATATTTTTGGATACTCCTCAGCTCTACTTTGAATTTCATCGGATCACCAATCAGAATCTGCCACATGTGTTTTATGCTGCACTGGATGATTATGCTCCTCAGCTGACTGGACTATACAAAAAGAGGAAAACTGGACGGGTCGGTGAAAGGATGGAGCAGCTTTTGTTGGCATATGGAAAACAGGTATTTAAAAATACTAATTATTATTCTGCTTGCTTGGCAGTTGCCATTGTTATGTTTGTATATATTTCTATACATTTATTTATTTATTTTCTAGGTCAAAAACGACATCTATGCAACTAGAACAGCACCTTTGGCCAGCCTACCAATGTACCTCAAGAAGGATTCTTCAGAGATTTTCAAAACATGCAAGGTACTTGGGTATTACAATAATTTGCACATTTGAATTTAAAAAAGTTGAAAGGAGTTTATAAGTCATCTGGACTTGGGTTGAAAGTTGAAGACGTGAAGTTGAATGACTTATAAACTTCTTTCTTCCTTGATTTAACTACCTGGATGAATGAAAAATGAACCTTCACTGTCAACTTATAACATGTTATGATATATAGAATTTGAGAAACTGAAGAAAGCTACCTGACCATTTGTATTTATGCTTTTAATAGAGATATTACAGATGAATAATTGTGCACTCTGTATTATATATCTTAGGATGAAATTGAGTTCTATGAAGCCACAATTGCTCTGGTTGCTGATGTCGATGAAGAGGAGGTGCCTGGAGGAGTTCCTTTCTCACCACGCCAAGTGTTCATAGTAATTGAAGATCAGGTTGTTATGACTCATCACTCATGGACTGATGCACTGGTGTGTTTGTTAGGGCTAATCTATGCTCTGCATCTGAGCTATCCTGAGAAGTGTACTGGCTTTTTTGAGTTCATTCAAGTAGTGTTGCTGAAGCTAGACGATGAGAGAAAGCAACTAAAACCAAAATTGCAGACACTAAAAAAAGTGTGTAGATGATGTTTGTTTTCACTGTCAGTATATTCGTGCTTTTTCAGTTATCTGTGAATGGCTTCAATAGTTTAATTTGTTCAGGGTAATTTGCTTTCTAAAAAGCAATGTGGAGAAAGCTAAGAATAAGGAGACACTCAATATTTGACGTTTTGTTTGTGATTGAAAAAAATCTTCACATTAAGCTTATTTCTAAGAATACATTTTAGTTACATGGAAATCTTTTGGAAGATAACTGATAATTAGTCAATATGTACAATATACTTCCAAGCTTTATTTTTTAATTGTGTTATGAGTGCCAGTTCACTTGATTCGAGGTCACAAATACCTTTGAGAATATTTTTTGTTAGTGACATCCTTAGTTCAGCTGTGTTCTATAGTTGCATTGCTGTAGTGCATGTGATTTCATTATTATACTAAATGTTACTTAAAATTGTGATTGTTATGGCTCTAATTGCCTTTAGACTGTTGTTTTTTATGATGTACACCTATGTAGCAGGTCTACATTACTAAATTTGTGTTTTTTATATTTAATCGATTTTCAAAATGCTACAAAAACATTCAAAATTTCCTAAAAGCACACATTTTAAAATGCCTAATTATTTGTTATTTGATATTGGCTTTAGCAGTCATAGTTTATGACTGAAAGTATGGTTGTATTCATTCTGTATTTTCTCTGCAGTTAAAGTTAATAAAAACTGAATGGAAAGAACAATATCTTGGTTTTGTGTTAATAGTACTTGAACCATTTGGTGCAATCGGTTTCCCCAATTGGATTAAGTTGTTTAAATACAACTATTTAAGTTAATTTAACTTAATTTGAATATGAGCATGTAACACTTTAAATAAGTTTGAATAAATACAGCATCTTAGTACAACAAATTTAATGGTTTAAGTTAAAACATACTAAATACAATGAGTAAATAAACATAATGCATTTGAGTTACATTATCATATTTGCTTTGGGTTCTCGGGACTCTAATGAAGTACTTAAATAACCCAAAACTGTTTAAGTTATAAAGCTTGAATCAATTGGTGCAATCGGTTTCCCCAAATCATTTGAGTTAACTTAACTTGTCAGGTTTTACAGTGTACTATCTTGTTATTGTTCTCATTTTTCAGAGGGAGACATGCAAGCATGGGACCTCTCAGACTCGCCAGACTCCGAATTGCCCGAGTATTACTTTGACACCCACTGTGATGATGTGATGCTGAGGCTCAAGACATTCCGATTCATCCCCGCCACACGCTTGTTTGTACGCTCATACACAGTCGATGGGACTGGAACATAATCCAGCAGGATTGCAGAACACACCATGACTGAACTGAGATCCTCACAACATATAGTGTGATGGAAATTCAGTTTCCAGTAGCACAGCACCGACAGAACTTGCATGTTACAGATACACTAAGGGAAATGAGAGTAAGGATATAAGCACAAAGCCCCACTCCACTGACGACCCGCTGTTGGCCAACACCCTCAACGACTCTTACTGCTGGTTTGATGAGACATCAAGCAGCCTTGACACCTCCACCTTCCCCAACAATAGAGACACTTTGGTCCATCATCCCCCCACCTCCCCACTCCCACCAGCACAGAGCCATCACCACCATCAAAGACTTCACCCACAGGAGCCCCCTCCTCACTCCACAGCTATGAGGATTTCACACCACCTTCTCCCACTACAACCCTTCATATTCATGATGTGAGGACGCAGTTTGACCCTTTAGACCTACTAAAGAACCCAGTCCGCCTGAGCTTATCGTTAGATTTTTACATGTTGTAGTGCCATTTCTGGGAGTATTTTAAGTTGCTATACATCAATACAACCATTATATCCCAAATTTTAATCATATGTATGCACTAAGTCATCAGTAACTACATAAATTGCAATAGTGGTATTTTTACACAAATTTCTAGTTAAAGTAATTTCAGAGGTTCATCCCTGAAAATTGCAAATATAAAAAAGTTGCATAAAACAGTTTCCAAATTAATTTTGAGTGTCTTCATAGTTTTGTTTTTGAGATACACCAATTTGTATATACTGCAGCCACCAACTTTGAAATTCTCATTTACATGACTTATTTAAACATTCTCCTCTTCAATGCAAAATTCTTAAAAACATCTTTTATCCTTTAAGAGTAAATAAATCTGAAAGCTGTTCCATCCTAAAAGAGTACAACAATGTGTAGTTTATGATGTTCTAAAGGTTTCAGCATCTTTTTGAATTTGTCACATGTGTGGAAAGGTATGAGTGAGCCTTTGTATCATACTGTGAGTGATGCTCGTCAGCACACAAACCCAGAGTTTCTCTACAGGAACACAGAGAGAGTTATTCCCTGTACTGTAAGGACACATTCAGCATTGTGCAGTAAATCCAGATCATCCCAGTTAAATGATTACATGGATGTGAGTGTGGTCGTCAGAGCAGCACTGATCAGTGTCAGGTTATAATGACCAAGGTGTACACAAACACTAAGTTTGAGTGTGTGCAGTGAGACTTCAGTCAAAGCATTTAACTGAGGTGTGAAAAATAAGCTGAACTCTACAGCTTGTTGTGGTCCCCTGTGGCTTGACAGCCTTCCAGCTGTTCTCCAGCATTTTCATTTACAGTCATAAAATATCTCCACATGTTGCTCCTCTTTCTCTCTCTCTGCAGTCCAAATGCGTCTTCTGAGCGCATCTGAGTCACGTGACGGCACAGTAACAAATCCCAGCAGGGCAGGAAGAAGGGGGCGGAGCAAAGTGCGTCTGCAGCATAAGAAGAGGTGTTCACAGAGACAGAGCTGCTTTTTCATCCACAGCGAGTAAATAGTGAACCTCCAGGAGAGAAACAAACTAAAGTATCGATCATATACCACTACCAACGTTTGGATCGATATCTGCATCGATCTGCACACCCTTGTCTCCTGGATCGTAGCTGAGATCAGCGTGAACCACGTGGGTCTCTGCTCCCTGATCTGTTTCCTCTGTTTGGAAAGAGTTCCAGCTTCATCACGGAGTTTCTCTCTGTTTGTGGGCTCATCTAAAGGTAAGCACCGAGCTAACTTCAACACTAGATTTACTAACTCTGCGCACATTTGCAGAAATCCCTTGAAACCAACACCTACTAGAATTACTGACTTTTTTATTTTCTGGTGCAAGTCCCGAGGTGTTAATCACCCCTGCTGAGATTTGTACAGGTCATATGCTCGATTCACATCCTGCTTTTGTTGTGCAAACCACCCATTGTCTTTGAGGCCTGGCACATTTGCTTTTGCACACACATACAAACGCTGCAAATATGTGTTTGTTTGACAGTGTAAGACAAAAGCAGCAAAAATAAAAACTGTACCAAGAGTACAGTCTTAATGGCTCACTATACAAACAATCTGGAGACATAAATACTGACACGTGTAATGTATTTCCCACAAATCACTGCCTCTATTTGTATCTGTGTCACTGCAGGACCAACGTGGATTGCGAAGTCAGCGCTCTCAGGAGGCCTACAATTTATTTGAAGAAAGAAGTGGAAGAAAAAAATACAACCATGACGAGTTTGGGAAAGATTTCACTGTGAAAGCTTCCCTAAAAATGCATCAGGTCATCCACACCGGAGAGAGACCATTCAGCTGTGGAGACTGTGGAAAGTTTTTTACCAGGTCTGAAAACTTAAAAACACACAAACTCATCCACACTGGAGAGAGACCCTTCAGCTGTGACGAGTGTGGAAAGTCTTTTACGCAGTCTGGAAGTCTAAAAACACACAAACTCATCCACAGTGGAGAGAGACCGTTCAGCTGTGGAGAGTGTGGAAAGTCTTTTACCACGTCTGGAAGCTTAAAAAATCACAAACTCATCCACAGTGGAAAGAGACCGTTCAGCTGTGACGAGTGTGGAAAGTCTTTTACCAAGTCTGAAAACTTAAAAACACACAAACTCGTCCACAGTGGAGAGAGACCGTTCAGCTGTGACGAGTGTGGAAAGTCTTTTATCCACTCCGGAAACTTAAAAAGACACCAACTCATCCACACTGGAGAGAGACCGTTCAGCTGTGACGAGTGTGGAAAGTCTTTTATCCACTCCGGAAACTTAATAAGTCACCAACTCATCCACACTGGAGAGAGACCGTTCAGCTGTGGAGACTGTGGAAAGTCTTTTACCCACTCCGGAAACTTAAAAACACACCAACTCATCCACACTGGAGAGAGATCATTCAGCTGTGACGAGTGTGGAAAGTCTTTTACCCACTCTGGAAGCTTAAAAACACACCAACTCATCCACACTGGAGAGAGACCGTTCAGCTGTGGAGACTGTGGAAAGTCTTTTACCGAGTCTGGAAGCTTAAAAAGACACCAACTAATCCACACTGGAGAGAGACCGTTCAGCTGTGGAGACTGTGGAAAGTCTTTTACCGAGTCTGGAACCTTAAAAACACACCAACTAATCCACACTGGAAAGAGACCATTCAGCTGTGACGAGTGTGGAAAGGCTTTTACCGAGTCTGGAAACTTAAAAAGACACCAACTCATCCATAGTGGAGTTAAAGCGTACACCTGTGATCAGTGTGGCAGAGCTTTTACTCACAGTACCAGCTTACAGCGTCATCTAGTTACCCACTCTGGAATTAAGGCGTACAGCTGTGACATTTGTGGAAAAACTTTCAGCCGGATAGGGAGCCGAAATACACACCTACGCATTCACACCAGACATGATGTGTACAGCTGTGATCAGTGTGGTAAACAGTTTACCACAAACACAGGGTTACGACATCACATGTTTACCCACACTGAGGAACGACCTTATAAATGTGACCTGTGTGAGAAGACTTTTAAATCTCCACGTTACCTGAAAGCACACCAACAGATCCACACCAGAAAGACTCTACAAGTGCAGTTACTGTGAGGTATGTATTTATATTTTTATCTTGTCAGCCCGACTTTTTGAAACAACTCTGCTCATCAAAGTGTGTTAGCATGTTAGCAATTCTACTGGCAGCTCTGAATGATTATTCAGACTCTAATCACAGGTTTTTAGGGATAGTGTTTGAGAATTGTGTTATTGATATTGTAGCATTAAACTAGTATTACTTTAATGTTTTTACTCTTATTGTTATAGCACATTAAATTGAACTGAGTGCGATAATGTAAACAGTTAAATGTAATTGGACTTTGGCAGAGATGCTCTTTATTTCAGGTGACGTTCAGGATAAAAATGTTGAAGGACTGACTTACACTGTCTTTGTGTTTTTGTTTAGAAGCAGAGCGACACAGATGGATCAAGTTCTCAACCCTGTCATCGCTGTGGGAAAGACTTTTGTTGTGACCTTTGTGGAAAAACTTTAAGTCATTGAAGGACTCTGAAAATACATCAACGTAGACACACTGGAGACAAAATGAACTACTGTAAAGAATGCTGGAGAGGCTTCACCACTTCAAAGGACTTCAAACAATATGAACTCCGTCACAGTGGCGTTAAAAAGCATGTCTGCGATCAGTGTGGGTCATCCTTCATCAGTGCACGTCAGCTTGAAAAGCATAAACGAGTCCACACATGAGAGAAACCATACAAGTGCAGACACTGTGACAAAAACCTTTTCACAATCATGTGATCATACTAAGCATGAATGCAGACACATGAAAGAGAACTTCATCTGTGAAAGAGTTTGAGTAATCTCAGTTCATACTCCACTCAGAAACGATTCCATGTTACAAATAAACTGTTACGTCTTGATTCCTGCTTTTACATTAATCTTGTAAACAGTATGTAACACAGTAAGGGGAATTGTTGGAAAGAATATATCAATGGGCCAATAGGTTCGACTATAGGAGCACAGGGGTGTGTTTAAATACGATACAGAGACAAGAATGTAACTCAAAATAACCAGCCGACTTTAGTGAAATACACTATACGGTTGACAAGCACAGGTTAACGACACTTTACAATGGTAGAAAGGAAACTTACAAAAATAAAAGAAAAGTAAAACACATAAACTACTAGAACCACGACTTGTCCAAGTGTTACTTTTGTTTTTCAGTGTTCGGGTTTCAATGTTCGGGTTTCAATGCTCGGGTTTCAATGTTCGGGTTTCAATGTTCGGGTTTCAATGTTCGGGTGCACCCTAGTAATCTGACTCCTTAACTCTTATAGAAACAGACTACACAAATCTAATGTACATTCAAATGAAAATCTCACACTCTTTTCACATGTGGATAATGTTCTACACAACAGCTTATTATTTAAAGTCCCAAATAAAAAATGTCCAAGGGGTATAGTCCAAAAAATTCCCAGGGTGTGAAAGAAAATAGGGGTGAGAGAATGTCAGTCAGTGGTCTTATGTATAACCAGCTGTTTGTGAAAGTGTGAGTGATACAGTCCACAGTACCACACCGCAAGGTGCAGCAGATCATCAAGTGGAAAAGAAGCGAATCTCAGTCTCTCTAAGTCCAGGTGCGAAGGCTCGCCATCTATTTCACCGGAGGAATCCACCTCAGGAACAATTCAGCATACAAAAAAAACCCTGACCTGTCAACAGACAGGGTCAGAAGAGCAATTCAAATATTAATTATGCTGTTCTAGCTATAATTCACAACTTAGGATTTTGTTGACATCACATTCAACATCAATTTGCAATTAAAATACTCAAATATGCAAAAATAAAACATCTCTCTTACACAAACTAAAGTACACCAAGTAAAGTCAGTGCATATGTGACAACTATTAATCAAACAATTCAGATAAACTCAGTTTCTCAACGATAAAATGTAAAACAGACGTGAACTAACTGAGACATACAACATGTGCTCACCGATCTCAGTGCATCACGGCCGAAGACAATGGTATGGTGTCTCTCGGTCGGAAAATGCGGGGCTCTAAATAACGTAACAGGACATGTTGTTTTTTCTCTTTCATAACAGTAATACGACGTGAAGGAAAATAAACATAAGTTGCGCTTCAAGTGTTACCTTACTTCTGGAAGCAGATTGAGATGAACTTTAAGGCAGTTGATAGCAACCAGAGCTAACAAAGGCTAACAGTTTAGCTCCACGCGGTCCTTACTAAAGTCGCCAGAAAACTGCAGCATTCGCCTGTTTACTCACTGTGGCTACTCTTAACATGGAAGGTAGCTGATAATCAGCGAACTTATGTGCAGCATAGTTGGTTGCAACTTATATCTAATACTTTTTCCAGCTCAAAAGCTTCAGACTCTCTTTTCTCCTGCCAGCACGCGACTACCTCCACACATAGCAGCAAACACAGAGCAGGTGGGTGGGACATACAGTGGCAGGCTGCTCTCCCATTGGTCAAAGCATACTGGGACCTGTGCATTTCGATTGGTTGGGCAGGCTGTCCATCTCTCCTCATATTTATCACTCCTTAAAGTGGTACCCTCATTTTATGTGGGTTACAAGTACATTTGCATAATGACTGAAACCGGCTCAATGAATGAACAACTGGGCTGTGAGGTCAATTTCTTCATCATTAATATGCAAATTCTTATGAGCATCGATCAACAACCACTGGTCAATGGCCATGAGTACCATTCACAGAGTAAAACTTTGCATAATGATTATGAAGTTTACTGTTACCAATGTTCAAAAACATTTACTAAATTATCTTCTCTGTGCAAACATCAGCGTGATGCAGGACTGAAATCATTGCCATCTCTGGATCACAGTGAATCTGCAGAGACAGAAAGATCCTCTTCTGGTTTCAGGGTCAGACTTAAACCCTTGAGATCAGGCTCCACAGAGTTCAGGTGGAGTCTTCTGTAAAGATCTGATGAGGCAGCTCTGAATGAAAATGTGCCTCTTGTTACATTTTAAGCTTTCTAAACTGTTCTACTGTAGTGTTTGTGTTGAGTGGTTCGCTTTGTTCCAGCAGTTTGATTAAGAAATCTGTTTCCTGTTATATTTTTATTGAATGCATTGATCCATGTGTTCTGCAGGGTTTTTTTTTTTTCAGCTTGTTTGTGTAATGAAATCCTGCAACAATTAAACCAAAATTTTATATGTTAAATAAAGAAATGGTTTTACTGACAAAGAGTCTGAGCCGGGATGTCATTTCCTGTATATCAGAGCAACACCTGAAGTGACCAGTGTTTAAAGTCAGAGTCAAATTTTGTGTCAGCGATGCTTCACTACGTTATCTGCTAACTGTTAGGGTGTAGAAGGACGAAACTCCCAGGGTGACCAGTGGCAGGAGCTTCCTGATGCAGAGAGTTGAGTGTGGGGGATATAAAAGAGAAGCTGAGGCATCCCAAGGTTAAAGCTGGCATAACTGAACTCTAATGTTTGATGTGTGTTTTGGCTCTCCTGCGCGCAGCAGTTAATAGCTTGAACACAGCACAGCTTGATATAAAGACCTGGGTGACAACTAACTTTATGCTGCTGATTATACTTGGCCCTAAAATACCTAGAAATATGGTATCTAACCAGATACTTGCTCTGGATGGCATTACCTTGGCCTCCAGTAACACCTTGGCGTAATATTTGACCAGGACATTAAACAAATATTTAGGGCTGTGTGATGAACCAAGTTGAAAAAGCAGAAGGAGTCACAAGAATTATTAGAAAAACAAAGTTTTCATTCATTTAACCCAAATATTATATTTACAAAAGTAATTAATGTTAAGCTCATAAAAAATGTCAAAGAAACAAAACTGAACTCAGGCAAAGAACTGCAAACTTAACAAACCAAATGACTGCACAAAGAAATATAACTGACCTAAACAAACATAACTGACCTAAACATGAAATGGCACAGAAGGGTAAATATATTGTCTGATCAGACCACTATGACACACGAGGAGTTTTTCCTTTCCAGTCACCTTTCTCACTCACTATGTGTTAACAGACCTCTCTGCATCGAATCATATCTGTTATTAATCTCTGTCTCTCTTCCACAGCATGTCTTTATCCTGTTTTCCTTCTCTCACCCCAACCGGTCGCAGCAGATGGCCCCGCCCCTCCCTGAGCCTGGTTCTGCTGGAGGTTTCTTCCTGTTAAAAGGGAGTTTTTCCTTCGAACTGTTGCCAAAGTGCTCATAGGGGGTCATATGATTGTTGGGTTTTTCTCTGTAGCTACTGTACAATATAAAGCACCTTGAGGTGACTGCTGTTGTGATTTGGCGCTATATAAATAAAATTGAATTGAAATGAAATTTAAAATAGGTGGACAGGCTGCACTCTCCCATAGACCTGTCACAGCACTGACAGCCTAGAACAGCATCATTGAAGTCTTTGTGTCTCTCCCGGAGTTATGAATCAATCCTCAAAAACTACTCCCTTATTTCCTGAGTGGGGCAAAACTAGCATAAGCCAGAGAATAAGCAGCAGTGAAAATATCTGCACTGACAACGTGCCAATAAACTACAGTCATACCACATGTAGGAGGACCTGCAGTCACTGTGTTTAAAGTGGACATGAAACAGTACCTGTATTAGGTTTTATTTGAGATGTTCACATGATGTGATCATCACTCTTTTATGCAATATTAAGGTGTGATTTAACCACAAGTCTCTCCTTTTCCCAGCCCAACAGTTTACAACATAACAGGCCTGTGTGCAATCAACCCACCTTTGTCTACAACATGTCTCAAAGCCTCTGTTTGCTGCCCTGTAATCTTTGTGCCCCACAGCTTTTAACTGAACTCTGCTTGGATTTTGCCTTTTTGCTTTTTTTCCACCTCCTGACTTCTGTATTCCTTCCCTGATCTGAAAGACAAAATCAGATTCATCTAAAACTCAACACTTCAACACCGACCTGCTGGATGATTCACTAACAGCCACTCTCTTCTCTGGCCCTTCGTTACACCTTTCCAAGGTCCCCAGATCTTATGGGGAATATAAAACATCACCACTGCTGATTAAGTGTATTTCTGATTAGTTAGTTTCTAATTAGTTGAGTTAGTTTCTTAGCACGTCACTACAGCCCCCTCAGACTGTGTTTTCTGCCGTCTAAAGATAATATTGATAGTGTGTGGATTTACAGAGCTGGAGACTTTCTTTTTGCCGAGGTCATTAATCATGTCAAACCGCAGACACACTGACAGAAGACCGCTCGTGAAAACGACCAATCTGCGGATCCACACACGATGAACACACAGAGTGGAGTCTGTAAACAAATCTAACAGTTAACCTGCAACACAGGGTCACGTGCCTCCCTCAGTTGGGAACTCTCCTAAAATAAAGTACTGGAACGCACCGCGCGCTTTATGGCAACTTGGCTCCGCCCCCACACGTTAGTAATGTCACGTAGTGTCGGGTCGTGGGTTTTGTCACACCAGCCCTCATACTTTCACAAACACAGTCGCTCTGTGTGAATCAAACCGCGGGTTCACAGTGTGCATTCAAACAGCGCTCAGAGTCAGTGTGTTCATGAGGAGCAGGAACAGCAGAAACAGCGTCATCCTCCTGTAAACACGCAGAAAACCGGCCGAACGTCACGTTAAATTAAATGTGCCAAACTTTGAAATGTTAAATGAGTCATTCCACCCAATGGGTGCCATTTTCATCCCCTGGAAATTATATTTATAAATTCTGATGAAGATTAACTGTAAAACACATTTTCTTATTAAGCAAAATGTCAAACATATTGATCTGATTGAAAATTTAAGATATATGTTGTGAAGGAATAATATAAGAACTGCCTTGAATACTGAAAAAAACAGCATTTGTCACCTGTCCTCATTACATCTTAAAATGAAACATATTGAATACAATCCTAAAGAAATGTTGGGTTTTGTGCATTTTGTGGTGACTGCATTTCCGCTCTACGCTTTGCATAAATCTTTGAGTCTTGAATCTTGAATATTTCCATAGAAACCTATAATAATTTTGTTAAATATACACTTTAGTCATGTCCCTGGGTTTTCACCCAGTCCTGTTACCCTAACATATTATCCCGTGTAAAAAATGTGGAACATTGCAGAGGTCACATGCACAACAGGAAGTTGCATAAGGTGAATCTTTTAAAAGCCATGCAAAGACCAAAAGTACGTTTTCTCATTTATTTGATATTTTAACTATGGCTGAATATCAACATACAGCCCCATTACCTTAATTATATCTTAGTTGTTATTTGATTATTTTAAAAATAAAATGTTGGGGAAAATCATTAGATTGTGCTCACTGTCCTCATACTAGCAAGGATGCCATGTGGCTATATTGCAAACTGTATGCTAAAAACTCACTGCTATTACTTTCAGTCCTGTTACTCATATAAAGAGTAGACTGAGTACCAGTTACAGGAGTGAGTAGAGTCAATGGATTAAATGATTTATTAATGTGAATATTTGTTGATTTTACTCTATTTACCTGATTTTTAAGTTGTACAGTTGAAATTACTTGAGTTGTTGAGATTTATGTTCAGTTTCGTGATATAAATAAATACTGATATGAAGTCAATGCAAAGGTGGAGAAAGACACAGCATAATATCAAGGAAAGAAAAGAAACTGAACTGCACCTTGTTACCCCTCGAGACTTATTGGGACACATATATGTGCAAAATGCATGAGAATCTGGGTTGTTGTGCAGAAGCTTCACCACTTGAAAGTGATCACTGTCGATCTGGATGATCTTGTGAAAGCCATCACACAGAAAACAAACTGCATGTACGGAGAATGTTCTGAGTGCAAGGATCTCTCTTCCCAGTCTCCATCCAGTACAATGCAGAGAGTCAAGTGACTTATCTCCAGCAGGCAGTAGTGGGTTAGGAGCACAAGAGTGACCCCAGTGGCAAAACATCCAAAGTAACAATCAAAAAAGAGACGAGGCTTGAAAGCACATGAAGACTTGATTCATGTTGACCTCTGAAAATGAGCTCTGAAAATATAGCACAGAGATACAAGCAGTCCACTTCAGAACATCACACCAGCACACAGATGTGCTTTATATACATACATCCTCCCATCCAACGTCCTTCTGCACAGTGTCCCCATCAAGAAATATTTCAAGGTTAGCGATGGATGTTGTAAAGTAATACAGCGTGCGCTCGGATGATAGAGACCGATTGATAATAGAGGAGTGAGACATCTGTGAGAGATCCTCAAAAAGAAATTTGGAGGAACAGTATGCTTTGGGCAGAAGGAAGTGTGCATATGAGAAACTATGTCCTGGAGATGGAAACCAAATCAAAATCAGATAACAGGGTTGACTGAGAGACTTGGAAAGGTGATAGTTCCAGGTTTGAACTCTGATCTTATACTGCTGATGCCACCGGCAAAAGAATTACAAATATTTTCACAATAATCAGATAACATGGCAGGAAAACCAGAATGAGCAGGAGTATGAGGTCAGGAACTTCATAACCCTGTGCTTATTATTGCTAATCAAGCTAACCTTATTAGAGGTGTTTTTTAGCTGTTTTTTGTGTCTGAAGTTAGTCTTTGTCCTTGCCAGATCATTTGTCTCTGTCCTCTGACATTTCCTTGTGTCTTTTATTATCCCTGTGCACTGTTGGATTCCTGATTTGTTCATTTGCTTTGATTCAGTGACTGTGGAAACTTTATATCCCTCATTTATAATTATCAGACTTTACATGTTATAAATAACATATTTATTGCAGATTAACTGTTAAGAATTGGGAACATATAACTGGATGAAATTCACAGTAAGTGCAGTTGTTTGCATTTTTTTTTTCATTCTTTTCTTCAAATCAGCTTGGCACAGTACAGACATCTTCATGTTTACTATGAAAACACACACAGACCTGGGGACAGCCAATGGAGAGGAAGCAGGCAAGGGGGTAGGAAGGATGTCAGGAAATAAATTAGGACAAATAAAACAGAAAAATTTAATACAAATACACTCACACACAGGAACAGCCAGCTGTCTGTACCAAAGATCAAACTCTGTTGCCCTGATCTCTGACATGATTAAGTTTGAAACCTTGAACTGTTTTTTTATGTTTTGTTTTTTGTTTGTTTCTAAATCAGGAGTCTAAAATGTACAGTGTCTAAAATGCAAAGCCTGATCCTCACATTGTTTTATACTAATAATATTTCATCTATATCATAGATATATATATCTCAGTGCATCTGCCCAGATAGCAGCAACACCGAACCCAACAGTATGATAGGGTCTGTAATGGAACAGCAAACTGGGTCTTTATTGGATTCCACTTGCACAGCAGGATGAATCCAGAAGACACAAGGATGACAGATTCAGGCCAGACCAGGCCTGCAACTGATCCAGATATCTAACTCTTACTATTAACAGTAAAACATATTTGCTGTCAGAGAGCCATTGGTGGAGGCTGATGTTACTTAAATCTACCAATTGTTGTACTGGGGAAGGACCAAAGCTCCATACAAACTAAAGAAGAACTTTATACAATACAAAATGAAGCTCAACATTGCAACAATGACATTATAAAAATAAACAAAAGAAAAACTTAACCAAAGCAGAAAAATAAAATAATCCATCCATCTTCTTCCTCTTATACAGGGCCGGGTCGCGGGGGCAGCAGCCCAAGCAGAGAAGCCCACACCTCCCTCTCCCCAGCAGCCTCCTCTAGCTTGTCCAGGGGAACACCAGGCGTTCCCAGGCCAGCCAAGAGACATAATCTCTCCAGCGTGTCCTGGATCTGCCACCTCAGCCAGGAGGCACCAAGAGGGCATCCTTCTCACTGTATCTCTAAGGGAGAGGCCAGTCCCCCTTCAGAGGTAGCCCATTTCCACCGTTTGTATCTGCTATCTCATTCTTTCGGTCAAAGCTTGTGACCATAGGTGAGGGTAGGAACGTAGATCGACGAATAAATCACGAGCTTCGCTTTTAAACTCAGCTCTCTCTTCACCACGACGGACCAGGAAAGCATCACTGCACTGCAGCCGCGGCACCAATCCGTTGTTGATCTACCTTCTCCCATTACTCGTAAACAAGACCCTGAGATATTTAAACTCATTCACTTGAGGCAGGAACTCGTCCCCGACCCGGAGTGAGCACTCCACCATTTTCCGGCTGAGGACCATGGCCTCAGATTTGGAGGACCCTCAGATCTGACCCAATGGTCCTCCAAATCTGACCCCTATGGGGCCATAGTCCATGGGGCACCGCCGGGCACAGCCCAAAAAAGGGACATGGGCCCATCCTCCTGCAGGCCCACCATCTGCAGGATGCGCCGTAGTGTCAGGTGCAATGTTCTAGGCGATGGCCAGAGTGGAGGCCCTGGCAGACTGATCCCCAGCTACCAAGACTAGAAACTGGAACAAAATTAAAATAAATAAATACAAAAGCAAAACTCAAAAATGGTACAAGACCCAGTATGACCAGTACGAAGACAAAAGACATACAAACTACACATCATATGGAAGTAAAGTAAAATCACTGGTCTGCTTTGTGTGAGACTGACCTTTAAATAGAAACGTGGAGAGATTAATATTACAATGATGGTTATTGATTGACAGATTGCTTTACTTCAAACATGTAAATAAAATGGAAAATAAACAATTAAAAAAAACTGACATAAATGCAGTGTTTCATTCAGTTGCCACGGTGACATAACAGGTAAAAAGAGTGACAGTTTTCTGTATCTGAGAACTCTGACTTTAAGGACACCTGCAAACCCATTAATCTGACTTTGTAGCTATACCATTCTGGTCATGTGATCATGTGGTTTGTAGGAACGCTCCTCTTCCTCAGAGGATCCACCCGTGCTTCCTCTCCTCTCTCCTCCACCTGTTACAGTGAGGGAACGTCCTCCATGATGGAGGAGCTGCTGGAAAGTGCTGAGAGTTTCCTCCAGAGTGAGACCTCTGTCACAGTTCAGAGGATCTACGGCAGCAGAGACCTTCATGGACACTAAAAGTCTCAAACACACAACAACAACATCACACTGACTCCACTCTGACATCACTGATCAATAATCAAAGAACACACAGATCAAACTGATTGATCAGTCATCAGAGGAGTCGGATCAATGGAGCTGCTTCTGTTCCTGATGTCCCCTGTTTGATCCTGGACCTGAACTCTCCCTGCAGAGGAGACACAACACAGTCAGACAATGAAGTTTCATTTCTGGTCAAAGCACCTCTAAAAACTAAAACACTGAAATTATATTTTATTCACATCAGAATTACATGTGAGAAGAAAATGTACAACCTCATTGTTCCAGACTGTCAGAATCAAAGAGCATCACTGACTCACACTGGAATGTGGCTGAATGTAAGTGAAGCTCTCAAATAACCGGTCAGTTTATGTCCCTACACTCACCTGTGGTCGTGAGCTTTGGTAGTGACTGAAAGAACAAGACTGCAGATACGAGTGGTGGAAATGAGCTTTAACCTGGGTGAGGTGTTTTGGGCATATATCCACCAGAAGGAGGCCCCGGGGAACGTCTTGGTGCTCCCCAGTCAAGCTGGAAGAGGTGGCTGGGGAGGGAGAGGGAGGACTGGGCTTCTTTGCTTAGGCTGCTGCCCCGGTTAAGAGGAAGAAATGGATAGAAGGTACTTAAAGATTAAGCTGTTGCTAATGTAAACTGTGGTACCTGGAGCTCCAGTTATTAGTGTCTGTGTATGATGATGATTGTAGAAGTGAGAGTAGTCGCAAATTACATTTATGGAAACGTCGCGTTAAAGTATCACCAATAAAACAGTATCAAGGCTACTAAGTCAGTTTCATAAATCTCATTTTCCCACTTGTTGATGCCCAGACTGGTTGAAACTAGATTTAGTTTGCTTGCTGTTGAAACATAATCCAACATAATCATTCTAACAAGTCAAACTCAAATCACAAGACAGTCAGAGAGAAACAAACAAACAAACCTTTGACTTTAAGCAGCACCGTTTTGTATCTGTAGATATTCCTGCTGTCAACTACACAGTTGTATCTCCCACTGTCACTCACTGTGGGCTGTTTCAGGGTCAGACTGAGGTCTCCAGTTTTCAGCAGGTCTTCATCCATCTTCGTTCGGTCTCTGTAAACCTGGTGCTGTTCTTCAGGCCTCCAGCCGTTCTGATACACGTGAAGCTTCCTGTTGTATCTGTCCCTCCACTTCACTCTAACATCTTCAGGCAGGTTTTCTGTGGTTTTGAAGGGCAGCTGGACAGACTCCGCCCCCTCCTCCACCTCCACCTGACAGACTGAGAGGACACAAACACACCGTGAGCTAAACAGATGGCAGCAGCAGCAGTTTGCAGCAGAGTTATAGAGAAAGCTGAAGGAGAGAAGCAGACCACAGCAGGAGGTAACAGGACAGAGATCTAAAAAGTCAAAGCAGTTTTTAAAGATGTTGGAGACGATCAGAGTCTGATGGTGCTGCTTCACAGTCATGTCTCCTGTCAGTGTGGATCTACTTACTGCTGAAAGTGTTTGTGGACCTAAAATGAAACATTAGAGAGAAGAGTTCAAGGAGTTCTGATCACAGATCCTGTCTTCTGTCAGGATCGGTTTCTTTGTAGGACAATATGACTCAACAAAGCACCGGATTTAAAACACATCTTCAACCTGGAGCCTCAGAAACTGTCACACATCAAGGTTTCATTATTTCTACACATCACTAAGTCCTCAGGATCAACACAGCTCATCTCTACAGTTCTGTTTGAGCTGCTCTGTTGGACCAAAGAGTTAAATCAGCTCCACTGAAACCTGCTGATAATCACATGACCTCAGATGAGCTGCTTCCTCCAAACAAACTGAATGACTGTGTGGATCTGTTCATCAGTCATGTTGAACATGAACAGCTTTGCAGGATGAAGAAAACAGCACAAGTATAGTAATACTTCAAATAATTGTGAGCATTTTTTTCTTCAACAATATTCTAAAAGTGCATCTGAAGCCTCGTGATATAGTTGAATCTCTGATTTCTGTCTTTATTGATAATATTGATTTCTACTTTGTGATCTGTGTTTTAGTTCTTGATTTGTTTGCTATCTCAGCATGTAGAGTTCCAGTCTTACTGGATTACTCCAAGTTCTGTTTGCTGTCAGTTTTCAATGTTTCATTATTTTGAATTCTTGGTCTTTCTTTAGCTCCAGTTTCACCAGTGTGTTGTCTGTGTGTTTAGCTCTGATCTTCATGTTTGCTTCTTTCAGAAAGAACCTGACCGACAACATGACAGCAGCATCTTACAGGCCTGAGGACAGCCTGGAGGAGAGGGTAGAAGGGCAGAGGACAGGGGGGAAAGACTAGAATACATAAATACATACATATATACATAAATAAACACATAAATCAGGAGGAAGGTACTGACTTTGATTCAGACCAGGTCTTGTATTAGATTTTTAGCTGTAACCTGACAGGACCTGACCAGAGATGATGTAATAGAAGTGAACCGATTCTGGTGATTTGCAGGTTCATAATTTACATTTTAAGATTTCAAAATACTGACTCTGAATCGTTAAATTAAAACTGCAGTTTTCTTCAGTTTTTAATGTTAGTAAGAAAAAACTATCAAACCTTCAGAGGTCCAGGTTACCGAGGAGACAGTACTCCGTCTTTAACATCATCCAAAGAAACACCTCAGACTTCAGATCAGATCCCTAAAAATTCAGAATAAGACTAATTGTTATTAAAATGTCTCAAACATTCAAAGACATGATTTTCTTTTTTCCTGTCTGTGAGCTAGAATTATCATGGATAAAAGCAGCAGTGTAAGTGTGTATGAGGCATGTTGTATGTTTTGAAGAAAGTCTTTCAGACTTGAAGTCTGCTGACTGTAAAATAAATAGCATGTCAGGGGTAATACAGAAACCCCTCATCACTGATCACACACAAATTTCAACATGTTGACCTCTAACCCCTGTTTAGTCTATAACTCTTAATAAATTTAACTCTTAATGAATTTTTTTTTTTTTGTTATTGTTAAATACTGAGTGACAAAAAAAGTCTTAAATCTAACTTTGCTGAAGTTGTAGGAACCCTGCTTCCATCCGCAAACACCGGGAGAATCCCAAGACGAGAACTGCTGGTGACCAAAAGGATCACGAAGGCTCATCTCACATTTGCCAAAATGATCTCCATGATCCCCAAGTCTTCTGGGAAAATAATCTGTGCACTGGCGAGACAAAAGGCTCATCTTTCTGGAAAGTCTTAGTCCCCTTACATCTGCACTGAAAATAACAGCATTTCATAAAAAGAACATCATACCAACAGTCAAACATGGCGGTTGTAGTGTGATGGTCTGGGCTGCTTTGCTGCTTCTGGACAATTTGTCTCACTTGATGAACATGAATTCTGCTCCCTGTCTGATAATCCTGAAGGAGAATATGAAGCTATCAGTTCATGCCCTTTAGCTCACTCAGATTATGCAACAGGGTAATGATGCAGAAAGCCCACCTCTGAAAAACAACATGAACATTTCGCAATGGTGTCGTCTTAGCACAGACTTTAGTCTGAGCCCGACCTTAAACTGCTGGATTAAAACATTAATATTGTTGAAATATAAATAAATATAAAAACATGTTTAAAATGATCATGCTTGTACTTTCATCATGTTATTCAGAAATGTTAACCTGTTGTAACTGTGAAGCTCATCAACTTCACACTTGGCAGAATATCACCCTAACAGTACTCTGAAAGACCAGGTAACAGAGAACAGAGGAAGATGAGACAGGAGGAGGAATCGACACTCTGGGAGCCAAACACATGAGAATACATGAAAATCTGTACAGAAACAATGAGACTTTAATGTGATAAAGGTTTCTGTGGCTTCTTGTTGAACATGTGTTTCAAAGGCAGTGTGCAGCTAAGACTCATTGAACAAAATAGAGAAAAGGCTAAATAAAAACCAAAGATTCAGAAAACAACAACATAATGCCTTTGTCCTTTGTCCTGTCCCAGCAGAGTGCAGCCTGCTAGCTGCACGCTAGCTTCGGGTACTCCTGGGTGAAGGTTAAACAAGAGGACATTAAAGTTCATTCTATCATAAAGAGGAAATTAATATAATAAAACCAAAGTTCAATATCTAGACAATGGCACCTGAGAAACTGTTACTTTGAACATCACTGTTTTCGATCTGATTATGTCTCCCTTTCTCCAGACGTAACATGTGTATCTCCCAATGTTTCCCTGTGTGGGGTTTTTCAGAGTCAGACTGATATCAGCACGATCCTATTGGAAAACTATCAGTCACACCAAAAGTGCCCGTGTCGCAAAGTCGACTTAAGGAGCGGCTGACGGAAGCAGATTCAGCCAAATGGAGAAGGAGAGCCCTGGGCGGATGGTGGCATGTCAACAACGTAGCTGAAGATTTGGAGAACCAGGGGCGATTTTAGCCCATTTTTGGGGGTGCTGAAGCACCCCCAAAAATGAATCAAAGCACCCCCAAAGATTTCTTACTTTTTTTGGACAATATTTGCTGTCTGTGTGACACACTGCTAAAAATATAAAAACCATACAGTACTTGGTTGAAACATAACATTTTAACAACAAAAGTATAGATAACACACACACCCCTCCCAAAATGGTTTGTTCCAGATCGGCTCTCCCTTGCTCTGGCTCTAGCGCTGTTGCTGCCAGAGCGGCAGGAGACGCAGCTGAGCGGAGGTGTAAGTGCTAGGACATATTAGCTGCATTTAACCTTCAGTTACTCTTTATATAGTTAGGTAGGAGTCATAACATGTTTCTTTTTAGCTGAAAAACTTTACACCCAGGTAACCTGCAGTGTTGAAAACATGTTTTCCAATGATGTTTGCTACCCTACAATCCATCCTGCTCTGTAGTAAAATCAGCGACATTTGACCGTCCTGTTGCTCCCATTGAAATTTATATAGCATATTTAAAATCTAAAACTAAAAATTGTCCGTAGCCTACTGTTGTTACCACTGTCCTGTTTGAAATGGATACTAACTAGCTAACTGACTGAATGCCCATTAACCTTATAACTCCTGTTGTGTGTGTGTGTGTGTACAGAGAGACAGCCAGGTTCATAAGGGATATAAGGAAGTTTTTTCAAAAAAAGGAGCCACATTCAGGTAAAAGTGTAAAATCAAATGATCCGTCAATCAAAAATAATGTTGGATCAGTGTTTCAATATTTATATCTTTTATTAGATGTTCATGTGGTTTGGTTATTTGCCTTTTGGTTGAAAGTAGACTGAGAGAGGACTTTTTGTTAGTGATCTTAATAGTATTTTTTCATATTAATGTAATTTTTCATCTAATTGAATACAATCTATTTGTGTATGATTGTCAGTCCAAAGAGGGAGAGAGGAAAAAGTGGGAACGTGAGGAGAAAGTACAAGGTCAGGAAGAACCAGGTAAGAAAACAGACAGGGAACAGTGACAGGCAAAAAAGAAACTGTTAAACTAACAAGGAGAAAAAACCTGATTTTACTCATACAATCTGGAAGTTGTGTCCTCCCTATATTATAGCTGCTATACAGAATCTGCAAAACAAACTGGGTTGAAACATTTTTGACCCTCTTTAACAACATTCCAACATAACATTATTGGGGAGATTAAAATTAATGATATATTTTTATGTGGTTCAGCCACAACTCTACTAAAACCTCAGCCAGTAATAGGTAGGCCAACTTTTGGACCGCCCAGTTGTCTGTATGACTGCCGCAGTACAGTATCAGAAAGTGCCAAACAGAGCCCTGGTGGAGTGAGGAGCTGTAAAGAGAAGCAGAGTGCTCTGTTTATATTCTAAAAGTGTTTTAAGCTTGTTTCAAAGATTCTGTACAGCAGCTTTAAATGTTTTCTAAAAGCACACATACACTTATCAGTGTTTCTCAAACTTTTTACAGTGTGTACCACCTGATAAAAATGTCAAGCTCTCCCAAGTACCACTATGAAAGCATGAAACTCATAAATCTTACAACACAAAATTAGTATTATTAAATTAGTAAAATTAGTATCTGCAGTAAAGATTTTTATTTGTAATAATTTATTCTGTTTTGGGAGTGTTTTTTATGTATCTGTATTATAATATACATACACATTAAAAGTGAATCTCTGTCCAAATGCACTCAGTTTACTTCTTACTCACTATGAGCATCATTCACTATTCTCCTCCAGTAATTAAGGTTAGGATATGTATTTTTTTTTTATTCCAATCCATTCTTCTTTTGCAGCATTTAAATAACCTTTATCAGATTTGATGGTTTTGTTACAGACTTTTCAAAAAGTGTTTTGCTTGTCTTTCACAAATGTTGGGATTAAATTGTGTTAAAATGTACAAAACAGTGATGTCATGTTTTGAGACGAGGACCCAGGCACAGAGAGACTTGATGAATTTAAGAATCATATGATTTAAGAAAAAAATTTGCAGATTTGCACAGAGTTGGTAAAATTATGATGACTGATAACGGAGATGAAGACAACAGACGATGAGGACAGGGAGGAACAGGGGTTTAAATGCACCCAGGAGACAGTCAGAGAGAACTCGGGACAACTGGAGTCATTTAAGGATGCAGGGACTCACAGAGACAGGGAAGAAGTTTCATTGTGAAGTGTAAAGTTTATCTTGCCTGGCTGGGCAGCTCTCTGGGTGCTCAGCACCCCCAAAGCTCTAATCCTAGAATCGCCCCTGTGGAGAACATGTCCTCAAAGCCTCAGCAGCTCCAAGAGGCCTGAACCTAAAAAAGAAAGGAAGAAACAGTCTAAACAGAGCAAATCTCCCAGACTCGCTCTTCCCAAAAATGGCAACACGGCAGTTTCATTAAAACCTCTAGGAGGAGCTCCAGTGCCTCCTTTGACAGCAAAGTCACTGATCACTCCTCAGACTGTCAAACGCTCTCTGGCGGCGTTTAAAGACATTTTTGTTTCAGTCATAGAGTCTTCGACTGTGGACAGACGTCAGACTAACAGATGTAATGTCAGATCACGTCCGTCTGAGGAAATCTGTGTAGCAGGCAGTAACACTCATGCAGCTGACAACAGCCCAGACAACCAGGAGACCACACAAGACAGCAGGTATCAGCTACATAACATGCAAGGAAAAGCCTGAATTACTCTGAACCTCTGAGCCTTCCTCCACCTTCACCTCCACGTGATGATCTGAAAGGACAAGAAACCACAATATCAAATATAGGACCAATAGCAGTCACACTCATGGCAAATGACAAGTTTCTGCATTTCTGACCTCTGACTTCACTAATGTGGCTCACTACTCTTTGCTTTGAGTGGTAACTAAACTGGAATTTATGAACTGGTGCTACAGCTACAGACAATTGAGGGATCATAATGAATGTTTCAGTGTTTTAAAAGAAATCTTGACTTTTTCCATCAAGGACAATATGTAAAAAGTCTACTGACATTTGTCTCCCTGAGCAGAGAAGACAACTCTGCACACCTAAAAGAATGCAATGCCATATACCACAGAGGCTGTATCAGTAAGATCTTATTTTAGTTTACTTTCCTGCTCATGTTTGTGGTTTCATTTTAAGGTTCGGTCCATTGGAAATCTTTCTGTTAGGTTAATCAAGACTTTCAGAACTATTCAGAAAAAACTTGGCTTTCTTGTTGCTTTTGGGACTATTTGAGCTTCATCTACTGTACTGACTTTTACTCTTTCATGCAGCAGGTTTGACCTTTGACCTGCAGCTGGATGTCACTCAGTCTCTGTTCTTCTCCTCCAGCACTGATGGAGCAGGTGTAAATACCGCTGTCAGTCAGTTTGGGTTTCCTCAGAGTGAGGCTGAAGTCTTTTGTGTTTAATGCATAACGACTCATTGATGTGCGCCCACTGTAGCGCTGGTTTTGCCCTTTAAGATCGTCTCCTCCTTTTCCTTGTAGGTGGACAGATTTGGGATTGAGGTCACTGCGAGTCCACATCACTGTGGGAGTGTCCTCAGGTATCGAACCTTTGTAAACATAGTGCAAGAGGACAGAAGTCTCCCCCTCATATACCTCCACCACCACAGCCAGAGCATGCTGGGAAACTGTGAAGACACAAAAACAGAAATCAAAGGAATGTTTGGGTTTGATTTAGTGTTGAAATAATAGATTACAAGTAACATTATCTTTAGGGAACATTTTACAAAGAAATGACAACATTTTAATCTTTACATATTTAAATAGAGTGAAAAGGCTGCTGTGTCTGAAGGAGCTCTCGATGTATCAAGAACAGTTTAATGCTCCTCAGCACAGATTATCCAAGTGTCCTTTTCTGTCCTGAATGGATGAACACATTCTCCCAAAACACTCCTAAGGGAACATTTGGGTTAGGTCCCAGCTGCAAAAATGGACCACTAGGAGCAGAAATAGCTTTAAATGATCAACTAAAAACGTTCCAACATGCAGAGATGTAGTCAGTGTTGGGGAGTAATGGAATACATGTACTGACATATTTAAAATACACAATATGAGAAACTCTATTCCGTTACAGTTAACGTTTACATAGGTGGTAATCAGATTACAGTTACTTTGTTGAAATAAATGCACGGCGGTCTTTTCCTGTTTTATATATTATAGGCTACTTAGGTTATCCCCACTCTATGCCTTCTCCAGTGTTGGTGATTAAACAAGTTTGGGCGCAGGTTTAGCTCAGTTGGATGAGCATGTACACATATATCACATGTTGCATGCATATCGCTGTTTCGAGCATGACTCATGGCCCACTTTATTTATTTTTGTTTTTTTTACTCAAATTCCATCAGGGTTTAATAAAGTTTCTCTGATTCTGATTACCAGAAACCAAAACCAAACACATAATAAAGGCTCTAATGCAAGCGTCCTGCTGGTGGTGTCAGTTACACAATGAACCCAGAGCCAGCAGTGCACGGGCAGGAAATCATTCCTCACTTGGAAACTCCGACACCACTTCATAAGAAGAATGGGACAGCCAAAACTTCAGTATCTTTGATGTACTATTGCTGTGTGATTTCTATTACTATTCATTAAGGCTGCTTGCTACAGAGCTAACATTGTTAGTTGGAGTTAGTTGATGTTAGTTCATAGACTGCAGACTGTCAGGCTGTTTCTCAGTACTCATGTATGCGAGTCCGTACTCCAGTCGTCACTTGTCCAGACTTTGTAAGTTCACACGGGAGTCCGGACTCCCGGAGAACGCAGTGCGATCGTCCCACAACTGAAATTGCAGTGTACTTGATGGTATCACTGGAGTTTTTATTGCCATCCCCTCTTAATTTAACTGTGATTAATGTTTGCAATGGAAATTACACGTGACATAAAAATTACACATGTAGTAGATTTCTTTGAGAGGAAAAGATCATTTGAATTGAACAAATATTTAAAATATAATGTCATCATTTTTGGAGCAGCCTTCGGGATCTCCAAGTATTAACATGCTGTTTTTAGACTTGGTGGATAGCATTAACAACCTGCTAGCTGCAAATAATCATGTGCAGTTCAACAAGATTAACAGACAAAAAGAAAACATATTACTCATACAAAAATAGTTTTGTAAACAAGATCACTGCAAAAAGTGCAGCCTTACCTAATGTCCACCATACTGTTACTCATCTTATATTATGATTTAGGCTTAGAGTCCTGCCGTATCAAAAGATGCCAGCTGAGCTGGTTCATGCATCTTACAAGGATGCCTCCAAACGCAGCTTTTTCTAGGCATGTCCTAATGGAGGAGGACCAGGGCAGGACTGGGACTCGCAGCTTCAGTTAACATTGACACACTTTGGCAACAATAGCAGATATAGGTGTCCACTTCATTGCATGTTCCTGTCACCTGTCTGAGAATGATGTTGTTGTGATATAAAGGATTATCGCACCTGTCAATAAAGCCTTTTATCTGCAGCCATGACCTGTCACCGAGCTAGCTTAGCATGGCTAGTTAGCCTCTCAAAGCTCAAACTTTCACTACAAAGTCGGTCCAGGTTGGCCCAGTTATACTAGTCGGGAGCCTCGCAGTGATACGGTGCTTCAACGTAATATTACTGCATTGTGTGTGTTTAACCTCATTTTAAGTTTTGTGGATATTATTCATGGTTATGCTGAGGATATGTTGGCCAATTTCCACTGGAAATGCCTTTTGGTTAAACTTTCAGCGAGGAGTTTGCATTTGCACTGTTACATTTTTATATAACTTTAATGCACATAAAAAACAGCTGCTTGTTTAAGTGAAAATACATTAATGGGTTTTTGCACTAATAATGTTGTGGAGTTGTAAAGTATTTTGTCGAGTGTAATTTATATCGTCAGTTATATCGTTATCGGAAATTTTCAAATATATATCGTGATAAATATTTTGGGCCATATTGCCCTGCTCTACTACATATGAGCATACTTTACATAACTGTGTATGAATGATGATCAAGAGACAAACTTTGAAGATGCAGAGCATGATGTCGCATCATCAGACTGTAAACAAACATCCACCAGGCTTCTTTGCTGGCAGAGGTGATGATTCTCCCATCAGGGATCAGTAGAGTGTATTAACCTGTGGTATAAGCAGCAGTCAGTGAAATATTACTGTTTCACATAAGAAATCTAGCACATGAAAGCCAGGGTGGGAGGGATCTCTGCAAACTGACTCACCTCTGCAAATGTGAGGCTCAACAAAGATCTGACTCTGCAGTCACAGACAAACAAAAAACTCCAGCTGGGAGATAGAAAACGCTGTCTGGGTCTTGCTGGATGTTGCTGGTCAGAGTCCCAAACTATTTTTATCACTTTGGTGTATCTCAACATCAGTTATGCAGACATACGTGTTCTTAAAAGCAATTCTTTGTTTTGCGGGCGGAGTGGAAGCCGTTTTGCTTCACAGTGCATCTTAACAAAGAGGGGATGCTTTTTATTTACATCTAGTCAAAAGTGTTGGTAATAGTGTTTTAATCACACTAATTTTATAATTCTGACAATATCTCAGCTTGCAGCGATGCATGCATTTTATTTTAAAAAGGGCACAAGTGGGAATTTCTTCTGAATGGGTAATGTCAGCTTGTTCACAAGCGTTTCATTTAATCAAACCACTAGTTTTAATTTAACTAGTTTTTACGCATCTACTGGGGTTTCTTTCACGGGTTGATGAGATCATTTTATTCGTGATTTCGGAATGTTGAACTAAGAGTGAGACAGGGGCTACTACTATCTTGTTATTGTTCTCATTTTTCAGAAGGAGACATGCAAGCATGGGACCTCTCAGACTCGCCAGACTCCGAATTGCCCGAGTATTACTTTGACACCCACTGTGATGATGTGATGCTGAGGCTCAAGACATTCCGATTCATCCCCGCCACACGCTTGTTTGTACGCTCATACACAGTCGATGGGACTGGAACACAATTCAGCAGGATTGCAGAACACACCATGACTGAACTGAGATCATCACAACATATAGTGTGATGGAAATTCAGTTTCCAGTAGCACAGCACCGACAGAACTTGCATGTTACAGATACGCTAAGGGAAATGAGAGTAAGGATATAAGCACAAAGCCCCACTCCACTGAGGACCTGCTGTTGGCCAACACCCTCAACGACTCTTACTGCTGGTTTGATGAGCCATCAAGCAGCCTTGACACCTCCACCTTCCCCAACAATAGAGACACTTTGGTCCATCATCCCCCCACCTCCCCACTCCCACCAGCACAGAGCCATCACCACCATCAAAGACTTCACCCACAGGAGCCCCCTCCTCACTCCACAGCTATGAGGATTTCACACCACCTTCTCCCACTACAACCCTTCATATTCATGATGTGAGGACGCAGTTTGACCCTTTAGACCTACTAAAGAACCCAGTCCGCCTGAGCTTATCTTTATATTTTTACATGTTGTAGTGCCATTTCTGGGAGTATTTTAAGTTGCTATACATCAATACAACCATTATATCCCAAATTTTAATCATATGTATGCATCAAGTCATCAGTAACTGCATAAATTGCAATAGTGGTATTTTTACACAAATTTCTAGTTAAAGTAATTTCAGAGGTTCATCCCTCAAAATTGTAAATGTAAAAAAGTTGCATAAAACAGTTTCCAAATTAATTTTGAGTGTCTTCATAATTTTGTTTTTGAGATACACCAATTTGTATATACTGCAGCCACCAACTTTGAAATTCTCATTTACATGACTTATTTAAACATTCTCCTCTTGAATGCAAAATTCTTAAAAACATCTTTTATCCTTTAAGAGTAAATAAATCTGAAAGCTGTTCCATCCTAAAAGAGTACAACAATGTGTAGTTTATGATGTTCTAAAGGTTTCAGCATCTGTTTGAATTTGTCACATGTGTGGAAAGGTATGAGTGAGCCTTTGTATCATACTGTGAGTGATGCTCGTCAGCACACAAACCCAGAGTTTCTCTACAGGAACACAGAGAGAGTTATTCCCTGTACTGTAAGGACACATTCAGCATTGTGCAGTAAATCCAGATCATCCCAGTTAAATGATTACATGGATGTGAGTGTGGTCGTCAGAGCAGCACTGATCAGTGTCAGGTTATAATGACCAAGGTGTACACAAACACTAAGTTTGAGTGTGTGCAGTGAGACTTCAGTCAAAGCATTTAACTGAGGTGTGAAAAATAAGCTGAACTCTACAGCTTGTTGTGGTCCCCTGTGGCTTGACAGCCTTCCAGCTGTTCTCCAGCATTTTCATTTACAGTCATAAAATATCTCCACATGTTGCTCCTCTTTCTCTCTCTCTGCAGTCCAAATGCGTCTTCTGAGCGCATCTGAGTCACGTGACGGCACAGGAACAAATCCCAGCAGGGCAGGAAGAAGGGGGCGGAGCAAAGTGCGTCTGCCGCATAAGAAGAGGTGTTCACACAGACAGAGCTGCTTTTTCATCCACAGCGAGTAAATAGTGAACCTCCAGGAGAGAAACAAACTAAAGTATCGATCATATACCACTACCAACGTTTGGATCGATATCTGCATCGATCTGCACACCCTTGTCTCCTGGATCGTAGCTGAGATCAGCGTGAACCACGTGGGTCTCTGCTCCCTGACCTGTTTCCTGTTTGGAAAGAGTTCCAGCTTCATCACGGAGTTTCTCTCGGTTTGTGGGCTCATCTAAAGGTAAGCACCGAGCTAACTTCAACACTAGATTTACTAACTCTGCGCACATTTGCAGAAATCCCTTGAAACCAACACCTACTAGAATTATTGACTTTTTTATTTTCTGGTGCAAGTCCCGAGGTGTTAATCACCCCTGCTGAGATTTGTACAGGTCATATGCTCGATTCACATCCTGCTTTTGTTGTGCGAACCACCCATTGTCTTTGAGGCCTGGCACATTTGCTTTTGCACACACATACAAACGCTGCAAATCTGTGTTTGTTTGACAGTGTAAGACAAAAGCAGCAAAAATAAAAACTGTACAAAGAGTACAGTCTTAATGGCTCACTATACAAACAATCTGGAGACATAAATATTGTCTAGGGCTGGGCTATATCATACCGTTCACGGTAATACCGGTGTAATTTTGGGCAACGATAGGAAAATGAAATATAGCGATAGAATTTAGGTAAAACGCGCATGCGCAGTGCATATGTTTACATAAGCACATGGCAGCGAGAAGAGAAAGTGGGTCGTTAAATGAAACGGACGAACCAGAACTGGTTTGTAACAATGCTGCAACTTCAGTGGTGTGGAACTGGTTTGGCTTTCGTCCATCAGACACACAACAAAGCACTATTTTTGGTAGAGCATGCTAGCAGGCCGTCGTTATTACCGTGTTTTTGGAAAATACTGCACACTTCAAATCAATCCTTTGATTTTTCTGAAAATCGTCAGCGCCCCTTATAATCCCGCGTGCCTTATGTAACTCTGGTTGTGTTTACTGACCTCGGAACGATTTTATGTACACGGTGCTCGAAAATCTGTCAAATGTTTCAGTACGACTTTGCTCAGCTACGAAGCCGCACCGCTTGATGGTAGTGGTGTGCGATAGTGCATATTTTGGTATCGATCCAATACCAATACAGATACAATACCTTTCAATAAATAGGGTGGATGCCTCAGTGAATTACTAATTCGCAATTAATTTTCATGACCTTAAGTGTTTTTCGTGATGTTTCCTTTGGTATTATTAATTACTTAATACCCAGGACATAATTAGGAGAAAGAATTTATTTATAATTAAATAAAAAATGTTTTATTATTGTGGCGGCTCGTGGTCTGCGATGCCACTGCAGGTGAGATGGACTCACCTTCACTGCATCTACAATGATGCCTCGCTGGCTTAAAACCTGTGCGCTGCTTGTGCTGTTGTTGTTTTTGGTGTTGATGTGTACAGCTGGCAGCAGGAGGGCTGCAGCTGTTGAATGTAGGCTATTGTTACAGCAACCACGTGATCACTGTAAGTAGGGCTGCACAATTAATCGTTAGAAAATCGCGATCTCATTTCCAAATGACAACGATTAAAAAAAAAAGAAAAAAAGAAAAGACGATGACGATTGCACCACATTTTGATCCGGGACTTAATCTGCATGAAAACAAGCGCTCACTCTTCCTACTCAACAAATGACAAGGGCGTAGCCTTATACCACGTGATACAGACGCTGGCTGCTAAAATTGGCAGGGAAAACCAACGGAGAGCACGTCAGGGAGGACAAGAAAGTGACTGGAGAAAATCCACCCAAACATCAATAACGGGAACCTTATACAGCGCTTCCCCATACCCGTCGAACAGAGGTTATTACTTATCACCTGGCTAAAGATATTGCTCCCATCAACACTGTGCAAGACGAGGGATTTAGGAAAATGATCAACACCCTAGACAAACGCTACACAGTGCCGTCCCGCAACTATTTTTCTATTGTTGCACTACCTGCTCTATACACGCAGTGTCGAGCAACGGTGGGAATTTCAAGCAGTACAACATTTTGCGGCAACGACAAAATGTGAGGCATTTATTGTTTTTATGTTTATTGTTTTTATGTTCAGTCTCAACTGTTACGAAGTTGATGTGCAGTTAATAAGTGCAATAAATATTTATATTGGAAAAGAAAATCGTGAGAGAATCGTGATCTCAATTCTAAGCAAAAAAATCGTGATTCTCATTTTATGCAAAATTGTGCAGCCCTAACTGTAAGGGTGGACAGCACGCGGCTCGGGGTATGTATATGTATATTGTTGTGGATAGGCGTAGCTTTGGGTCACGTGGTGTCGGTGATAGTAATAGTGATTGCTATATCACCTGTTCAGGTCGCGAGGGAATTTGTGAATGAGTGGGTGATGGGGGAAGTCGACTTTTGCTGACCGCCCATTTTAGAATGTTTTGGTCACTGCGTTTCTACGGATTTTAAGGATTGATAACAAATAAAGAAGTTTTTAATCTGGAACTTTGATTTACGTTTGATCAGCGGGCGCGTCAACATTATTCCCCTATTCAGCTGCTCGGCGACTCAAAGGCTTGACGGTCGCCAATATATATATATATATATATATATATATATATATATATATATATATATATAGGGATGGGTATCGAAAACCGATTCTTGTTGAGAACCGGTTTCCACTGTTTCAATTCCTTGGAATCGTTTGCCGTTTTTGAAAATGATTCCCTTATCGATTCCAGTCGCCCCGAATGACGTCACCACGTTGCGGAGCGTCGGAGCGTACCTGACAGGAAACAGCGTCTAAGCGGCTCAAACACTTAAAAGTTTGGTTATACTTTACAAGAACGGATGACAACAGGGCAACTTGGAATATTTGCAAAGTAGATATTTTATTTAAGGGAGGAAACACTACGAATATGCAAACGCATTTGCTCACGAAACACGCGATGAACTTAAATGAAAGTTGTGTTTTTAATTCCGCTCCGGACTCGTGAATCTCAACCCAGCAGCAGCGGTAATGTTTGCGCGTCCTCTCCCGTTAATGCGGCAGGTAAATAATCAACAAACAGTGCATATTATGTTAGCGTGATCTGCTTTATTACAAAACCTGCCATTACTGTGCATTTAGGTGACCATGATGAGAGAGACAGAGTCTGGCTGGCGCTCGCTGGCAGTTGTCGCTGCAGTCCACCGGTAGCGTCTCTTTTCAGGCCCGAATGTCACCGAGCAGTGACTAAGTTTGTGGTAAAAACCTTGCAGCCATTTGCCACAGCAGATGGTAAGTGAATGTGTTTAATTGTAGGCAGGGACATTACTGGATATTCTTGTGTAATTGCTACAGAATAATTTATGTTATACTTTGTTAATGCTACAGAAGAATATTTATTTTATTATTTTACATTTACAATTTTTTTTTCCTGGGGACCCTGTGACACCCCATTGAAGAGCCGTAGGCTGTGGATCTCTTAAGATCTCACTGTTGGGTTTGTAAGGCCATGTTACTCCTAAATTTCTATCTTGTTCAAAGAGAAGATATAAAACAAAGTTCTAATCAACCTTAGTGTTCTCCTTTTTAAAAATAAGAATCGATAAGAGAATCGATAAAGAATCGAATCGTTAAACAGAATCGAAAATGGAATCGGAATCGTTAAAATCTTATCAATACCCATCCCTATATATACATATATATATATATAATCAACTTTTGTATATTAAAGTCCAGCATCACAATACGTAAGCAGATATCATAATATATATATATATATATATAATATATATATATATATATATATATCTGTGTGTGTGTGTGTGTATATATATATATATATATATATATATATATATATATATATATATATATATATATATATATATATATATATATAAAATCAACTTTTGTATATTAAAGTCCAGCATCACAATACGTAAGCAGATATCATAATATGCGTCAGTTACTTGACTTCTATAACACTTAAAAACCGTCCTCACCGTCTCACACTCTGTTTCCTGCTGTTTTTTCTCCTCGTACACGTCTCTGAAACATCCAGAGTACATTCTGTGCTAATCTCACTGAGCAGGCGTACAGGCACAGCCAAATGTCTCTAATCTTTGCCCTAGAAACAAGTCTAATATGTATCTGTCTGTAAGCATGTTTGCATTGATCCTCAAAAGACTGAATGTCAACTCTCATGAGCACATTTGCAATGTGTGTATGAAAATAAGTATAAATACTTATTTAATAAAAGCTCACAAAATACCACTAATAGAAGGCCGGTTAGAATAATGTATTTCCCACAAATCACTGCCTCTGTTTGTATCTCTGTCACTGCAGGACCAACGTGGATCGAGAAGTCAGCGCTCTCAGGAGGCCGACAATTTAGTTGAAGAAAGAAGTGGAAGAAAAAAATACAACCGTGACGAGTTTGGGAAAGATTTGACTGTGAAAGCTTCCCTAAAAATGCATCAGGTCATCCACACCGCAGAGAGACCGTTCAGCTGTGACGAGTGTGGAAAGTCTTTTACCAGGTCTGTACACTTAAAAAGACACCAACTAATCCACACTGGAGAGAGACCGTTCAGCTGTGACGAGTGTGGAAAGTCTTTTACCAGGTCTGGAAGCTTAAAAGCACACCAACTCATCCACATTGGAGAGAGACCGTTCAGCTGTGGAGACTGTGGAAAGTCTTTTACCAGGTCTGGACACTTAAAAAGACACCAACTAATCCACACTGGAGAGAGACCGTTCAGCTGTGACAAGTGTGGAAAGTCTTTTGCCCACTCTGGAAGTTTAAAAACACACAAACTCATCCACACTGGAGAGAGACTGTTCAGCTGTGGAGACTGTGGAAAGTCTTTTGCCCACTCTGGAAGCTTAAAAACCCACCAACTAATCCACACTGGAGAGAGACAGTTCAGCTGTGACGAGTGTGGAAAGTCTTTTGCCCACTCTGGAAGCTTAAAAACACACCAACTAATCCACACTGGAGAGAGACCGTTCAGCTGTGACGAGTGTGGAAAGTCTTTTACCGAGTCTGGAAGCTTAAGAAGACACCAACTCATCCACAGTGGACAGAGACCATTCAGCTGTGACGAGTGTGGAAGGTCTTTTACGCGCATTTCACACTTAAAAACACACCAACTCATCCACAGTGGAGTTAAAGCGTACACCTGTGACCAGTGTGGCAGAGCTTTTACTCACAGTCACAGCTTACAGAGTCATCTAGTTACCCACTCTGGAATTAAGGCGTACAGCTGTGACATTTGTGGAAAAACCTTCAGCCGGATAGGGAGCCGAAATATTCACCTACGCATTCACACCAGACATGATGTGTACAGCTGTGATCAGTGTGGTAAACAGTTTACCACAAAAGCAGAGTTACAACGTCACATGTTTACCCACACTGAGGAACGACCTTATAAATGTGACCTGTGTGAGAAGACTTTTAAATCTCCACGTTACCTGAAAACACACCAACAGATCCACACCAGAAAGACTCTACAAGTGCAGTTACTGTGAGGTATGTATTTATATTTTTATCTTGTCAGCCCGACTGTTTGAAACAACTCTGCTCATCAAAGTGTGTTAGCATGTTAGCAATTCTACTGGCAGCTCTGAATGATTATTCAGACTCTAATCACAGGTTTTTAGGGATAGTGTTTGAGAATTGTGTTATTGTTATTGTAGCATTAAACTAGTATTACTTTAATGTTTTTACTCTTATCGTTTTTATAGCACATTAAATTGAGCTGAGTCTGATAATGTTAACAGTAAAATGTAATTGGACTTTGGCAGAGATGCTCTTTATTTCAGGTGACGTTCAGGATAAAAATGTTGAAGGACTGACTTACACTGTCTTTGTGTTTTTGTTTAGAAGCAGAGCGACACAGATGGATCAAGTTCTCAACCCTGTCATCGCTGTGGGAAAGACTTTTGTTGTGACCTTTGTGGAAAGACTTTAAGTCATTGAAGGACTCTGAAAATACATCAACGTAGACACACTGGAGACAAAATGAACTACTGTAAAGAATGCGGGAGAGGCTTCACCACTTCAAAGGACTTCAAACAATATGAACTCCTTCACAGTGGCGTCAAAAAGCATGTCTGCGATCAGTGTGGGTCATCCTTCATCAGTGCACGTCAGCTTGAAAAGCATAAACGAGTCCACACATGAGAGAAACCATACAAGTGCAGACACTGTGACAAAACCTTTTCACAATCATGTGATCATACTAAGCATGAACGCAGACACATGAAAGAGAACTTCATCTGTGAAAGAGTTTGAGTAATCTCAGTTCATACTCCACTCAGAAACGATTCCATGTTACAAATAAACTGTTACGTCTTGATTCCTGCTTTTACGTTAATCTTGTAAACAGTACATTTGCATAACGACTGAAACCGGCCCAATGAATGAACAATGGGCTGTGAGGTCAATTTCTTCATCATTAATATGCAAATTCTTATGAGCATTGATCAACAACCACTGGTCAATGGCCATGAGTACCATTCACAGAGTAAAAATGTGCATAATGATAAAATGATAAAAGCCCCAAAATGAAAAGTGTTCACTGAGCCTTTTACTGCACTCATTCCTTTGAATAAACACTCATACAAAAAAATAGCAGATATCCTGATGAAACATAACCAGTGCTACAATGCTAACATGTTTTAGGACATGGCATAGAGCCTTTTCACCATAAAATACTAAAGTTTAAGGTGTGTGTCAGGTTTAGTTCTTGAGACACTTTTTATTGTATGCAGATTGCCATACTGCCAGGGCACAGTGTTCAATGAAAAGCAGGTCAGCCTGTGAAGAACGATTTGCCAATATTAAATACATAATACTGCAGGGGAGTTTGAGACACACCGAAGGTCCATAAGCTCATCACGCCTCCCCTTTTTAAAAGAGTGTACCGGGACCTGAGGTGCTGTTGTTGTTGTGTGTGGCTGTAGCTGGAAAGTTGCAGCCAAGGTTTAGACGAAACAGCAACCGGTATAAAAAGTGTCAAATTTACAAACTATGTTGGGTTGGGTCTGTCATTACCATTACAGAGAGACTCACCTGACCTAGTATACTGTCGAAAATGAAATAATAGAACTGCAGTAATAAGAAGAACCAGGAGAGCCAGAAGAACCAAGAGACCTGTGGCCCAAGATGGAAATGGTTCTGTGAAGAAACATCAAAAAAGGAACAACATCTGTCACTTGTATATGTATAAGTATTGACCCCTGGCTTTTATCTGCATCTCTGACCTTTGACCTGCAGCACTACTTTCTGTCTCAGGATGTCTTTGTCCCTGTAGATGGTGCAGATGTATTCTCCTGTGTCTCTCTCTGTGGGCTGTTTCAGGGTCAGACTGAGGTGTCCAGTTCTCAGCAGGTCTTCGTTCATCTTTGTGCGACCACAGTAAAGATTGTCTTGTTTTCTAAGTTAGTCGCTTCTGTTAGAATACTCATGGACCAACATGAGTCCGAGGTCAGAGCGAGTCCACTCCACTCTGGTGTCCTCAGGCAGGTAAGGTTTTGTTTCGCAGGGCAGGATGACAGACTCTGACCTTTTCTCTACCTTCATCTCCACCTGCTGGTCTGATAGGAAAAGAAACCACAATATCCACTAGTTGTAGAAGTCATACTGATGCTAATTTGATGGATTTAAATTTCTTACCTCTGACACTGTCCTACTATTAGTGAGTTTAGTTATAAGTTATTAGTTAAGTAATACTTTGTATTTGTGTGTTTTTAATGGTGTCTTCTCTCTACAGGGTGGGCCATTGATATGGATACACTGTAATAACATGGGAATGGTTGGTGGTGGGAGAAGACGGTTGCACTATTGAAAAAACAAAAGTTGTATCCATGATGGCCGACTTCTAAATGGCCACCATGGTCACCACCCATCTTGAGGAGTTTGCCCCCTCACAAATACTAATGTGCCACAAACAGAACTTTAATATCACCAACCATTACCATGTTATTACGGTGTATCCATATAAATGGCCCACCCTGTACAATACAGACTTAAAAGCCCCAAAATGAAAAGTGTGCACTGAGCCTTTTACTGCACTCATCCCTTTGAATAAACACTCATACAAAAAAATAGCAGATATCATGATGAAACATAACCAGTGCTACAATGCTAAAACGTTTTAGGACATGGCATAGAGCCTTTTCACCATAAAATACTAAAGTTTAAGGTGTGTGTCAGGTTTAGTTCTTGAGACACTTTTTATTGTATGCAGATTGCCATACTGCCAGGGCACAGTGTTCAATGAAAAGCAGGTCAGCCTGTGAAGATGGATTTGCCAATATTAAATACATAATACTGTATTTTTTACTGTTAAAAGACATAATGTATCACAGAAGATGTTCAAAATGTTCATGATGAAGGCATAGACAGAAGACTGCAGACAAGAGCCAGATGACTTTGTTTTTTTATTACTGATTACAGTCTTTATTATTTTATCATTTTTATCTTTTTATTTATCAAGGGGTTTTTTTCTCACAAGGTTCCATAGTTAATAGTGTATAAATTCCTTTTTGGGAAAATGTAAAATTTGCAGTGTCTGTAAATCCAAATTTGAAAATGGAGTTGCTTGGCTTTAAACCAGATAACCAAATTTACCCAGTATAGGTGAAATTCTGTATTAATAATTATTACTTCATTGTATTTTTTTAATAAATGTGTTAATAAATATCATAAGAAACAGTTTTTATCTAATCAAGTTCCATTGCTTTCTGACCTTTGACCTTTAGCTGTGTTTTTCTCTGTCCCAGTTCTTTTCTCCCATCACTGATAGAGCAGGTGTAGGTGCCACTGTCGCTCAGTTCTGGTTTTCTTAGAGTGAGGCTGAAGTCTCCTGTTTCCAGAGCATCAGACATCATTGATGTGCGCCTGCTGTAACGCTGGTTTTGCTCTTTAAGATCATCTCCTTCTTTAAGTCGCAGGTGGACAGATTTGGGATCAAGATTGTTATGAGTCCACATCACTGTGGGATTCTTCTCAGGAATAACACCCGAGTACTGGCAGGGCAGCAAAACAGATGTTGCCTCCTTATAGACTTCCACCACCTCAGCCAGGGCATGCTGGGAAACTGTGAGGACACACAAACAGGTCACAAGTATTTAATTCAATTGTGGACCAATAAATCATGGGTGTCAGTGAGATTTTCATAGATTGTTAACATCACCAAACTCTACACCACTACAAGGTTTTATCATAATTCATTCAAATATTTTTGAAGCTATTACATGTAAAGAGATTGACACACACACCCTGCCAAAAACATCCTCCATGCAGGAGGTATAAGAAACTGTAGATATCTTGTTGAACCACAGATCTATTTCAATTATTATGCTGTATCTAGCCAATAAATAGAAGCACTTGATCCTCCGTTAGTTTCCAACCTGACAAACAACTCACTACAAACCTTTGATTTTGCCACCTCTCTCTTTGCTAAATGCCTAGACTTCAAGTTATCCTGTCTACTTTCTTCAGTCTCTGATGTATTCATGAGAACATTTTTATTAAATCCAAAGAGGATGGCAAGAACAAACTTACACAACAACACACACACACACACCAAGTTTCCTTTGGTCACATATGAAATGTGAGTTAGAGCACAAGCTCATCTGAAAGCCACCAAGAAGAATCCAGTGATTTGAAAGTTGCTGCTTTGGATTGTTAGTTTGATCTGAATCAGAATCCAGTGTTTGATGGAAATCTCCTCCTGCTGCACTTCAACACATTAAAGAGAGAGAGATGATGATGAGAGCAGAGAGAGGAAGGTGTGCTTACCGTGCAGGAGGATCACAAACACCACAAACATCTTCATCTTCCTGTCAAACTCAGAGACTCTTTAAAAGCTCTTCAGGACATCAGCTCACAGCAGCTTCACTTTCCTCTGCTGATCATCTCCTGACACTCTCACACTGCTCACACTGTCACTGTGAACCACACAAAGTTTCACACTTCAGTGAGGGAGGAGGTCTGTTGCTCCAAGTCCACATCATTCCAACAGAAACTTCAACCTCGATCAGATCAGGGCAGACTGTGAGGACAGTGAGGAAAAGCAGGAGAAACAGGCTCATGAAATAAGACACATCAGACAAAGGTCATTTACACTGAAGTCAGATCCAACTTTATGAAGAAACCAGCAATAAAATCTGAATTGTGTGGAGGAAAAACTTAACTTGACACTTTATGAATTTTGGTGTTTAAGCTAAAATATTTTCCCTTCACTGAGTTTACAGTTAGAGTCCATACAATACATACATGCAATAAATACTATCACTCATAATAACACAAAAGAAATACATTCAATTATTATTTTTTTACTGTATAAGAGTGTTTTATAGCACTAACACTGTGATTTCAGCTGCTGCCACTAACTTTTATGACATGTCACATTCTCTTGTAAAACACACTCTTATCTGTTTATCAATAAAATGAACCGAACTTTGACCTTTAGGATGTTTATCCTTTGCAGTACTAAACCTAAGGTCTGCAGCCAGACCAGATGAATAATAACAGAAGCAGAGGATGAATACAGGACTCAGCTCAACTGTCCATGTAACCTGAAACTTTGTGTGCAGTCCACATCAGACACTGAGAGCGGCTCTGAGGCCCATTCATAAAGGATCCATCTATTTTACACAAACTGAAACTGGTTCAGACTACATCTGGAAATAAGTTATGAAGATTATTAATCACAATAACAGACTGAAATAATACATTTTCAACACTTTCAAATCTGTTTTGTTCAAACTCTGTGGATGCAAAAATGTAGAAATGATGTACAAAGAGTCTGTGATTAGATTCTTTGTTTGTACAATTCTGTTTTTATTATACAGTGGAAAATAAAAATACGGTCATAAAGATGAAACACATCAGTAAAGTTCAAATAAAGACATAAAAAATGGAGTAAAGGAGTTGTGAATGCTGTTATCTCTGAGTTCAGAGCAAAGAATCCAGCAGAGGAAAAACAGGAAGTGATGAACTTCAAATTAAAGCCAAATGGTCTGAAGTATTTATGTACATTTTAGTCTTGCTTTAAATAACAGTAATAAAGAGCTGAATGTGTGATGGCAATGTTGAGATTAGCTCTATTTTAAAAAAAACCTGCAACTGTAAAATGAAAGAGACGGTTTCTTTGTAAAGAAAAAAACAAGCTGCGATTTGAGGTGTGTGTGTTTATGTTTCGAGGTGACCAGCAGCTGACTCCACCCAAAGGAAGTGACCTCACACCTGTTTTATTCAGTGAAACAGGATGATGAGAAGCATCTTTTTTGGTACTGTTCTTCTACACAGATTCTGAAAGGAATTTTGCTGGTTTGTTATTGTCCATATTTTAAGGGAATTTTCTGTAAGATGGGAAAATGTTTTATTTTGTTTCTTTAAGTTCCCCAAGAAGAATGATGTTTTTTATAATAAATTTGTTAATACTTTTAGCTAAATTTTTATCCAGAAGTTTACTAATAAAAAACTTCTAAAACATTTTTGTCGTTTTCTTAAGGATTTGGAATTGTACATAAAATCAACATCAGACTCCACCAACAAAAAAGCTCTCAAAACAATACATGTGTGTGAGTTATTGTGTGTATTTATATAATCATTTTTTACCCCTAATTTTGTGTGTTCATGTTCTGTTCTCTTGTATACTTTATATGCTTGTATGTTGTATACTCACTGTTTCTTCAATAAAGTTCCTAAAAAAAAGGGATGATGAAAAGCTGTGAGTGTTTAGAGATGTAAACACTAAAGAAGAACAAAACTGGATCAGATTAAAAGCTGTTTTTATTTTCAATTATTTAACAGGACGGCTCATATCAATAAAAATCAATATAAAACGATATAAGAAGGAAACCTGCCAGATTTGAGCTAAACTGCTCATTTCCATGTGTAGTCACTGGGCAGGTCACATGACTCTATCCAACAAAGACACACAGACACACAAGAAAAGCCAGAGAAACAAAGACAAATACAATCAATCCATCAATACTGAGTTAAAGTGATCACAGGTCTGCTTTGTTGGAGATGAGCCTTCAAAGTGGAACATGTGGACTGTTCCTTTATTACAACCACTGAAGGCCACGCCTCTCTGGTCATGTGATCATGTGGTTCGTAGGAACGCTCCTCTTCCTCAGAGGATCCACCTGTGCTTCCTCCCCTCTCTCCTCCACCTGTTACAGTGAGGGAACGTCCTCCATGATGGAGGAGCTGCTGGAAAGTGCTGAGAGTTTCCTCCAGAGTGAGACCTCTGTCACAGTTCAGAGACCTTCATGGACACTAAAAGTCTCAAACACACAACAACAACATCACACTGACTCCACTCTGACATCACTGATCAATAATCAAAGAACACACAGATCAAACTGATTGATCAGCCATCAGAGGAGTCGGATCAATGGAGCTGCTTCTGTTCCTGATGTCCCCTGTTTGATCCTGGACCTGAACTCTCCCTGCAGAGGAGACACAACACAGTCAGACACACACACACACACACACACACACACACACACACACACACACACACACACACACACACACACACACACACTTAACAAATTAACAAATTAACAAATTAACAAACCTTTTACTTTGACCAGCACTGCTTTGTATCGGTTCATCTTCCCATAGACTTTACAGCAGTATCTCCCACTGTCTCTCTCTGTGGGCTGTTTCAGGGTCAGACTGAGGTCTCCAGTTTTCAGCAGGTCTTCATTCATCTTCGTTCGGTCTCTGTAAACCTGGTGCTGTTCTTCAGGCTGGTCAGAGCCGTTCTCATACACGTGGACCTTCCTGTCATCAGTGTCCCACCACACAACTTTAGTGTCTTCAGGCAGATTTTCTGTGGTTTTGAAGGGCAGATGAACAGACTCCGCCCCCTCCTCCACCTCTACTTGACAGACTGAGAGGACAAGAAACACAACATGAGCTGTACAGACAGCAGCAGGTTTTCAGAGTTGAAAAATCAGAATCAGAGCCCGAAGTGAGAACTCTCTCCCTATATGTGTCCCTTTCAGTCAAATTTCTTCCTGACAAACTGGATCAGACATTGTCCGTTGGATTCTTGCACATATTAAAAAATAAAAATACAAGGTTGTCTCATCTAACCGAGCTTTGTGTCTCACTAAATGGTTGGAGCCAGAGCTGCAGGGATTTGAACACTGCACCAGTCTATTGTGGAGAACCACAATGGAGAACCAGAGTTAACCACAACAGCAAAGCTGTAGGCCAGTCGTTCTACGTCCGTACCCTCACTCACTGGACACTGGGCTTAGCTTTTCTGCTGCTGCACCCGTAACCTGAACCCAGATGAGCCGAAGAAAAGGGATAGATGGAAACTCACACATATTGGAAACACACAAAGACACACAGACACTGCATCACTGGCCTCTGACTTTCAGCTCCATTTGTTTCTTCATCAGGATGTCTCTCTTGTTGCTGTAGACATTACAAGTGTAAGTATGGTTGTCCCAGCCCGTGGGGTGTTTCAGGGTCAGACTGAGGTCTCCAGTTTCCAACAGGTCTTCATTCATCTTCGTTCGTCCGCTGTAACGGTGATCCTGTTCTTTAGGTTGGTCAGAGCCGTTCTCATACACGTGGACTGTCCTGTAAGAGCCATCCTTCCACTCCACTTTACCATCCCGAGGCAGATCAATTATGACTCTGCAGGGCAGCTGGACAGACTCCACCCCTGAATCTGCCCCAACCTGAGGAACTGAGAGGACAACAAAGCACAACATGAGCACTACAAACAGCAGCACCAGCACTTTCTCTTCGACTGGATAAGAAGTAACATTTAGAGTCCTACACACCTGACTGTTTCTTAAAGAATTCAGTGTTTTTGTCATCTGGCTGGAGTCGGTGCTTTATTATACTTTCATATGTCTTTGAAAGGGAATCAAGAAGTCCAGTGCAAGAAAATCTGAACATGTTCATGCAAGTTCAACATATCCAGAGTTTCTTTGCGCTGGCTGGCTCAACCTAAAACCCCTGGATGTGATCGTGTCACAATGGTGATTAACCCTCTGTTAATGAGACTTCCTGTTTCATTTATTCACATTCATTTGCAGATTGTCATAAAGAAGTTTGCCTTTCTTCACAAAATGTGTCATCCTAAATGAAAGATGGTCGTTACAGTCAAGTTTTCACAACGGAAAATTGATCAATCGTTATAATTTGATGGCTAAGGAGCTTGGAAAGAAAAGCGTCTGGACTTCTTGAGTTCCTTGAAGACGTTTCACCTCTCATCCGAGAAGCTTCTTCAGTTCCAAGAGCAAATGTGGAGGTTCTGTCTGGTGCTGGTTCAAGTTTAATATTTCATTTATGTTTTTGTTTGGTTGTTCGTTTAAAACTATACTGAGTAAAATACACTAAAATGGATTAGGCCAGGTTCATATATTGTTTTAGACTCCACCAGATCAAAGAAGCTTTCTTTTTGAGAATGGATTAAGCTGATTTTCACCTCAAAACTCATAACACTATGTAATGGCAAAGTGAAAAATGTTTGCCTGAACTTCTTGAAAAAAAACAAAAGATATATGTAAACAACAAATATTCTCCTTTTGCAGGCGGTCGTCATCCTTCAAGGTCGTACAGATTCCTGAAAAGTATTTGAGAAATAGATCTCAATAACATTGTTCTCACCTCTGACATGTTTGTTGACACTGACCTCTGACTTTCAGCTCCACTTGTTTCTTTTTCAGGATGTTTCCCTCCTCGCTGTAGACGGTGCAGGTGTAGATGCCTCTGTCCCAGTCTGTGGGGTATTTCAGGGTCAGACTGAGGTCTCCGGTCTTCAGCAGGTCTTTTTTTAACTGTGTTCGATCTCTGTAATGCAGGTCCTGTTCTTCATACCGGTCAGAGCCCTTCTGATACACATGAACCTTCAACATGTTTCTGTCCATCCACTCTACTTTAGCATCATCAGGCAGGTAAACTTTGGTTTTCATGATTAGCTGGACAGACTTCTCTCCTGAATTCACCTCCACCTGAGGGACTGAGAGAACAGGAAAACACAAGATGACTGGATGAAGTGACTCATTTACTTTAAAGGGGGAGTCTGATGCATCTTGTGACTCTTGTTCTGCACTAAATGAAGCGATGGAGTGGCGCCTCCTTCAGGCAGAGAAACAGCTCATGGAGAGAAATAATTATTAGAGCAAAAACAAGAGCGGAGCTGCAAATAAGGCCGAGAGGAACGCTGCAGAAAACTGTTCATCTGTAAATTCATAACTTCATAGATTTATTTGAGCACTAAAATCAGAGCTGCTTCTATTTCTAATATGACAGCTGTACATTAGAGCTGGAACACTTTAAATGTGAGCCATAAAAACATGATACTCTACAAGTGCATTCAGCTCTGACACATCATGAAGGAGACGTGGAAATCACTTTGTTACACAAATCAAAGTCAAATCAATTCTATTGATGGAATATTGTGTGATCAATACACTGATCAGTTTCTAATCTGTCATCTATCAGCTGGAAATCCAGCAGTGTCAAACAGACTTGGCAGCAGTTTAGGACCAAACACAAACACATTGAGACTTTTTCTTCATCAGCAGTTGCAGGTAAATTGACCCTGAAACTTTGAACATAACCTGTTGCAGACCAGCTTATGTCTGAACCATCAGTTACCATGGCGATCCACTGAGGAGGAAAACAAAAGGTTCAATCAGCAGACTAATTTATAGAGGGTGCTGTAGTCCTATGACTGTGTCTAGCTTCTTTCATTCAGTCACCTGTTGCCCTAACCTGGATTGACACAACAAGTGAACCAATGATTTTCATGTTCAAAATTCAAGGAATGAAAGTTGTTTGTCACATACTAGGACTGAAACAGAGCACCGCTGAATGATTGCAGCCATTCCCAAACTCTCTGTGAATGATACTCATGGTTGTTGATCAACTGTCATGAATATTTGCATATTAATGATGAAGGAACTGACCTCCCAGCCCATTGATCCTTCAGTGGGCTGGTTTCAGTCATTATGCAAATGCACTGTTTATAAGATTTGGGGAAACCTGCAGTCAGCTGAGACTGAAGTCACGTTTCTCCCACTGAAAACGCTGCGCCCAGATGAACTGCATTTTCATGCAATAACCTGCTGATTTTTACAATAATCTGATGCTGATCACTAAGCTCTACCTTTGCTGACTTACAGTTATGCAAACAGCTCAGACTGAAGGATCACGAATGTCATATGAAAGTACGTTCTAACCTGTAATTTACACAACACTGACCTCTCACTTTCAGCTCCACTTGTTTCTTCCTCAGCATGTTTCCCTCCTTGCTGTAGACGGTGCAGGTGTAGGTGTTTGTGTCTCCCTCTGTGGGATTGTTCAGGGTCAGACTGAAGTCTCCAGGTTCCAGTAACTTTCTCATCATCTTCGCTCGGTCTCTGTAAAACTCGTCCTGTACTCCAAGCTGGTCAGAATCATTCTGATACACGTGGACCTTCCTTTTGTCTCTGTCCTCCCACTCAACTTTTGCATCTTTCAAGAAGTTAACTGTTTTGCACGGCAGCTGGACAAACTCCACCCCTGAATCCACCACCTTTTGGTAACCTGAGACAACAAAGCACAACATGGTGACATCAGCAGCAGCTGTGATGGTCACATGACCTCCCTGTCCCCTCCTTGTCTTCTAGTCTAAGTCAGATTGTGTCTCAGTTTGTTCCTGATGTGTTCCTGACTCGTTCTTTGGTAACTAGTCTGCAGCGTCCTGTAAAGTGCTGCAGACATGTTGGATGAAGAGCAGAAGAACAGATAGACTGAGCCTCCACAGTCGGCCATGTCTCACACACATCAGCACAGAAACCATGAAGATCTCATGTGAACACAGTCAAATCACCATCGAAATTATGGGTAGAGCAGTGCGAGGGACTCACCTGACATGAAATAGTGACGAAAATAATATAAAAGACCTCCAGAAACCACAAGAAGCAACAGGAGAACCAGGAAACCTGTGATAACCGCTAGAACGTTGGCCCAAGATGCAAATGGTTCTGTGGAGACATTTTATATGAAAATAAATATGACTTCTGACCTCTGACCTGTATCTGCAGCAATGACCTTTGACATGCAGCACTACTTTTTGTCTCAGGATGTCTTTGTCCTTGTGGATGGTGCAGATGTATCCCCCACTGTCTCTCTCTGTGGGTGTTTTTAAGGTCAGACTGAGGTCTCCAGTTCTCAGCAGGTCTTCATTCATCTTTGTTCTGTTTGTGTAAAGGTCGTCCTGAGTCATAGCGTCATCGTCTCTGTTTGGATAAGCATCCACCATTATGAGTCCGAGGTCAGAGCGAGTCCACTCCACTGTGGTGTCTTCAGACAGGTTAGGTTTTGTGCTGCAGGGCAGGATGACAGACTTTGACCCTTCCCTCACCGTCACCATTTTCTGCTCATCTGAGAGGAAAAGAAACCGTTGTATTAACACTAGTAATCCTTCTGGTAACTAGAGCATGAATGAGTATCTACATTCCTGACCACTGACTCTGTCCAGGAACCGTTAATAATGTATTCTCCAGGGTTTTCCATTTTGAATGTTTTGATTGTATCAATGAATAAAAGTCAGCTAGTTTTTGTAAATGACATGAACACACAGACTTCTGAGCAGAATCTGAAGAACCTAATTGCTAATTTGTACGATCATATTTTCTTCTGCTTGGTTGTTCATGTTTGTCTCTCTCCACTTAGGTCTGTGCTAAAGGTTCCTGCTACCTTCAGTACTGATGAAACATCAGTTAGTGCATCATAGTGAGGGCATCAGTTTGACCTCTGACCTTTGGTGACAGTACTGACATATGACCTGTAATTGCAACTGGTGTTCGAATTTGTTGCTGACCTTTGACCTGCAGCTGGATGTCTCTAAGTCTCCGTTCTTCTCCTCCAGCACTGATGGAGCAGGTGTAGTTGCCGCTGTCAGTCTTTGTGGGTTTCCTCAGAGTGAGGCTGAAGTCTTTTGTAATGAAAGCGTGTCGAGTCATTGATGTGCGTCTTCTGTAACGCTGGTTTTGTCCTCTAACATTGTCTCCTCCTTTTTGTCGTTGATGTACAGATTTGGGATCCAGGTCACTGCGATTCCACATCAATGTGGAGTTGTCAGGTATAAAACCTGAGTACAGACAGGGCAGCTGGACAGACCTTTCCCCCTCATTCACCTCCACCACCACAGCCAGAGCATGCTGGGAAACTGAGGACACACAAAGAGAAACTCAAGTCAGATACATGTTGTGGGTTTGACTCAATGTTAAAATGATGGAATACAAGTAGCATCATTTCTGTTTAACAAACAGAGAAAAAAAAATAATCAAAGACACTGAAGTAAATGAAATAAGCTTTTAATCTTTAGAGTCAGGGATACAATCACCTACCCAAGATGCAAAAACCTTTCCAATAAAAATGACTAATTTCATTTGTTACACAAACACGTTATTCTGACAAATTGATACAAATACATTCCACCTATGGGCTAATATTTGAATAAAAAAAACTTCCCAATTCTTTGGGCACTTTTTGATTTTACTGCAAGTAGCACAAGTATTTTTTTTTTTTTTTTAATTTTACATGGGAGTGTTAAACACGTTAACATTTCAAGACACCAGATCAATGCACACACTCAATGTTTTGATTTAGTATCTTCTGGTTCCAACAACACTATTAATACTACTACTTATGAAATAACAACAGTGCCATGGGCTTCTACCAGGTCATTGCTGTGTGGATTTGTTCTAAGCGGTAGAACGTGAAATATTTAGCTTTTCCACTACTGAAACAGTTTCTGCCATTACTGCTGTGTGAAAATGGGTTTGATAATCATTTCAAAGGATTTACCAAGAAAAGGAAATCACAACTGGATGTCTGGGTGTCATTAGGCACCCCCTCTGTTCAAGGATGGTCATTAACAATGGACATAGATGGCTTCTTTCACTCCTCTTTCAAACTGGTCTTGTTCCGTGGAGGTATTTAGTGCCATGTGTTATGGCATGATGAAGTGGCTGTTTAGCCTCTCCAATGTAGAGGTCTGAGCATTTCCTGGGCAGAACACTGCAAAAATGTATGAACTGGGTGGAGAATGATCTCATCATGTTTACCACATGCTTTGTTAACTGTGATGTAACCTCGGGGTTTTTTAACCCTGCAACTAAAATACTTCACATTACTCATATTTTCAAACCTGTTGATCACCTGACCTCAGCAAAGCCACGCCCATACTGTTTCAAGCTAGTCTGCCTCTCCTATGCTACAGTGTTCAGTTTTTGTTTCTGGATTTTGAACTGTGTTGAACCAAAGCTGTATTTATCCAATTTTAAATAGAACTCCAATGCAACAACACAGCTAAAGCTTTTATTCTCCAATTCTGACATAATGAGTAAACTGGCATTAAAATAGCAGAATATACAAGCAGACCCACTGAATGGAAGACTTGCATAATCTCCATTCACTCTTTCTGTTGCGACTTTCATCCATAAATAAAGCCGGCTGAGTTGGTTATGTCCCTGTGACGCACCTCCAATAATCCATAATGAGTCATACTTGTACTTTGCGTATTTCTTTAAAGAACAAAACAAAACAAACTGTTGCGCTTTGAATCAAATTACAAACAGCGCATGCATTAACTAATGTGCCAAAAAAAAAATGATGGTCAACAGAAAAGTTTGCCCACAAACCACTCACCCAACCCCTGCTGCAAACACCGAGATCAGGTAAGTAGACTGTGACCACACCCCCATGCAATCACCTCAGATGCAGGTAAAGCTATACACCTGTGCCACCATAACAAATAAACAAAACATAAACACTGACTTTGGCTCTTACACTTTCACTTTCTTTTTACAGTTCATGGAAACTTGCAGTAGTTCCAGAATTTAGCAGCGTATGCGTGCTGTGCCATGAGACATAGCAGCACAGAAAACTGAGATGTACCTTTTAATAGTTAGATGTTTAAAAATAAAATTGCATGCTATAAGGACACCCAGATAAAATCATCTTGTGCCCTAAAATTCATGAGTCATATATTGTTGGTACATATATTGGTACCAAGGTGCTGTAAATATGTATGAGATTAGGATACTGTTAGCTGGACATAACTATGGTCACAGTAGTCTCTGAGTAAGCGTCAGCAGGGGTGCAAATTTCAGGTTCTCAGAGACTTCTTGGTTATTGTTCTGACTCACATTTGTAACCATGGTAATATCAATTTCCAGTAATTGTTACAATGGACGTGGTTTCACCTCCCTGGTTACTCCACAGGTGGCAGGTGAGTGAGGCTTAGATATTTTGTACTGACTGTCTCTTTGAGTTCTATTCTCATCACTCTTTCATCACGGACTGATTTCAAAGTGATGTTTCCTGCCATTCATGTCCACTGCGTGACAATTTAGCTCAATTTAGCCTCTCAGCGACCTTCTACACTGTTAGCATTGCTACACTGACAATTGTTTATCACAAATTGATAGTGTGTCTCTTAATTTAAAAAATGCTGCTAAGAACTGCTGGTGTTTCAGATAAACAGGTACTGCAGATTATATGGTGTTAGTCCAGCAGGTTTATGGCAGACTTGCTATATTTTAGGACCCATGACTGACAAGTCAGGAAATGAACAATATTTTATCTTTAAATGAGCTGTGCTTGTTAAAACAGCGCTTGAGTCTGCTGACACTTTGTTTTAAACAAAATAATAGCATGTGACTTTAAAATGGCCTGTATAGCGCTTTACTAGTCCCTAAGGCCCCCAAAGCGCTTTACACATCTACCCATTGGTGATGGCAGCTACATTGTAGCCACAGCCACCCTGGGGCTGCCGGACACTGGCACCACTGGGCCCTCTGACCACCACCAGTAGGTGAAGTATCTTACCCAAGGACACAGCGACCCAGACTGTCCAAGGCGGGGCTCGAACCTGCAACCTTCCGATTATAAGGCGACCTCCCAACTCTTGAGCCACGATCGCCCTTTACCTGGTGACTACCATGCTAAAGATCAATGCAGGTGTCTGCGCTGATCTGTGTTCATAATTTCGCCAACATTAAACTGTTAGGTAAATATTGCTGCTCTTACTTTTCTTTACTCACACTTTCCTGTGATGCGAGGATGGTCTTACCCGCAACTACAGGACACATTTTATATTGTCTGCACTCAGAGTGGATGTCAGTGTGCTTGTGCTGCGCTGTCAGTGTGACAGTCTAACCAGACTAACCTGTGACATGCCTACAATTAGATTCATTCTGACCATATTTCAGCTCAACACTGAAACACTGTTTCAAGTTCAACATATCAGACAAACCTCTTCAGCTGCTAAATTATGACTTAAATAAAATGTCATCACATCACACAGAAAACATAACCCATACTGGCTCGGACATAAAACGGGTTAACCAGGTCCGGGTCAGGTGTGGGCTACTGGAACGAGAAGGTGTAAGTGAGCAAGCGATGAAACAGGGTGCTGTTGCAATGCTACTACACAAATAATCTAAGTGGAAGGGGTTACATGAAGAGGACGTTTGGAATCGCTGATATCCAGACTGTGCTGGAACCATGCATGTAGAGACCATCTGTTTCCCCTTTCTGTGTGGCACAAAGACACGTCAGGTGGAACCAGAGATGGACTCACCAGACCAAAGCACAGATTTCCACTTTGTGTTTCTTAGCCCAAACAAATCTCTTCTGCTTGTTGCTTTTCCTTGGTTTTGGTTTCTTAGCAGCTATATGACCATAAAGGCCTGATTTATGCAGTCTTCTGTTGACAGAAAGCAAATCAACCGGTTTGAAAACTATGAATGAAATGAGCGCACATTTCTGTGTTTAAAAGTGATCTGTGGCCGTCTGCCTGGGGGTTTGGGTTTGGCTAAACACACTGAATGTGAGCTCACTTAAGCTGAAGTGTTGACAACAGAAAGAAAAAGCAAAACTTGCATTCCCTGATTTTTTTTCTTTTGTGTGTGACATACAGGAATGTACTGAGACATTTTTTAATGCTGCTTTATGCTTTAGAACAGGATACAATATATATTCAAAATATATTTGTTTGATAATTAAATTTTCCACACTGTTTTGTAATTATTATTTTCTTCATTTATATATCTGAATGCATGACAGCAGCACTGAGTTTAGATTCAACCACAAACATCTTTAATACTTGCTGCTATTTTTTGCTTTGTTAAGTGTAAAATAAAAGTGAACCACTATATATCAAGCTGTAAAAATGTTGCCCTAGTGTCGCAGTCCTGGGTCATGAAAAACAGTTGGTCAAGTGACCCACTGTTTTTTAAACATTGACTCACAACATACAGCAGTCGTAAGTAAAAACTTAAGCAAAACAAACTAACAGTTTGCACGTTTCCAGGAATCTGATTTATTCATAGGACAGTACAACAAACACAGGAAGCAAACACACACACACACACACACACACAGCAGCTAATTGTAACATGAGCTCATCTGAAAGCCACCAAGAAGAATCCAGTGATTTGAAAGTTGCTGCTTTGGATTGTTAGTTTGATCTGAATCAGAATCCAGTGTTTGATGGAAATCTCCTCCTGCTGCACTTCAACACATTAAAGAGAGAGAGATGATGATGAGAGCAGAGAGAGGAAGGTGTACTTACCGTGCAGGAGGATCACAAACACCACAAACATCTTCATGTTCCTCTCAAACTCAGAGACTCTTTAAAAGCCCTTCAGGACATCAGCTCACAGCAGCTTCACTTTCCTCTGCTGATCATCTACTGACACTCTCACACTGCTCACACTGTCACAGAGTTCAGCTTCACACTTTGTTAAAGCACATCTGTGGAAACAACTCCAGACGCGCACGGATCACTTCTGAGGAAAGAGGAAGACGTTCAGTTTCCTCATAGTTTCACACCTGAGTGTTACGGTTGGAGGCGGCTGCTGCGGCACACACAAAGCTCCACCTTCACCCCGACATGGAAACATGCACTGAAAGAAGGCCTGAAGCTCAGCCAATCACAGAAGAGAATCGGAAATGAACTTTATCAGCTGAGAGCAGAGACAGTGATTTGAGGTTCAGCTGTCAGAGTGAGGCTGCCTCACTGACAACAGTGGACCTTTCCTTGTACATCTCCTATCAGTTCAGTTCTTTGGGTCCTCACAAAAGCAAAGACCGCTAGGGCAAAGGTGAGGTATTCTTCCTATTCTTCCTCCCCGCAAGGTGACATACAAAGAAACAGCACACAATCCTTCACCTGTATATGTGTGTCATGGTCCTCTGGGCCTGCTGTGTGTCACTGCCATTTCTCTCTGAATGCATATGTAGTGTTTTTGTGTTTGTTTCTTTAACCAGGCCTGCTGGGTCCAGGATCCAGGACCTCCACCCTCCTCCTCTAACCGTGCTAGTGAACCAGCTCCCATTCCTGTTGTTGCCTCAGGGATTACTCATTTGTCATCTCCTCTGTGCAGCAGCCCTGGTGTTGGTGCTGGTAGAAGTGCATCAAGGCTTTGAAACGACCTGAAACCATCTCCACAGTGACACCTGCTGGACAATTTGGCTATCACCACATCTTGATGACAATATTCTGTGAAACCGTGACACAGTAACATTCATGTTGCTCACAATAAATCAGTTTGTAAAGCCAAACACAGAGAGGAAGGACTGCAGCGTTTCCTGTAATAACCATGTGTTTGGGTCACTTTAAGTTTTCTGGGAGTTCATGTTATCAGGTTTGTTTGGGAGGGATCTCTGCAAACTGACTTACCTCTGCAAGTGTGAAGCTCAACAAAAATCTGACTCTGCAGTCACAGACAAACAAAAAACTCCAGCTGGGAGATAGAAAACACTGTCTGGGTCTTGCTGGATGTTGCTGGTCAGAGTCCCACATTAGCAGAGTGCTGCTTGGTCCCTGTGAAGAGATTTTATTAATACTATCATGACACATATATACATATATATCTTTGCTTGCGTGTTTGAATGTGTTTATCCATTTTAACCTTATCTGAACAGTGCGTACCTGAGAGCAGTGTGTCATGCACCCATCTTTCCCAGCTGTCAGCAATAGATTACACACACACTCACTCAGTTCTGTTATAATCATTGTACTTCTGCTTTATCCTCGCCCAACTGAAACCAGCATAAACTGATTTTACAGAAACCAAGATCAGCACACGCTCAGCATTTCTTGAGAGCTATCTATATTCTGAAAACAGGCGGAGACTGCCTCCGTCTGCTGTGTAACCTACATGCCTATATAACCTGCAATAAAGAAGAGTACTGTGTGACTCTCGAGAGAGTTCACCCATGTACATATGATTGATTATATTGTCTCACTGTGTCTCTGTTTTACTTTGGCAGCCTTCTGTTTGGGAATTTTCCCCTGACATTTCTTGGTCCTTCGGAGCCAGATGAGACAGCCTATTTAAAGCAGCTCTCACAGAAGGCGCCTCACCAGGTCCCGTCGGTGCGAGAAGCCCACGTTGAAATCTGCCGGCAGCTCACGCACTAGGTGTGTGATAAAACCCAAGAGCGTGAATTCGGGTCGTGGTCAACGTTTTACAAGCGGTCCGCACCGTCGGGGGCTGATCAGGTGCATCTGAAGAAACCAGCGCCAAGGTAGGACAGACTACTTTGAGAATATTGAGCTCGTCTAAGAATGATTGGTAGCTCCCCGAAAGGGTAAAAATAAGCCTATAAGCTCGCCTAAGAAAGACTGGAAGCACTACGCTCGCTTTTAAGGAAGCTGGTAGCGTGAACGTGCGTTAAAACTGTCTGTCTTTTATTGTTTTTTTGGTGGAATAAGTTGATTTCTACAGCACAATAAGGAGGCTGAACTATTCCACTGATTTGTTTACTGTCGGTTGCTGAAGTACTGGTGAATTGAGAGGAAGGTCGTGTTTTATCACGTAAAGGTGACACCGCTTTCAAGAATAGCTTGAAAGTAGAAGGGCGTGTCAGCCACCTCTCTCTGTTCTCGTGCCAGTGAAAGCGCCGCAGGTGTGTGTGTGTATTACTAAGCGCTAAATACATAAAGAACTATCAAATAAAATAAATCAAAATTAAATATGGGAAATAAATCTACAAAACCCGAATTGACTGCAGATGAACAATGGTTAGAGAAAAAATGCCCTGGTGCAGGACAGATAAGCGCAAATAGGTGGAGAAATCCCAAAAAAACAAACTGCACCGCCTGGGAGGGGAACTGTAGCCCTGGCCAAATACAGCAATTAAGTAAATGCCTACAAGCAGAGATAGAAAAGACTAGTGGTAAAAAGAAGGTCCTGCGCATGTACGAATATGTAAGTTTCTTTGTACCATGGCAGGAGGAAAGTAAAAAGCGTGAAGAGAAAAGAAACAAAAAGCAAAATAAACAAAGCGAAAAGCCACCTACCGAAACCACCAATCCTCCTCCTTGTCAGCCACCTCCCTCAGCCCAGAGTCCCCCTGATACTGAGCAACCATACCCCCCAAATCCTTATCCCCCTGTTTCAAAAAATCCCTTTGTGAAACCACAAGACCCTTATGTCTCAGCGAGACAACAACTGGACCTAATGACCCGCGAAGACCCACCGCCATGGCCTCCAGGCCCGTTAGGGCAATTTCCGTTAATTCAGGCGCCAAACCCAAATTACGAGACAATTAGAACAACATTAGCGCCTAGGCCTGACTACGAAAAAATAGGAGAAACAAAGCAAAAAGAAGACGAGTCTGCCTCTGACTTCCAAGACAGACTACGACCAGTCTTTAGACAAAACTCAGGTCTAGAATATGATGAGGGCGTGAACACCCCTTTTGAACAACAACTAAAAAACGCGTTTCTAAAAGGCCTCCTCCCAAAGGTCCGCGCCCATGTAGATAAACATTGGGTCACTCAAAATACCGGAAGTCTAGCTGATGCTTTACAGCATGCAGAGCATGCAGTAAAGGTACAGAAAAACAAAACAGCACTGCCAGACTATGAGAAACCATTTCATTTGCATGTGGATGGCAGTTCAGGCTATATGAAAGCAGTATCGACCCTAGCAGAGTGGATGACAAAACTACTGGAAAACAAAGAAATAGTTTTGAGCAACCAACTGCCGCGTGATTCTCTCCCAGTCTCTTCCAGGTCCTGCTCACAACACCCACAGCATGCAGGATTGCTGAACAACCCTCGTGGATTCATCAAAGCCACACAAAAAAGGTTGAACCAATCCAAGACCCACCAACATCTCCTTAAAGTGAGTGATAAGTTTAGACTCTGGTCCTCCCCAACCTCTAGTGTTCGCTCGGTGGGGGGTAGGGTGATCAGTGGCAACACTCGTGATCCCACTCCTCTGGCTGAGGTCTACTCATTAGAGGCTACGGGTGTGTCTGGTGGTCGAGAAGAGGAGAACACTCACAGGAATGGAGATGCTAGACAAAGAACCCAAGATTCCACTGAGGGAGAAAGGAGAGATGGACATAGACGATGACAATATTGGACAACAGGATGCCAGCTGACAACAGTCACAACCCTGTGCTTCATGTTTGTGTTCTCAGTGTTCCTGACAATAGCCATCGTATCCATGAACATGGCCAGCACCGATAATCCCTGTGATCCCCACTGCCAGCAGATTTATCGTCAGTACCCAAATGTGACATGCTCAGAACAAAGCGCTGTCCCTAAACAAGATCATCGCACCACGGAAAATGTGGAACTGACCCAGAAAAAGCGCAGTTTCTGTAGAGGGTACTGCTACGGAGTGGCAGAGGCCAGGAAATATGACAACCCATGTAACCAAACTGCAACCCTGAAGAAGACCGAAGATCTATACCTATGCTACCACAAAACCAGTTTTTCCTCTGCATTATGGATCCCACTAAACTCATTCCACATTGGAGGCCGTCGAGGTGATGAGTGGAACGAATATGACTGGTACCAGTCAAGCACGGACTGGGACCAAGGCTGGGACACTGTCTTCACCTATACTGGCAAACGACTGCACCGTAAGAGCCCTGATCAACGGGCTGATAGCAACTGCCATTACACCAGACCCTGTCAGCCCAAGAGAAACTATGACGTTATTGGAACACGCTGACACTGACACAGACACTGATGATGATGAAGCTGATTCAAGTGAAGAGAACAGCCTGTAAATAAAAAGAAAATAAAAACCCCTGTTAACAATGATGCAACAGTTAAAAATGCTAAGTCAAGAGACTGTATGCTGAACAGTTAAAATGTGTAAACAAATTAACAACAGGAGGGAATATGTGAAGAGATTTTATTAATACTATCATGACACATATATACATATATATCTTTGCTTGCGTGTTTGAATGTGTTTATCCATTTTAACCTTATCTGAACAGTGCGTACCTGAGAGCAGTGTGTCATGCACCCATCTTTCCCAGCTGTCAGCAATAGATTACACACACACTCACTCAGTTCTGTTATAATCATTGTACTTCTGCTTTATCCTCGCCCAACTGAAACCAGCATAAACTGATTTTACAGAAACCAAGATCAGCACACGCTCAGCATTTCTTGAGAGCTATCTATATTCTGAAAACAGGCGGAGACTGCCTCCGTCTGCTGTGTAACCTACATGCCTATATAACCTGCAATAAAGAAGAGTACTGTGTGACTCTCTCGAGAGTTCACCCATGTACATATGATTGATTATATTGTCTCACTGTGTCTCTGTTTACTTTGGCAGCCTTCTGTTTGGGAATTTTCCCCTGACAGTCCCACTGACCCATGTGGACAGCGACTGTGGAGAACTGTCCTGGAAAACGGAAAAGAGAATTAAAATGACAAAAAGCCAAACAGGATTTCCACAAAGACTCTCTTGGAATCAGCAATCAGAAAATCATTGGTTCATATTACAATTAAATATGACCAGGCTCCTTAAATGTAAGCATTTAAGATCTGATTTACATCCTTCACACAGCACATGTGTCCAGGCTGTCAGGTAAACATGCGCCTCACTATGAAACCTAACGGATCAATGGTTATGCTGTTTTGTGCCCTTGGCCTTATCAGCATCTGTGGGAATATCTTCTGAATGGGTAATGTCAGCTTGTTCACAAGCGTTTCATTTAATCAAACCACTAGTTTTAATTGAACTAGTTTTTACGCATCTACTGGGGTTTCTTTCACGGGTTGATGAGATTATTTTATTCGGGATTTTCGGAATGTTGAACTAAGAGTGAGACAGGGGCTACTACTATCTTGTTATTGTTCTCATTTTTCAGAGGGAGACATGCAAGCATGGGACCTCTCAGACTCGCCAGACTCCGAATTGCCCGAGTATTACTGTGACACCCACTATGATGATGTGATGCTGAGGCTCAAGACATTCCGATTCATCCCCGCCACACGCTTGTTTGTACGCTCATACACAGTCGATGGGACTGGAACACAATTCAGCAGGATTGCAGAACACACCATGACTGAACTGAGATCATCACAACATATAGTGTGATGGAAATTCAGTTTCCAGTAGCACAGCACTGAGAGAAGTTGCATGTTACAGATACGCTAAGGGAAATGAGAGTAAGGATATAAGCACACAGCCCCACTCCACTGACGACCTGCTGTTGGCCAACACCCTCAACGACTCTTACTGCTGGTTTGATGAGACATCAAGCAGCCTTGACACCTCCACCTTCCCCAACAATAGAGACACTTTGGTCCATCATCCCCCCACCTCCCCACTCCCACCAGCACAGAGCCATCACCACCATCAAAGACTTCACCCACAGGAGCCCCCTCCTCACTCCACAGCTATGAGGATTTCACACCACCTTCTCCCACTACAACCCTTCATATTCATGATGTGAGGACGCAGTTTGACCCTTTAGACCTACTAAAGAACCCAGTCCGCCTGAGCTTATCTTTATATTTTTACATGTTGTAGTGCCATTTCTGGGAGTATTTTAAGTTGCTATACATCAATACAACCATTATATCCCAAATTGTAATCATATGTATGCATCAAGTCATCAGTAACTACATGAATTGCAATAGTGGTATTTTTACACAAATTTCTAGTTAAAGTAATTTCAGAGGTTCATCCCTGAAAATTGTAAATGTAAAAAAGTTGCATAAAACAGTTTCCAAATTAATTTTGAGAGTCTTCATAGTTTTATTTTTGAGATACACCAATTTGTATATACTGCAGCCACCAACTTTGAAATTCTCATTTACATGACTTATTTAAACATTCTCCTCTTGAGTGCAAAATTCTTAAAAAGATCTTTTATCCTTTAAGAGTAAATAAATCTGAAAGCTGTTCCATCCTAAAAGAGTACAACAATGTGTAGTTTATGATGTTCTAAAGGTTTCAGCATCTTTTTGAATTTGTCACATGTGTGGAAAGGTATGAGTGAGCCTTTGTATCATACTGTGAGTGATGCTCGTCAGCACACAAACCCAGAGTTTCTCTACAGGAACACAGAGAGAGTTATTCCCTGTACTGTGAGGACACATTCAGCATTGTGCAGTAAATCCAGATCATCCCAGTTAAATGATTACATGGATGTGAGTGTGGTCGTCAGAGCAGCACTGATCAGTGTCAGGTTATAATGACCAAGGTGTACACAAACATTAAGTTTGAGTGTGTGCAGTGAGACTTCAGTCAAAGCATTTAACTGAGGTGTGAAAAATAAGCTGAACTCTACAGCTTGTTGTGGTCCCCTGTGGCTTGACAGCCTTCCAGCTGTTCTCCAGCATTTTCATTTACAGTCATAAAATATCTCCACATGTTGCTCCTCTTTCTCTCTCTCTGCAGTCCAAATGCGTCTTCTGAGCGCATCTGAGTCACGTGACGGCACAGTAACAAATCCCAGCAGGGCAGGAAGAAGGGGGCGGAGCAAAGTGCGTCTGCCGCATAAGAAGAGGTGTTCACACAGACAGAGCTGCTTTTTCATCCACAGCGAGTAAATAGTGAACCTCCAGGAGAGAAACAAACTAAAGTATCGATCATATACCACTACCAACGTTTGGATCGATATCTGCATCGATCTGCACACCCTTGTCTCCTGGATCGTAGCTGAGATCAGCGTGAACCACGTGGGTCTCTGCTCCCTGATCTGTTTCCTGTTTGGAAAGAGTTCCAGCTTCATCACGGAGTTTCTCTCGGTTTGTGGGCTCATCTAAAGGTAAGCACCGAGCTAACTTCAACACTAGATTTACTAACCCTGCGCACATTTGCAGAAATCCCTTGAACCCAACACCTACTAGAATTACTGACTTTTTTATTTTCTGGTGCAAGTCCCGAGGTGTTAATCACCCCTGCTGAGATTTGTACAGGTCATATGCTCGATTCACATCCTGCTTTTGTTGTGCAAACCACCCATTGTCTTTGAGGCCTGGCACATTTGCTTTGGCACACACATACAAACGCTGCAAATCTGTGTTTATTTGACAGTGTAAGACAAAAGCAGCAAAAATAAAAACTGTACCAAGAGTACAGTCTTAATGGCTCACTATACAAACAATCTGGAGACATAAATACTGACACGTGTAGGGCTGGGCTATATCATACCGTTCACGGTAATACCGGTGTAATTTTAGGCATATATACATATACATATAGATAGATAGATAGATAGATGTATAGATATATATGTGTGTGTGTATATATGTGTGTATATATATATATATATATAGATATATATGTGTGTGTGTGTATATGTGTATATATATATATATATATATATATATATATATTTATATATATCTGCAGCGTCACTCTCAGAGATCTCAACTTTTGTATATTAAAGTTCAGCCTCACAATACGTAAGCAGATATCATAATATGCGTCAGTTACTTGACTTCTATAACACTTAAAAACCGTCCTCACCGTCTCACACTCTATGTGTTTCCTGTTGTTTTTTCTCCTCGTACACGTCTCTGAAACATCCAGAGTACATTCTGTGCTAATCTCACTGAGCAGGCGTACAGGCACAGCCAAATGTCTCTAATCTTTGCCCTAGAAACAAGTCTAATATTTATCTCTGTCTGTAAGCATGTTTGCATTGATCCTCAAAAGACTGAATGCCAACTCTCATGAGCACATTTGCAATGTGTGTATGAAAATAAATATAAATACTTATTTAATAAAAGCTCACAAAATACCACTAATAAAAGGCCGGTTAGAATAATGTATTTCCCACAAATCACTGCCTCTGTTTGTATCTCTGTCACTGCAGGACCAACGTGGATCGAGAAGTCAGCGCTCTCAGGAGGCCGACAATTTTGTTGACGAAAGAAGTGGAAGAAAGAAATACAACCGTGACGAGTTTGGGAAAGATTTTACTGTGAAAGCTTCCCTAAAAATGCATCAGGTCATCCACACCGGAGAGAGACCATTCAGCTGTGACGAGTGTGGAAAGTCTTTTACCACGTCTGGACACTTAAAAACACACAAACTCATCCACACTGGAGAGAGACCGTTCAGCTGTGACGAGTGTGGAAAGTCTTTTACCACGTCTGGACACTTAAAAACACACAAACTCATCCACACTGGAGAAAGACCGTTCAGCTGTGACGAGTGTGGAAAGTCTTTTACCACGTCTGGACACTTAAAAACACACAAACTCATCCACACTGGAGAGAGACCGTTCAGTTGTAGAGACTGTGGAAAGTCTTTTACCAAGTCTGGAAAGTTAAAAACACACAAACTCATCCACACCGGAGAGAGACCATTCAGCTGTGACGAGTGTGGAAAGTCTTTTACGCAGTCTGGAAGCTTAAAAACACACCAACTCATCCACACTGGAGAGAGACTGTTCAGCTGTGGAGACTGTGGAAAGTCTTTTACCGAGTCTGGAAACTTAAAAAGACACCAACTCATCCACACTGGAGAGAGACCGTTCAGCTGTGGAGACTGTGGAAAGTCTTTTACCGAGTCTGGAAACTTAAAAAAACACCAACTAATCCACACTGGAGAGAGACCGTTCAGCTGTGACAAGTGTGGAAAGTCTTTTACCCACTCTGGAAGCTTAAAAACACACAAACTCATCCACACTGGAGAGAGACCGTTCAGCTGTGACGAGTGTGGAAAGTCTTTTGCCCACTCTGGAAGCTTAAAAACACACCAACTAATCCACACTGGAGAGAGACCGTTCAGCTGTGGAGACTGTGGAAAGTCTTTTACCGAGTCCGGAAGCTTAAAAACACACAAACTCATCCACACTGGAGAGAGACCGTTCAGCTGTGACGAGTGTGGAAAGTCTTTTACGCGCATTTCACACTTAAAATCACACCAACTAATCCACAGTGGAGTTAAAGCGTACACCTGTGATCAGTGTGGCAGAGCTTTTACTCACAGTAACAGCTTACAGAGTCATCTAGTTACCCACTCTGGAATTAAGGCGTACAGCTGTGACATTTGTGGAAAAACTTTCAGCCGGATAGACAGCCGAAACATTCACCTACGCATTCACACCAGACATGATGTGTACAGCTGTGATCAGTGTGGTAAACAGTTTACCACAAACACAGATTTACAACGTCACATGTTTACCCACACTGAGGAACGACCTTATAAATGTGACCTGTGTGAGAAGACTTTTAAATCTCCACGTTACCTGAAAGCACACCAACAGATCCACACCAGAAAGACTCTACAAGTGTAGTTACTGTGAGGTATGTATTTATATTTTTATCTTGTCAGCCCGACTGTTTGAAACAACTCTGCTCATCAAAGTGTGTTAGCATGTTAGCAATTCTACTGGCAGCTCTGAATGATTATTCAGACTCTAATCACAGGTTTTTAGGGATAGTGTTTGAGAATTGCGTTATTGTTATTGTAGCATTAAACTAGTATTACTTTAATGTTTTTACTCTTATCGTTTTTATAGCACATTAAATTGAGCTGAGTGTGATAATGTAAACAGTAAAATGTAATTGGACTTTGGCAGAGATGCTCTTTATTTCAGGTGACGTTCAGGATAAGTCAGAAAGACTGACTTACACTGTCTTTGTGTTTTTGTTTAGAAGCAGAGCGACACAGATGGATCAAGTTCTCAACCCTGTCATCGCTGTGGGAAAGACTTTTGTTGTGACCTTTGTGGAAAAACTTTAAGTCATTGAAGGACTCTGAAAATACATCAACGTAGACACACTGGAGACAAAATGAACTACTGTAAAGAATGCGGGAGAGGCTTCACCACTTCAAAGGACTTCAAACAATATGAACTCCTTCACAGTGGCGTTAAAAAGCATGTCTGCGATCAGTGTGGGTCATCCTTCATCAATGCACGTCAGCTTGAAAAGCATAAACGAGTCCACACATGAGAGAAACCATACAAGTGCAGACACTGTGACAAAACCTTTTCACAATAATGTGATCATACTAAGCATGAATGCAGACACATGAAAGAGAACTTCATCTGTGAAAGAGTTTGAGTAATCTCAGTTCATACTCCACTCAGAAACGATTCCATGTTACAAATAAACTGTTACGTCTTGATTCCTGCTTTTACGTTAATCTTATAAACAGCACATTTGCATAACGACTGAAACCGGCCCAATGAATGAACAATGGGCTGTGAGGTCAATTTCTTCATCGTTAATATGCAAATTCTTATGAGCATTGATCAACAACCACTGGTCAATGGCCATGAGTACCATTCACAGAGTAAAAATTTGCATAATGATTATGAAGTTTACTGTTACCAATGTTCAAAAACATTTACTAAATTATCTTCTCTGTGCAAACATCAGCGTGATGCAGGACTGAAATCATTGCCATCTGGCTCCAGAAAAGTGCAATCAAACGATGAGTTTATTAGCACAGGAGAAGCCACATCAGGATATGTCCTCTGACAAAAATACATGTCGAGAACACTTTTAAAGCAGTGGGGTATCCGCCCTCCCATGGCGTCAACACAAGTTAAAAGTTCATCGTGTACAGTCAATGGTATATCTTGTAAATCTTCAATAGCTATAAACAGACATATAGCAGACATATAACTTCCCTTTTCTGCAACACCTTCCATGCACAATCATAGTCTTAAGACTTCAGAGTGTCTGAGGGCTGGTTATCGCCTCCAGTCATCTGTTACCAGGTAGGTAAAAGGGCAGCCAGTTACAAAAAGGTCAAAGACACTGCTCAGGGGCCTGTTGCTAGATTTATGTACTGTAAGCATGCATGCAATCAGCCTGTTATGTTCTCATCCTCCCTCAACATGTATCACCTGGACACTCTCACCAGTGAAGCTTAAAACCCTCTTGGATGGAACATCAACTCTAAACAAGCACAGTTATGCATTGTGTATAGAATGAACTCAACCTGTGAATAGAATGAATGTGATGACAAACATATTCAATGCAATATGAACCCTGTAAGCAATATTACTGATAAAATTATACTGTAATAATAATAATACTGCACCTATGAATGAAAATGTGCCTCTTGTTACATTGTAAGCTTTCTAAACTGTTCTACTGTAGTGTTTGTGTTGAGTGGTTCGCTTTGTTCCAGCAGTTTGATTAAGAAATCTGTTTCCTGTTATATTTTTATTGAATGCATTGATCCATGTGTTCTGCAGTTTTTTTTCAGCTTGTTTATGTAATAAAATCCTGCAACAATTAAACCAAAATTTTATATGTTAAATAAAGAAATGGTTTACTGACAAAGAGTTTGAGCCGTGATGTCATTTCCTGTATATCAGAGCAACACCTGAAGTGACCAGTGTTTAAAGTCAGTCAAATTTTGTGTCAGCGATGCTTCACTACATTATCTGCTAACTGTTAGGGTGTAGAAGGACGAAACTCCCAGGGTGACCAGTGGCAGGAGCTTCCTGATGCAGAGAGTTGAGTGTGGGGGATATAAAAGAGAAGCTGAGGCATCCCAAGGTTAAAGCTGGCATAACTGAACTTTAATGTTTGATGTGTGTTTTGGCTCTCCTGCGCACAGTAATTAATAGCTTGAACACAGCAGAGCTTGATATAAAGACCTGGGTGACAACTAACTTTATGCTGCTGATTATACTTGGCCCTAAAATACCTAGAAATATGGTATCTAACCAGATACTTGCTCTGGATGGCATTACCTTGGCCTCCAGTAACACCTTGGAGTAATATTTGACCAGGACATTAAACAAATATTTAGGGCTGTGTGATGAACCAAGTTGAAAAAGCAGAAGGAGTCACAAAAAATATTAGAAAAACAAAGTTTTTATTCATTTAACCCAAATATTATATTTATAAAAGTAATTAATGTTAAGCTCATAAAAAATGTCACAGAAACAAAACTGAACTCAGACAAAGAACTGCAAACTTAACAAACCAAATGACTGCACAAAGAAATATAACTGACCTAAACAAACATAACTGACCTAAACATGAAATGGCACAGAAGGGTAAATATATTGTCTGATCAGACCACTATGACACACGAGGAGTTTTTCCGTTCCAGTCACCTTTCTCACTCACTATGTGTTAATAGACCTCTCTGAATCGAATCATATCTGTTATTAATCTCTGTCTCCCTTCCACAGCATGTCTTTATCCTGTTTTTGTCTCTAGGGTGGCTGTAGCTCAGGTGGCAGAGCAGGTCAGCCACTAATCAGAAGGTTGGTGGTTAGATCCCAGGCTGCATCCTGGCTGCATGCCAAACATCCTTGGGTGGTCAGAGCGCCCGGTGGCGCCTGTGTCCGCCAGCCTCGCCTCTGTCAGTGCGCCCCAAAACAGCTGTGGCTACTATGTAGCTTGCTATTCGCCAATGGGTGAATGACTGAATGTAGTGTAAAGCGCTTTGGGGTCCTAAGGACTAGAAAAGCGCTATACAAGTGCAGGCCATTTACCTTTTACCTCAGCTGGTCTCAGCAGATGGCCCCGCCCCTCCCTGAGCCTTGTTCTGCCGGAGGTTTCTTCCTGTTAAAAGGGAGTTTTTCCTTCCCACTGTCGCCAAAGTGCTTGCTCATAGGGGGTCATATGATTGTTGGGCTTTTCTCTGTATCTACTGTACAATATAAAGCGCCTTGAGGCTACTTTTCTTGTGATTTGGCGCTATATAGATACAATTGAATTGAATTGGTTCTTTAGTATTTCTAAAGGGTTAAACTGCGTCCTCACATCTGCTTCATGAATATGAAGGGTTGTAGTGGGAGAAGGTGGTGTGAAATCCTCATAGGTGTGAAGTGAGGAGGTTGCTCCTGTGGGTGAAGTCTTTCATAGCATTAATTGCTCTGTTGTGGGGGGAGTGGGGAAGGTGGGGGGATGGGGTGGCTGTAGCTCAGGAGGTAGAGCAGGTCACCTACTGATCGCAAGGTTGGAGGTTCGATCCCAGGCTCCTCCAGTCTGCATGCCAAGTATCCTTGGGCAAGATACTAACCCCAAGTTGCTCTCCGATGCATCATCGGAGTATAAATGTGTGTGAGTGTAGTTAGAGTTAGTTAGTGAGAAAGCACTCAGTATAGAGGTATTGCTTGTGAGAATGGGTGTGACTGGGTGAATGTGGCGTGTTGTATAGAGCGCTTTGAGTACTCTGGGAGAGTAGAAAAGCGTTATATAAGAATCAATCCATTTACCATGAGTGATCAAAGTGTCTCTATTGTTGGGGAATTCGCTATTGAGTTGTGAAAGCTGCTTGATGTCTCATCAAACCGGCAGTAAGAGTCGTTGAGGGCGTTGGCCAACAGTGGAGTGGGGCTGTGTGCTTCCTGAAGTGAAAATCTGCCATTTAAAGATGAATGGGAAAGACTCGCTCACAGCTGACTAATGAACATTTGCATGCATGCTTAAGAACTGCATTGACCACATTTCACCCAAGCTTTAAAATTCTGCCTGCAAATATCAGAGGTATAGTCATCTGTGTCCATATTTTCTCCAGCATACGGGGATTCCCATCATAATAAATCTTTTGGTAAGAGGTGATACAGAACCTAATCAAAATTTTCCATCCAAATTCCCTCCATCTTTGTGAGGTAGTGCATTTCCATTGTTCTTTCCATATTTGAGTCCATTCATCCTGTGTTATGCACACTCCTCCCTCCTTCTCCCATAATATCTTATTTGTAAAAAATGTATACAAACAGGAAATGTGTTTTTTGTTGACGTCACCACCTTGGATGCACCGATATCGATACCGGTATCTGGTATCGGCCTCGATACCACATTTTCTAAAGTAGTCGTTAAAAGTCCCCCGATACGGGGACTGATACCACGGTCTGAGACCTGTCTATGTTTGAGCGGCATGTAAGGGGTTAATCACAGGCGCCGAGTGCCCGCCCCCAGGCCGGAGCTGGGAGAAGGCCAGGCGAGACAAGTGAGCCGTGTGGAACTATTTCAAAGTGAACGAAGATGCAAAAACAAAGGCGGACTGCATATAGTGCTCAGCTCAGCAAACAGTTATCCTTTGTCCTCCCTGGTGAACATGATGTGAGGAATCTTAGTACTCTAAAGTCTTATCCCAGTTACATTTAATCTTTTTGAAATAGTAGTATTTGTTAGTAATCCTTGAATATAACAGAGATTTCTGCAACTTTATATTACAACTTATAGAGGAGCAAAATGTAATCTTATATTTAAAACACTGACAGGATGTTCAAGTCAGTGCAGTACTTCTTGTGTTTAATAACCACCAACCATCTACAACTACAGACATAAGTAATTAGAGTTTAATTATCAAAAGACGAACAAATTAAAAAAAAATTGAAGTTGGACCTGGGGCTTAGCTGCGCTTCTATGTAATAGCAATTTCATCCACAAGGTGGAGCAGTGAGTCAGAGTAACCTTTATCTAATCAAGGAAAGAGCGCATTCTTATTTACAGTGGCAGAAAAACAAAAGCACTATATAAATACACATTAGTTACTTACAGTGAGAAATTATTCACAAGAAATGACGGCTGCCACTTTCCCCAAATTCAGACCAAGCAATCCTCAAAGAAGGTGCAACAAACCATAGAGCTGCATGTCAGACTTACCAGGCCTCGTTTAGCACATTAAATATTAAAGTTCTCTAGCATATCGAGACTATCTCTACACAGCATAATGTAATCCATATGTACGGGGTACGACCCCCCTCTTGGTTGTGGCGTGTGGATATTTCTTTACGACACTAGTAAGTATGTGTGATATCCTGACATTATGAATTGTAAATGTAGCTAATTTTGTAATATTTTTCAATTTTTCTTCCTTCATTTAATATTTCTGTCATGTTGTTTTTGTTGTTGTATTTAGTTTTTTATTTGTGTGTACTTTTTTAGTCTGGATGTAAAAGTTGGATATAGCTAGCTGAGAGAGAGAGAGACTGAGAGACAGCTTCGTCCATCGGGCTGTCAGGATGCTGACCATCTCTGAATCAAGAAGGGGGGCCAAGGGTACGTCTTTTGCCATCCTACAATGCTGTGATTGTAGCCATTCCCCACTTTCTGTGAATGGTACTCATGGCCATTGATCAGTAGACTTTGATTAGTTGTCATTGATCAATGGTCATAAGAATTTGCATACTAACAATGATGGAACTGACCTCCCAGCCCATTGTTCCTTTAGTGGGCTGGTTTCAGTCATTATGCAAATGTACTGTTTATAAGATTGGGGAAACCTGCAGTCAGCTGAGACTGAAGAAGTCACTTGGATGAGTGACGAAACGTTTCTCCCACTGAAAATGTCCAGATGAACAGAATCAACCTTTAGTGGGGGGGCTGGTTGACCTCTGTTGACCTTTAGAAATTTTTGTTAATATCTTTAAAATGATAGCAGCACAAGCGAAAATCTTTGCAGCCCAAACGTAGCACAAATGTTTGATACCACTTTTGTTGGATTTGAAGAAGGTGGGCGGGGGCCAACTTCACTCACATCCTGTAGCAGCAGAAAAGGCTAACATTGGTTTTTTTTGTTTTTATTGCCACTGTACATATTTATTACATTGCCACTCTGTACATTTCAGACATATCAGGCAGGGATTTACATTAAAGGCATAGTTTCATCCAACAATATTCATTTTATCACAAAAATATGGAATGGAAATTACTGTTTGCATTGTTTAACAAAGCTTTATTTCCTAGAAACAAACACCCTGCAAAAATAAAAAATAAAAAAAAAAACAACCTGGCTGTTCAGTTCAGGAAACAAATGCTGTACAACCCATATGTTTTAGAAAAAAACATGCACTAAATACATGCTTTTTTTTCCCTCCTTCTCTCTCCTTCCCCTTCCCCTCCCCCTCCTTCCTCTCCCCCTCCTTTTTTAGAAACAATATAATTACCATAATATGATCAATCATATATCTATGTCTGTACATATACATTTAGATGCCAAAATAAGTATATACAAAGGGGGGGAGAGAAGAAGACCCCCCCCCCCGAAAAGAACAATACACCTGCCCAAACCAATGTATATAATCTTGAAGCCGATATGTTTTACTTATTAAAGTAGTCTATAAAGGGTTGCCAAATTAGGTTAAACTGTTTAACGTTATCGCTCAATGAAAATTTAATTTTCTCCAACTGTAAATGATACATTGTGTCTCTTAACAAAGCAGAGTGAGTTGGGGGGGCTTTATTTTTCCAGTTTAGAAGTATAAGGCGTCTTGCAAGCAATGTTATAAAACTCAAAACACAAACTTGTTTATTATTTAAGTATTTGACTGTAGCTACACCAAAAAGTGTCATTACTGGGTCTGGGGGGAGCTGTTTTTTAAAAATATAAAAATATTAGGACATGTCCAAAACATATGTGACAATGAGGCAGAATTCTGGCCGCATCGATCACATCTTGAGTCTGCTCCTGGAAACATCCTTGAAACCTTCAATTTAGACAGATGGAGCCTATGTAGGACCTTAAATTGTAATAATCCGTGCCTGCAGCAGACGGAAGTGGAGTGAACCAATTCTTGTTCTGGACATACAATGGACTAACATTGTTATCTTTTTACAAAACAAAAAAAAAAAAAACAGCTAACATGAGAGGTTTTTGAAAAAGTTTGTGCTCTCCATTCTTTAAGCACAGTTTAAGCACCGGCACCGTTTCAAAAGTACCAGTTTGGTACTGGTACCGAATAAAACCTAAATGATACCCATCCCTACTCACCACCAGGGAACCACTGCTTTATATAACATGAAAATGAAGTTCAAGCAGATCCCATGAAACTTGGATTAAAATGACCAAAGAAAAAGTGGAAACAGTTAAACATGAGAGGTTTTTGGACAAAGTTTGTGTTTTTTCCATTGTTTAAGCACTGCTTCCAGCCAAGAGTGATACCATATATGCCCTATAGCTGCAGAAAAGGCTAACATTGTTATCTTTTTACAAAAAACAGCTAAAGATGAGAGGTTTTTGGACAAAGTTTGTGTTCCCCATTCTTTAAGCAACGTTTAAGCACCGGCACCATTTCAAAAGTACCGGTTTGGTACTGGAATTGGATAAAACCTAAACGATACCCATCTCTAGGGAAGAGCTCAGTGAGGCAATTGAAAAAGACTTCTGATCTGCCTAAAAGCAATTCTGGCAAAAAGTCAAGTGACTCAGGAGGGCAAATAAGTGCTCTACTCACACGGTGTATACTGAGTAGCGATGTGCAAAGCAGCCAGTATTTGTATCTGTTGAGGGGGGAAAAGTATTTGTATTTGTATTCCAGTAAAATTCATAATAGGTGTAAAAATTCATTTTTTTGCATTACACTTCTAAATAACATTATAGTGTAAGTATTCTTTATTTATATCCATTTTAATAATTATGGACATGCAGTATTAGTTGATGTTTTTCCATAAATCCAGCAATGAACATGTAACGTGATTGAAAAGAAAATAACAGCCATCTCCTCATCCATGGTTAAACCAACAACTAATAAAATACCATTGTGAACATTATGAACCCCCGTGTCACTAACCCATGTCAGTCACCTCTTTCACACGTCACTCACTTGTCCTTCAGCCTGCCCAGCACAGATATAAAAAGGTTGTTTGGTCACCAGTTATCCAGTACAAGGATTTAGGACCAAGACTGTTAAACCCTGAAATAATGTGTGGCAAATGATCATCTGTCAGTATTTTATGAAAATATTTCTTTTAGAAGCAGAGCTTAACTTACAAAAATTTGTTGCTATTTTTCTAAACCCATCTATTTACACAATAAACACTATCTGCCTCATTTGACTGATTCAAATTGAGATTTTGGGTTGAAGCAAGTAAGGTAAGGTATATACCATACATCTCCATTCCTTGAACTCAACTATCACAGTTGGATAACATATGAAAAAAAGAAAAAGAAAAACCTGTACACAATGACCTTTGACCTCTTACCTCTGACTCTTAGTTCCACTTCTTTCCCTTCTTGCTGTAGACACTGCAGGTGTAGGTATTTGTGTCTCCATCTGTGGGGTACTTTAGAGTCAGACTGAAGTCTCCAGGTTTCAGTAAGTTTCTCTTCATTTTTGTTCGGTTGTTGTAAATCTGGTCCTGTTCATCATGGTGCTCAGAATCGTTCTGGTAAACATGGACTTTCCTGTTCATTCTGTCCTTCCACTCCACTTTAGGGTCTTTGAGGAAGTTAACTAAAGTTTTGCAGGGCAGCTGTGATGGTCACATGACCTCCCTGTCCCCTCCTTGTCTTCTAGTCTCAGTCAGCTTGTGTCTCAGTTTGTTCCTGATGTGTTCCTGACTCGTTCTTTGGTAACTAGTCTGCAGCGTCCTGTAAAGTGCTGCAGACATGTTGGATGAAGAGCAGAAGAACAGACAGACTGAGCCTCCACAGTCGGCCATGTCTCACACACATCAGCACAGAAACCATGAAGATCTCATGTGTCTGCTCTGAACAGTCAACGAGCCACCAGATGACTCCTGCTAACAAGTGGTATTATGGGTAGTGTAGTAGGAGAGACTCACCTGACATGAAACAGAAATGACATAAAAGACCTCCAGAAACCACAAGAAGAATCATGAGAACCAGGAGAGTTTTTGACCAAGATGGAAATGGTTCTGTAGAAAAACAAAAAATATGGCTTCTGATTACTGACCTCTCTTTACAACATTGACCTCTGACCTGCATTTATTAGACTGACCTTTGACCTGCAGCGCTACTTTCTGTCTCAGGATATCTTTGTCCCTGTAGATGGTGCAGATGTATCCTCCTGTGTCTCTCACTGTGGGCTGTTTCAGGGTCAGACTGAGGTCTCCAGTTCTCAGCAGGTCTTTGTTCATCTTTGTTCGGTCTGTGTAAAGGTCGTCCTGAGTTATAAGCTCATCATTTCTGTTAGAATACTCATGGACTGTGATGAGTTGTGATGTGTTGTTTTGCACGGCAGGATGACAGAGTCTGACCCTTCCTCCACCTTCACCTCCACCTGCTGGTCTGAGAGGACAAGAAACCACAAGATCAACTGTATAAGATGCTGCAGTCATTCTGATGGTAACTGGACCCAAATGACTACATCTACATCCATGACCTCTGACTCTGGTAACCAGTGATCATATACAATAATAATAATTTTCACTCCTTTTATTTTTAATGCACATTGAATGGATTATTTTATAAAAGGATGCTACAATTACAAACTACTGAAATATTATAATGAATGTTTTCATGATCAGATCGTTAAAATCTCTGATTAGCATAAAAGCTGATTCTGACACACTTTAAAAAGATCTCCCAATGTTTAAAACATCAGTTAGTGATGAATATATTATGTAAATATATATTTTTAATTTGACCTCTGACCCTTGTCTGTAGTACTGACTTATGATCTGTCTTTGTCTTTGGGCAGGGGTGTCCAACTCCAGGCCTCGGTGTTCGGTGTCCTGCAGGTTTTAGATGTTTCCTTGAATCAATGCAGTTGATTTAAATGGCGATTCATTGATGTGCACCTGCTTTAACGCTGGTTTTGTCCTCTAATATCGTCTCCTCCTCCTCCTCCTCGTTGATGTACAGATTTGGGATCCAGGTCACTGCGAGTCCACATCACTGTGGAGTTGTCAGGTATAAAACCTGAGAACAGACAGGGCAGCTGGACAGACCTTTCCCCCTCATTCACCTCCACCACCACAGCCAGAGCATGCTGGGAAACTGAGGACACACAAAGAGAAACTCAAGTCAAATACATGTTGTGGTTTTGACTCAATGTTAAAATGATGGAATACAAGTAGCATCATTTCTGTTTTTATTTTTTTATGACCCAAACTTCATTAGATTTTAATTTTAAAAAAAGAACAAAAGAAGAAGATAACAGGATGGATATTCTCAGTTACAACAACACAACAAAATTGATAATCAATGTGTATTTCCATCAGAAAAAAACCAAAACCAAAACCAAAAAAAACAAGCCCAACAACACAAAACACAGCCTAAATACACACTGATGCCAATATTTCGCATAGACCCAATTACAGCTATCCTATTTAGTCCGACACCTTAACTACTTTAGCCGGATACGTCACTGACCTGTATGTAAAAAGTAGTTAGCCCACTTATCATTATAATCGTCCTAAAAGTGAAACTTTTCTAAATAAAAGTTTCACTTTTAGAGCCCTGACCAGCATCCTGCAGCATCTGGAGCAGCTGTGTGGTGCTGTCATGGCAATAAGGATCAAAATCTGTGGGGATGTTTCCAGCAGGGGTTATAACCTGCAGTTAGCAAGGTGTGCCTAATAAAGTGGCAGTGTTTATGTCACAGTGCAGCACCATCAGAAAACGGTGGTTTACATCTCTGTTACAGGAAACCTGAAGAGTTAAAACACAAGAGAAGAAAATCTAAACGTTACACAAAGAACCTAAAAGAACTAAACTTCATAAAAACTTCACAAATGATGCTTTAAATGAAAAATAAATCCCTGTAAATAATTCAACAGGTCACATATTAGAACCACCTTAACTAAAACTCTGTAGCCGCTCACTGTGGTTTGTCCCAGCAGCTCTTAGGAAACAAACTGCTAACTTCAGTGTTAGCACACACTGTTAGTAAACTATGCAACACAGAATTCAGGTTTCAGTTGTGTTAAGTTGTGAAGTTGTGATGAAAGTTTTCTTACTGACACAGGTAGGATGGTCAGGCGTCCTCTGTTCCTGCACCGTTCATGAACTGTCACTTATAAAATGCTGCCAAACATCAACTACACTCAATAACTAAACGTGTGCAGGTTAAAGTGATGGACGCCCAGATCTGCACTCCAAATAAAAACAGACTAAAGGTGTTTCCTTCACAAACAAAGACAATATTTACAAAGATCTCACAGGTAAACTGTGAGCGATCACAGCAGCATCTCATCCTGACTAACAGCTTTTAGATGCAGGGAGAGCGTCGTGGTTCAGAGGTGCTTCAGCAGATGATGAAGGCCTTTCTGTTGCATTGTGTTGTGCTGTGGATGCCATGATGGTTGACTGGGTCTGGTTCTACTGAACTCACAAACACTTCTGAGGTATTTACACCTGAAGCCTCATTTAATGTGAGTCAGAAACAAACGGCTCACCTGTGATTAATGGATGTTTCCCTGCATTTATATTTGCACACAGTTTATTTCTTACAGCAGGAAAACTGAACAGAATGTATGTAAGAGGTTAGAGTGAGGATGACGTCACTTAATACAGAAAATCCATGTTTGTCTGTTTTGATGATGAAGGACTTCTTTAGCTCTGTAAACAGCTACACTTGAGAGGACAGAGGTGATTTCATGGATCAATAACAATGTGTTTATCAGCTTTCATCATCGCAGTGCAGACATGACGTCAGATCTATCAAAGTGAAGGCCGTCTCTCTGATGACGTGACAGAGTCGTTCTGTCCAATAAAGGATCTCAGATCAGCTGCTGCCATCTTGTGGCCACAGTTGGTTACTGTCTCTGAAAGTTGTCTCATGTTTCCTGTTGTCCTGTTAACAAAGGCTGGAGCTCATCATGCTGAGAGGAGAGCAGCATTTTTTGGCTCTTCACACATGTTCATTATATTCTGATGATCCTGGATGGAGACAAACTACAGATAAGTGTGTTCAGCCCAACTAGTTTATCTCATTACAGCAGTTTGATGTTTCCCTTTGAATCCCCCTGAAGATACTGACAGTGAAGCACGTACATAATACTCCAGCCTTTCAACTCTGAGCTTATTTAGTTCTATTAATACACTGAAATCTCATTTGTGTCATGAAGAAAGTCTTTAATCAAACAGAATTCAAAGATCAGAAACATTTCATATATGGAGTTAAACATGAATCATTGTTTCAACAATATATTTATTGTTGTCATAAACAGACAAGAAGACAACAACAAACTGCTCCTCCCATTCAACACATGTCAGTCCATATCCCAGCAAACTGAATCATCTCCATTTACACACATCAAATAGAAACATGAATCACTTGTAATGATTAGAAACTTGATAGAATTTCAAATCTAGTTTGGGGAGTCATTCAGTGAGAAACAGTGAAATGATTTTCCATGTGAAAAGGTGGACAGCAGAAACAGAAAGAAACAGTGAGAACTAAAAGAGAAACAAAGAGCTTTGGAACAACGAGGCAGCAGGAGGACAGCTGCAGTTTAACAGCTTCAATTCACTGACAGGAAACAACATTAGAAACATCATCATCCTCAACTCATCTGCTCCACTGACACCTTCAACGGACACACCTTCACTTTACCATCAGTGTTAATATATGGAAACACCCTGTGAGTGAAAGTGTGTGTGAAGGTGTGTATGTGTGTGTTAGTATCAGGATCAGAGAACGACAGCTTTCCTCTGTTCCAGTCCAGATTCACTCTGATCCTCTGGAGCTTCTTCTCTACTGAGAGAGCAGTGAATCCAGCTGATGGTGAGTGTGCTGAGTATTTATCTTGAGAGAACCATATTGACCATAATCCAGACAGTATGCTTCCCTTCCTCTGCACAGACTCTTCTAACACACCCAAGAACCACCGTGTACTGTCTCCAACTTCAACATCCCAACTGTGAGTCCTTGAGTTAAAGCCCTCAGAGCCCAGGACAGAGCAGATTAATCCATCAAACCTCTCTGGATTATCAGGAAGCTGCTGCCTCTCTCCTCCTCTCACACTGGTCAGATCTTCAGACAGGATGAGTTCTGGATGAGCAGTGTTTGGGTCCAGAATGAGAGGAGTGTAGGAGACCATGTCCTTCATGTTGTTCCAGATGTTGAAGGTCAGGTTGCCCAGGTGTTTGGCCTGGTCTATCAGAGCTCCTGAGGGCAGCTGTGGATCATCCAGCAGGGGGCAGCGCTGGACTCTTTCCACTGCAGCCTTGTAGTTGTGCAGGAATGAGACGTCTTCAGCTCTCAGCTCCTCCTCTGTGGCTCTGACTGTGTCTGAAAGAGCTGCTATCTCTCTGCTCAGAGCCTCCATCTTCTCCTTCATCATCCCACTCTTCTGCTCCTCTTCCTCCCTCAGTGCAGCCAGCCTGGCCTCCTCTTCCTCTGCTAGAAACTGGTGAAGCTTCTTAAACTGCTCCTTAATCTGCCTCTTTGTGTGTCGGGCCTGGACCTTAATGTGTTTTGCTGTTTGATCAAACTTCACTTGAACTCGTCTGTAAACCTTTAACTTCTTCTTTAAGGGCTCCAGAGTTTCCTGAAGTTCCTTCTTGTGTTGTTGTGCAGCTTCATCGATGGGTCTGAATCTGTGCTTGGTGTGTTTTTCTGAGTCTCTGCAGATGTGACACACTGGCTGCTGATGGTCCAGACAGAAGAGTTTGAGTTTCTCAGAGTGCAGACTGCAGAGAGCCTCTGAAGCTCTCTGATCTCTCTCCTGTAAGAACGACTCACACAGGTTCTTTAAAGCCAGATTTAAAGGTGGTTCAAACTTTGAAGATCTTCTCTTACAAACTGGACACTCGTGTGTTGTTCTCTCTCTCCACCATCTCTTCAGACAGTCTTTACAGAAGCTGTGGCTACATGACAGAATAACAGGATCTCTGAAGACCTCCTGACAGACCGGACAGCAGAGATCCTCCTCTGATCTGGAAGCCATTGAGTCTGTGAGTGAAGCTGAAAACAGCAGACAGGAAGTACAGTCAGTCCTGGCTCCCCTCCCTCCTCTACTAACTTCACTGAAACTTCCTTTGAGTCGTGTTTTTGCTCAAACTCACATTCAGTGTGTGGAGCGTCAGCAGCTTGAAGCAGCAGTGTTGAAGTTTTCCACTTTTCTCTCCTGTAGCTGGACTCACTCAGAGGAAGCTGCTAGTTTGGTCTGAACTCAGTCTGATCGTCTGTGCGTCTCTCGTTACTGTGGACGAAGATCAGACAGTTTCCTGGTTTGTCACGTTTGAATGACGTGAGGGGAGGAGACAAATGTTGCTGTTTTACTTTAATCTAAGATGTGTTTCAATCCTGCCTGTAGCTCTAAAACTGTAAAACAGGTTTTGTGTCATTTCACCTCCACAGGTCACAACATGAAACCTTTCATGAAGTTTATAAAATAAAGTGTCACTCGGTGGTGCAGCTGTTTGTCAGCTTCTATTTTAGACTTTGTTCTGGTTCTTGTTCAGGTTCCCAGCAGTGGGAGTGTAATGCAGTCACACACACAGGTGGTGTTAAGGTGGATTCACTTTGTTACAGACAGTGGTGTTATTTCTTGTAACTAAGGGTGTGTTTCACTCCAAAGTTCAGACATTAACCTGCCAGAAGTTGTAAAAGTTACTAATAAAGAGCTTTTATCTCATTTCACATGCAGGTCAGAGCATGAAAGCTGTGATGCAGCAGTTTGAGAAAAATTGCTGCTGATATAAAATATTTTTTTGTTCTTTTACAAAATATATAAAAGAGCAGAAAGAAAAGAAATAAGTGTAAAGAGTGCAGCAAAATGCATGTTTTAGTGTGAGTTGGTTGATCTGATCTGGTTGTGTAAAAGTCACTGCATGACACTGAGTGTTACTTTTGTGTTACTGACACTCATCTCTGACTCAGAGAAACGATTTCTCCCCTGTGATGTTCACACAGTGGTGAGTTACATGTGTGTGGAATTTTTACTCTTTTATAGAATTAAAGTTTTGCTTTTCTCTTACTTTCTTTTTTCTGTTATTTACTAAAAAATCTCTCAAAGAAATAATGAATTCTCCACACGTGTTTGAAGGTTGCATGCAAATATCATGTGATCTAAAAGTCAAATATCTGCTGATGGAGCAAAACAAGGCCAGATGTTCAGCAGCTGTATTGCTGCATGACATCAGCCCACAGCAGCAGAGACCGTGGAGCCAACATGTGAGAAACAAAGCAACACGCTGAACATCTGAACCACAGCAGGAAGTGCGACTCTTTGTAGACCTGTGGACAGGAAACACACAGCAGGTCCTGATCAGTAACAGGGTCCAAATACAAACATGTGTTTATCAGCATCTGTATATATGAGCACACAGAGACCTCAGCTGGACACACACTTCAGTCCTCCATCAAACACAACACACCTACACACTGTTTCCACCAGCTGCAGCACAGTCCAGTCTTTACAGTCAGGGAGGGCTTTTAATTTGAAAGGCACCACACAGGAAGTTTCAGAGGAACCGAAGAAGAACCAAAGGATGGTCTGTGATGTTAAGGTTAGTGTGATCAGCATCAGCTGGAAATATGAAACATGTCAAACATGTGAGGAAGAAGCAGCAGCAGCTCACACGTTTACCACAACCACACACAGTCCTCTGAGAGCAGCGTGGCCTCCATCTTTGAAACACACAAACTCAAACACACAAACTCACTGTTTGATTATTGATTGATTGATTTTCAGAGATAACTAATTAAAATTTATTTATTAAGCACTTTTCACAGCGGACACAAAGCGCTTCACACAAAAGGCTCAAATAAACATGAACATTAAGTGGAAAAAAAGATTCAATAAGACAGTAAAATAAACAGGTAGTTTTAAAATAAATAAATAATAATTCAATAAAATGTTTGTCATTATAAAGCCTGTAAAACAGAAACATTTGAACATCTTTTTTAAAGAATCCACAGAGTGGACTAAACGTAGTTGTGGAGGCAGACTGTTCCACAGCCTTGGTGCCACAGACTGAAAGGCTCTGTCACACTTAGTCTTTAGTCGTGTACAGGGAACAACTAACACATCATGAGTCTGTGAACGGAGACAACAAGCAGCATATATTTTGTAAGAAGTTGAGATAAATAATCTAGGACGTGATCATTTAGTGTTCTGTGTGTTAAAACAAGAATTTTGAAACAAATCCTGAAATTTATTGGGAGCCAATATAAAGAAGATTAAATAGCAGTAATGTGAGCTCGCTTGTTAGAACATGTTAGTCGTCTGGCTGCAGCATTTTGTATAACTTGGAGGTGAGAACGACATGATGTGTCCAGGCTGGTAAACAGGACATTACAATAATCTAAACACGATGACACAAATGTATGAACAGTTTTTTCCAGTTCAGCCGAGGAGACCATATGTCACAGTTAGAAATGTTCCTTAAATGAAAGAAACAGGAACGAGACAGATTTTATATGTGAGTTGAAGCCCAGAGAAGAATCAAATATTCCACCAAGATTTTGAATGTTGGACTTAAAGTTGAACAAAAAGAAGCAAGAACCAATTTTATATTTGTAGTCCATGAGGAGCTATGATCACGGTCTCAGTCTTGTTGGTGTTTAAGACAAAGTATTTGCTACAGAGTGAATCAGTCCCCTGATTTAAGCAGTGGACTAGGGTGGATAGCCTATTGAGCTGATGAGGCTGAATGTCAATGGCATAGAAATGATAAGAAATGTTATTAAAAGACTGAATAATGCCATCCGAGGGGGCGGTGTGGCAGCAATTTTTCACACCAGCCTATTAATCAATGAAAGACCAAGACAGACTTTTAATTCATTTGAAAGCCTGATGCTTAGCCTCGTCCACCCCAGCTGTAAAACTCAGAAACCAGTCTTACTTGTTATCATCTATCGTCCACCTGGGCCTTACACAGAGTTTCTCTCTGATTTCTCAGACTTTTTATCTGATTTAGTGCTCAGCTCAGATAAAATAATTATTGTGGGTGATTTTAACATCCATGTAGATGCTAAAAATGACAGCCTCAACATGGCATTTAATCTGTTATTAGACTCAATTGGTTTCTCTCAGAATGTAAAAGAACCCACCCACCACTTTAATCACACTCTAGATCTTGTTTTAACATATGGCATAGAAACTGAACATTTAACAGTGTTTCCTGAAAACCCTCTGCTGTCTGATCATTTCCTGATAACATTTACATTTACAATAATTGATTACACAGCAGTGGAGAGTAGACTTTATCACAGTAGATGTCTTTCTGAAAGTGCTGTAACTAAGTTTAAGAGTATAATCCACCCACTGTTATCATCTTCAATGCCCTGTACCAACATAGAGCAGAGCAGCTATCTGAACGTTACTCCAACAGAGGTCGATTATCTTGTTAATAATTTTACCTCCTCACTACGTACGACTCTGGATACTGTAGCTCCTGTGAAAACTAAGGCCTCAAATCCGAAGTACCTGACTCCGTGGTATAATTCTCAAACACGTAGCCTAAAGCAGATAACTCGTAAGCTGGAGAGGAAATGGCGTGTCACAAATTTAGAGGATCATCATTTAGCCTGGAGAAATAGTTTGCTGCTTTATAAGAAAGCCCTCTGCAAAGCCAGAACATCTTACTATTCGTCACTGATTGAAGAAAATAAGAACAACCCCAGGTTTCTCTTCAGCACTGTAGCCAGGCTGACAAACAGTCAGAGCTCTACTGAGCCAACAATCCCTTTAACGTTAACTAGTAATGACTTCATGAACTTCTTCACAAATAAAATTTTTATCATTAGAGAAAAAATTACCAATAATCATCCCACAGATGTAATATTATCTACAGCTACTTTTAGTACCATTGATGTTAAGTTAGACTCTTTTTCTCCAATTGATCTTTCTGAGTTAACTTCAAAAATTACTTCCTCCAAACCATCAACGTGTCTTTTAGACCCCATTCCTACAAAACTGCTCAAAGAAGTCCTGCCATTAATTAATTCTTCAATCTTAAATATGATCAACCTATCTCTAATAATCGGCTATGTACCACAGGCCTTCAAGGTGGCTGTAGTTAAACCTTTACTTAAAAAGCATCTGTAGACCCAGCTGTCTTAGCTAATTATAGGCCAATCTCCAACCTTCCTTTCGTATCAACCATCCTTGAAAGTTGTCAAACAGCTAACAGATCATCTGCAGAGGAATGGCTTATTTGAAGAGTTTCAGTCAGGTTTCAGAGCTCATCACAGCACAGAAACAGCTTTAGTGAAGGTTACAAATGATCTTCTTATGGCCTCTGACAGTGGACTCATCTCTGTGCTTGTCCTGCTAGACCTCAGTGAGATTCCCATGATGCATTGAGTTTTTCCTTTCCAGTCACCTTTCTCACTCACTATGTGTTAATATATATTTAAGATATATGTTGTGAAGGAATAATATAAGAACTGCCTTGAATACTGAAAAAAACAGTATTTGTCACCTGTCCTCATTACATCTTAAAATGAAACATATTGAATACAATCCTAAAGAAATGTTGGGTTTTGTGCATTTTGTGGTGACTGCATTTCCGCTCTATGCATTGCATAAATCTTTAAGTCTTGAATCTTGAATATTTCCACAGAAACCTATAATAATTTTGTTAAATATACACTTTAGTCATGTCCCTGGGTTTTCACCCAGTCCTGTTACCCTAACATATTATCCCGTGTAAAAAATGTGGAACATTGCAGAAGTCACATGCACAACAGGAAGTTGCATAAGGTGAATCTTTTAAAAGCCATGCAAAGACCAAAAGTACGTTTTCTCATTTATTTGATATTTTAACTATGGCTGAATATCAACATACAGCCCCATTACCTTAATTATATCTTAGTTGTTATTTGATTATTTTAAAAATACAATGTTGGGGAAAATCATTAGATTGTGCTCAATGTCCTCATACTAGCAAGGATGCCATGTGGCTATATTGCAAACTGTATGCTAAAAACTCACTGCTATTACTTTCAGTCCTGTTACTCATATAAAGAGTAGACTGAGTACCAGTTACAGGAGTGAGTAGAGTCAATGGATTAAATGATTTATTAATGTGAATATTTGTTGATTTTACTCCATTTACCTGAATTTTTAAGTTGTACAGTTGAAATTACTCGAGTTGTTGAGATTTATGTTCAGTTTCGTGATATAAATAAATACTGATATGAAGTCAATGCAAAGGTGGAGAAAGACATCCCATAATATCAAGGAAAGAAAAGAAACTGAACTGCACCTTGTTACCCCTCGAGACTTATTGGGACACATATATGTGCAAAATGCATGACAATCTGGGTTGTTGTGCAGAAGCTTCACCACTTGAAAGTGATGACTGTCGATCTGGATGATCTTGTGAAAGCCATCACACAGAAAACAAACTGCATGTACGGAGAATGTTCTGAGTGCAAGGATCTCTCTTCCCAGTCTCCATCCAGTACAATGCAGAGAGTCAAGTGACTTATCTCCAGCAGGCAGTAGTGGATTAGGAGCACAAGGATGACCCCAGTGGCAAAACATCCAAAGTAACAATCAAAAAAGAGACGAGGCTTGAAAGCACATGAAGACTTGATTCATGTTGACCTCTGAAAATGAGCTCTGAAAATATAGCACAGAGATACAAGCAGTCCACTTCAGAACATCACACCAGCACACAGATGTGCTTTATATACATACATCCTCCCATCCAACGTCCTTCTGCACAGTGTCCCCATCAAGAAATATTTTAAAGTTAGCGATGGCTGTTGTAAAGTAATACAGCGTGCACTCGGATGATAGAGACCGATTGATAATAGAGGAGTGAGACGTCTGTGAGAGATCCTCAAAAAGAAATTTGGAGGAACAGTATGCTTTGGGCAGAAGGAAGTGTGCATATGAGAAACTATGTCCTGGAGATGGAAACCAAATCAAAATCAGATAACAGGGTTGGCTGAGAGACTTGGAAAGGTGATAGTTCCAGGTTTGAACTCTGATCTTATACTGCTGATGCCACCGGCAAAAGAATTACAAATATTTTCACAATAATCAGATAACATGGCAGGAAAATCACAATGAGCAGGAGTAAGAGGTCAGGAACTTCATAACCCTGTGCTTATTATTGCTAATCAAGCTAACCGTATTAGAGGTGTTTTTTACCTATTTTTTTGTGTCTGAAGTTAGTCTTTGTCCTTGCCAGGTCATTTGTCTCTGTCCTCTGTCATTTCCTTGTCTTTTATTATCCCTGTGCACTGTTGGATTCCTGATTTGTTCATTTGCTTAGATTCAGTGACTGTGGAAACTTTATATCCCTCATTTATAATTATCAGACTTTACATGTTATAAATAACATATTTATTGCAGATTAACTGTTAAGAATAGGGAACATATAACTGGATGAAATTCACAGTAAGTGCAGTTGTTTGCATTTTTTTTTCATTCTTTTCTTCAAACCAGCGTGGCACAGTACAGACATCTTCATGTTTACTATGAAAACACACACAGACCTGGGGACAGCCAATGGAGAGGAAGCAGGCAAGGGGGTAGGAAGGATGTCAGGAAATAAATTAGGACAAATAAAACAGAATAAATAAATATAAATACACTCACACACAGTAACAGCCAGCTGTCTGTACCAAAGATCAAACTCTATTGCCCTGATCTCTGACATGATTAAGTTTGAAACCTTGAACTGTTTTTTATGTTTTGTTTTTTGTTTGTTTCTAAATCAGGAGTCTAAAATGTACAGTGTCTAAAATGCAAAGCCTGATCCTCACATTGTTTTATACTAATAATATTTCATCTATATCATAGATATATATATCTCAGTGCATCTGCCCAGATAGCAGCAACACCGAACTCAAAAGTATGATAGGGTACTGTAATGGAACAGCAAACTGGGTCTTTATTGGATTCCACTTGCACAGCAGGATGAATCCAGAAGACACAAGGATGACAGATTCAGGCCAGACCAGGCCTGCAACTGATCCAGATATCTAACTCTTACTATTAACAGTAAAACATATTTGCTGTCAGAGAGCCATTGGTGAAGGCTGATGTTACTTAAATCTACCAATTGTTGTACTGGGGAAGGACCAAAGCTCCATACAAACTAAAGAAGAACTTTATACAATACAAAATGAAGCTCAACATTGCAAAAATGACATTATAAAAATAAAAGAAAAACAGTTAAACAACTCCTTGGTGGCAGAGCCCCTGGTGTTGATGAGGTCCGCCCCGAGTTGCTGAAGGCTCTGGACGTTGTAGGGCTGTCCTGGTTGACACGCCTCTACAATGTTGCGTGGAGATCAGGGGCAGTACCCCTGGACTGGCAGACCGGGGTGGTGGTCCCCATCTTTAAGAAGGGAGACCGGAGGGTGTGTTCCAACTACAGGGGGATCACACTCCTCAGCCTCCCTGGGAAAGTCTATGCCAGGGTGCTGGAAAGGAGAGTTCGTCCGTTAGTCGAACCTCGGATACAGGAGGAACAATGCGGTTTTCGTCCTGGTCGCGGAACACTGGACCAGCTCTTTATCCTCTCAAGGATACTTGAGGGTGCATGGGAGTTTGCCCAACCAGTCTACATGTGTTTTGTGGACTTGGAGAAGGCATTCGACCGTGTCTCTCGGGGTGTCCTGTGGGAGGTGTTGCGGGAGTATGGGGTGTGTGGCCCATTGCTACGGGCCATTCGATCCCTATACAACCGTTGCAAGAGTTTGGTTCGCATTGCCGGCAATAAGTCGGACTCGTTCCCGGTGGGTGATGGGCTCCGCCAGGGCTGCCCTTTGTCACCGGTTCTGTTCATAATTTTTATGGACAGGATTTCTAGGCGCAGCCAAGTGGCGGAGGGCTTTCACTTCGGTGGCCTCAGAATCTCATCTCTGCTTTTTGCGGATGATGTGGTTCTGTTGGCTTCATCAGGTGAGGGCCTCCAGCTCGCACTGGAGCGGTTCGCAGCCGAGTGTGAAGCAGCGGGAATGAGGATCAGCACCTCCAAATCTGAGGCCATGGTTCTCAGCCGGAAAAGGGTGGAGTGCCCACTCCGGGTCGGGGATGAGTTCCTGCCCCAAGTGGAGGAGTTCAAGTATCTCGGGGTCTTGCTCGCGAGTGATGGGAGAAGGGAGCCGGAGATCGACAGACGGATTGGTGCTGCGGCTGCAGTGATGCGGAGGCTGCACTGGTCCGTCGTGGTGAAGAGGGAGCTGAGTGTAAAAGCGAAGCTCTCAATTTACCGGTCGATCTACGTCCCTACCCTCACCTATGGCCACGAGCTGTGGGTAGTGACCGAAAGAACGAGATCCCGGATACAAGCGGCAGAAATGAGCTTCCTCCGAAGGGTGGCTGGCCTCTCCCTTAGAGATAGGGTGAGAAGTTCGGCCATCCGGGAGGGGCTCAGAGTAGAGCCGCTGCTCCTCCACATCGAAAGGAGCCAGTTGAGGTGGTTCGGGCATCTGACAAGGATGCCTCCTGGGTGAGGTGTTCCGGGCATGTCCCACCGGGAGGAGGCCCCGGGGCAGACCCAGCTACCAAGACTAGAAACTGGGACAAAATTAAAATAAATAAATACAAAAGCAAAACTCAAAAATGGTACAAGACCCAGTATGACCAGTACGAAGACAAAAGACATACAAACAACACATCATATGGAAGTAAAGTAAAATCACTGGTCTGCTTTGTGTGAGACTGGAGAGATTAATATTACAATGATGGTTATTGATTGACAGATTGCTTTACTTCAAACATGTAAATAAAATGGAAAATAAACAATTAAAAAAAACTGACATAAATGCAGTGTTTCATTCAGTTACCACGGTGACATAACAGGTAAAAAGAGTGACAGTTTTCTGTATCTGAGAACTCTGACTTTAAGGACACCTGCAAACCCATTAATCTGACTTTGTACTTATACCATTCTGGTCATGTGATCATGTGGTTTGTAGGAACACTCCTCTTCCTCAGAGGATCCACCTGTGCTTCCTCTCCTCTCTCCTCCACCTGTTACAGTGAGGGAACGTCCTCCATGATGGAGGAGCTGCTGGAAAGTGCTGAGAGTTTCCTCCAGAGTGAGACCTCTGTCACAGTTCAGAGGATCTACGGCAGCAGAGACCTTCATGGACACTAAAAGTCTCAAACACACAACAACAACATCACACTGACTCCACTCTGACATCACTGATCAATAATCAAAGAACACACAGATCAAACTGATTGATCAGCCATCAGAGGAGTCGGATCAATGGAGCTGCTTCTGTTCCTGATGTCCCCTGTTTGATCCTGGACCTGAACTCTCCCTGCAGAGGAGACACAACACAGTCAGACAATGAAGTCGATCATTTCTAGTCAAAGCACCTCTAAAAACTGAAACACTGAAGTGATATTTTATTCACATCAGAATTACATGTGAGAAGAAAATGTACAACCTCATTGTTCCAGACTGTCAGAATCAAAGAGCATCACTGACTCACACTGGAATGTGGCTGAATGTAAGTGAAGCTCTCAAATAACCGGTCAGTTTATGTCCCTACACTCACCTGTGGTCGTGAGCTTTGGTAGTGACTGAAAGAACAAGACTGCAGATACGAGTGGTGGAAATGAGCTTTAACCTGGGTGAGGTGTTTTGGGCATATATCCACCGGAAGGAGGCCCCGGGGAACGTCTTGGTGCTCCCCAGTCAAGCTGGAAGAGGTGGCTGGGGAGGGAGAGGGAGGACTGGGCTTCTTTGCTTAGGCTGCTGCCCCGGTTAAGAGGAAGAAATGGATAGAAGGTACTTAAAGATTAAGCTGTTGCTAATGTAAATTGTGGTACCTGGAGCTCCAGTTATTAGTGTCTGTGTATGATGATGAGTTTAGAAGTGAGAGTAGTCGCAAATTAAATTTATGGAAACGTCGCGTTAAAGTATCACCAATAAAACAGTATCAAGGCTACTAAGTCAGTTTCATAAATCTAATTTCCCCACTTGTTGTTGCCCAGACTGGTTGAAACTAGATTTAGTTTGCTTGTTCACACTCATGTTCACTTTTTTAAATTTCTCTTGTGAATTATCAGAAAACAGATCAAACATCCAGTACACCACTGTTCTTTCTGTTCCTCAGCCATAGACCTTACACAGGTCCACTTTAATTTTGGTTCACCCCAGTGTACTTCGAGGACATGTAACTGGAAACAACGAAAATACAAAAACAAACAGAAGAAGCAAAAATTGATTCAGACCAGGTCTTGTATTAGATTTTTAGCTGTAACCTGACAGGACCTGACCAGAGATGATGTAATAGAAGTGAACCGATTTTGGTGATTTGCAGGTTCATAATTTACATTTTAAGATTTCAAAGTACTGACTCTGAATCGTTAAATTAAAACTGCGGTTTTCTTCAGTTTTTAATGTTAGTAAGAAAAAAAACCCCAAACCTTCAGAGGTCCAGGTTACCGAGGAGACAGTACTCCGTCTTTAACATCATCCAAAGAAACACCTCAGACTTCAGATCAGATCCATGAAAATTCAGAATAAGACTAATTGTTATTAAAATGTCTCAAACATTCAAAGACATGATTTTCTTTTTTCCTGTCTGTGAGCCAGAATTATCATGGATAAAAGCAGCAGTGTAAGTGTGTATGAGGCATGTTGTATGTTTTGAAGAAAGTCTTTCAGACTTGGTGAAGTCTGCTGACTGTAAAATAAATAGCATGTCAGGGGTAATACAGAAACCCCTCATCACTGATCACACGCAAATTTCAACATGTTGACCTCTAACCCCTGTTGAGTCTATAACTCTTTATGAATTTATGTGTTTTTAGTTATTGTTAAATTGGTCCTATTGTGAGTGACAAAAAAAGTCTTAAATCTAACTTTCCTAAAGCAGTAGGAACCCTGGTTTCATCCTGGGAGAATCCCAAGAAGAAAACAGCTGCAGACCAAAACAATCACACAGGTTCATCTCACGTTTGCCAAAACAATATTAATGATAATTTTATTCTCCAATCCCAGCAACAAACTGTTCCAGCTTCTGCAATCAGGCAGAAGGTTGTGCACCATCCGGGCAAAAACAGAGAGGCTCAAGAGGAACTTAATGTGATGAAGGTTTCTGTGGCTTGTTGTTGAACATGTGTTTCAAAGGCTGCGTGGAGCCATGATTCATTTAAAAACTGAGAAAAAGCTAAATAAAAACCAAAGATCCAGAAAAGCCGCTGTGTTAGTTTACCAGTCCTGTTTACTCTTTATAAGTGATTGTACAAAGAGTTGACCAACAGACAAACACAAACAAACACTTGTCTGTTGGTGAGGAGATGGTGCACCCCAGTGCTTATTCATAATGAAGAAACCAGCTCAATCCCAACCAGGTCTAATCGACCGTGGCATTCACGTCGATTATCTCTTTAGCTGGAATGTCCATTTCAAATTTTTTAAGCAGACTAGGGGTGTTTGGAGTTGATCCGAAAGTAATGGTTTTGTACTACCAGGCTGCACTGGACAGCATAGTAAGGTACGGCATATCATTGTGGTATGGCAGGCAAAATCTAAACTGCTGCATGTGGTGTGGTCTACCATGAAGGTGATGGGGAGGACTGGAGACCTCTCAGGGACAGAGGGCTGTGTTAGACTGTCATAGACAGAAGATGAAGTGTCTCAAAACACAGGCTGAATCACTTTAAAATTACATTTGTTACAATACAACTTTATTTATAGAGCACAGTTAAAAAACAACAGTATACCAAAGTGCTTAACAAAAAAAAAGCAGAAAATAGAACATAAATATTGCAAGACCAAAACAAAGTACAAAATATGCTAACAGGTCGATGTCACTAATACACAGAAATAGCAATGAAATGCACATCAAATAAAAACATGGTAAAAGCACAAAAGCATAAAAGAAATGTATAAAAGAGAAACAGAATAAGTCTACAAATCAGGTGCAGCCAAGGCAAACGCACGGTCACCTCTAGATTTCAGCCAAGATCTCGGCTGCACCAAGATTACCCGAGTAGATGATCTTAGTGCTCTAACAAGGACAATCTAAGGAATTCGATAAGGTAGCTCGGCACTGTGTTGTTGATAATTTAAAAAGTAAGCAGCAGTATTTTAAATTGGATACGATATTTAATGGGCGCAGTGCAGATCAGCAAGAACAGCAGTAATAGAGGCAAACCTCCCAGACCCGTCCCATCCTGGTACCAAACTGTTCCAACTTCTACAATCTGGTAGAAGGTTCCGCATCATCCGGGCAAGGACAGAGAGACTCAAGAAGAGCTTCTATCCTCAAGCCATCCGGACCCTAAACCAACCCTAAACCGACTAAAAGAAAATCGTAGGTCGCACCAGCCTGTCGCGTATATCATGGTCTATCTACCATATCGTGGTCTACACCAACCAAAGGTAGTCAGGGGTGGGACCTCTCTGATAGTCCTGTCGGCCTACGTGTTTATGAGGTGAGTAGTAGGCTGGGTTTCAATAACTGGTTTAAAATGATTTTAGCTTGAATAAAGCAACATTAATTCATTAAATCCTGAATTCATCTTTCAATATAAATTAATTTTGCCAGAAACTCCAGGAGCTCACAAACTATTTCAAGAACCACCAAATAGCTACAACAGTAAATGAGAGCAGGTAAACAGATTCTACACAAAGACAAACAGAGCGCTGAGATGTTGGCTTTCTCAGTGTGTTCGTGCCGTCGGGGCTGAAAGTCGACATCTCACTGATTCTGAACTGCAGGTTTTGTCCCTCTTTGACCCAAATGTACTTCAAGAACAGTTTCCCATCTCAAATCTCTGTTTTCTGCACAATCTTTCTTCTTATTACGCACCAGTCTACCATTGGGTTCAGCACTGTTTTTCTTCTTTTCCCCAAAAATGTTTAATACTAACGAAATTAAAACTTAAAAATTATGCCAAATTGCAAAACTCTTAGCTGTGTCTCTAATCAAACCTCTGTAACATTCCTCTGATTCACTTCAGCAGCATCAGGTAATGTTCAGATGTTCATTCATGGTTTTCTTCAGTCTTGGTTCTTCTGCAGAAGATTTTTAAGGCGGTTATCTGTTATAAAGCTGGCAACATGATGCACTGCATTTACTATGGTGAGTGTGGAAAGACCATGGCCGGCAATACTGATACACAGTGTATCCATAAAACACATTGTATGCTGTGATAAATGCACTGCCCGAGTGTCCCCTCTCCCCACTGCCTTTAAGCTGCAGGCAGCAGCAAAAAAGGTCATCAGACGATGATTAAGTTTAACATTGTCTACAATATTGCCAAAGATTGCCAAAGCACTTTAAGCACTTTCTCAGTAACTTAACTTTCTTGTAGAAATCTGCTTCAAATAAAGAACTTTGTGTTGACAAGATTGTTAGTTAATCATTTACAAATCAATATTGTCTGTATGGCAATTTCCCCCTGAAAAAGTGCAAATGTAAAAATGTGGTCTTAATTGATGCGGTTGAAAAATCTGGGTGCACCGAAGCAAAAGGTTAGTCAACAGCCATCACTTTATATGGCTTTAATATGCCTTTCCAAAACGGTCAGATAAAATGTTTTTAGTATCATCAGTAACTGACCCATTATTTTTAGTTCTTGTATTGCAATAATTCTCATTGTTGCATTTCTAGTTAAAAAAAATTAAAAAAAAAAAAAAAAAAAATCAGGCTGGAGAAAAAAGGTCAAAAATGAATATGATATCAAATATCAAATCCAAGGCAAAACCATGTACGCTCTGACCTCTGACTTTAAGCTCCACTTGTTTCTTCAGCAGGATGTTTCCCTCCCTGCTGTAGACGGTGCAGGTGTAGGTGTTTGTGTCCCAGTCTGTGGGGTGTTTCAGGGTCAGACTGAGGTCTCCTGATTTCAGCAGGTCTTCATTCATCTCTGTAAACCTGGTGCTGTTCTTCAGGCTGGTCAGAGCCGTTCTTATACACATGGACCTTCTTCTTGTTCTCCGTCCACTCCACTTTAGGGAGTTTTTTTATCAGACGAACTCTGATTTTGAAAGGCAGCTGGACAGACTCCACCCCTGAATCCACCTCCACCTGGGGGACTGAGAGGACAACAAAGCACAACATGAGCTGAACAGGCAGCAGAAGCTTTTTCTTCCTCATCAGTTGGAGGTAAATTGCAGCAGACCCTTTCTGCATTTTGGATTGGAGTGGAGAAAATTTACCCACTGCTAGGTAAGAGAGGCTGGCCATACTTCTTTTATCACATCCTACTTATGTGAGGTAGTCTTTTCTGCTGTGGCTTCAATCAATATAAAAAAAAACTACAGTTCAAAGCTGGACATTGAAAATGAACTCAGAGTGGCGGTTTTAAAACTCCACCCAGGTTTGAGAAGATCTGCAGCAACAAGCAGCTCACACCAGCCACTAAAACAATGTCAGGATTAAATGTGTTATTTTTACACAACAAACCTTTAATTTCTGATTTTTCCATTGAGGGAGTTTGTCAGGAGTTTTCCTGTATTGCAACTCAGGTCGGAATAAAACGCTCAGACAGGTTTACGTGTACACGGGTGAGACTCAGAGAGACTCGCCCCGCTGCAGTAAAAAGGAAGAGTCTTTATTCAGAGAGCACATACAGGAAGAGAGAAAATAGAACTGCATTCTTCCTGTGTAACTTCCCCATTTAGGAGTCTGCACAGAGTTGCAGAGTTTAAGCTGAATACTGAAAAGAGCAAACACATTTAGATAATGAAACGTACTTTTAAGCATAACATAATAAAAATCCCAAAATCCTAAGAAATCTCTTAACAGAGTTGTTTATGTTTTTCACTCCATTTTACACGGAGGACCTAAAAGAATCACACTATGAAGATGGTTTGTTTTTCTGTCATTTAAAAGAGTTTTTTATTTTATTGAACCTGCAATTTATTGATGTTGAATTTTATTTGTTCAAATGTTTACAAAGGTTTCATGTGTGAAATAAACTGCAATGGATTTTCTTGTAAAACAAAGGGGGGTTAGCAAAAAAAGGTTTGGAACCACTGGGTTAAGATGATTAGAGATAAAGATGAAAATGTACCAGCGAGTGAAGAAAGTGTGTTGAGGAGAAGGAAGTAGTTTGAGAGGCTGATGAATGAGGAAAATGAAAGAGTGAGAAGCACAGATAAAGGAAACAGTGAATCATTATTTCAGAGGATTAGTAAGGAGGAAGTGAGGGCAGGTATGAGAACGATTAAGAGTGGAAAGAAAAGAGGGCAGTGGACCTTTTTGATCAGACTTTCTAACACATCCTGTTGTTTAACAAGTATCCTCTCACTTTAGAGAGAACTGATTTTCACAAACAAGGGTGATGTGCACTGTCAGTAGAAGCATAGCAGAATACAAGTGCATGCATGAGAGGCAGACAGGTGGAAAGGTGAACATGGAAGTAGCAGAAGTAGTGAAAGTAGATGAGTTTAACTACCTGGAGTCAACCCTTGAAAGGAATGGACAGTGCAAAGGGAGGTGATAAAGGAGAATGCAGGCGGGGTGGATTGGGTGGAGATCAACATCAAAGGTGTTTTGTGACAGAAGGAGAGCAGCAAGACTGTTAGGGGTGGATGCTGGAAGAGGGGGAGATGTAGGAGGATAACTTGTGGCAACCTTTAAAATGAGCAGCCAAATGAAGACAAAGTAATATAATCCAGGTAATTAATGAATGTGTATAGCCTCAGTATATTCATTCAGCGAAAAGATCTGGCACAGACACAATGTGCCTCATTTAACTGATTACTTTTGGGGACAGAGTCAAAGTGAACAAAGGCACTTTGATGGCACGACTTGGTCTCAATATAAAGAATATTGCAGAAGCACAACATTTTCCCCATTATCATCAGTGAATCAAGTTAATATTATATGAAATACAAGTAAAAACTAAGTGCACACTGACCTCTGACTTTAAGCTCCACCTGTTTGTCTATCTGGAATTTTCCTCCCTCTTTGTTGTAGACGGTGCAGGTGTAGGTGCCTCTGTCCTTGTTTGTGGGTATTTCAGGGTCAGACTGAGGTCTCCAGTTTCTAGCAGGTTCATCTCTGTTCGCTGCCTGTATGCTGGGCTTTGGTCTTCAATCCTATCACAACCATTCTGGTGCACATGGACTTTGTTGTTGTATCTGTCCTTCCATTCCACTTTAGCATCTTCAGGTATATTTTTTGCTTTGGTTTTGAAAGGCAGCTTTACAGACTCCACCCCTGACTCCACCTCCACCTGACAGTCTGACAGGACAACAAACAACATGAACTGTACAAACAGCAGCAGCAAGTTTTAAAGAAAGCTGAAGGACAGCAATTCTTTCAACTTCTGGACCTTTGAGTGACAGTTAAGGAGCCACCAGGGGACACTTGTTAACCACTAGTGTGTCTGGCACGAGAGACTCACCTGACATGAAATAGTGTTGAAAACTATATATGAGACCCCCAAAAAACACAAGAACAAGAAGAACTACGACAGCTGTGGCCCAAAGTGGAAGTTTTTCTGTGGAGAAACAAAAAATAAATGCATAAATAAATTATGACCTTTGAATTGTGAAGTTAATCTGAGCCACTGTCCACCAGCTCTGACCTCTGACATAGTGCAGCACTACTTTCTGTCTCAGGATGTCTTTGTCCCTGTAGATGGTGCAGATGTATCCTCCTGTGTCTCTCTGTGGGCTGTTTCAGGGTCAGGCTGAAGTTTTCAGCAGGTCTTCATTCATTTCTGTTTGGTTTCTGTAAAACTTGTCCTGTTTCATAAGTTTGCCACCTTTGTTTGAATACTCCTGAACTATCAAGAGTTCATGGTCAGAGCGAGTCCACTCCACTCTGGTGTTCTCAGGCAGGTCAGGTGTTGTTTTGCAGGGCAGGGTGACAGACTCTGAGCCTTCCTCCACCTTCACCTCCACGTGATGATCTGAAAGGACAAGAAACCACAATATCAAATATAGGACCAATAGCAGTCACACTCATGGCAAATGACAAGTTTCTGCATTTCTGACCTCTGACTTCACTAATGTGGCTCACTACTCTTTGCTTTGAGTGGTAACTAAACTGGAATTTATGAACTGCTGCTACAGCTACAGACAATTGAGGGATCATAATGAATGTTTCAGTGTTTTAAAAGAAATCTTGAGTTTTCATCATGGACAATATGTAAAAAGTCTACTGACATTTGTCTCCCTGAGCAGAGAAGACAACTCTGCACACCTAAAAGAATGCAATGCCATATACCACAGAGGCTGTATCAGTAAGATCTTATTTTAGTTTACTTTCCTGCTCATGTTTGTTGTTTCATTTTAAGGTTCGGTCCATTGGAAATCTTTCTGTTAGGTTAATCAAGACTGTTGCGGCTCCTCCAACCAAAGGCTGCGGCAGGCTGAACATGAGGACACAGATGACGCGCAACAATAAACGCATAAAATACACTTCTGTAACATTTGCTCCTTTTATTCCACATGCAACTGTCCAATATACAAATCAGCACATGGGATCAACTATTAAACAAACGCACAGACTGCACAAACAAATAACTGCAACTCACAATGGCTGCACTAATTACTATGCCAAATTACAACTTGGCCTATGGCATCAATTAGTGCACAAATATACAAAAAACTAGTGATGGGTCCAGCAACACTGACGCACCGACGCTTGTATCAAGCTCACAGAGCGAAACCTGTATCGGTGCGTGCGTCGCTTTAAGAAAAAGTCACGTGATCGATACAGCTGCTGTATCGCTCATTGCCAACGCGCCAAACTGTGTTTAAAAGGTACCGCATCCGCATTTGTTAACGGAATGAGTCGCCACCAAAAAACACACAAAAGTACTCTCGCAAAGATAAAAAAAAAAAATACATATCTTTCTACAACAAATACAAACACACATCACTCCGTTACAAAATGGAGCCCGAAAGAAAAATAAATGTTTCTGCTGTGTGGGATCATTTTGATCTTTTAACTGCAAATAAGGTAATAGTTTGTCTGTCTTTGTTTCAGTGTAATCTATCAGAATAAGAAAAACAGCAATGTGACTTGTAGTGTAAATTATTTATTTCATTTTATGCAGGTTAAGTGTCGCATCTGTTCTGCGGAGCTTTCTTACACAAACAAAAGCACCTGTCATCATTTTTGGAGCAGCCTTCAGGATCTCCAAGTATTAACATGCTGTTGTTAGACTTGGTGGATAGCATTAACAACCTGCTAGCTGCAAATAATCATGTGCAGTTCAACATGATTATTAACAGACAAAAAGAAAACATATTACCTAATGTCCACCATACTGTTACTCATCTTATATTATGATTTAGGCTTAGAGTACTGCCGTATCAAAAGATGCCGGCTGAGCTGGTTCATGCATCTTACAAGGATGCCTCCAAACGCAGCTTTTTCTAGGCATGTCCTAATGGAGGAGGACCAGGGCAGAACTGGGACTCGCAGCTTCAGTTAACATTGACACACTTTGACAACAATAGCAGATATAGGTGTCCACTTCATTGCATGTTCCTGTCACCTGTCTGAGAATGATGTTGTTGTGATATAAAGGATTATCGGACCTGTCAATAAAGCCTTTTATCTGCAGCCATGACCTGTCACCGAGCTAGCTTAGCACGGCTAGTTAGCCTCTCAAAGCTCAAACGTTCAACACAAAGTCGGTCCAGACTTTCTCACACCACCCCTCGCTCTCCTACATTAAAGCCATCATTACATCGGTAATTTCACACACTGCGTGTATCTACCTGTGCGATAATGATCAAACTTCGGTCTGAGTGCAAGATAAACATTGTTTACATATAGTATATAACATAGTAAGAGTTTCTTACCGCTCGTGAGGAGCAGGAGCAACAGCAGCATCTTCAATCTCCTGCAAGAAATAGCAACCCGTTAAATCCAAATACTTCTCATTGTTGCTCTTAATATTTGGGGATTTATATCTCATATTTGGAGCCGTGGATAAAACACAGTGGAGGGAGAAACACCAGCTACACTGTTTACTTTCGGTTTCACGTGAACAGCAGTGTCCTGTCTTCCAGGTTAACTGGTTTTTACTTTCACTGGCATATGTATTGTCTGAGGGAGCTGCACTGCTCAAACAGCTCTTATCTCCAAACTAAACTCTCAGCGACCTGAACTTGTTTATTGATTAAACTGACGATGATAAAACATTACAAATACACTTACTCAGCAGTGGCGTGTTGTAATGCAGTTCATCGCCGCATGGTGGCGCCTGTTGTGTCATGACTGCAGGTCACCCTCTTTTTTATTCTTCTTCGTTGTGTACGCGGACTAGTGTGCTCTCGTGTGAGGTAGAGCTGGCACTTTTATTTTTGATATTTAAATTCTGGACACAAGACGTCGCACACCTTCATCATGCAGCTTTTCAGAAACTCTCCTTCGGTAAATGTCCGGGCTGATTTGGCTTTCTCCTCTGCTACAATAAAACTTTCACAACAGCTTCACTTTGTGATTTTGCTCTGGTGACAAAAGTCTGCTGAAATGTCAGATTCTTCTTTAGCTCTTCTACTTTCTGTAGTTTCTGCTCTGCATTCAGGTTTTTCAGACAAACCTGATGTTTTGTCTCATAGTTTTGTCTTAAATTAAATTCTTTAATTACAGCCACATTAGCTGCACTAATAAGACACACGGGTTTACCAGCAATGTTTGTAAACAATCAGTCTCCCACCGGTGCTGAAAGGCTCTGTTTTCAGAATCAACTTTTCTCTTTGCCATTGTGAGGTGCTAGCTAACACACGTTGGACTTGATTGACGCGGGAATGTTCCCAGTTAGCCTAACGTTCAGCAAGGAGGCTGCAGCGCTGCATTATGGGATCTGTAGTTTGTGTGTTATTAACGCCTCATATTGCCGGGCCATGCATAACAATAATAATAAATCTATATAAAATGATCTCGCGGGCCAGATATAAATGTCTGCCGGGCCAGATGTGTGAGTTTGACACATGTGCTCTGAAGTGTCAAACTTCTTTTCTCGTTTCTGTGACCTCAGCACACTGACAAACTTGAAGTTGCTAAAGATTTTAAAAAGTGATAATTATATGGAAGAAATCCCTTTTTCATCCGTTTAATCAAACATTTGATCCCCCCACCTCCCCACTCCCACCAGCACAGAGCCATCACCACCATCAAAGACTTCACCCACAGGAGCCCCCTCCTCACTCCACAGCTATGAGGATTTCACACCACCTTCTCCCACTACAACCCTTCATATTCATGATGTGAGGACGCAGGTTAACCCTTTAGACCTACTAAAGAACCCAGTCCGCCTGAGCTTATCTTTATATTTTTACATGTTGTAGTGCCATTTCTGGGAGTATTTTAAGTTGCTATACATCAATACAACCATTATATCCCAAATTTTAATCATATGTATGCATTAAGTCATCAGTAACTACATAAATTGCAATAGTGGTATTTTTACACAAATTTCTAGTTAAAGTAATTTCAGAGGTTCATCCCTGAAAATTGTAAATGTAAAAAAGTTTCATAAAACAGTTTCCAAATTAATTTTGAGAGTCTTCATAGTTTTATTTTTGAGATACACCAATTTATATATAATGCAGCCACCAACTTTGAAATTCTCATTTACATGACTTATTTAAACATTCTCCTCTTGAATGCAAAATTCTTAAAAACATCTTTTATCCTTTAAGAGTAAATAAATCTGAAAGCTGTTCCATCCTAAAAGAGTACAACAATGTGTAGTTTATGATGTTCTAAAGGTTTCAGCATCTTTTTGAATTTGTCACATGTGTGGAAAGGTATGAGTGAGCCTTTGTATCATACTGTGAGTGATGCTCGTCAGCACACAAACCCAGAGTTTCTCTACAGGAACACAGAGAGAGTTATTCCCTGTACTGTAAGGACACATTCAGCATTGTGCAGTAAATCCAGATCATCCCAGTTAAATGATTACATGGATGTGAGTGTGGTCGTCAGAGCAGCACTGATCAGTGTCAGGTTATAATGACCAAGGTGTACACAAACACTAAGTTTGAGTGTGTGCAGTGAGACTTCAGTCAAAGCATTTAACTGAGGTGTGAAAAATAAGCTGAACTCTACAGCTTGTTGTGGTCCCCTGTGGCTTGACAGCCTTCCAGCTGTTCTCCAGCATTTTCATTTACAGTCATAAAATATCTCCACATGTTGCTCCTCTTTCTCTCTCTCTGCAGTCCAAATGCGTCTTCTGAGCGCATCTGAGTCACGTGACGGCACAGTAACAAATCCCAGCAGGGCAGGAAGAAGGGGGCGGAGCAAAGTGCGTCTGCCGCATAAGAAGAGGTGTTCACACAGACAGAGCTGCTGTTTCATCCACAGCGAGTAAATAGCGAACCTCCAGGAGAGAAACAAACTAAAGTATCGATCATATACCACTACCAACGTTTGGATCGATATCTGCATCGATCTGCACACCCTTGTCTCCTGGATCGTAGCTGAGATCAGCGTGAACCACGTGGGTCTCTGCTGCCTGACCTGTTTCCTGTGTTTGGAAAGAGTTCCAGCTTCATCACGGAGTTTCTCTCGGTTTGTGGGCTCATCCAGGGGCGATTCTAGGATTAGAGCTTTGGGGGTGCTGAGCACCCAGAGAGCTGCCCAGCCAGGCAAGATAAACTTTACACGTCACAATGAGACTTCTTCCCTGTCTCTGTGAGTCCCTGCATCCTTAAATGTCTCCAGTTGTCCCAAATTCTCTCTGACTGTCTCCTGGGTGCATTTAAACACCTGTTCCTCCCTGTCCTCGTCATCTGTTGTCTTCATCTACGTTATCAGTCATCATAATTTTACCATCTCTGTGCAAGTCTGCAAATTTCTTTAATAAATCATAAGATTCTTAAATTCATCAAGTCTCTCTGTGCCTGGGTCCTCGTCTCAAAACATGACATCACTGTTTTGTACATTTTAACACAATTTAATCCCCACATTTGTGAAAGAAAGGCAAAACATTTTTTTTGAAAAGTCTGTAACAAAACCATCAAATCTGATAAAGGTTATTTAAATGCTGCAAAAGAAGAATGGATGGGAATAAAAAAAATTACATATCCTAACTTTAATTACTGGGGGAGAATAAGGAATGGTGCTCATAGTGAGTAAGAAATAAACTGAGTGCATGTTTTGGACAGAGATTCGCTTTTAATGTGTATGTATAATATAATACAGATACATAAAAACACTCCCAAAACAGAATAAATTATTACAAATAAAAATCTTTACTGCAGATACTAATTTTACTAATTTAATAATACTAATTTTGTGTTGTAAGATTTATGAGTTTCATGCTTTCATAGTGGTACTTGGGAGAGCTCGACTTTTTTAATCAGGTGGTACACACTGTAAAAAGTTTGAGAAACACTGATAAGTGTATGTGTGCTTTTAGGTTTTAGTAGAGTTGTGGCTGAACTACATAAATATATATCATTAATTTTAATCTCCCCAATCAATTATAATGTTTTGTTGGAATGTTGTTAAAGAGGGTCAAAAATGTTTCAACCCAGTTTGTTTTGCAGATTCTGTATAGCAGCTTTTATATAGGGAGAGCACAACTCCCAGACTGTGTGAGTAAAATCAGGTTTTTTCTCTTTGTCAGTTTCACAGTTTCTGTTTTGCCTGTCACTATTCCCTGTCTTTTTTCTTACCTGGTTCTTCCTGACCTTGTACTTTCTCCTCATGTTCCCCTCTTTCCTCTCTCCCTCTTTGGACTGACAATCATACACAAATAGATTGTATTCAATTAGATGAAAAATTACATTAATATGAAAAAATACTATTAAGATCACTAACAAAAAGTCCTCTCTCAGTCTACTTTCAACCAAAAGGCAAATAACCAAACCACATGAACATCTAATAAAAGATATAAATATTGAAACACTGATCCAACATTATTTTTGATTGACGGATCATTTGATTTTACACTTTTACCTGAATGTGGCTCCGTTTTTTTGAAAAAAAACTTCCTTATATCCCTTATGAACCTGGCTGTCTCTCTGTACACAAACACACACAACAGGAGTTATAAGGTTAATGGGCATTCAGTCAGTTAGCTAGTTAGTATCCATTTGAAACAGGACAGTGGTAACAACAGTAGGCTACGGACAATTTTAAGTCTTAGATTTTAAACTGGCTCTATAAATTTCAATGGGATCAACAGGACGGTCAAATGTCGCTGATTTTACTACAGAGCAGGATGGATTGTAGGGTAGCAAACATCGTCGGAAAACATGTTTTCAACACTGCAGGTTACCTGGGTGCAATGTTTTTCAGCTAAAAAGAAACATGGCCTGACTTCTACCTAACTATATAAAGAGTAACTGAAGGTTAAATGCAGCTAATATGTCCTGTTTTAAGCCAGGCACTTACACCTCCACTCCGCTGCGTCTGCTGCCGCTCTGGCAGCAATGGCGCTAGAGCCACAGTAGGGGAGAGCCGAGCTGGAACAAACCATTTTGGGAGGGGGAGGTGTTATCTATACTTGTGTTTTTAAAATGTTATGTCTCAACCAAGTACTGTATGGTTTTTATATTTTTAGCAGTGTGTCACACAGACAGCAAATATTGTCCAAAAAAAGTAAGAAATCTTTGGGGGTGCTTTGATTCATTTTGGGGGTGCTGAAGCACCCCCAAATTTGGGCTAAAATCGCCCCTGGGCTCATCTAAAGGTAAGCACCGAGCTAACTTTAACACTAGATTTACTAACCATGCGCACATTTGCAGAAATCCCTTGAACCCAACATCTACTAGAATTACTGACTTTTTTATTTTCTTGTGCAAGTCCCGAGGTGTTAATCACCCCCAGTAGCGGTTTTAGATACGGGCGACACGGGCGGTTGCCCGGGGCGGCATCGTGGTGGGGGGCGGCATCACGGGCATCGGCAAAAAAAAAAAAAAAAAAAAAATTGCTTGTACTCATGCTGCCCCGACATCAGCCAGCGCATATTGGGAATGGCATAGGCACCGATCGGTTTTCTATCGCCCATTTGCTGGGAGTAAGGGCGCCCTCCGTTTGCGAGGTGCACCTGCTGCTTGCGGCACAGCGAGGAGAGGGCAGGGCGGCGGGGGATTCTCTGGCTGGCTGGAGCAGCATCTAATAATCAACTCGCAAAATAAAACAAAATAAAAACAAACCAACAAACACGAAAACACCAGACATCATGATACAGACTTATAATTTGCACCGGTGTTTTTTCGAAATTCAATACGCGAAAAGTGAGCGCGAGAGCCCTCGGTGCGCCTGCTCGCTGCTGAAGTCAAAGTAAACTTTATTGTCATCTCCGCTACATACAGTCCAGTATATAGAGAGACGAGACGACGGGGCTCCAGTTACAGCAGTGCAAGTAAACAAATAATAACTATAAGAAGAGTAAGAAAATAAATATACACTTTAGGACTCGGGGTAAAGGGATCAATGACAATTTAAAATTTATAATTTACAGTTTGATGATTTAAAGTCTCACACACAACGCGTCGAAAGGGGAGAGGGGGCCGGCTGCTACCAAATAGAGCACATTTCATTCATAATAATGTAAATCCAAGCCCATTATGTATTCATGATTTGAATCCTGGGTTGTGTGAAATCCCAGAAATACACCTTAGACAAAGTGAATCTGTGAACTAAGGTGTAGGTCTGTTAGGTTATGTTGTGGTGATCCTCGGGTTGGAGGATGGAGTGCAAAATGGAAGATGGACAAGAAAAGTTCAAAGCCATCAGGTGCTTAGTTTAGAAAAAAGAGAAAAGAAGAGGAGGAGAAACGAGCAAAAGATACACATAAGCAGATGTGTGATTGGATAATGGCAGGTCATCCTGAAACAATCAGAATCATACTTTATTAATCCCTAAGGAAATAATGTGGATTACAGTTGCTCCAATAAGAAATGGTAAAAATAGTAACAGTAACAGACTAAATTCCAAACAAGACATTATGTTACAGACTTTAATATTAATTAATCATTGTCAATTGTTGATTTGTCCTGTTCTCATTGTATGATGAATTATGATGGCTGTTTGGTAGCCGTTTGCATACAATCCATACTCTCTCTCTCTTCATATGTGTGTGTGTGTGTGTGTGTGTGTGTGTGTGTGTGTTTCTCTGGCGAAATTCAGTATGGTTCCGACAACAGTTTTATGTTAATGTATAATCCTTAATATGTTTTATATGTGTGTGTGTGGGGGGGGGGGGCAGAGGGAGTGTTCGCCCGGGGTGCCAAACAGGCTAGGACCGCCACTGATCACCCCTGCTGAGATTTGTACAGGTCATATGCTCGATTCACATCCTGCTTTTGTTGTGCAAACCACCCATTGTCTTTGAGGCCTGGCACATTTGCTTTTGCACACACATACAAACGCTGCAAATCTGTGTTTATTTGACAGTGTAAGACAAAAGCAGCAAAAATAAAAACTGTACCAAGAGTACAGTCTTCAAGGCTCGCAAAATTTCAAAATCTCTGGTAGCCCTTCGGGCAGGCACTCTTCAGTTTTTGGTAGCCCAAAATAAATTTAAGTAGCCCGAATAAAAAAGAGAGCAATTTTTTGACCTGTGACGGAAACAAAAATTAATCAGAAAGTTGTTAAAATACAAATCACAACAACTGTATAAAAATCACAGTCATCAACTCAAATACTTGGTTCTAATTGAACAGAAATTTCTATGAACTTGCAAGAACTGTGTAGGACATGAATCAGTCTGTGTCAGATCCTGAATCTGAAATTTCCACTGAAGTCACGGGTAAGGGGTGAGTGGAACCAAGATCTAGGCCATTTGCTTTTTGAAGTTTGCAAAGACTGCTAAATTTTGACAATGGTAGTTAACTCTTTGCAACATAGTATGCTTTTGAAAGATTTTTCAGGACTTCTTCTTGTGCTTGGTTTATTTTTAGTATGTTTTTTGCAATTGCTGTTTGTTCTGGGAAAGATATTGCAGACTGGGCAATAATGCATTTCTTGCATTTCTCATGGGTTCTGATGGGGTCTTTCTTAAAATTACTGGTCCCAGTTACAAAGGCGCTTGTCGACTCAAATGAAATGAAACTCACAACACACCTGGCAGAACATCATGTTATTTAGCTCGTCATATTTCAGCCACATAAATTCTTTTGTCCATGAAACCAAAAAAGCTGAGCTTTCTTCTTGCCTCATAGTCTGATTTGTCATAACTTTTCCGTTTTGTGGTAGGCTTTTATTTGGCTGTCACTTCTTCACCCTGACCTGTCTTATTTGGCTCAGCAGAACTAAAATATATATCCTACTGCTTTTACACACGCACTCACATAACGGTCATCGATTCTCTGCGCAATCAACCTCTCACATGTTTAAGCTTGCTGTGGGAGATTTCACTTGTCACGTTTGAATAGTAAGCTAATGAGTGATAAGACGATGTCAGAGGAATTGGTGCGCAATTAATCGTCACTCACCAATCAGTGCTGCCGCTTTCTATACACCGTTCGCACGATCGCAAAGTGAAAGTGAAAGCAAAAAACAAGCACAAATTCAAACGCGATTTCAATATGTCACATATTGACAGTGGCTCATCGATGCCAATGACATAATTACTCAGCTACTTTTTCGAAAGAATGCAAAAGCATTGACATATATTTTCCCTTCCTATGATAGCCCGACGGGCAGGGCTGAGATAGATTTTGGTAGCTCGACTGGAAAAATCGCTAGCCCCGGGACGTCGGGCTAGCGATTTTGCGAGCCCTGGTCTTAATGGCTCACTATACAAACAATCTGGAGACATAAATATTGACACGTGTAGGGCTGGGCTATATCATACCGTTCACGGTAATACCGGTGTAATTTTGGGCAATGATAGGAAAATGAAATATTGGATAGAATATGGGTAAAACGCGCATGCGCAGTGCATATGTTTACATACGCACATGGCAGAGACGCAGAACGAGAAGAGCGAAAGTGGGTCGTTAAATGAAACGGCTGAACCAGAATTGGTTTGTAAAAATGCTGCAACTTCAGTGGTGTGGAACTGGTTTGACTTTCGTCTGTCAGATACACAACAAAGCCTATTTTTGGTAGAGCATGCTAGCGGGCATAAAATACTGCACACCTAAAATCAATCCTTTGTTCGACAGTGCCCCTTATGTACCTTATGTAACTCTGGTTGTGTTTACTGACCTCGAAACGATTTTATGTACACGGTGCTCGAAAATCTGTCAAATGTTTCAGTACGACTTTGCTCAGCTACGAAGTTGCACCGCTTGATGGTAGTGGTGTGCGATACTGCATATTTTGGTATCGATCCGATACCAAGTAAATTCGGGCCAGTATCGCCGATACCAATACCGATACGATACTTTTAAATAAATAAGGTGGATGCCTCAGTGAATTACTAAATCGCAATTAATTTTCATGACCTTAAGTGTTTTTTGTGATGTTTCCTTTGGTATTATTAATTAGCTAAAACCCAGGACATAATTAGGAGAAAGAATTTATTTATAATTAAATAAAAAAGGTCTTATTATTGTGGCGGCTCGTGGTGCTGCTGCAGGTGAGATGGACTCACCTTCACTGCATCTACAATGATGCCTCACCGGCTTAAAACCTGTGCGCTGCTTGTGCTGTTGTTGTTTTTGGTGTTGATGTGTACAGCTGGCAGCAGGAGGGCTGCAGCTGTTGATTGTAGGCTACAGTTTCAGCAACCGTGTGATCACTGTCAGGGTGGACAGCACGCGGCTCGGGGTGAGCCAGAGGAGTGGAGCCTGCGGCTTAATTTGACTCAACACGGGAAACCTCACCCGGCCCGGACACGGAAAGGATTGTCTTTCTTATCCTCCCTCGCTGGTGGCAGACAGTCTGTCTGCCTTTCCTGGACTGCGCCGTGCACATTGAAGAGAACGGCAACCTCAACATTGAAGTTTACCGGAAGCCCACACACACGGACCAGTACCTCCTCTTTGACTCCCATCACCCTCTGGAACACAAACTTGGAGTAATTAGGACCCTACACCACCGGGCAGAACATGTTCCCTCTAAGCCTGAGGGAAAAAAGAAGGAACACACACACGTAAAGGAAGCACTCAAAACATGTGGTTATCCTAACTGGGCGTTCATAAAGTCAGCAAAGAGTCACAGAAAAGAAGATCAGACACCAGCGAGGGAGGATAAGAAAGACAGACGCAACAACGTTGTCATCCCCTATGTAGCCGGTGTTCGCTCTGTGTTGTAGCGTCCTGATGACACCCAGTTTGTGCTCCTGGTTTGAGCGCGGAGTCAAGGAGGCCATTTACGTGAAAAGGGAAAGACCATCTCTGAATCGAGGAGGGGGCCTAAGGGTACATCTTTCGCCATCTTACAATGCTGTGATTGCAGCCATTCCCCAACTCTCTGTGAATGGTACTCATGGCCATTGATCAGTGTTCTTTGATCAGTGGGTTTTGGTCAGTGATTGTTGATCAATGGTCATGGGAATTTGCATAATTATGACTAAGGAACTGTTCCTTCAGTGGGCTGGTTTCAGTCATTATGCAAATGTACTGTTTATAAGGTTTGGGGAAACCTGCAGTCAGCTGAGACTGAAGAAGTCACTTGGATGAGTGACGAAACGTTTCTCCCACAAAACGCTACGTCCAGATGAACAGATTCAACTTTTGGAGCTTTACTTTCCTGGATGATTGAGAATGCATCAAGATGTAGTTAGGAGGGGTCGTCTCGATGAGAACAGCTCCACTGGTACTTTGGTCCAACCAAGTTTCAGTTAAAAACATAAAATCAAAGTTGTGCTCAGTGATTAAATCATTAATTAAATATGTTTTCCCAGCTAAAGCTCTAATGTTTAATAAAGCCAACTTAAGTGTTTTAGGGGTATTATTTGCCCCCTTGTGTTTGGGAGCAGTCTGTGGCACACAAGGTATGTTTACTATATTTAAAGATCTTTTAGAGTTCAGCTCTCTGTGTTTTGACCAGGCCACATGTCTCCTTCTGTCACCTAAAAGTACTGAAATTTTAAAACCTTCTAATAAACAGGGTCCCAGCTTCTCCTGGGAAAAGTCACCACTGCCATAATCCTCACAGCCTGGACCCTCCACACATCACACATCAGACTGCGGAGACAGAGCATGAAGGTGGTAAGGAGGAACTAAGGGGGGAGAGGCTGCGCAATGTAACTTCGATTGCTCTGTTGAGGGCGGGGCTCGATGGCGAACCTTTGGCTTCTCTGGTGGGGGGTTTATGGGGGACAAAAAGGGATTGGGCCGGGGGGTAGATCTGAGCCCAACATTGATCCGCTCCATCATCTCCTCAGTGAATTTCAGGTGTGGGGATGAGGGAGAAAGGGAGGGGGAGGAGGGTGATGGCCTGTCAGGGGTTCCGGGGACTGGGGAAGGTCGTGGTCCCTGGTCCTGGTCGTTAGTGTTGTTGAGAGAGCTGGAGGCAAATAGGGACCCCTCTTCTTGCCTCAGACATCTCTCCTTTCTGAGGCTCTTCCCGGGTGGGGGCAGATGGAGCTCCTCCTCAAGGTTTCTGCTGGGCTTTGTCAGTTCTTGGAGTACTGTTTGTTCCTCTTTATGAGATAACTCCTCGTTTATCTCAGCCTTGGCACCAAGCACAGATGGATGACGTATGGAATAAAACAAGTTGGAGATGAACAGTTTCACCCCTGACTTGTTAAAATTAAATCCATTTGCTTTAAACAGATGCCTGCGTTCCCAAAAAATATTAAAGTTGTTGATAAAATGCACTGAGTGGTCAGTATATGCTGATATGAGCCATTTATTCAGTGCAAACAACCTGCTGAATCTCTCGTCTCCTCCTCTGACGGGCGGTACAGGCCCACTGATGAATACAGCTGCATTCAGAGAGTTTACAGTATTTAATAATCCAGTAAAGTCCCGTTTCAGAGCCTCCGACTGTTGTTTGAACACATCGTTCGACCCTGTATGCAGAACAATGTTTGTCACAGTTGGATATTCATCTGCAATCTGAAGAATTCTCTCCTTCAGGTTGTTGACCATATCCTTAGGAAAGCAGAGGACTTTAGTGTTCTTACCGCACATCCTTTGTACATCCTTTACGGCAGAGTCCCCCACAATCAGAGTTTCAGGCCTAGCCTTTAGCTTTCCCTGTGGCCTTTTACTTTTCAACAGATTTTCAGACTTTACTTCGCTACTTTTAGGTGGATGGTTGTCCGATATAGATTGTTAAGGTTCATTTTGAGGACGAGAGAGATGTGGGAGATCGGAATAACACACTGACCCAGTCAGTTGGAGTCAACGAATGATTTTTAATGAAGCACACGCAGCGTGGGAGATGGACACTGTATACAAACAGCATCAAAATCTCTTCGCCCAGACTTCAAAATACAGTTTTATATGCATCAGAGTATATTTAGTGACGCCCCCTCATTGCGTCATCACATACATCAGTTTCAAAACCACAAATGTTCTATTTGACAACTTGTGACAAAAGTAAAAGGACACCGGCTTCCATCTTCTCCCCGGTGGTTTCCCGTAAGCCAGCTCAGCTCCTCTGTTTCTTCATCAGTCACAGGAAGCATGCTCAACTTTCACCTACACCCTATAACCGTATGTGTGTGTGTATGTGTGTGTATGTCTGCCTGTGCGTGCACAGAGTGTGCATATGCTCTCTGCACCTTAGTTGACCTCGGCCTAGGCAACCAGGCTGAGGCCATCCTGTGTTGTGATGATCTTAACTTCTATGTAAAATGTATAAAACAAATGTTTCAATCTAATACCACTACTTAAAACTTAATCAAAGCTTAATCAGAGATATAAATGCATAACAAAAAGACAAAACAACTTGCACTCAGACTCTGCTTTCAGTTTTACTTCTGCAAGCCTTGCAGAAGTGTTTCCTGTCTCCTTTTGGCACAGAGTATATTTCCTGTCCCTGCAGCTCAGCAATTTAAAGTGATTCTTACTAGACCTGTACTAAAGGCTAATATATTTAAACCTATGAATGCAGTATCAATACTTCAATAAATGTGTCAATGCAAAGGCTTGCTATATGATTATGATGCAACAGTAATGACAAAATAATAAAAATAGAATTAATAAAAATAAAATAATAGATGGAAATAATAAAAATAACAAAAAATAATACTTCCTTCCCAACAATTCCTCACCAAAACAAATAAAAGCATGACCGAAACTAATAATTCACAGAGTAGATCCTAGTCTAAGACTAGATTCACCTTAACTGTAAGGGATAAAAAAAACCTTCTCCCTACTATGCTCTTCCCCTCACTTATGTTTGTCAATTTTCTCCTTATTCAAAAGCATGAACCTAATTATGTTTTGACTTTCTGACTTTTGTTCATATATATTATTCAACGTTAGTCATCATTTTAAAACTCTTAAAGCGCTGCTTTCACGTCTCTGCATGTGCTTCCTGTTGCTCCCCTATTGTCCCTTATCTGATCATCAACATCCTGTACACAAAACCGTCGCTGCTGCAAGTGCCTCCACTCTGATCTAAAGTCACCTTTCACAAGAAAAATCATCATAAACACTTATTCTACTAAAGGATCAAAGGAAAAAAAACAACCATTTTAATCAACTAAGTGTAAACATATAATCAATTACTCCTGAATAAATTTCATCATAGCTAAAAGCTGCCTAGAAACAACTTCTATGTGTTAACACTAACTTCATTTTAAAACTCACATTTCCTGTGTTATTTCGGTTCTTGGTATAGCATTTTATTTCATTTTGCTGCTCTTAATGTAATGGTACATTCTAATTATACTTTATCAGTCTTAACCAAAATAAATGCATTCCTTCCTTTGGTCCTTTTTTAAAGCAAGAAACCTTGGTCACTTCGACAAGCGTTCGTTATTCTGCAACTGCATTTTATATAATAAGACTCATGTGGAGCTGCATGTGTTATCTCAATATTTTACATGTCACAGTTTAGTTACAAGCGAAACTCCTATTCAGTTAAATGCTAAATGCATTTTTGAGGCCTTTGGCCTGGAATCAATACAGGGAGTGCAGAATTATTAGGCAAATGAGTATTTTGTCCACATCATCCTCTTCATGCATGTTGTCTTACTCCAAGCTGTATAGGCTCGAAAGCCTACTACCAATTAAGCATATTAGGTGATGTGCATCTCTGTAATGAGAAGGGGTGTGGTCTAATGACATCAACACCCTATATCAGGTGTGCATAATTATTAGGCAACTTCCTTTCCTTTGGCAAAATGGGTCAAAAGAAGGACTTGACAGGCTCAGAAAAGTCAAAAATAGTGAGATATCTTGCAGAGGGATGCAGCAGTCTTAAAATTGCAAAGCTTCTGAAGTGTGATCATCGAACAATCAAGCGTTTCATTCAAAATAGTCAACAGGGTCGCAAGAAGCGTGTGGAAAAACCAAGGCGCAAAATAACTGCCCATGAACTGAGAAAAGTCAAGCGTGCAGCTGCCAAGATGCCACTTGCCACCAGTTTGGCCATATTTCAGAGCTGCAACATCACTGGAGTGCCCAAAAGCACAAGGTGTGCAATACTCAGAGACATGGCCAAGGTAAGAAAGGCTGAAAGACGACCACCACTGAACAAGACACACAAGCTGAAACGTCAAGACTGGGCCAAGAAATATCTCAAGACTGATTTTTCTAAGGTTTTATGGACTGATGAAATGAGAGTGAGTCTTGATGGGCCAGATGGATGGGCCCGTGGCTGGATTGGTAACGGGCAGAGAGCTCCAGTCCGACTCAGACGCCAGCAAGGTGGAGGTGGAGTACTGGTTTGGGCTGGTATCATCAAAGATGAGCTTGTGGGGCCTTTTGAGGTTGAGGATGGAGTCAAGCTCAACTCCCAGTCCTACTGCCAGTTTCTGGAAGACACCTTCTTCAAGCAGTGGTACAGGAAGAAGTCTGCATCCTTCAAGAAAAACATGATTTTCATGCAGGACAATGCTCCATCACACGCGTCCAAGTACTCCACAGCGTGGCTGGCAAGAAAGGGTATAAAAGAAGAAAAACTAATGACATGGCCTCCTTGTTCACCTGATCTGAACCCCATTGAGAACCTGTGGTCCATCATCAAATGTGAGATTTACAAGGAGGGAAAACAGTACACCTCTCTGAACAGTGTCTGGGAGGCTGTGGTTGCTGCTGCACGCAATGTTGATGGTGAACAGATCAAAACACTGACAGAATCCATGGATGGCAGGCTTTTGAGTGTCCGTGCAAAGAAAGGTGACTATATTGGTTGCTGATTTGTTTTTGTTTTGTTTTTGAATGTCAGAAATGTATATTTGTGAATGTGGAGATGTTATATTGGTTTCACTGGTAAAAATAAATAATTGAAATGGGTATATATTTGTTTTTTGTTAAGTTGCCTAATAATTATGCACAGTAATAGTCACCTGCACACACAGATATCCCCCTAAAATAGCTAAAACTAAAAACAAACTAAAAACTACTTCCACAAACATTCAGCTTTGATATTAATGAGTTTTTTGGGTTCATTGAGAACATGGTTGTTGTTCAATAATAAAATTATTCCTCAAAAATACAACTTGCCTAATAATTCTGCACTCCCTGTACTGTCATGTGTGTTTATGAACTCCATATGTCTGTAAGCGTGTGCAATCCTTCAATAACTCATATCATCCTCACAGTAGATTGGCTAATCATAATGCTAACCAAAAGTTTGTAACCCTCAAGAGACAACTTTTTGAGCCACAACTCCTTTAAAGGCACAAAATGCAATGTGTATGAAATCATTTCTATGTATATAATCTTCAATGCTATTCATTTGGGTCAGTGACACTTTTAACATCCTCATAAAAAGCTCTCTCCTCTACCCTAGAAATAAATCTATTTAATATCTGTTTCTAAAGCCTACATTATAACAACTTATTCTAAAAGTCAAAAAGAAATCACACATTTTCTACTCGTAAAATCTTTGCTAATATTCCCCATTATTATTATTATTCCCACAGTTTCCCTTTAAGTTTGGTGTACAGCTTCTTATGAACACCGGCATTTTATCTTCCGAACAGAATTGAGTTCATTCTAATCCTTTAAATTAAACATAAAAATAACAATTCCTGCCTCAGTTTTACCATATCTAAATTATCAAACAACCCAGAATAAATGTCATTACATGATCCTAAAACTTATTTCAATCCCCCCTTTTTATTTGGACACCTCACATGTGTGTCCAAATAAAACTCAAAATGTGTCACCCGGGCTTAAGAAATTAAAGGGAAAAAGATTAGTCATATCATCTTTCCAAACACTTCAACAATCCTCCTCTCAGGTATTTCGCTCCGGCCCTGAAAACCTGTGTTTAAGGAATAAAATCAATTTAATCATCATGTCAAATCTTTCAGACTCCTGTCTTCCTCCAGAGCCTGCATCCTTGGAACTTCCTGGAAACAAAACCTATACTAATATGAACTTCACATATAAAAACACCTTTTTGGGTTTTTTTTTTTATTCCCCCTGGTTTTCCCTCACTGACCACATCAGGGGAATCTATGTCTTTATTCAGCCATTAATCCAGCTCACCTGATTCATCACTGAGCCCAACCGTCACTGGCATCTGATAGTGTGGCACTGCATATTCCTCTCTTTGTGTCACTGTTTTCAATCTGTTAATTACAATTCTTCAATATGAACTAGACTGTGTCTATAACAAGTCAGTACAGCTGTAAACGTGGCCAATTATCAATCAATTAACATTCAATACTAAAATGATAGCTTTTGATTTATGCATGTTTAAGTCAACCACTTACCCAGAGGATCCTCAATCCCAGAATATTTCTTCTCCTCCTTTAATAATGTCTATCATCCTTCCATGCCCTGGTAACTGGGCTATCCAGAGCTGTATCATTTTGAAATATACATAACCATACCTTGGTCACTCCAACCTCTCTCCACCCTTAGCATGTCCAACGCCATCCTCGTCTGGACTGTGAAAGGTGACTTTAACGCCGACTGTTTCGACAATCCTGTTTTACTGCATTCTCTGGTCAGATTAGCCAATGTCTGCACACTAGTATAAACATACTCCACATGGTCCGCATTTTACTGCGTGTTATTTTACCATATTATAGGTTCTAACGCTCCATCCTTCTGTGGTTCACTAAATTATGTTTATCTAAATCTCCACTCTGTCTCTACATTTTGGAAAATTTTATGCTTGCTCTCAAGATTTGAAGAATCTTGAGTTGTTAAGTTCTCCCAATTCTTTCAGTCTTTGGGCTAAAGCAAGGACAACACTTTTGAGCATAAACCATCGTAAAAGCCTAAACATGCACATTCTCTCTCTCACACGGCGCCTAAGTAGCGGCCCTGGCTCCTGTTTTATCTCCTCCTGATGACATGAGCCAGAAAACCTCTCCGGTATATTCTGCTCTCTTCTAATCAGCTGAATAAGGTCATAACTCTCTGACAACCGTATTTCCTATAACTCAGCAGTATAATGCATCATAAACAATATCATTCATTCACAATCACTCAGCAGTCCAATGTAATACAAATCAGTTTAACAAATATAATAGTTATAATAATTATACTTCCTCTAATCCACGAGAATAATACAAACTAAAACTACATCATAGTTTCACAATATAATAATCTTACAATTCCCCCTATGTGATCTCTTTTTTAAAGAGATCACTTCCACCTCATAATCCGGTTTTACTAGGTCCATTGCTTATTTTTAAATCTAAGGCGCTCGGTCCCCCTTTAGCGAGTGGACCACATGTATAATAACTTCTATGTTCACGCAGTTCAGATGCAAGACAAACTATATTTACAACAACAACAGAGTTTTGGAGAAGTTTTATGTTTGGTGTCAAATTATAAGCATTTAAATGAAAGCTATAGTGTTATCACCCCCATCGGGGCTTACCTTTCCCACTACTGATAATATTTCTCCCTCCAATATTCACAATTACCCTCCTTTTGGTGGCGAAAAACTGTTGGTGTGGTCAATTGGGCGCTATAGAAAACAAAAGCTCAGGACAGAACAGTCATCAGTCATGTACTTCATACAGAATTTGCATATATTATGTTTTCATATTGATCCTCTGAGTCTAGTGGTACCATTTAATTTGAATTTATAAAATACACGAAACACAATAGGTTTTCTTTCTTCACTTTGCTCTTGTCCTTTTGCAGTACCACATCCTATCATATGCCCCTGTCGGCTATATTCTACTTTTTAAATTCCTGACCGTGTCAAGAAAGAACCCAATTCACATGGACCAGTGTGTGTTATTACATATCTCCATTTGAATGTTAAGTCTTCCATTTCCCTGTTATTCATAGATATTGTTAAAGTCTTTGCTTTTCACTATAGACGTTAATTGACTTTTTACAGTGGCCTGCTATGGTTAATAATAACATGTTCAATCATTTGTAAAATCAAACCTTTCCTCCATTGTAGCATTTAACATTCCCAACAACATAATGTGATACATTAATCGAAACACAGCTACTACAACACAATTTTCTTAATGCAAACATCAGTAACTCAAAATTAGCAACCAAAGGATTAAGTCTGCAGCTCCACACTCTCATGTTAAGCTACATTCTCACCCTACAGTCTCTGTTATTTTCCTACAAAAAAAAGGCAAGACAAAACATCCACTCTTCTCTTACCGCCTGGGTGAGTTGTCTGTCGACATTGATTAATCCTCACGTCAGTATCGTCTTCCTCAGTATCAAGTCAGTTAAAATCTTTAGTTGTCAGTCCATCACAGTCCAGTTACATGCATACATTCACACACATTCACACAAGATATTTTGCTGATAGTGTAGCATCCTGCGCAAATAATCAGGTACTCCACAATAGCAAATTGAGCTCATTCATTTGTTTTATTTTGTTTTTTCCTTCTAAGAAAATAGTTCTTTATGGTTTTGACTGGATTGAATTGCTACAATCCTTTTAGACAGAGACTCACAGCCAATCAGGTCTCCTCCTCAACCAATTATAATCTGTAAAGCCCACCTTATGTTTGTTCTCCCAAGATTTTGTCAGCGCTGTTAGTTCACTCTCTTCCAGGCCTGCTTAGAACAAAAATGAGAAAAAAGAGAGCTGATTATTAGCTCATCAAAGTACAAAACAAAATCACCTGACAGGTTTTCTCTGAGTGCACTACTACAAAAACTATGGGCCCCTCTCAGACGTGTCCATGTTCAATAAAACTCCCTCTATTAAAATAAGAAAACAACCCAAACCTAACTGACAGAATCAACCCATCACTACAACAACAACCTCAAAAATCTTAAACACAGAAAAGTTTTGCCACCAGAGTCCGGACACTCCCAGATCAACTGATATAATTCACCTCCTCATTGCACCGAAAGTCTTGTTAAAACCACACAATTTGCACATAATAATGGTATCCTTAAAGCACTTTAACATACCTAGATTCAGCACAATATATAAACACGTTATAACAATGTGTCATTACTAAATTATAAATTTCTTGTCCAAATCTGCATCTCTGAACTGTCTACTTTGCTTCTTCTCCTCAAGGCCTCAATCACACAGACACATAGGAAGTGTCTTCGTCACCACTCACTCCAGCTAATTTACATACTGAGTCATATCTCTACAAGTTGCCGTGACAAGAGAAATGCCTGTTTAAACCTTAACACATTATTGAATTATTTTCATTTTCTTTCTATAATAATCACTGGTTTTGATCACTCACTACGAGAGCACTCCTAAGTCACTTTTTTTAAAACTACTTTAATCACTTTTGTTTTGTTTTTTCCATAACTCACTCCCTTGTCATACAGCTTCTTTTGAGTTATTCCTCAACTCTATTTTATCCAAGTGTATTTTCTTCAACATTCACACCATTTTAACACTCATGAAATTCGCAAGCTGATTTAATTACATGTGTTTGTGTTCTTAGCCAAGTTTAATCACTGTCTATGCATTAATTTTCATGAGCTTGTCTCTGTAAGGTTAGTGCATTTTCTGTTTGTATGGGTGGTTTTTTAAATGTTTCTTTTACTGTGTTTCAGACTCCTTTTAGACATGGTGTGTTTTCTCTCTTTGGCTCATCACTGGTCATTGTTAATTTTCCCCTCCGCCTCTGCCCAGCGGCTTTACCCTTTAAGTCCCGTCTCCACCAGTGAGTCCGAGCTCACACAGACTTGGGTCAAGTAGTCGTGACTGTGCCTGCCTTAGGTTGTCCCAGGGTTTTCAGGTGGGATCTTACCCGTCATGGGCTATCCAGCCTTCCATACTCGCCTGATACAGGGGCCAACTGGGCAAGGGTGTTATTAGGTCTAGGGGAGACACTGGTTCTGGAAATTAAAGAAGTGTAAACTGCTTTCTTCATTACATGTTCATTAAACTGTCTCACTTCTGATTCTTACCAACAATAATTTCACATGTAACAATTTATATACGTGCGTTTTCAATTCATTAATGTAATTGTTAGTTCCTCTATTTATTTTCTCCATCTTTCTCTTTTCTAAAACATTTAATTAATATAATTTTATTACTTTCTCTTAAGACATTCATTCGCTTCATCTTCTTAGAGTTTAACTCGTCTGTTTCTCTCTGTCAGCTGTCTTGACACAGTCAGCTCCTTTTTATGGGCATGCAAAGTTCCTCTCACAACCACCACTTCCTCTCACACACAGCAGCACAGTATTTTCTGTCTCTCTTTCCTGTTTCTACAGATTAATCAAACTCTTGTTTTTTATATTTACAGTCTATAAACCCTCTTTAGTTCTACTAAATCTTCGTCTAAAAACAATACACCCTTATTTCATGCACACTTTTAAATATTCTAACCTCCTTCAGACATCATGAATCGTCTCACACACACTGCCTTTTCTCTCAAACTTCCACCTTTTCACTCACTCTACTATCAACCTTCGTAATGTTATTATTACCTATTTATTATTTGGCACAAATCACGCAGAGTTACTCAAATCAAATACTGACAGCATTCACACAGTTAAAATCACTCAAAATATGCTTTCCTAAGAGTATTTTAGACATGCCTTGCATATTCAGAAAGAGCAAGTCAAAGAAAAACAATTCAAGCCTCTAATCTTTCTCACAGCACACACATAAACTCGAGAAAAAAAATAAAACACACCAGCATTTATGGCTCAAGATAGGTTACTACTTAACGTAATATTTTGGCCTTAGGTACCGTACAATGCACTCAATAAATATATATATATATATAAAAAAAAAAAAAAAAAAACACCCAGCACGCCCCTGCGGGCGGTTTATCCTTCAAGCTCGGGTCCTCTACCAGAGGCCTGGGAGCTTGAGGGTCCTGCGCAGTATCTTAGCTGTTCCCAGGACTGCGCTCTTCTGGACAGAGATCTCCGATGTTGTTCCCGGGATCTGCTGGAGCCACTCGCCTAGCTTGGGAGTCACCGCACCTAGTGCTCCGATTACCACGGGGACCACCGTTACCTTCACCCTCCACATCCTCTCGAGCTCTTCTCTGAGCCCTTGGTATTTCTCCAGCTTCTCGTGTTCCTTCTTCCTGATATTGCTGTCATTCGGAACCGCTACATCGATCACTACAGCCGTCTTCTTCTGTTTGTCTACCACCACTATGTCCGGTTGGTTAGCCACCACCATTTTGTCCGTCTGCATCTGGAAGTCCCACAGGATCTTAGCTCGGTCATTCTCCATCACCCTTGGGGGCATCTCCCATTTTGACCTCGGGACTTCCAGGTTATACTCGGCGCATATGTTCCTGTACACTATGCCGGCCACTTGGTTATGGCGCTCCATGTATGCCTTGCCTGCTAGCATCTTGCACCCTGCTGTTATGTGCTGGATTGTCTCTGGGGCATCTTTACACAGCCTGCACCTGGGGTCTTGCCTGGTGTGGTAGACCCCAGCCTCTATGGATCTTGTACTCAGAGCTTGTTCTTGTGCTGCCATGATTAGTGCCTCTGTGCTGTCTTTCAGTCCAGCTTTGTCCAGCCACTGGTAGGATTTCTGGATATCAGCCACCTCCTCTATCTGCCGGTGGTACATACCATGCAGGGGCCTGTCCTTCCATGATGGTTCCTCGCCTTCCTCCTCTTTCTTGGGTTTCTGCTGCCTGAGGTATTCACTGAGCACGCTGTCAGTTGGGGCCGTCTTCGTGATGTATTCGTGGATGTTTCTTGTCTCATCCTGGACTGTGGTGCTGACACTCACCAGTCCCCGGCCCCCTTCCTTCCGCTTAGCGTACAGCCTCAGGGTGCTGGACTTGGGGTGAAACCCTCCATGCATGGTAAGGAGCTTTCTTGTCTTTATGTCAGTGGCTTCTATCTCCTCCCTTGGCCAGCCTATTACCCCAGCAGGGTACCTGATCACGGGCAGGGCGTAGGTGTTGATGGCCCGGATCTTGTTCTTACCGTTCAGCTGACTCCTCAGGACTTGCCTGACCCGCTGCAGGTACTTGGTGGTTGCAGCTTTCCTAGCGGCCTCTTCATGGTTCCCATTCGCTTGCGGGATCCCCAGGTACTTGTAACTGTCCTCTATGTCTGCAATGTTGCCTTCTGGTAGTTCAATCCCCTCAGTTCTGACTACCTTCCCTCTCTTTGTTACCATCCGACTACACTTCTCCAGTCCGAATGACATTCCAATGTCATTGCTGTATATCCTGGTAGTGTGTATCAGTGAATCGATGTCTCGTTCACTCTTGGCATACAGCTTGATGTCATCCATGTACAGGAGGTGGCTGACAACCGCTCCGTTTCGTAGTCGGTATCCGTAGCCAGTCTTGTTAATGATCTCACTGAGGGGGTTCAGGCCTATGCAGAACAGCAGTGGGGACAGAGCATCTCCTTGGTAGATCCCGCACTTGATGGTGACTTGTGCTATGGGCTTGGAGTTGGCCTCTAGTGTTGTGCGCCACATCCCCATTGAGTTCCTGATGAAGGCTCTTAGGGTCCTGTTGATCTTGTACAATTCTAGGCATTCCAGTATCCAGCTGTGGGGCATTGAGTCATAGGCCTTCTTGTAATCAATCCAGGCTGTGCACAGGTTGGTCAGTCTGGTCTTGCAGTCTCGGCTGACTGTTCTGTCTACCAGTAGCTGGTGTTTTGCGCCTCTGGTATTCTTGCCAATCCCTTTCTGTGCCCCGCTCATGTATTGACCCATGTGCCCGTTCATCTTAGCCGATATGATGCCTGACAGGAGCTTCCATGTAGTACTGAGGCAGGTTATTGGTCGGTAGTTGGATGGGACCGGTCCCTTCTTGGGGTCCTTGGGGATCAGGACCGTCCGACCTTCAGTTAGCCATTCCGGGTGTCTCTCGTTAACTAGCAGCTGGTTCATTTGTGCTGCCAGACGCTCGTGGAGTGCAGTCAGCTTCTTCAGCCAGTAGGCGTGAACCATGTCGGGCCCTGGTGCTGTCCAACTCTTCATACTGGAGACCCTTTCTTGGATATCTGCCACTGTGATGGTTACTGGACCCTGTTCAGGGAGGTTGCTGTGGTTTGCCCTCAGATCCACAAGCCACTGAGCATTGCCGTTATGGGTTGCGTCCTTCTCCCATATGCCCTTCCAGTATTGCTCCGTCTCCAGCCTTGGTGGTGCTGTTCTGTTATTGTTCCCTTGCCACTGAGAGTACACCTTTGCTGGTTCTGTGGAGAACAGCTGGTTTATTCTCCTGCCTTCTATCTCTCTGGTGTACCTCCTCAAGCGGCTTGCCAAGGCTGTGAGTCTTTGCTTGGCAGTTTCCAAGGCCTCAGGTATGGACAGCTTGCTGTATTTCTTATGCACCTTCTTTGTCGCGCCTTTCTGCAACTCCGTTAGTTGGCTAACCTCCCTCCGTGCTACTTTGATCTTGCCCTCTAGCCTCCTTCTCCATGGAGGGTACTGCCCCTTGTGGCTGTTCAACTTGTAGCCAAGCATCTCACTGATCACTGCTGCCGTAGTGTAGATCAGCTTGTTAGTGTCGGTAATCGTGGTTGTAGGTATCGTCCGTAGTGCTGCATTAACATCATCTAGCAGACCTTCTGAGGGTACTTCACGTAATCTTGGTAACCGGCTACGGGGGATCCAGGTTTCAAGCTTGGCCATGATCCTATCTTTCAGGTCAGTTCCTCTCGCACTCAACGATCCTATCGGACTTGGGGCTATGTACCCAATCTCGGGTGGGGGTGATGATATCTCCCCCCTGACCTGGCGTCCTGACTCCTCCTTGCCGTAGCATTTATGTTGTACCTCGTCAATCTCTAGCTGTGAGAGCAGTCCCTTCTTTCGAATGTTGGAACACTGAGCTACTAGTTGTTTCGCCGTCATTGTGGATGTTGGGTATCGAAGAATCCATAGGTCCCTCATCCTATTCATGTAACCCCTTCCGCCAGGGTTACTTGCGTAGTAGCATTCCAACAACGCCCTGTTTTCGTCTCTTGCCCACCGATGCCTTCTTGTTCCAGTAGCCCACTTGTCGTCAGGGTGCCCTGGTTCCTCAACACCTGACGCGGACCTTGTTGATCCGGGCGACGTCCGAGCCGGCATGCCTTCATATTTATCTGTCTCGCTCATGTCTGCGGTAGGCTCACTTAGCATAGGGGGTCTAGCCTTAGGACCCTTACTGGATACAGACGCCCCAGGCAGGAATCGAACTTGCGATCTTCTGCTCCAAAGGCGTGTAGTTTAACCACTACGCTATCCAGCTGCTTCTACGCTATCCAGCTGCTTATATATATATATATATATATATATATACATATATATATATATATATATATATATATATATATATATATATGTGTATATATATATATATGTGTGTATATATGTATATGTATATATATGTATATATATATATATATATATATATCAAAACTCAGTCAATTACTATACATCCACAGTAATGAATTCAAACTCTATTTATACAATTCTAGTGAGCAAAACCAGCATCTCAGTCACAAGCATTTAGCACTATTTGCAAACAATAGTTATAAATAGGGGTGCAACGGATCACGGTTTATCCGAAATCCGAACCGATCCCACTCCACGGTTCGGTACGCACGTGATCCGAAGATTCGAAAAAGAAAAAAAGTATGCCTATGGTGCGCATGGTCAGTCTGTCAAGCAGCAGTTATGGTCAGCGCTAGCGGTCCAAGTAGCGGAGCAGAGGAGTTTGCGGCATTTAAGCAGCCCTTTGCTGCTCAGTCCGACCGGGCTAAAGCTAAAAGCTGATGGGGTGTTTAGCTGCAGACGGGAGGCCGTCGTCTGTTGTGCAAAACAAGGTTTAAACTGTGATGAACGTGCTTGAGCCACGCTATGATATCTCGTTGCGCGTCCACTTCAGTGACAAGATCGTTCCAAGCATGTATGAGCAGGAGAAGTTTAAAGTTATGGCTGAACTGTCCCAGGCATCTTCTGTTGCTCTAACTACAAATGGGTGGAGCTCCAGGGCAACGGAAAGCCACGTGACCGTGACCGCTCGTTATATCACAGCGGAGCGGTAGATACAAAGCCCTGCACTGCCCTATAGATTACATTAGATTAGATGAAACTTTATTTATTTCTCGGGTGGGTTCCTCCGGGAAATTCAGTTTTCAGTAGCACAGCACCGACAGAAGTTGCAGAATGTGAGCAAAAATATACCATATATTAGGGCTGCACGATTAATCGTTAGAAAATCGCGATCTCGATTCATACTTATGTGCGATCTCATTTCCAAATGACAACGATTTTTTTTAAAAAAAAGGAAGAAAAAAAAAGACGACGACGATTGTACCGCATTTTGATTCGGGACGTAATCTGCATGAAATCAAGCGCTCACTCTTCCTGCTCAACAAATGACAAGGGCGGAGCCTTATACCACGTGATACAGAAGCTGTGCCTGCCGTGATGCAGGTCCATATATCAAACGATCACTGTGGCATTACTGAGAGTTGAAAAACTGTCTTCAAAAAGTCTTTTATCTTTAATAAAATGATCAGTGTTCTGCTCTACCAGGTGTAACAATTGAGTTTAACATCCAGGCATCCATGAAAATGGAATTTATGACATTTAACGGCGTTAGAAGTTAGCAGGAAGTTAGCTCGCTAGCTTCTATCTAAATACAATATAGCATGTCCTGACTGCGGGGTTTTGGAAACAAATTCAAACGTACAGCTCTGCTATCACTTCCAACATAAATGAAGACTGAAAACTAAACAGCAGAGACGTTTGTAGGGTTACTGAAGTTTGGCTAGCTGGTATATAATGATGTGCTACGTGACCGCTAGCGACACAGCTATGTTAGCATAATATAAACAAGCTAACTTTTTTTTCCCCACTCGATAAAAGTTAACGCGAGTGTTCTCGGTGGTCAGGAACAAATGTAATCGCATGGCAGGATGCTGTAAAAGGACTAAACTTCAGCCAGGAGAACAAGTGAGATAATCCATCCACAATACGAGGTTAGTCATTCATATACTGCTGCATGGGCTGTGCTGTAGTTACATCATAAGGTTTTAAAAACTGAGCTTAAATAAATGATTAGCGGTAATAAAAGCCGAGGGAGGTCAACAGTGATCACTGACTGTTTTATGAGCTTTTTGAGATTAAATAGAAGAAAATACAAAACATTAAACATGTTAACAACACAAAAGCCATATTAAACGCAGACTACTTTAGGCCTGGAAGTAGGATTTGTCACGTCATCACTGAACAACCGGATTGGCAGGGAAAAAACAACAGAATTATTGTTTTTATGTTTATTTATTGTTTGTATGTTCAGTTTCAACTGTTACAAAGTTGATGTGCAGTTAATAAGTGCAATAAATATTTATATTGGAAAAGAAAATCGTGAGAGAATCGTGATCTCAATTCTAAGCAAAAAAATCGCGATTCTCATTTTATGCAAAATCGTGCAGCCCTACCATATATACACATTTATAAATACATAGAATACAAAAGGGATAAATAGAATAAATAGGAATAAGAATACAAGGGAACAGCACATTTCAAGTATTGTGAGTCTATTACACCGTTGGATATTAACAAAAACTATTGCACAGTGAAAAGGCGCTACAGCTACTTGTTCCCCCCTCCTCTGTCCCCGTTTCCGCTCCAGCGAGGAGTTAAACAGTTTGATGGCGTGTGGGACAAAGGACTTTTTCAGTCTGCTGGTACTTGACTTTGGGAGAAGCAACCTGTCACTGAACAGACTCCTCTGGTTGTTTATGGCCGTGTGCAGAGGATGCAGAGGCTGCCCAGCATGTTCCATAATGTCCATATTGCACCTTAATTTGTTTTTATATGTTTTTTTAATAGACAAAAAATACTTAAATGAGTAAACGGCGAGTAGAATTTTTGTCTTTTTTTCTATTTTTGCTGATCCGAAAATTGATCCGATCCGTGACTTTAAAACCGTGATCCGATCCGAACCGTGAGATTTTTGATCCGTTGCACCACTAGTTATAAAGCTCAATAACACTCTAAACCGAAAGCAACCATCTCCATGCACGTCACCGCTCCTCATTTGCATTCTCACACACACACCGTCTAAAAATAGAAGTCAGCAGCCCGTGCATTGTTGACTCAGAGACTCCTTCACACAAAGATCTCTTATTTTATATTACACAGACGTCTTTTAATTACAACTGCACAGATTTCAGGCCTCTTAACACCTACACAATTTTGACAAATTTACGATAACCGCCCAGCGGATAAACCCCAGGTTTTTTACGATCAATTTAACCGTTTGTCGGTCCCGGACCGCGGCCTTATCTCTAGTGCCCTAACACAATTTAAAAGCGTCAACCAACCCAAACTTTACCTGAAGCTCTATTTTGACCTTCCTCAGCCAAGACTTTCCGGAAGTTTTAAGTCTTAAGGTTACACGCCCGAAAACCCGGTTTCTCTCATCCAAAAAAAGCGCAACCTACTGTCCCGGACAGTAAAAGTGATCCAATCACTAGCTGTTCTGGAGTGCCCCAAATTCCACAGTAGCCAGCTGACTATCCCTCATAGAGGACAACGGCGCGCGTCCGAACCGTTGGCAAGCGTTACCTCTGAGCAATGCGCTTCCTAGGACCCAGTCCCGTCCTAAAATAATTTAATTACTTTGAAAACACCCCATAAAATCACACAAGCAATTCTATTGATGTCCAAGCCCGGCTTTATATTCAATTGAGACTTAACTGTCACAAACACTTCGCCAATAACCTATAACTCTAAATTCACTCTGCAGTCCAACTGCTTCAAATACACTTATTCTCTTTAACCAGTACCTTATTCTCTTTAATCATTTTCAACATGTCATTATCTTTACTTCAACTTCAACTTTAGATCTCATGAGATTTTCACCAAAACCAAAACCGACATCTACCAGTAATTTCAGTGAGTAGAATTTTAATTTTGTAATGTCCAATCTGGCACAGTTCGGAAATAATTCAACAGGTAGTGCCTTACCTCTAGATGTGCCGGCTTGTCACTCACTTTCGATCACTGATCAATGCCTGCCCGTCCGACTCCGTCTACAACTCCAGACAAATTCTCCCCCCTCAAACACCGGACGAAGCCCCCAAATGTTAAGGTTCATTTTGAGGACGAGAGAGATGTGCGAGATCGGAATAACACACTGACCCAGTCAGTTGGAGTCAACGAATGATTTTTAATGAAGCACACGCAGCGTGGGAGATGGACACTGTATACAAACAGCATCAAAATCTCTTCGCCCAGACTTCAAAATACAGTTTTATATGCATCAGAGTATATTTAGTGACGCCCCCTCATTGCGTCATCACATACATCAGTTTCAAAACCACAAATGTTCTATTTGACAACTTGTGACAAAAGTAAAAGGACACCGGCTTCCATCTTCTCCCCGGTGGTTTCCCGTAAGCCAGCTCAGCTCCTCTGTTTATTCATCAGTCACAGGAAGCATGCTCAACTTTCACCTACACCCTAACCCTATGTGTGTGTATGTGTGTGTATGTCTGCCTGTGCGTGCACAGAGTGTGCATATGCTCTCTGCACCTTAGTTGACCTCGGCCTAGGCAACCAGGCTGAGGCCATCCTGTGTTGTGATGATCTTAACTTCTATGTAAAATGTATAAAACAAATGTTTCAATCTAATACCACTACTTAAAACTTAATCAAAGCTTAATCAGAGATATAAATGCATAACAAAATGACAAAACAACTTGCACTCAGATTGTGCTTTCAGTTTTACTTCTGCAAGCCTTGCAGAAGTGTTTCCTGTCTCCTTTTGGCACAGAGTATATTTCCTGTCCCTGCAGCTCAGCAATTTAAAGTGATTCTTACTAGACCTGTACTAAAGGCTAATACTGTATATTTAAACCTATGAATGCAGTATCAATACTTCAATAAATGTGTCAATGCAAAGGCTTGCTATATGATTATGATGCAACAGTAATGACAAAATAATAAAAATAGAATTAATAAAAATAAAATAATAGATGGAAATAATAAAAATAACAAAAAATAATACTTCCTTCCCAACAAGATCCAGGGTCCTTTGATAGTGGAGCAAATCTTTTGGAGGTTTGTTGTTAACCTTCCTATTCACGGTTGTCCAGTCCTGTTTCCTCTCGTATACAGGGGTAGAAGAGCTTCTCTGTCTCGTAGGAAGTGAAGGCCAGTCGGTTTCACAGATTTCAGCTCGCTGTGCTCTGCATGTGATACGTCCTCCCCCTTCCAGGAGACATGATTTATGTCTTGGTTTTGCACCAAGACAGTCCAAGGGGGGATTATTGCTTGAGGATTTATTATAATGCACAGAGTCTACTTTCTTGGTCATGTTATCTGTGCTCCTTAGCTGTGTACTAGCTTGCTCATCGCCATTGCTTTGAATCAAAGGCGAGGTTCTTTCATTTCCACACAGTCCATTTACCTCCACGTTTACTTCTAAGCGATGAATTTTTGTCTCCAGTACTGCAATTTTCTGCAGGAGGCTGTGGTAGTCATCTGTGGAGAGGGAAGGCATCTTGTTGCTAGTTAGCCTAGCGGTTAGCACCTTTCCAGGCTATTGAGGCTGTTCGGTGTCCAAACGCTGTAATCAGGCTTCAGCTGTGTCTAGGCCACAGACACACGGAGCGCTGAGGATAAGGTAACTAAAAATGTTGCTGTTCTGTTAAGAACACTTTAGTCCTAATGATCTATAAGTGTCCAGAAGCTCTCGCAGGTAAGCTCATTTAGAAAAAAGGGAAAAAATCAGCATAAAAATCAATAAAAGAAGCAAAGCATTTGAAAAGCAAAGAGAGGAAGCGTCCACACTCACGAAAGGGGCGGAGAAAATAAGTATAAATACTTATTTAATAAAAGCTCACAAAATACCACTAATAAAAGCCCGGTTAGAATAATGTATTTCCCACAAATCACTACCTCTGTTTTTGTCTCTGTCACTGCAGGACCAACGTGGATCGAGAAGTCAGCGCTCTCAGGAGGCCGACAATTTTGTTGAAGAAAGAAGTGGAAGAAGAAAATGCAACCGTGACGAGTTTGGGAAAGATTTTACTGTGAAAGCTTCCCTAAAAATGCATCAGGTCATCCACACCGCAGAGAGACCGTTCAGCTGTGGAGACTGTGGAAAGTCTTTTACCACGTCTGGAAGCTTAAAAACACACCAACTAATCCACACCGGAGAGAGACTGTTCAGCTGTGGAGACTGTGGAGAGTCTTTTACCCACTCTGGAAGCTTAAAAACACACCAACTCATCCACACTGGAGAGAGACCGTTCAGCTGTGACGAGTGTGGAAAGTCTTTTACGCAGTCTGGAAATTTAAAAACACACAAACTCATCCACAGTGGAGAGAGACCGTTCAGCTGTGATGAGTGTGGAAAGTCTTTTACCCACTCTGGAAGCTTAAAAACACACCAACTCATCCACACCGGAGAGAGACCATTCAGCTGTGGAGACTGTGGAAAGTCTTTTACCACGTCTGGAAGCTTAAAAACACACAAACTCATCCACACTGGAGAGAGACCGTTCAGCTGTGATGAGTGTGGAAAGTCTTTTACCCACTCTGGAAGCTTAAAAACACACCAACTCATCCACACCGGAGAGAGACCATTCAGCTGTGGAGACTGTGGAAAGTCTTTTATCCACTCTGGAAGCTTAAAAACACACAAACTCATCCACACTGGAGAGAGACCGTTCAGCTGTGACGAGTGTGGAAAGTTTTTTACCACGTCTGGAAGCTTAAAATCACATCAACTCATCCACAGTGGAGTTAAAGCGTACACCTGTGATCAGTGTGGCAGAGCTTTTACTCACAGTAACAGCTTACAGAATCATCTAGTTACCCACTCTGGCATTAAGGCGTACAGCTGTGACATTTGTGGAAAAACTTTCAGCCGGATAGGGAGCCGAAACATTCACCTACGCATTCACACCAGACATGATGTGTACAGCTGTGATCAGTGTGGTAAACAGTTTACCACAAACACAGAGTTACGACGTCACATGTTTACCCACACTGAGGAACGACCTTATAAATGTGACCTGTGTGAGAAGACTTTTAAATCTCCACATTACCTGAAAGCACACCAACAGATCCACACCAGAAAGACTCTACAAGTGCAGTTACTGTGAGGTATGTATTTATATTTTTATCTTGTCAGCCCGACTGTTTGAAACAACTCTGCTCATCAAAGTGTGTTAGCATGTTAGCAATTCTACTGCATGGAAAGGCAGCTCTGAATGATTATTCAGACTCTAATCACAGGTTTTTAGGGATAGTGTTGGAGAATTGTGTTATTGTTATTGTAGCATTAAACTAGTATTACTTTAATGTTTTTACTCTTATCGTTTTTATAGCACATTAAATTGAGCTGAGTGCGATAATGTAAACAGTAAAATGTAATTGGACTTTGGCAGAGATGCTCTTTATTTCAGGTGACGTTCAGGATAAAAATGTCAAGGACTGACTTACACTGTCTTTGTGTTTTTGTTTAGAAGCAGAGCGACACAGATGGATCAAGTTCTCAACCCTGTCATCGCTGTGGGAAAGACTTTTGTTGTGACCTTTGTGGAAAGACTTTAAGTCATTGAAGGACTCTGAAAATACATCAACGTAGACACACTGGAGACAAAATGAACTACTGTAAAGAATGCGGGAGAGGCTTCACCACTTCAAAGGACTTCAAACAATATGAACTCCTTCACAGTGGCGTTAAAAAGCATGTCTGCGATCAGTGTGGGTCATCCTTCATCAGTGCACGTCAGCTTGAAAAGCATAAACGAGTCCACACATGAGAGAAACCATACAAGTGCAGACACTGTGACAAAACCTTTTCACAATCATGTGATCATACTAAGCATGAACGCAGACACATGAAAGAGAACTTCATCACGGCGCCCCCCGTATGCGGCAGCCTGTTACAGCAGCTCTGCTCGTTCTGAGTTTCTTTCTTTCTTATTTTTTTCTTCTTGTAATTTTTTATAACTAACGTATTAGTAATTAGATAACAAATTTCCCACGTGTGGGACTAATAAAGGTTATCTTATCTTATCTTATCTGTGAAAGAGTTTGAGTAATCTCAGTTCATACTCCACTCAGAAACGATTCCATGTTACAAAAAAACTGTTACGTCTTGATTCATGCTTTTACATTAATCTTGTAAACAGTACATTTCCATAATGACTGAAACCGGCCCAATGAATGAACAATGGGCTGTGAGGTCAATTTCTTCATCATTAATATGCAAATTCTTATGAGCATTGATCAACAACCACTGGTCAATGGCCATGAGTACCATTCACAGAGTAAAAATTTGCATAATGATTATGAAGTTTACTGTTACCAATGTTCAAAAACATTTACTAAATTATCTTCTCTGTGCAAACATCAGCATGATGCAGGACTGAAATCATTGCCATCTCTGGATCACAGTGAATCTGCAGAGACAGAAAGATCCTCTTCTGGTTTCAGGGTCAGACTTAAACCCTTGAGATCAGGCTCCACAGAGTTCAGGTGGAGTCTTCTGTAAAGATCTGATGAGGCAGCTATGAATGAAAATGTGCATCTTGTTGCATTTTAAGCTTTCTAAACTGTTCTACTGTAGTGTTTGTGTTGAGTACCTGAACACTACTCCAACAGAGGTCGATTATCTTGTTAATAATTTTACCTCCTCACTACGTACGACTCTGGATACTGTAGCTCCTGTGAAAACTAAGGTCTCAAATCAGAAGTACCTGACTCTGTGGTATAATTCTCAAACACGTAGCCTAAAGCAGATAACTCGTAAGCTGGAGAGGAAATGGCGTGTCACAAATTTAGAGGATCATCATTTAGCCTGGAGAAATAGTTTGCTGCTTTATAAGAAAGCCCTCCGCAAAGCCAGAACATCTTACTATTCGTCACTGATTGAAGAAAATAAGAACAACCCCAGGTTTCTCTTCAGCACTGTAGCCAGGCTGACAAACAGTCAGAGCTCTACTGAGCCAACAATCCCTTTAACGTTAACTAGTAATGACTTCATGAACTTCTTCACAAATAAAATTTTTATCATTAGAGAAAAAATTACCAATAATCATCCCACAGATGTAATATTATCTACAGCTACTTTTAGTACCATCGATGTTAAGTTAGACTCTTTTTCTCCAATTGATCTTTCTGAGTTAACTTCAATAATTAATTCCTCCAAACCATCAACGTGTCTTTTAGACCCCATTCCTACAAAACTGCTCAAAGAAGACCTGCCATTAATTAATTCTTCGATCTTAAATATGATCAACCTATCTCTAATAATCGGCTATGTACCACAGGCCTTCAAGGTGGCTGTAGTTAAACCTTTACTCAAAAAGCATCTCTAGACCCAGCTGTCTTAGCTAATTATAGGCCAATCTCCAACCTTCCTTTCATATCAAACATCCTTGAAAGAGTAGTTGTCAAACAGCTAACAGATCATCTGCAGAGGAATGGCTTCTTTGAAGAGTTTCAGTCAGGTTTCAGAGCTCATCACAGCACAGAAACAGCTTTAGTGAAGGTTACAAATGATCTTCTTATGGCCTCTGACAGTGGACTCATCTCTGTGCTTGTCCTGCTAGACCTCAGTGTTGCGTTTGATACTGTTGATCATAATATCCTATTAGCGCGATTAGAACATGCTGTAGGTATTACAGGTACTGTACTGCAGTGGTTTGTATCATATCTATCTAATAGACTCCAATTTGTACATTTGTAAATGGAGAGTCCTCTTCATACACTATGGTCAATTATGGTGTTCCACAGGGTTCAGTGCTAGGACCAATTCTATTTACATTATACATGCTTCCCTTAGGCAGCATCATTAGAAGACATAGCATAAATTTTCACTGCTATGCAGATGACACCCAGCTCTATCTATCCATGAAGCCAGGTAACACACACCAATTAGTTAAACTGCAGGAATGTCTTAAAGACATAAAGACCTGGATGGCCGCTAACTTTCTGCTTCTTAATTCAGATAAAACTGAGGTTATTGTACTCGGCCCTGAAAATCTTAGAAATATGGTATCTAACCAGATTCTTACTCTGGATGGCATTACCTTGGCCTCCAGTAATGCTGTGAGGAACCTTGGAGTCATTTTTGACCAGGACATGTCCTTCAACTGCTTTCTTCCATTTGCGCAACATCTCTAAAATTAGAAATATCCTGTCTCAGAGTGATGCTGAAAAACTAGTTCATGCATTTATTACTTCCAGGCTGGACTACTGTAATTCATTATTATCAGGATGTCCTAAAAACTCGCTGAAAAGCCTTCAGCTGATCCAAAATGCTGCAGCAAGGGTACTGACAGGGACTAGGAAGAGAGAGCATATTTCTCTTGTTTTGGCTTCCCTTCATTGGCTTCCTGTTAAATCCAGAATTGAATTCAAAATCCTGCTCCTCACATACAAGGTCTTAAATAATCAGGCCCCATCTTATCTTAATGACCTTGTAGTACCATATCACCCTATTAGAGCACTTCACTCTCGCTCTGCAGGCTTACTTGTTGTTCCTAGAGCAGGGGTGCTCAATCCCAGTCCTCGAGAGCTACTGCCCTGCAGCTTTTAGATACGTCCTTGTTCCAACACACCTGAATCAAATGAATGCCTCGTTATCAGGCCTTTGCCAGACTTGATGGCATGCAGAAGAGGTAATCCAACTATTTGATTCAGCTGTGTTGGAGTAGGGATGCATCTAAAAACTGCAGGACAGTAGCTCTCGAGGACTGGGATTGGGCACCCCTGTCCTAGAGTATTTAAAAGTAGAATGGGAGGGAGAGCCTTCAGTTTTCAGGCCCCTTTTCTGTGGAACCAGCTTCCAGTTTGGATTCGGGAGACAGACACTATCTCTACTTTCAAGATGAGGCTTAAAACTTTCCTTTTTGCTAAAGCATATAGTTAGGGCTGGACCAGGTGACCCTGAATCCTCCCTTAGTTATGCTGCAATAGACGTAGGCTGCCGGGGATTCCCATGATGCATTGAGTTTTTCCTTTCCAGTCACCTTTCTCACTCACTATGTGTTAATAGACCTCTCTGCATCGAATCATATCTGTTATTAATCTCTGTCTCTCTTCCACAGCATGTCTTTCATCCTGTTTTCCTTCTCTCACCCCAACCGGTCGCAGCAGATGGCTGCCCCTCCCTGAGCCTGGTTCTGCCGGAGGTTTCTTCCTGTTAAAAGGGAGTTTTTCCTTCCCACTGTTGCCAAAGTGCTTGCTCATAGGGGGTTATATGATTGTTGGGTTTTTCTCTGTATTTATTATTGTGCGATCTACTGTACAATATAAAGCGCCTTGAGGCGACTTTTGTTGTGATTTGGCGCTATATAAATAAAATTGAATTGAATTGAATTGAATTGAGTGGTTCGCTTTGTTCCAGCAGTTTGATTAAGAAATCTGTTTCCTGTTATATTTTTATTGAATGCATTGATCCATGTGTTCTGCAGATTTTTTTTCAGCTTGTTTGTGTAATGAAATCCTGCAACAATTAAACCAAAATTTTATATGTTAAATAAAGAAATGGTTTACTGACAAAGAGTTTGAGCCGTGATGTCATTTCCTGTATATCAGAGCAACACCTGAAGTGACCAGTGTTTAAAGTCAGAGTCAAATTTTGTGTCAGCATGACCTTGTGAAAACTGCTTGGCGATGCTTCACTACGTTATCTGCTAACTGTTAGGGTGTAGAAGGACGAAACTCCCAGGGTGACCAGTGGCAGGAGCTTCCTGATGCAGAGAGTTGAGTGTGGGGGATATAAAAGAGAAGCTGAGGCATCCCAAGGTTAACTGAACTTTAATGTTTGATGTGTGTTTTGGCTCTCCTGCGCGCAGTAATTAATAGCTTGAACACAGCAGAGCTTGATATAAAGACCTGGGTGACAACTAACTTTATGCTGCTGATTATACTTGGCCCTAAAATACCTAGAAATATGGTATCTAACCAGATACTTGCTCTGGATGGCATTACCTTGGCCTCCAGTAACACCTTGGAGTAATATTTGACCAGGACATTAAACAAATATTTAGGGCTGTGTGATGAACCAAGTTGAAAAAGCAGAAGGAGTCACAAGAATTATTAGAAAAACAGAGTTTTCATTCATTTAACCCAAATATTATATTTACAAAAGTAATTAATGTTAAGCTCATAAAAAATGTCAAAGAAACAAAACTGAACTCAGGCAAAGAACTGCAAACTTAACAAACCAAATGACTGCACAAAGAAATATAACTGACATAAACATGAAATGGCACAGAAGGGTAAATATATTGTCTGATCAGACCACTATGACACACGAGGAGTTTTTCCTTTCCAGTCACCTTTCTCACTCACTATGTGTTAATAGACCTCTCTGCATTGAATCATATCTGTTATTAATCTCTGTCTCTCTTCCACTGCATGTCTTTATCCTGTTTTCCTTCTCCCACCCCAACCAGTCGCAGCAGATGGCCCCGCCCCTCCCTGAGCCTGGTTCTGCCGGAAGTTTCTTCCTGTTAAAAGGGAGTTTTTCCTTCTCACTGTTGCCAAAGTGCTTGCTCATAGGGGGTCATATGATTGTTGGGTTTTTCTTTGTATCTATTATTGTACGATCTACTGTACAATATAAAGCGCCTTGAGGTGACTGCTGTTGTGATTTGATATATAAATAAAATTAAATTGAATTGAAATGAAATTTAAAATGGGTGGACAGGCTGCACTCTCCCATAGACCTGTCACAGCACTGACAGCCTAGAACAGCATCATTGAAGTCTTTGTTTCTCTCCCGGAGTTATGAATCAATCCTCAAAAACTAGTCCCTTATTTCCCGAGTGGGGCAAAACTAGCATAAGCCAGAGAATAAGCAGCAGTGAAAATATCTGCACTGACAACGTGCCAATAAACTACAGTCATACCACATGTAGGAGGACCTGCAGTCACTGTGTTTAAAGTGGGCATGAAACAGTACCTGTATTAGGTTTTATTTGAGATGTTCACATGATGTGATCATCACTCTTTTATGCAATATTAAGGTGTGATTTAACCACAAGTCTCTCCTTTTCCCAGCCCAACAGTTTACAACATAACAGGCCCGTGTGCAATCAACCCACCTTTGTCTACAACATGTCTCAAAGCCTCTGTTTGCTGCCCTGTAATCTTTGTGCCCCACAGCTTTTAACTGAACTCTGCTTGGATTTTGCCTTTTTGCTTTTTTTCCACCTCCTGACTTCTGTATTCCTTCCCTGATCTGAAAGACAAAATCAGATTCATCTAAAACTCAACACTTCAACACCGACCTGCTGGATGATTCACTAACAGCCACTCTCTTCTCTGGCCCTTCGTTGCACCTTTCCAAGGTCCCCAGATCTTATGGGGAATATAAAACATCACCACTGCTGATTAAGTGTATTTCTAATTAGTTAGTTTCTAATTAGTTGAGTTAGTTTCTTAGCACGTCACTACAGCCCCCTCAGACTGTGTTTTCTGCCGTCTAAAGATAATATTGATAGTGTGTGGATTTACAGAGCTGGAGACTTTCTTTTTGCCGAGGTCATTAATCATGTCAAACCGCAGACACGCTGACAGACTGAGAAGACCGCTCGTGAAAACGACCAATCTGTGGATCCACACACGATGAACACACAGAGTGGAGTCTGTAAACAAATCTAACAGTTAACCTGCAACACAGGGTCACGTGCTTCCCTCAGTTGGGAACTCTCCTAAAATAAAGTACTGGAACGCACCGCGCGCTTTATGGCAACTTGGCTCCGCCCCCACACGTTAGTAATGTCACGTAGTGTCGGGTCGTGGGTTTTGTCACACCAGCCCTCATACTTTCACAAACGCAGTCGCTCTGTGTGAATCAAACCGCGGGTTCACAATGTGCATTCAAACAGCGCTCAGAGTCAGTGTGTTCATGAGGAGCAGGAACAGCAGAAACAGCTTCATCCTCCTGTAAACACGCAGAAAACCGGACGAACGTCCCGTTAAATTAAATGTGCCAAACTTTGAAATGTTAAATGAGTCACTCCACCGAATGGGTGCCATTTTCATCCCCTGGAAATTATATTTATAAATTCTGATGAAGATTAACTGTAAAACACATTTTCTTATTAAGCAAAATGTCACACATATTGATCTGATTGAAAATTTGAGATGTTGTGAAGGAATAATATAAGAACTGCCTTGAATACTGAAAAAAACAGTATTTGTCACCTGTCCTCATTACATCTTAAAATGAAACATATTGAATACAATCCTAAAGAAATGTTGGGGTTTTGTGCATTTTGTGGTGACTGCATTTCCGCTCTATGCATTGCATAAATCTTTGAGTCTTGAATCTTGAATATTTCCATAGAAACCTATAATAATTTTGTTAAATATACACTTTAGTCATGTCCCTGGGTTTTCACCCAGTCCTGTTACCCTAACATATTATCCTGTGTAAAAAATGTGGAACATTGCAGAAGTCACATGCACAACAGGAAGTTGCATAAGGTGAATCTTTTAAAAGCCATGCAAAGACCAAAAGTACGTTTTCTCATTTATTTGATATTTTAACTATGGCTGGATATCAACATACAGCCCCATTACCTTAATTATAGTTTAGTTGTTATTTGATTATTTTAAAAATAAAATGTTGGGGAAAATCATTAGATTGTGCTCACTGTCCTCATACTAGCAAAGATGCCATGTGGCTATATTGCAAACTGTATGCTAAAAACTCACTGCTATTACTTTCAGTCCTGTTACTCATATAAAGAGTAGACTGAGTACCAGTTACAGGAGTGAGTAGAGTCAATGGATTAAATGATTTATTAATGAGAATATTTGTTGATTTTACTCTATTTACCTGATTTTTAAGTTGTACAGTTGAAATTACTCGAGTTGTTGAGATTTAGGTTCAGTTTCGTGATATAAATAAATACTGATATGAAGTCAATGCAAAGGTGGAGAAAGACACACCATAATATCAAGGAAAGAAAAGAAACTGAACTGCACCTTGTTACCCCTCGAGACTTATTGGGACACATATATGTGCAAAATGCATGAGAATCTGGGTTGTTGTGCAGAAGCTTCACCACTTGAAAGTGATCACTGTCGATCTGGATGATCTTGTGAAAGCCATCACACAGAAAACAAACTGCATGTACGGAGAATGTTCTGAGTGCAAGGATCTCTCTTCCCAGTCTCCATCCAGTACAATGCAGAGAGTCAAGTGACTTATCTCCAGCAGGCAGTAGTGGATTAGGAGCACAAGAATGACCCCAGTGGCAAAACATCCAGAGTAACAATCAAAAAAGAGACGAGGCTTGAAAGCACATGAAGACTTGATTCATGTTGACCTCTGAAAATGAGCTCTGAAAATATAGCACAGAGATACAAGCAGTCCACTTCAGAACATCACACCAGCACACAGATGTGCTTTATATACATACATCCTCCCATCCAACGTCCTTCTGCGCAGTGTCCCCATCAAGACTTAAGGGCCCACCAGCAATCTGGCAGCACTTGTCACCAGTGCTCAATTACATGCAGAGGGCACATTCACAATCCACTTTTGCAGTGATGCTTTCAATAGAGACAGAGAGGGAATTGTTTTATGTTTTCTACTGAACTGTTCAAACTAGTATTCACTGCTGGGACATGAAGCGGCGAGCCACAGAAGGGGTCCACTGGATGGTGTGGGATGAACCCTCAAGAGGACAGCACAGAAATAGCACCAACTGTCTTGTCAGCAACGGGAAATTTCAGATGCTGTTCAGAACTGTTTACTGTGTGGCACAATTTTATATGAGTGCTTGATGTTTGTTGTATATTAGCTGCTATGACAACTCAGATTCCCTCTGGGATTAATAAAGTCTCTTTGATTCTGAAAAGGCAGAAATGGCAATCAAGTTGTTTGAAGCAGTTGAGAAAGCAGTTCAGGAGATGGCTAAAGATGGGCCATCAGTTCCATCCACTGAGGCCACATCAGGCAGTTCTCATTTCCCAAGGAGAACTGACATACAGGGACGTCAGCTGCCAGTGCACAGCAAAACAAATTGTGACCTGTGAGTGCTTTAATGCAAAGCATTTCACATTCAATCAACAGACAGCACCCACAGCCACAGAAACTGTGGCAAAAAGGTCACACAAGTTTGTTTCCACAGAAAACTCCCACACACGTGCACACTAACATCCAAACACACTCAGGACATGTTCAGTACTGTTACACAATATTCATTACTTGTTACTGTCTGCAAATATGTTTGGTTGATCTTTCATCCAGTTGGTTAATAAATTACATGATAATAAATTTGATAAGCTCGAGGTTTGTGTCTACTTGAATTGATAAATGTGCCTTTGGATTGATATGATTTCTGCTTATATGTCAAGGTTAGTGCTGTGGCAAGCAAGATGAGGACCCAAATGCAGGACTCACAAGACACAGAGGGATAGGGAGGCAGCTGTATTAGTATAGCAAGCCATTCTGTTCAAAAAAGCACCAATAACGAAAACTCAGGAAACTAGGAACTAGAAACATGGAACTAAAGCTAGGAAACTGGAAAACTAAGACTGGAACAGAAAACTTGGAATTACGTGGCGCTCTGCAGAAACACACAGCAACACAGGATAATGACGTGACAATGGACAGAGGAAAACACAGAGCTTTAACACACCAGAGAGTGATGAGGCAATGGGACACAGGCGGGAAACACAGCTGGGACCAATCTGACGAAATGAGACAGGGCGGAAGCAAAACTGAAAACTCTGAACCAGGACACAAGACTGTCAAAGTAAAACAGGAAACATAAGACAGGCACAGAGATGCAGACTTGACAAGGAGGCAGTGAAGACAGGGGAGACAGAGAGAACATGGAGCACAGAGACAAGAGTAACTCACTGCGACATGGAGACGCACTGACTGGGCATGGACAGCAGAGAGATGAACATAGGGATCGGGGACACTAGACATGACACGTGGAACACAGGGAGGCACAGAGACAAAATCTAAATCCTTGAAACTGCAAGAAAGACAAGGAGTATAAAATAAATAACACAAAATCAGAAAGAATTCAAAAACAGAAAATACAAACCCTGGTCCTCAGACCCAGTACCTTGACAGTACATATAGGGATTTTTTTGGTCACAAATATCACTTATTTTACCATATAATCAACCATTTCATCAAAAAGACCTTTTTTGTGGGGAAAACAATGAAATTAGTTGATGCTTACATGCTTTTTTAGATGTCACATGAATTTCTGGCTTAAAAAAACTCATAAAAATGTAATAACATCTCCTGTGATTGACTAAAGCACATTTAGAATAGTCAGATATGTATGTTACTACATTCAGTTTTAAAAACTATATAAAAAAAAATATATTATTTCATGTTGGAGATGGCACCCATTCAGTGCAATGACCCCTATAAAAGAAATAAAAGTTGAAAGCTGAAGTTAGTCTTTGTCCCTGCCAGGTCATTTGTCTCTGTTCTCTGTCATTTCCTTGTCTTTTATTATCCCTGTGCACTGTTGGATTCCTGATTTGTTCATTTGTTTCGATTCAGAGACTGTTGAAATAGCCGATAAATGGCTCACTCCTATTTTATGTCAGCTACCTTTATGTCCTGTATTTCAAAACGTCATGTTATACATAACAGATTTGTTGCAGATTAACTGTTAATAATTGGTATCAAATAATTGGATGAAATTCACAGTAAGTGCAGTTGTTTGCGTCTTTTATTGTCATTTGTTTCTTCAAACCAGCGTGGCACAGTACAGACATCTTCATGTTTACTATGAAAACACACACATGTGTAAGAACAGCCAATGGAAAGGAAGCAAGCAATAAGGAAAGGAAGGATGTCAGGAAATAAATTAGGACAAATAAAACAGAAAAATTTAATACAAATACACTCACACACAGGAACAGCCAGCTGTCTGTACCAAAGATCAAACTCTGTTGCCCTGATCTCTGACATGATTAAGTTTGAAACCTTGAACTGTTTTTTTTATGTTTTGTTCTTTGTTTGTTTCTAAATCAGGAGTCTAAAATGTACAGTGTCTAAAATGCAAAGCCTGATCCTCACATTGTTTTATACTAATAATATTTCATCTATATCATAGATATATATATCTCAGTGCATCTGCCCAGATAGCAGCAACACCGAGCCCAAAAGTATGATAGGGTACTGTAATGGAACAGCAAACAGGGTCTTTATTGGATTCCACTTGCACAGCAGGATGAATCCAGAAGACACAAGGATGACAGATTCAGGCCAGACCAGGCCTGCAACTGATGCAGATATCTAACTCTTACTATTAACAGTAAAACATATTTGCTGTCAGAGAGCCATTGGTGAAGGCTGATGTTACTTAAATCTACCAATTGTTGTACTGGGGAAGGACCAAAGCTCCATACAAACTAAAGAAGAACTTTATACAATACAAAATGAAGCTCAGCAAAAATGACATTATAAAAACAAACAAAAGAAAAACTTAACCAAAGCAGAAAATTAAAATAATCCATCCATCTTCTTCCTCTTATACAGGGCTAGGTTGCGGGGGCAGCAGCCCAAGCAGAGAAGCCCACACCTCCCTCTCCCCAGCAGCCTCCTCTAGCTTGTCCAGGGGAACACCAGGCGTTCCCAGGCCAGCCGAGAGATATAATCTCTCCAGCGTGTCCTGGGTCTGCCACCTCAGCCAGGAGGTACCAAGAGGGCATCCTTCTCACTGTATCTCTAAGGGAGAGGCCAGTCCCCCTTCGGAGGAAGCCCATTTCCACCGCTTGTATTTGCAATCTCATTCTTTCAGTCACTACGCAAAGCTGGTGACCATAGGTGAGGATAGGAGCGTAAATCGACGAATAAATCACAAGCATCGCTTTTAAACTCAGCTCTCTCTTCACCACGACGGAGCAGGAAAGCATCACTGCACTGCAGCCGCGGCACAAATCCGTTGTTGATCTACCTTCTCCCGTTACTCGTAAACAAGACCCTGAGATACTTAAACTCCTTTACTTGGGGCAGGAACTCGTCCCCGACCCGGAGTGAGCACTCCACCGTTTTCCGGCTGAGGACCATGGCCTCAGATTTGGAGGACCTTCAGATCTGAGTCCTCCAAATCTGACCCCTATGGGGCCATAGTCCATGGTGCCCGGCCGGGCACAGCCCAAAAAAGGGACATGGGCCCATCCTCCTGCAGGCCCACCATCTACAGGATGCGCCGTAGTGTCAGGTGCAATGTGTGCCAGGCGGTGGCCAGAGTGGAGGCCCTGGCAGACTGATCCCCAACTACCCAGACTAGAAACTGGGACAAAATTAAAATAAATAAATACAAAAGCAAAACTCAAAAATGGTACAAGACCCAGTATGACCAGTACGAAGTCAAAAGACATACAAACAACACATCATATGGAAGTAAAGTAAAATCACTGATCTGCTTTGTGTGAGACTGACCTTTAAATGCAAACGTGTGGAGAGATTAATATTACAATGATGGTTATTGATTGACAGATTGCTTTACTTCAAACATGTAAATAAAATGAAAAAAAAAAATTTTTTTAAAATGACATTGTTTCATTCAGTTGCCACGGTGACATAACAGGTAAAAAGAGTGACAGTTTTCTGTATCTGAGAACTCTGACTTTAAGGACACCTGCAAACCCATTAATCTGACTTTGTACTTATACCATTCTGGTCATGTGATCATGTGGTTTGTAGGAACGCTCCTCTTCCTCAGAGGATCCACCTGTGCTTCCTCTCCTCTCTCCTCCACCTGTTACAGTGAGGGAACGTCCTCCATGATGGAGGAGCTGCTGGAAAGTGCTGAGAGTTTCCTCCAGAGTGAGACCTCTGTCACAGTTCAGAGGATCTACAGCAGCAGAGACCTTCATGGACACTAAAAGTCTCAAACACACAACAACAACATCACACTGACTCCACTCTGACATCACTGATCAATAATCAAAGAACACACAGATCAAACTGATTGATCAGCCATCAGAGGAGTCGGATCAATGGAGCTGCTTCTGTTCGTGATGTCCCCTGTTTGATCCTGGACTTGAACTCTCCCTGCAGAGGAGACACAACACAGTCAGACACACACACAAACACAAAAGCACAAATATCATCTTTGACAACTGAGGAAGTTTGGGGTCTCTCCAGTGATCCTCGGGCCTTTCTATATAGTAGGGCTGGGTATCGTGACTGATTTCTAGAATCGATTCAATTCCGATTCACAAGGTCCCGAATCTATTCTATCCACCATTCGATTTAATTTGAATCAATTCGATTTGAATCTGGGAAATTTTGACAGTCAGAAACATTATAATTCAGATCAGTACATTTACATATTTTTGCATCAACAAAAAGGAAGCTGACAACGCAAGACTTTATCAAAGGTGTGAGCGTCACAGCAGATGCCTTTGTGTCAAAGTAGCTGAAGATAAAACACAGAAAAACATGAAGGTGATTTTCCTGGCCTGGGATTTTATAAAAATATTCTGCAGTATGAAAAACGAAAGAAAACCATTAATTAACATATGAACGTTACCTCTGAAGTTACAGCGGTTTTATTAGAGACACGGCTAAGCATTTTGCATAATTTTAAAAAGTTTAAATTGGTTCAGTATAAACAGCAGAAATGAGGTTTTCTTTTCGGAAGTAAGTAAAAGGAAAAAAACAGCGGCAGACAGCGCTGCAAACAATGGTAGGCTTGAGCGTAACAAGCAAGCGATAATGCAGAAAACAGATTTTTAGATGGAAAACTGTTGTTGGAGTAGAGAGAGAGAGAGAGAGCTGTGCGTCATGGTGGAAGCAAAACAGTAAAAGTTAGAGTTGTTGTTGTTTATGTGAAGCGTAGGTTGGATCTCCTTTTGCTGCTGGTTCGGTCAATATTGTTTGGAGAGAGATAAAACTAACAGCTTTAGAATCAGCACATAAGGGGAACACAAAGCGCGGACCCGCCGACAGATCAGAATCAGCGAGCTGTCGGCTTTCAGCCCGACTGTGAAAAAGGCGACATCTCACTGATTCTGATCCGCGGGTCGGCTGTGTGTTTACTTTGTGCAGAATCCGTGTTCCTGCTCTCATTTACTGTCTTAGCTGTTTGGTGGTTGTTGAAATTTTGTGAGATGTCACCAGAGATTCTGGCATTTCGGGCAAAATAAATTAATATTAAAAAATCAATTCGGGATTTTAATGAATTGATTTTACGTTATCCAAGCCAGAATCGATTTTAATCGATAAATCGATTATAAAAACCCACCCCTACTATATAGGCGCTGTGGAGAGCATCCTCACACAGAACATCGCATCCTTGTATGGGAACAGCTATGCTAAGGACCAACAAGCTGTATGGGACCAACAAGCTCTTCAGAGAGGGATCTGTACAGCAGAATGCTGCTGCAGGGCTGCTCTCCCTCCCAACAGGACATCTACACCAGTAGGTGCTGGACTAGAGCAGCCCAGCTATTGAATAACCTGTCACATCCCAGCAAAAACTTTTCCAATTGCTGCAATCAGGCAGAAGGTTCTGCACCGTGTGCGCAAAAACAGAGAAACTCAAGAGCAGCTTCTATCCTTAAGCCATCTGTGTGGTAAATCAGGAAATCCTTCTGGCTTCACTACGGTACAAGACACTTTAACACTCATGCAATGTACATTCTGAGATTCAAACTGTACATTTACAGATTGTTTTATTTTATTTATATAATATATATAATTCACTCACTGTATATAATGTTCTCTTTCTTGTTTTGTTGCACAGTCGAGCACCTTCTCAGGACACATTTCACTGTGTTGCACTCATATAAATATGCCATATTTATAACATGACAACTAAAGAATCTTGAAATATGAACATGAAGACAGAGACAGACAGATACCTTTGACTTTCAGCGGGATTATTATTTTGTATTGGATGATACTGCTGCTGTTGACTATACAATTATACTCTCCACTGTCTCTCTCTGTGGGGTGTTTCAGGGTCAGACTGAGGTCTCCAGTTCCCAGCAGGTCTTCATCCATCTTTGATCTGTCTCTGTAAACCTGGTCCTGTTCTTCAAGCTGGTCTGAGCCGTTCTCATATACATGGACCTTCCTGTCTTCACTGTCCCTCCACACCACTACAACGTCTTTAGGCAGGTTTCCTGTCATTTTGAAGGGCAGCTCCAAAGACTCCACCCCCTCATCCACCTCCACCTGACAGACTGAGAGGATAACAAACAAAAGATGAGCTGTACAGACAGCAGCAGCAAGTTTTCAGAGTTGTAGAGAAAGATGAGGGACAGAAGCAGATCAGAGCAGAAGGTAACAGGACAGAAAGTTAAATCAACTTTTTGAGCTGTTGGAGATGCTGAACAAATGTGTGAAGAGGATTTGTTACTTTGTCTGGAGGCTAAAAGGGCCCTGTGCATCTGCATTGCCTGCATAGAGCATGAAAAGGCTTTACTCTAATCCTCCTGCAGAGTAGTTTCTAGAATGAATAAAATTAAGTAATTCAGGAGGACGGCTCCAGTCCACCATTTAAACTAAACTGCTAGTCCACATTCAAAAAACTGTGGTTTTATCTGGTCCCCTCCCCAGCAAGACAAGGGTTGATATGTTTAGCTGCTGTGTAAAGGAGAACAGCTGCTGGCTGTCTGAGTGGTGTCCAAAAACAATGTGGGCTTTCTAGATAATTGAGAAACTTTCAGGATTAAATCCAGTAGGAGAGACAGCATCCATCCCACTTTGGATGAAGCAGCTCTTATTTGTAAAAATCTGGTCAGATATACGAAAACTTCCAAAAATGTGCCCTAAAGGCTGATTCTGTTCATCTGGACGCAACATTTTCAGTGGGAGAAACGTTTCATCACTCATCCATTCTCTCTTGGCTCTTGACGGAGGCGGTCGCACTTTCTCCCTCTCCTTCTCCCTTATCTTTCCTGCTTGGCTTCTCATGTCTTGTATAATCTTGCTTATTCTCTAACCCTAAGAGAGTCTCCCAGACTTGTTCTCTAAAAACTAAAAGAAGAATTATGGATTTGATCAACTGGTCTCTTAACAGAATTGACACCCTCCTGGGCTTGGGAGAGCCTGATTGTCCTGTAGAGAAGTTTGCTGCCAGATACTTGATGGACACTCTCGATGGAGGACACTGAACGACATCTACCAATTTGGAATCATGATAACAGAGTTCTGGCTGATTGGAGCTGGCTGTCCAAAATCCCACAAGGCTGGCCAACATGATAGATGATGGGCAGGGCTGTGAGCACTCAGACTGTGTTTATTGAACTGTGTTTATTGAACGGATAACATCTTGAAGAAGAACAACGGGAATTGAGAGACCTGGTGACCAGTGACGGACATAGACTACTGTAAAATTGGATGCAGTTTGTTCGCAATAAACAAAACAACTACCATCTTCATCTCATGCGGCCCCCCTGGCACCAGCTGGATGCTCAAGGTAAAAGCTGATAAGATAATAAGACTGTTCATCGTGACTCTCTCTACATACTTGAACACTCATGTACAAGTGTGCACAAGGAATCCTGTTGTTATAATACTCCACACTGATTTGGGTCTAATGTGAAGATCTCCACATTAACTACCTGAAAACAGTGTGTTTGGTTTCACACTGCAAGGACCTAAATCATGGTCTTTCTTCCCCACTAATTACTTTCTGCAGAAGAAGAAATTCCCCAGCTGCTGTTTAAAACCACCAGTGTTTCCACTCATTATCACATTTCTGTGTGTCCTCAAAGCTTTGAGCTACTGCTGTCTGTGTGTCGGTGTGTCCTGTGTTCTAATGTGTTGTTATATTCAGCAAAGAAATGCTGCACTGACTCCAAACTCAAAGAGGCACTTTTGAATTTGAAGCCACTTTTACCTTCAATCAGCTTCTCATTAGCTGCCTGGAAACAGAAAACAAAGTCAGAGGTCTGCAGCACTGACCTCTGAATTTCAGCTCCACTTGTTTCTTGAGGATGTTTCCCTCCCTGCTGCAGACGGTGCAGGTGTAGGTGGAGTTGTCTCCATCTGTGGGGTGTTTCAGCGTCAGACTGAGGTCTTCAGGGTGGTTGTTCCCCGTTGCCCCTGGTGAATCTATCTCATCGCTGTCTGAGTGGGTGGGGGTTGGGTGGTGTTAATTCTATCTTTCCAAATTATACTTTAAAAAGATAAGTCTTGAAAATCTGCTGACAATTTTATACATTAATATACATTAATAGTAATAATTAACCATGAAAACACTTAAAAATATAAGTGTTTTTATGTAATTTCAAAATCAGCAGTTACATCTACAGGCACCTCAGAGTCACTAATTGGTCTAAACATGTGATTAGCTTAATTAGACAGTTGACAGTGTGAATAAATGTGGCTTGATGATGGACAGAAACACAGTGTCAGTGTTGCTCTTTGTTGGTCGTCCAACAAAGTAGCAGAACGTTGTTTCGCTTTTGGTTTGTACGAGGCAACTCAAACTGTAGCTTCTCAGAAGGAGATTTAATTTAAGTTTTAATTTAAACTTAAATTTTAGGAGTTTTAATTTAACTGAAATGATCCATAAAATTTTTACATTTAAGAAAAAGCAAATGTGCATAGTCATTATTGAGAGTGGACTAACCTTTGACCTGAAGCAGTACTTTCTTTTCTATCAGGATGTTTCCCTTCTTGCTGTAGACGGTGCAGGTGTAGGTCTTTGTGTCTCTGCCTTTGGGGTGTTTCAGGTTCAGACTGAAGTCTCCAAATTTCAGCAGTTTTCTCTTCATCTCTGTTCGTCCTTTGTAAAACTGGTGCTGTTCTTCAGGCTGGTCAGACTGGTCCACGTTTATGTTCTCATAAACGTGGACCAGTCTGTCTTTCATGTCCTTCCACTTCACTTTAGCATCTTTAGGTATGTGAACTATGGCTTTGCAGGGAAGCTGGACAGACTTCACACCTGAATCCACCTTCACCTCGTAAACTGAGAGGACAACAAAGCACAACATGATGACATCACCAGCAGCTGTCATCACATGAGATTCTCTTCAGCTCTCTGTATCAGGTGTTTGTAACTCTCAGCTCTTTCAGCTTCTGGAACAAGTTTGTGTGAGCCGCAGGGCGTTTCTCAATATGCGTACTTGCGTTCTCGTGTACTCGTGATACGTCATCAGTCGGAGACCAAGTACTTTTCGAAGTACGCATCAGGCCGAGAACGTGAAAAAGTCCCGGATGTGTTCTCGCTCCGCCCGTTTTATCGAGCATGCATCGGTGGTGACTTGTGTGGACTTGGTACAGCTAAATATCCCAGAATGCATTTCGTCCAGAACAGCGGACTCCCGGCACATCGTTCCCCCCCCCCCCCGCCCGCGGTCTTGTCACTACTCAGGTTAAAGAAACCCCAGCAGCTGTCTATTCTATTAAATGTCCACTAAAATAAAAATGAAAGCGTTCCAACATCTCACCTGCTTGTTTTTATTAAGGTATGTACACGTATGTACATGTACACTATTTTTATTATTAGAGGTTTCACTATGAGGTTAAAAATGATATATAAGTCACTTAGATCACTTCTAAATGTTAATATTTGGTTTATTTCAGTGTTTTATTTGTTCCTGAGTAAATCGGTTTGGCTGTGATTAAAGTTAAGCTTCATAACATGTTACTCACAGTTATATTAAGAGGGGACGGCAGTAAAAACTCCGGACCTGTGACATCATCACGTACGCAGGTGTTCCAATTGTACAAATCACAAGTTCGTGCTCGCGTTCTCGGCGAGTCCGTACTCCCGTGCGTTCTCGGCCAGTATGTACTCGCATACTTGAGAATTGGGAAACGGCCACAGTCAAGGAGCCACTAGAGGACACCTGCTAACCATCAGCATTATGGGTAGTGTAGTAGGAAACACTCACCTGGCATGAAATACTCCCGGAAATGATATAAAAGACCTCCAGAAACCACAACAAGAACCAGGAGAACCAGGAGAGCCACTAGAACTTTGGTCCAAGATCGTTCTAAGAAGAAACAATAAAATAAGAAATTGAACTCTTACGCTCTTACTTGTAGCAGTGACCTTTGACCTGCATTTACTACACTGACCTTTGACCTGCAGCACCACTTTCTGTCTCAGGATGTCTTTGTCCATGAAAATGGTGCAAACATATCCTCCACTGTCTCCATCTGTGGGGTATTTCAGGGTCAGACTGAGGTCTCCGGTTCTCAGCGGGTCTTCATTCATCATCGTTCGGACTCTGTAAAAGCCATCCTGTTCCCTGATGGTGTTACGTGTCTTTGAGTACACGTGGACCAACATGAAGTCTACATCAGAGCGAGTCCACTCAACCGTGGCATCCTGTGACAGTTCAGCTGTCGTTTTGCAGGGCAAGATGGCAGACTCCGACCCTTCTACCACCTTCACAATCACCTGCTGGTCTGAGAGGACAAGGAACAAAAATGATCACATATAGAAGCAGCAGCCATTATCACAACAGTTAACTACACTGTTATCCTAGTGTTTACATTCCTCTCCTCTGACTCTATCCTTCCAGTAGTGTTAATAAAGTATATTTATATAAACATTTCCGCAGTTATGACGGTTTGCCACTTAACTTTGCCCATCAGAGTATGCTTGTAGCCAGTGTTCCCTCTAATTTTTCACGTGTCTGAGCGAACACACAAAGGACCACTGTGAGCGACATCAGACGTGTGCACTGTGGTCACGCCAGCATCGAATCCATCCAAGTTACATGGTTTATTAAAATAATCAAATTACAGCATTTACATTTATGTTAGACTACTTTTAATTAACTGCTTTAGACCACTTACGATGAAATTTAAAAAAACCAAGTCATTGACCTGTGTAGTATGTTAACACTATTGGAAGTAAAAATAACTTGAACTCCAATTTTGAAAACACAACTTTCTTTCTGTTTTTAAAAAAGTCTGTGGTCTGGGAGAGAGTCCTGTAACTCTGTCTGCAAAATATAGTATATAATGACCAATGCTGGGCAATTAATTATATAGTTACTTCTTCAAAAAAGTAACTCAGTTTGGCAAACAACAAAGATTTTTGCAGCTATTTTTTAATGCAGCCAAGGCGTTTTTTAAATAAACATTTCAAACTATTTACAGATCAATCAGCTGTTCTGCATCAAATTTGATGCCACACAAATTATTTGTGCCACACCTGCAGGCCTGACAACAGGAGATGTATCACTGCTGTAACACCTGTAACATTCAGCAGTCGCCTCATTGTTCTGACACACACAACAAAACTATTGACTACACTACACACTAACTACACAAGATTTGCGCTAAACGTCGCAAATCTCTCACATCTCAAAACACCGCTGTCACTCCTAAAACTTCCGACCGCTTCTTAACAACTAGACGCCACGTTGCCATACCATTTTTTGATTGGTCGACATGGTACTTTTTTGGACGAATAGGAAAGAGCGAGAGGGACGGGAGGGGGGGTTGTTTTTGCTCACAGGTGGAGAGGGCTTTCGTGCCTTTTTTCTTATAAAACGCTGGTTTTACCGTGTATTCCCGCAGTAAATATAAACAACGACAGTATTCAGGAAGAAAACCAAACATTGCAGATATTTTTATCATAACTCTGGTTTTACGTGGCCTATCAACACAATTTAAAAACTGGTATAAAGTCCACACTTTTTCCATCATTTGTTCCGTCTGTCCTGCTCACAACGTGTACAACATCATGGTTGTACACGTTGTCATTAACGTGGCTTCACTCCACATCAGCCACGCCGCTTTGCAAGCTAAAACACCGGTGTCGGCACATAAGGACGCTGTCATAGCCTGTCAATGACATTGATTAGCTGCATATATACGAATGTGAATCGCATCATTGGCTGGACTTTGCAATAAGGTGGCATCGTTCTAATACAATATGGGAGCAGCCAGTCACTCACTGGCTAACACTGCAAAACAGAATAGTTAAAGTATTAATTTTAATTTCAATTCAGGTTAATTTTGCAACGCAGATTTTCTGTGCGCAGTGACCGTGCCAGCAGTGCGCAATTGCGCACGTGCGCAGCTTAGAGGGAACATTGCTTGTAGCTCATATTCATAAAGCCAGGACGGTTTGCCACTTCATTTTACCCGGAAAAGAACAATAACTGGAATGTTTATGTAAGTAGGCAATTTTTTTAAACTAATCAATCAGGGTTAGTTGCTGACCTTTGACCTCCAGCTCTATGTCTGTCAGTCTACGTTCTATTCCATGGTTTCCATAACTGAGGGTGCAGGTGTAGTTGCCGCTGTCATACACTTCTGGTTTTCTCAGAGTGAGGCTGAAGTCTCCAGTGTCCAGAGCGTCAGACTTCATTGTTGTGCGTCTGCTGTAACGCTGGTTTTGTCCTGTAAGATCATCTCCTCCTTCTCCTCGTAGGTGAATAGATTTCAGATCAAGATCGTTGCGAGTCCACGTCACAGTGGGTTTTGTCTCAGGTATGATCCCGGAGTACTGACAGGGCAGCAGGACATAGTCTTCCCCCTCATTCACCTCCACCACCAGAGCCAGGGCATGCTGGGAAACTGTGATGAACACACAAACAGAAACACAAATTAACTGCTTGCCTTCAGTTTAACACAGTACTGACATTTATCTGCAGGCATGAAAGAGACAACTTTTACAGTTAGTCTCTCCATGAAAAAACAGATTCAATCAGAGACGCTGGTGGTCAAAAAAATTACAGAACGAACTCTTAAAGTGTGACCTCATCACACATCTGTGCGGTACTCTAAGACTCATTTAATATCAAACTAAGAGATATTATTATAACTACAGATCTAAGATTAAACTGCTGGAAATGCTAAAGTGATGAACACATTAGGTTGTTTACAAATGCTTGAAATACACTGTTGTAGCATTGCAGTACAAGTACAAACCTACACAAAATAAACACCTGATACTGTAATTGTATTGAAACTATTGTAAAAAAAATAATAATCACAGTTTACTGGACTTCCTGATCCAGTCATGAGAATATTAATGTCCACAGACGATGAGAGGCACAGAGCTACACAACAACACACACACAGCAGCTGACTGTAACATGAGCTCATCTGAAAGCCACCAAGAAGAATCCAGTGATTTGAAAGTTGCTGCTTTGGATTGTTAGTTTGATCTGAATCAGAATCCAGTGTTTGTTGGAAATCTCCTCCTGCTGCACTTCCACACATTAAAGAGAGAGAGATGATGATGAGAGCAGAGAGAGGAAGGTGTACTTACCGTGCAGGAGGATCACAAACACCACAAACATCTTCATGTTCCTGTCAAACTCAGAGACTCTTTAAAAGCCCTTCAGGACATCAGCTCACAGCAGCTTCACTTTCCTCTGCTGATCATCTACTGACACTCTCACACTGCTCACACTGTCACAGAGTTCAGCTTCACACCTTGTTAAACCAGATCAGTGGAAACAAGTCCAGACGCGCACGGATCACTTCTGAGGAAAGAGGAAGACGTTCAGTTTCCCCATAGTTTCACACCTGAGTGCTACGGTTGGAGGCGGCTGCTGCGGCCTCACCCTGACACACACAAAGCTCCACTTTCAGTCCTGACACTGAAATATTCACTGAGAGAAGGCCTGAAGCTCAGCCAATCAAAGACGAGAATCGGGAATGAACTTGATCAGCTGAGAGTAGAGACAGTGATTTGAGGTTCAGCTGTCAGAGTGAGGCTGCCTCACAGTGGACCTGAACTCCTTTCCTTGTACAACCTCCCATCAGTTCAATTCTTTGGGTCCTCACAAAAGCGAAGAGGTCTAGGGCAAAGGTGAGGTATTCTTCCTATTCTTCCTCCCTGAAAGGTGAAATACAAAGAAACAGCAGACAATCCTTCACCTGTACATGTGTGTGTCATGGTCCTCTGGGCCTGCTGTGTCACTGCCATTTCTCTCTGAATGCATATGTAGTGTTTTTGTGTTTGTTTCTTTAACCAGGCCTGCTGGGTCCAGGATCCAGGACCTCCACCCTCCTCCTCTAACCGTGCTAGTGAACCAGCTCCCATTCCTGTTGTTGCCTCAGGGATTACTCATTTGTCATCTCCTCTGTGCAGCAGCCCTGGTATTGGTGCTGGTAGAAGTGCATCAAGGCTTCGAAACGACCTGAAACCGTCTCCACAGTGACACCTGCTGGACACTTTGGCTATCACCACATCTTGATGATGATATTCTGTGAAACCGTGACACAGTAACATTCATGTTGCTCACAATAAATCAGTTTGTAAAGCCAAACACAGAGAGGAATAACCATGTAATAACCTGTAATAACCATGTGTTTGGGTCACTTTAACTTTTCTGGGAGTTCATGTTATCAGGATTGTTTGGGAGGGATCTCTGCAAACTGACTCACCTCTGCAAGTGTGAGGCTCAACAAAGATCTGACTCTGCAGTCACAGACAAACAAAAAACTCCAGCTGGGAGATAGAAAGCGCTGTCTGGGTCTTGCTAGATGTTGCTGGTCAGAGTCCCACATTGGCAGAGTGCTGCTTGGTCCCACTGAACCATGTGGACAGCGACTGTGGAGAACTGTTCTGGAAAACTGAGAAGAGAATTAAAATGACAAAAAGCCAAACAGGATTCCCACAAAGACTCTCATCGAATCAGCAATCAGAAAATCATTGGTTCATATTACAATTAAATATGAAAAAAATTAATCTCAGGTAACATGACTCACAGTAGAGGTTCAGTAAGAAAGATTGCTAGCTCTAATATTATTAACACGCAATCCAAGGACACAACAGCTCAGATTTCTAGAAGTATTTAAACAAATGTCTTCTGAATATTCAATTCATGTTCACAGTGGGAGGGTGGGGGATTTGTAAATAAAGTCTGCAACACAGAAAGAGCTGTGATCAAACTATTTATTACTGTACCAACACACATCAAACATCACAGTTCAGTCATGTAAGCTCTGCCACAAAAGTCGTGCTCCTACTCCTTTATGCACTCCAAGGAAGAGGGAGGAAGTTACAAACTGATCCTACCACACTTCACACGCCTCACTATGAAACCTAACGGATCAATGGTTACACTGTTTTGTGCCCTTGGCCTTATCAGCACCTTTAAAGGGAGTTATTTTCTCAGTTCATCTAGTTTTCACTGAACCGTCTATAAGAGTGTCACAACTAAGCATATGCATAAGCACTTAAATACTTTAAATTAGAATAATAGAAAGTTTCTATTACAGGAGCCAGAGCCTGTCCCAGTAGTCACAGGTAGAGCACACCTGGACAGGTCACCAGTCTGTCAGAGGACTAACAGAGAGACAGACATCAGAGTAACAAATCTATTTAAAATTAATGTAAGTTTGCTGCAGCTGTATGTATGAACATGTGTTTCTGTGCTCACAGTCCACCTCTCAGGAACCAGGAGTTCATCTCTAGTCTACTTTAAACAGACCTCACAAAAGGCTGATGTGTCTGGATCAGTAGTCTGATTTAAGTACGATACCTTTGGCCAGGGATTCATCTGGTACATCGCTTCACTGCAGTCTTATGTGTTTTCCCCACAGTAGTAATAAGGGGGCATTAGTCCAAGATGGCGGCCAACCAAACCGGTTTGACCGGTTTCGTGCGTGTGCGCGTTAATGTGTGGAAACACACAGGGCGTCAGAGGGGTTATATGAGTTTATGTGTTTTTAACTGGTTTTTAATTTAAACAAATCATAGGGTTTTTAATTAAACTATTTTCATCACTTTGGTGTATCTCAACATTCAGTTATACAGACATTTGTGTTCTTAAAAGCAATTCTTTGTTTTGGAAGCTGTTTTGCTTCACAGTACATCTTAACAAAGAGGGGATGCTTTTTATTTACATCTAGTGAAAAGTGTTGGTAATAGTGTTTTAATCACACTAATTTTATAATTCTGACAATATCTCAGCTTGCAGCGATGCATGCATTTTATTTTAAAAACAGCACAAGTGAGAATTTCTTCTGAATGGGTAATGTCAGCTTGTTCACAAGTGTTTCATTTAATCAAACCACTAGTTTTAATTGAACTAGTTTTTACACATCTACTGGGGTTTCTTTCACGGGTTGATGAGATCATTTTATTTAAAAATCAGGATTTTGGAATGTTGAACTAAGAGTGAGACAGGGGCTACTAGTTTTAACACAACAGATGGTCACAAATAACATTCATAGAATGTTATTCTATAGAATAGAATGACTATAGAATAACATAGAAGAGCGCACTACATGGTTTAAGGACATGTTTTTTATACAGTGGTGCGACTGGAGAGCTTTGCTGCGTCTCTTTAGCCAGATTGACGACACCATCAAGAGGGATAGGCTCAACACTGCGTACGAGGGTATTAGAAAACGCCTTGTTTTTGATGATTTTGCGACTTGTCCGAAGACTGGCATGCATTCTACCCTGTGCAAACCTAAAATCATAAGGCCGTCTGACAACTAAATAAACCAAATGGTAGGTTAAATGGGTGTGTGAGTATCTATGCAACAAAATATAACATCTTGTTATTGTTCTCATTTTTCAGAGGGAGACATGCAAGCATGGGACCTCTCAGACTCGCCAGACTCTGAATTGCCCGAGTATTACTTTGACACCCACTGTGATGATGTGATGCTGAGGCTCAAGACATTCCGATTCATCCCCGCCACACGCTTGTTTGTACGCTCATACACAGTCGATGGGACTGGAACACAATTCAGCAGGATTGCAGAACACACCATGACTGAACTGAGATCATCACAACATATAGTGTGATGGAAATTCAGTTTCCAGTAGCACAGCACCGACAGAAGTTGCATGTTACAGATACGCTAAGGGAAATGAGAGTAAGGATATAAGCACACAGCCCCACTCCACTGACGACCTGCTGTTGGCCAACACCCTCAACAACTCTTACTGCTGGTTTGATGAGACATCAAGCAGCCTTGACACCTCCACCTTCCCCAACAATAGAGACACTTTGGTCCATCATCCCCCCACCTCCCCACTCCCACCAGCACAGAGCCATCACCACCATCAAAGACTTCACCCACAGGAGCCCCCTCCTCACTCCACAGCTATGAGGATTTCACACCACCTTCTCCCACTACAACCCTTCATATTCATGATGTGAGGACGCAGTTTGACCCTTTAGACCTACTAAAGAACCCAGTCCGCCTGAGCTTATCTTTATATTTTTACATGTTGTAGTGCCATTTCTGGGAGTATTTTAAGTTGCTATACATCAATACAACCATTATGTCCCAATTTTTAATCATATATATGCATTAAGTCATCAGTAACTACATAAATTGCAATAGTGGTATTTTTACACAAATTTCTAGTTAAAGTAATTTCAGAGGTTCATTCCTGAAAATTGTAAATGTAAAAAAGTTTCATAAAACAGTTTCCAAATTAATTTTGAGTGTCTTCATAGTTTTATTTTTGAGATACACCAATTTGTATATACTGCAGCCACCAACTTTGAAATTCTCATTTACATGACTTATTTAAACATTCTCCTCTTGAATGCAAAATTCTTAAAAACATCTTTTATCCTTTAAGAGGAAATAAATCTGAAAGCTGTTCCATCCTAAAAGAGTACAACAATGTGTAGCTTATGATGTTCTAAAGGTTTCAGCATCTGTTTGAATTTGTCACATGTGTGGAAAGGTATGAGTGAGCCTTTGTATCATACTGTGAGTGATGCTCGTCAGCACACAAACCCAGAGTTTCTCTACAGGAACACAGAGAGAGTTATTCCCTGTACTGTAAGGACACATTCAGCATTGTGCAGTAAATCCAGACCATCCCAGTTAAATGATTACATGGATGTGAGTGTGGTCGTCAGAGCAGCACTGATCAGTGTCAGGTTATAATGACCAAGGTGTACACAAACACTAAGTTTAAGTGTGTGCAGTGAGACTTCAGTCAAAGCATTTAACTGAGGTGTGAAAAATAAGCTGAACTCTACAGCTTGTTGTGGTCCCCTGTGGCTTGACAGCCTTCCAGCTGTTCTCCAGCATTTTCATTTACAGTCATAAAGTATCTCCACATGTTGCTCCTCTTTCTCTCTCTCTGCAGTCCAAATGCGTCTTCTGAGCGCATCTGAGTCACGTGACGGCACAGTAACAAATCCCAGCAGGGCAGGAAGAAGGGGCTGGAGCAAAGTCCGTCTGCCGCATAAGAAGAGGTGTTCACACAGACAGAGCTGCTTTTTCATCCACAGCGAGTAAATAGTGAACCTCCAGGAGAGAAACAAACTAAAGTATCGATCATATACCACTACCAACGTTTGGATCGATATCTGCATCGATCTGCACACCCTTGTCTCCTGGATCGTAGCTGAGATCAGCGTGAACCACGTGGGTCTCTGCTCCCTGACCTGTTTCCTGTTTGGAAAGAGTTCCAGCTTCATCACGGAGTTTCTCTCGGTTTGTGGGCTCATCTAAAGGTAAGCACCGAGCTAACTTCAACACTAGATTTACTAACTCTGCGCACATTTGCAGAAATCCCTTGAACCCAACACCTACTAGAATTACTGACTTTTTTATTTTCTGGTGCAAGTCCCGAGGTGTTAATCACCCCTGCTGAGATTTGTACAGGTCATATGCTCGATTCACATCCTGCTTTTGTTGTGCAAACCACCCATTGTCTTTGAGGCCTGGCACATTTGCTTTTGCACACACATACAAACACTGCAAATCTGTGTTTGTTTGACAGTGTAAGACAAAAGCAGCAAAAATAAAAACTGTACCAACAGTACAGTCTTAATGGCTCACTATAGGGCTTTGGAGCGTGATGTCACGGGGGTGGGCGTGGAAAGGATTTTGGCCCCATCCGCCATTTTGGGGGTCTAGCGCAAGTGAAAAGGGAGCGAAGGCACACACAACAGCCATGGTTCGTATTTGCTGTCTGGTCGGCTGCAATGTTCGATCGCACGACCGGCAAGAGAATAAGCTTGAAAAGGGTTTATCTTTTCATTCTTTCCCCACCTGGAAGCAACATGAGGCAGCTCGTGTATCGATGTTACCAAACGAAGGCGTCTAGCCTGGATAGCAGCTGTGAGACGAGCTGATATCCAGTTCTCTTCCATCTCCAAATATATGTTGGTGCTCCGGACATTTTCATTCCGGTAAGTTCTAAATATGTTCGTATCACTCTTTATAGCCTATTAGTTTTATTTGAGGTCATAGCAAATTAGAACAAACATCCTACTGAGTGATTTTCCAGAACTACCTTCTCTTTATAGAGTTTATAATTAATTGGCATTATTGCAGCAAACCAGCCTATGAAATGGATGAAACACATCGTGACTGGGTTCCAGCGCTACATAAGGGACCTGCTTCAAACATACCACCATGCCAATCAGATTACTTCTTCCATGTGAGGTTGAAGAGGTGACCCTTCTGGATAAGATTGTGAAGGTTCGCTGCGTTTGTTGAACAGTGTGGTAGTAAAACCAGGGAAAATGAAACTTGCTCCTGTTAAATATTCTTAAGTCTTTTGCTGTATAAATAGTGGGGTTTTTTTTTTAAGATAAGATAAGATAAGATGGCCTTTATTAGTCCCACAGGTGGGAAATTTGTTTTGTTACAGCAAAAGTGCAAAGTTATGTAGCAGAAATTAGAAAACACTGGAATGCAATAAAATAAAATAAAATACTATATACAATAGAATAAAATAGAATAGAATAATATATACAATAGAATAAAATAGAAATACAAATACTATATACAACTGAGTAGGAAAATACAAAAACACAACTTCGTCAGAAGAAGAATTGCACGTATAGCAGTCTTATTGCACATGTGTGGGTTTGTGTGTTTGATCAGCTGCAAAAGTCTTTGTTGTGGAGTCTGACAGCAGTGGGGAGGAAAGACCTGCGAAATCTCTCCGTCCCACACCGTGGGTGCCGCAGTCTCCCACTGAAGGAGCTGCTCAGTGCTGTCACAGTCTCATGCATGGGGTGGGAGATGTTGTCCAACAGGGATGACAGCTTAGCCACCATTCTCCTGTCACTCACCACCTCCACTGGGTCCAGAGGGCATCCTAGAACAGAGCTGGCCCAAAGATACAGTAAATAATGTTAGTAGTGTGTGATATCATGTAAACACTGTCATGATTTTATGTAAACATTTTGTCTTTTATAAACTATAAATGACATGGATTCTACATTGTAACTGATGTGATTTTCTATATAGTGGTTTTAATAATAAAAAAAGAGGCAAAACTTAGTTTGTTTCTTTATTCAACTTTTGAACAGTGGTCAGTACATATTCAGTAAATGCAAATTATTTACATGGCATAAATCTAGACGCCTAGATAAAACATTATGGCATTATAGCAGTGACAACTCCTCCACAGTAGCAGGTGGGATTCTTCTTTTTTGAGGACGGCTTCTTTTACCTTTCAATACGGATGGTCTGTTTATGTTTTGATCAAGAGCCTTTTTTTGGGCAGCTGAAGAGGAGAAGTCTATCTTATGGCCAACCTCTGGCTGTATCTTGGTCACATTACCAGGCAAAACCCAGTATGCAGGTTCATCTGTAACAGGCCTTGTGCCACAGATCCGCACTGTTGCTTCTACATTAAACAGAAGAGCAGCGACATGGCTGCAGGTCTCCGCGACTCCGGCCATACAGCTGCAGTGGGCGGCTTCAACCTTCCCTGTGATGCTCACAGTGACCCATGGCTGCAATGCTGGTTCATGCAGTCTTTGAGAGTGCAGCACCTGAAACACACACAGACAAAGTTCATTTAAAGACAAGAACTATGAGCCAAGGCTGACATAAATGTGTTTTATCTACTTTATCATAAATGTGACAGTGTTTAGAAAGTTAGCACATACATGAAATTTTTCATTTCTTTATGTGTCCATCTATAAAACGCTGCATTTTATAGGGTAAATCTGCCTGTTTTCTGTCAGAAACCTGCCTGCAGAAAATGAACCTAAAGTATGTAATGCAAGGATGTAATCGCTTTAGAGATGGAGAAAGCATAAAGTGACAATTATGAATCACTTAATATGATAAGGAGATTCTGCAGGTCATTAATCAATGTATAAAATTAAAATAAAATGTATTTTTAGTGACACAGGACACAAACACAGAAGCAAGATGTATATTTAAATTATTTATAATAAATATGAATAAATCATTGCAATTTCTTTAACCATAAAGAATAACTAAATCCTTCAGGACAATGTCTCATCAATGCACTGAACTCACTATGTTATCCCTCTAACAGCCTCCACATGTTCTCACTGTAATTTCCCCTCATGAATGAATTTATGCTGCACTAATCTGAATGTTTGGGGGGAAATCAAACGCATTTCACACGCAGTACTCGAGCTGACTTACCTTTGTTTGAATGACGACTTGTACTCGCTGACTGCACAGATAAGGTACGAAAATATGTGAGGCTATGTCAGTAGCGGTTGGTCTTCAGGGTTTCTACTCCACGGCCGTGTTTCATACAGGTCCACATTTCCAAAGCACGCTATTTTCTGCAAGTACCGCTGCTTCGCCTCTGGACGCAATCGGTCTCTATACCGTCCGTTTTCTATGGAGCTGCTTTTAAGCACGATTCTTGTCGACGTCGTTCCAACACAGTGTCTCTTTTGATTCGTAGACCCCGAAAATGGCGCCGCGCTCCGCGGCTTGACGTCAATTCCAAAGCCCTATACATACAATTTGGAGACGTGTAATGTAACAAACACGTGTAATGTAACAAAATACCACTACTAAAAGGCCGGTTAGAATAATGTATTTCCCACAAATCACTATTTCCCACAAATCACTGCCTCTGTTTGTATCTCTGTCACTGCAGGACCAACGTGGATCGAGAAGTCAGCGCTCTCAGGAGGCCGACAATTTCGTTGAAGAAAGAAGTGGAAGAAAAAAATACAACCGTGACGAGTTTGGGAAATATTTTACTGTGAAAGCTTCCCTAAAAATGCATCAGGTCATCCACACCGGAGAGAGACCATTCAGCTGTGGAGACTGTGGAGAGTCTTTTACCAGGTCTGGACACTTAAAAAGACACCAACTCATCCACAGTGGAGAGAGACCGTTCAGCTGTGACGAGTGTGGAAAGTCTTTTACCAAGTCTGAAAACTTAAAAACACACCAACTCATCCACACTGGAGAGAGACCGTTCAGCTGTGGAGACTGTGGAAAGTCTTTTACCAGGTCTGGACACTTAAAAAGACACACACTCATCCACAGTGGAGAGAGACCGTTCAGCTGTGACGAGTGTGGAAAGTCTTTTACGCAGTCTGAAAACTTAAAAACACACCAACTCATCCACACTGGAGAGAGACCGTTCAGCTGTGGAGACTGTGGAAAGTCTTTTACGCAGTCTGGAAGCTTAAAAACACACCAACTCATCCACAGTGGAGAGAGACCGTTCAGCTGTGGAGACTGTGGAAAGTCTTTTACGCAGTCTGGAAGCTTAAAAACACACCAACTCATCCACACTGGAGAGAGACCGTTTAGCTGTGGAGACTGTGGAAAGTCTTTTACCGAGTCTGGAAGCTTAAAAACACACCAACTCATCCACACTGGAGAGAGACCGTTCAGCTGTGACGAGTGTGGAAAGTCTTTTACGCACATTTCAAACTTAAAATCACACCAACTCATCCACAGTGGAGTTAAAGCGTACACCTGTGATCAGTGTGGCAGAGCTTTTACTCACAGTTACAGCTTACAGAGTCATCTAGTTACCCACTCTGGAATTAAGGCGTACAGCTGTGACATTTGTGGAAAAACTTTCAGCCGGATAGGGAGCCGAAATATTCACCTACGCATTCACACCAGACATGATGTGTACAGCTGTGATCAGTGTGGTAAACAGTTTACTACAAACACAGAGTTACGACGTCACATGTTTACCCACACTGAGGAACGACCTTATAAATGTGACCTGTGTGAGAAGACTTTTAAATCTCCACGTTGCCTGAGACGACACCAACAGATCCACACCAGAAAGACTCTACAAGTGCAGTTACTGTGAGGTATGTATTTATATTTTTATCTTGTCAGCCCGACTGTTTGAAACAACTCTGCTCATCAAAGTGTGTTAGCATGTTAGCAATTCTACTGCATGGAAAGGCAGCTCTGAATGATTATTCAGACTCTAATCACAGGTTTTTAGGGATAGTGTTTGAGAATTGTGTTATTGTTATTGTAGCATTAAACTAGTATTACTTTAATGTTTTTACTCTTATCGTTTTTATAGCACATTAAATTGAGCTGAGTGTGATAATGTAAACAGTAAAATGTAATTGGACTTTGGCAGAGACGCTCTTTATTTCAGGTGAAGTTCAGGATAAAAATGTTGAAGGACTGACTTACACTGTCTTTGTGTTTTTGTTTAGAAGCAGAGCGACACAGATGGATCAAGTTCTCAACCCTGTCATCGCTGTGGGAAAGACTTTTGTTGTGACCTTTGTGGAAAAACTTTAAGTCACTGAAGGACTCTGAAAATACATCAACGTAGACACACTGGAGACAAAATGAACTACTGTAAAGAATGCGGGAGAGGCTTCACCACTTCAAAGGACTTCAAACAATATGAACTCCTTCACAGTGGCGTTAAAAAGCATGTCTGCGATCAGTGTGGGTCATCCTTCATCAGTGCACGTCAGCTTGAAAAGCATAAACGAGTCCACACATGAGAGAAACCATACAAGTGCAGACACTGTGACAAAACCTTTTCACAGTCATGTGATCATACTAAGCATGAACGCAGACACATGAAAGAGAACTTCATCACGGCACCCCCCGTGTGCAGCAGCCTGTTACAGCAGCTCTGCTCGTTCTGAGTTTCTTTCTTTCTTATCTTTTTCTTCTCGTAATTTTTTATACCCAACGTATTAGTAATGAGATAACAAATTTCCCACGTGTGGGACTAATAAAGGTTATCTTATCTTATCTGTGAAAGAGTTTGAGTAATCTCAGTTCATACTCCACTCAGAAACGATTCCATGTTACAAATAAACTGTTACGTCTTGATTCCTGCTTTTACGTTAATCTTGTAAACATTACATTTGCATAACGACTGAAACCGGCCCAATGAATGAACAATGGGCTGTGAGGTCAATTTCTTCATCATTAATATGCAAATTCTTATGAGCATTGATCAACAACCACTGGTCAATGGCCATGAGTACCATTCACAGAGTAAAAATTTGCATAATGATTATGAAGTTTACTGTTACCAATGTTCAAAAACATTTACTAAATTATCTTCTCTGTGCAAACATCAGCGTGATGCAGGACTGAAATCATTGCCATCTCTGGATCACAGTGAATCTGCAGAGACAGAAAGATCCTCTTCTGGTTTCAGCGTCAGACTGAAACCCTTGAGATCAGGCTCCACAGAGTTCAGGTGGAGTCTTCTGTAAAGATCTGATGAGGCAGCTATGAATGAAAATGTGCCTCTTGTTACATTTTAAGCTTTCTAAACTGTTCTACTGTAGTGTTTGTGTTGAGTGGTTCGCTTTGTTCCAGCAGTTTCATTAAGAAATCTGTTTCCTGTTATATTTTTATTGAATGCATTGATCCATGTGTTCTGCAGGTTTTTTTCAGCTTGTTTGTGTAATGAAATCCTGCAACAATTAAACCAAAATTTTATATGTTAAATAAAGAAATGGTTTACTGACAAAGAGTTTGAGCCGTGATGTCATTTTCTGTATATCAGAGCAACACCTGAAGTGACCAGTGTTTAAAGTCAGAGTCAAATTTTGTGTCAGCGATGCTTCACTACGTTATCTGCTAACTGTTAGGGTGTAGAAGGACGAAACTCCCAGGGTGACCAGTGGCAGGAGCTTCCTGATGCAGAGAGTTGAGTGTGGGGGATATAAAAGAGAAGCTGAGGCATCCCAAGGTTAAAGCTGGCATAACTGAACTCTAATGTTTGATGTGTGTTTTGGCTCTCCTGCACGCAGTAATTAATAGCTTGAACACAGCAGAGCTTGATATAAAGACCTGGGTGACAACTAACTTTATGCTGCTGATTATACTTGGCCCTATAACTCAAGATGGCGGCGCGCACGGGTGCAGCGGCTCTTAGCTCTCCAGTTTGGTGCTCGTTTTTACTTTTACTGTGTATATTTCTGAATGTTTGCAACGCCGCCATCTCTTACAGTCGCCAGAACCTAATTGACCTAGGTTTCAAATATAGTTTGTCTGTTTCTGGCGACTATCAGCAAACACACAACATCCTGGAGGAGATAGCGAGACCGCCAGGGTCACCGTGGATGGTCTGCCCGCCCAGCAAGCGTAGAAGGCGACGGAGGGAGAGGAAGCAGAAGAGGGGATGCCGGTCGGGCTCAGATGCTAGGCTACGCAAACAACCACACCGGCCAGCACTTCCGAGCCTTTTCCTGTCGAACGCCAGATCCATCACCCACAAATTAGACGAATTGGAGCTACAGATAGCAACCACGAGCTTTGCACGTAACTGCAGCATCATTCTTATTACGGAGTCGTGGCTTCACCCGCTGATTCCCGACGCTGCAGTTGAGTTAGCAGGCCGCACGCTACACCGGCACGACAGAACCAGCAACTCAGGTAAAAGCAGAGGAGGGGGGCTATGTGTTTACGTGCATAACGAGTGGTGTTGTAACAGCAGGATCATTCACACACACTGTTCTCCTGATTTGGAAGTTCTGGCAGTCTCGTGCAGACCTTTTTACATCCCGAGGGAGTTTACTGTAGTGATTGTGATAGCTGTTTACATACCGCCGGATGCTAACGTTGGCACGGCTCTCAGCCTCTTGCTTAACACCATTAACAAACAACAGCTTGCCCACCCCGATGGGGTTTTTATTGTCGCCGGCGACTTTAACAAAGCGTGCCTAAAGACTGTGCTTCCTAAATTTGTCCAGTTTGTGGACTTTGCTACGAGAGGTGAACACACTTTGGACCGTGTCTATTCAAACATCAGGCATGCTTTCAGAGCGACACCCCTCCCCCACCTGGCTGGATCTGACCACCTCTGCATGTCCCTCACCCCCACCTACACCCCCCTGCTGAGAAAAACAAAGCCCCAGACAAAGACAATAAAAACCTGGCCTGAAGGAGCCCTCTCTCAACTGCAGGACTGCTTCTCATCTACTGTATGGGATTTATTCTCCAGCCACAACCTCCAGGAGTACACGGACACTGTACTCTCCTACATCAGGAACTGTGTTGATAATGTCACCATCAACAAAAGGGTCAGGGTGTTTCCAAATCAAAAACCCTGGATGAACAGCGAAGTGCAATCCCTCCTAAAAAGCCGCAACACTGCCTTCAAGTCAGGGGACAGGGCTGCGTACAGGGCGGCCAGGGCAGACCTGAGTAGAGGCATCAGGAAAGCTAAGGCTGCCTATAGAAGGAGGATTGAAGATCACTTTGCTGACAACGACCCCAGAAAAATGTGGCAGGGGATCAATCACATTACCAACTACAGAAGCAATAACCAGGCGACATCTAGGACTGATGCCTCGCTGGCTGAGGATCTAAATCGTTTCTTCGCCCGCTTTGAGACGACCAGGCCCTCAGCTGTCACACCACTTCCACCCGCCCCCAGCACCGACACACTAACACTTAGGGAGCATCAAGTGAGGTGTGCTCTAAGGTCAGTGAATCCCAGGAAGGCGGCAGGTCCTGATGGAATACATGGAAAGGTTCTCAGAGCATGTGCTGACGAACTGACCGGAGTCTTCACTAAAATCTTCAACCTTTCCTTGTCATTAAACACCGTCCCGCCCTGCCTCAAAACCTCCACCATCATCCCCATCGCCAAGAAGACAGCGGTGGACAGCCCAAATGACTACAGGCCTGTTGCACTTACGCCTGTAGTGATGAAGTGCTTTGAGAGACTGGTCTGTCAGCACATCAGGGCCAGTCTGCCTCCCACTTTGGACCCCCACCAATTTGCCTACAGGACTAATCGATCCACCGAGGACGCTATCACCATAGCGCTCCACACTGCGCTGAGTCACCTGGAGCACAGAGGAAGCTATGTAAGAATGCTCTTTCTGGACTTCAGCTCAGCATTCAATCATATCATCCCGGAGATCCTGGTCCAGAAACTGTCTCACCTGGGACTCTCCACCCCCATCTGCCTCTGGATCAAGGACTTCCTGACAAATAGACCACAGTCTGTCAGACTCGGCCCACACCTGTCCAGCACCATCACACTCAGCACCGGGTCTCCACAAGGATGTGTTCTGAGTCCCCTCCTGTTTACACTCTACACATCCGACTGCTCCCCTACCCATCTCTCAAACACCATCATAAAGTTTGCGGAAGACACCACTGTGGTTGGACTCATCTCAAGGGGGGATGAGTCGGACTACAGAGATGAGGTCAACAGACTGACTGAGTGGTGTTCAGTTAATAACCTCCAACTGAACACCACAAAAACTAAAGAACTCATCTTGGACTTCAGGAAGGGCAGAGCAGACCCGGCCCCACTGTACATTCACGGGAGCTGTGTGGAGAGGGTGCACTCCATGAGGTTTCTGGGCGTGCAGATCTCTGATGATCTCTCCTGGTCTGCAAATACCACGGCGGTGGTAAAAAAGGCCCAGCAGCGTCTCCACTTTCTGAGAGTGCTCAGGAGGAACAACCTGGAGGAGAGGCTGCTGGTGACATTCTACAGAGCCACCATAGAGAGCATCCTAACGTACAGCATAACAACATGGTATGCAGGGTGCTCAGCTGCAGACAGGAAAGCACTGCAGAGGGTCATCAACACAGCCCAGAAGATCACAGGCTGCTCTCTGCCCAGCCTGGAGGTCATTGCAAACTCTCGGTACCTCCGCAGAGCTGGCAATATCATCAAGGACCATTCTCACCCCAGCAACCAAGTGTTTGAACTATTACCATCAGGCCGACGGTACAGGTCACATAAAACCAGGACAAACAGATTCAGGGATAGCTTCTTTCCCAGAGCTATCACCATAGTAAATAAGCACAAAAACAACTGAAACTGCTTAGCTACTCCATACTGTCACCGTCAATTATTATGCTGCTATTCTTACTGTCATTATATTAATGCTGCTATCCTGTATATATTGTACCTACTATTGTTTGTTTTATTGCACCTTTTATATTTTACATTTATATTTATTATTGTATTTTTGCACCAAGGGAGTGGCACTCCAATTTCGTTGTACCCTGTACAATGACAATAAAGGCTATTCTATTCTATTCTAAAATACCTAGAAATATGGTATCTAACCAGATACTTGCTCTGGATGGCATTACCTTGGCCTCCAGTAACACCTTGGAGTAATATTTGACCAGGACATTAAACAAATATTTAGGGCTGTGTGATGAACCAAGTTGAAAAACAGAGTTTTCATTCATTTAACCCAAATGTTATATTTACAAAAGTAATTAATGTTAAGCTCATAAAAAAATGTCAAAGAAACAAAACTGAACTCAGGCAAAGAACTGCAAACTTAACAAACCAAATGACTGCACAAAGAAATATAACTGACCTAAACAAACATAACTGACCTAAACATGAAACGGCACAGAAGGGTAAATATATTGTCTGATCAGACCACTATGACACACGAGGAGTTTTTCCTTTCCAGTCACCTTTCTCACTCACTATGTGTTAATAGACCTCTCTGCATTGAATCATATCTGTTATTAATCTCTGTCTCTCTTCCACTGCATGTCTTTATCCTGTTTTCCTTCTCTCACCCCAACCGGTCGCAGCAGATGGCCCCGCCCCTCCCTGAGCCTGGTTCTGCCGGAAGTTTCTTCCTGTTAAAAAGGAGTTTTTCCTTCGAACTGTCGCCAAAGTGCTTGCTCATAGGGGGTCTATGGTTGTTGGGCTTTTTTCTGTAGCTACTGTACAATATAAAGCGCCTTGAGGTGACTGCTGTTGTGATTTGGCGCTATATAAATAAAATTGAATTGAAATGAAATTTAAAATGGGTGGACAGGCTGCACTCTCCCATAGACCTGTCACAGCACTGACAGCCTAGAACAGCATCATTGAAGTCTTTGTTTCTCTCCCGGAGTTATGAATCAATCCTCAAAAACTAGTCCCTTATTTCCCGAGTGGGGCAAAACTAGCATAAGCCAGAGAATAAGCAGCAGTGAAAATATCTGCACTGACAACGTGCCAATAAACTACAGTCATACCACATGTAGGAGGACCTGCAGTCACTGTGTTTAAAGTGGGCATGAAACAGTACCTGTATTAGGTTTTATTTGAGATGTTCACATGATGTGATCATCACTCTTTTATGCAATATTAAGGTGTGATTTAACCACAAGTCTCTCCTTTTCCCAGCCCAACAGTTTACAACATAACAGGCCCGTGTGCAATCAACCCACCTTTGTCTACAACATGTCTCAAAGCCTCTGTTTGCTGCCCTGTAATCTTTGTGCCCCACAGCTTTTAACTGAACTCTGCTTGGATTTTGCCTTTTTGCTTTTTTCCCACCTCCTGACTTCTGTATTCCTTCCCTGATCTGAAAGACAAAATCAGATTAAGCTAAAACTCAACACTTCAACACCGACCTGCTGGATGATTCACTAACAGCCACTCTCTTCTCTGGCCCTTCGTTACACCTTTCCAAGGTCCCCAGATCTTATGGGGACTATAAAACATCACCACTGCTGATTAAGTGTATTTCTAATTAGTTAGTTTCTAATTAGTTGAGTTAGTTTCTTAGCACGTCACTACAGCCCCCTCAGACTGTGTTTTCTGCCGTCTAAAGATAATATTGATAGTGTGTGGATTTACAGAGCTGGAGACTTTCTTTTTGCCGAGGTCATTAATCATGTCAAACCGCAGTCAAACCGCTGACAGACTGAGAAGACCGCTCGTGAAAACGACCAATCTGCGGATCCACACACGATGAACACACAGAGTGGAGTCTGTAAACAAATCTAACAGTTAACCTGCAACACAGGGTCACGTGCCTCCCTCAGTTGGGAACTCTCCTAAAATAAAGTACTGGAACGCACCGCGCGCTTTATGGCAACTTGGCTCCGCCCCCACACGTTAGTAATGTCACGTAGTGTCGGTCGTGGGTTTTGTCACACCAGCCCTCATACTTTCACAAACACAGTCGCTCTGTGTGAATCAAACCGCGGGTTCACAATGTGCATTCAAACAGCGCTCAGAGTCAGTGTGTTCATGAGGAGCAGGAACAGCAGAAACAGCTTCATCCTCCTGTAAACACGCAGAAAACCGGCCGAACGTCACGTTAAATTAAATGTGCCAAACTTTGAAATGTTAAATGAGTCATTCCACCGAATGGGTGCCATTTTCATCCCCTGGAAATTATATTTATAAATTCTGATGAAGATTAACTGTAAAACACATTTTCTTATTAAACAAAATGTCACACATATTGATCTGATTGAAAATTTAAGATATATGTTGTGAAGGAATAATATAAGAACTGCCTTGAATACTGAAAAAAACAGTATTTGTCACCTGTCCTCATTACATCTTAAAATGAAACATATTGAATACAATCCTAAAGAAATGTTGGGTTTTGTGCATTTTGTGGTGACTGCATTTCCGCTCTATGCATTGCATAAATCTTTGAGTCTTGAATCTTGAATATTTCCATAGAAACCTATAATAATTTTGTTAAATATACACTTTAGTCATGTCCCTGGGTTTTCACCCAGTCCTGTTACACAACAGGAAGTTGCATAAGGTGAATCTTTTAAAAGCCATGCAAAGACCAAAAGTAGGTTTTCTCATTTATTTGATATTTTAACTATGGCTGAATATCAACATACAGCCCCATTACCTTAATTATATCTGAGTTGTTATTTGATTATTTTAAAAATAAAATGTTGGGGAAAATCATTAGATTGTGCTCACTGTCCTCATACTAGCAAAGATGCCATGTGGCTATATTGCAAACTGTATGCTAAAAACTCACTGCTATTACTTTCAGTCCTGTTACTCATATAAAGAGTAGACTGAGTACCAGTTACAGGAGTGAGTAGAGTCAATGGATTAAATGATTTATTAATGTGAATATTTGTTGATTTTACTCTATTTACCTGATTTTTAAGTTGTACAGTTGAAATTACTTGAGTTGTTGAGATTTATGTTCAGTTTCGTGATATAAATAAATACTGATATGAAGTCAATGCAAAGGTGGAGAAAGACACACCATAATATCAAGGAAAGAAAAGAAACTGAACTGCACCTTGTTACCCCTCGAGACTTATTGGGACACATATATGTGCAAAATGCATGAGAATCTGGGTTGTTGTGCAGAAGCTTCACCACTTGAAAGTGATCACTGTCGATCTGGATGATCTTGTGAAAGCCATCACACAGAAAACAAACTGCATGTACGGAGAATGTTCTGAGTGCAAGGATCTCTCTTCCCAGTCTCCATCCAGTACAATGCTTGATAATACTTGATAATACTCTTTCATTCCAGTTTCACATTAATTACATAACCCGGTCTGCTTACTTCCATTTACGTAATATTAACCGACTCCGTCCCTTCCTTACCCCTCATGCTGCTGCCATCCTTGTTCATAGTCTTATTACATCCCGTATTGATTACTGTAATTCCCTCCTATTTGGTCTCCCTAAAAGGTCCCTTCATAAACTCCAACTTCTTCAAAATTCTGCAGCTCGGATCATAACCCGTACTCCGTTAAGTGCTCATATTACCCCAGTTCTTCAGCAGCTTCACTGGTTGCCCATAGAAGCCAGGATAAATTTTAAAATCTTACTTCTTACTTACAAGTGTATCCATAAATCTGCTCCTTCATATTTGTGTGACCTGCTCCATATCACCACTGTTTCCCGCCTTCTCAGATCATCATCTGCTATTCATCTTACTGTTCCGTCCTCACACCTTATTACTATGGGGAACAGAGCTTTCAGTCGCTCTGCTCCCCGGCTCTGGAACTCTCTTCCCCCTGCACTAAGAAATATTGACTCCCTCTCCGTATTCAAGACACAGCTCAAAACACATCTGTTTAAACTGGCTTATTCGCTTTAATGCTGATTTTATCTGTTGTCACGCTCTGTTTTGTAATTTTAACTTATTTTATGTATTGTATGACTACTGTTCCTTTTATTAATTGTGTTTTTTGTAAGGTGACCTTGGGTTTCTGAAAGGCGCCCTCAAATAAAATGTATTATTATTATTATTATTAATGCAGAGAGTCAAGTGACTTATCTCCAGCAGGCAGTAGTGGATTAGGAGCACAAGAATGACCCCAGTGGCAAAACATCCAAAGTAACAATCAAAAAAGAGACGAGGCTTGAAAGCACATGAAGACTTGATTCATGTTGACCTCTGAAAATGAGCTCTGAAAATATAGCACAGAGATACAAGCAGTCCACTTCAGAACATCACACCAGCACACAGATGTGCTTTATATACATACATCCTCCCATCCAACGTCCTTCTGCACAGTGTCCCCATCAAGACTTAAGGGCCCACCAGCAATCTGGCAGCACTTGTCACCAGTGCTCAATTACATGCAGAGGGCACATTCACAATCCACTTTTGCAGTGATGCTTTCAATAGAGACAGAGAGGGAATTGTTTTATGTTTTCTACTGAACTGTTCAAACTAGTATTCACTGCTGGGACATGAAACGGCGAGCCACAGAAGGGTCCACTGGATGGTGTGGGATGAACCCTCAAGAGGACAGCACAGAAATAGCACCAACTGTCTTGTCAGCAACGGGAAATTTCAGATGCTGCAGAACTGTTTACTGTGTGGCACAATTTTATATGAGTGCTTGTGTTTGTTGTATATTAGCTGCTATGACAACTCAGATTCCCTCTGGGATTAATAAAGTCTCTTTGACTCTGAAAAGGCAGAAATGGCAATCAAGTTGTTTGAAGCAGTTGAGAAAGCAGTTCAGGAGATGGCTAAAGATGGGCCATCAGTTCCATCCACTGAGGATACATCAGGCAGTTCTCATTTCCCAAGGAGAACTGACATACAGGGACGTCAGCTGCCAGTGCACAGCAAAACTAATTGTGACCTGTGAGTGCTTTAATGCAAAGCATTTCACATTCAATCAACAGACAGCACCTATAGCCAAAAAAGCACCAACAACCAAAACTCAGGAAACTAGGAATTACGTGGCGCTCTGCAGAAACACACAGCAACACAGGATAATGACGTGACAATGGACAGAGGAAAACACAGGGCTTTAACACACCAGAGAGTGATGAGGCAATGGGACACAGGCGGGAAACACAGCTGGGACCAATCTGACGAAATGAGACAGGGCGGAAGCAAAACTGAAGACTCTGAACCAGGACACAAGACTGTCAAAGTAAAACAGGAAACATAAGACAGGCACAGAGATGCAGACTTGACAAGGAGGCAGTGACGACAGGGGAGACCGAGAGAACATGGAGCACAGAGACAAGAGTAACTCACTGCAACATGGAGACGCACTGACTGGGCATGCACAGCAGATAGATGAACATAGGGATCGGGGACACTAGACATGACACGTGGAACATAGGGAGGCACAGAGACAAAATCTAAATCCTTGAAACTGCAAGAAAGACGAGTATAAAATAAATAACACAAAATCAGAAAGAATTCAAAAACAGAAAATACAAACCCTGGTCCTCAGACCCAGTACCTTGACCGTACATATAGGGATTTTTTTGGTCACAAATATCACTTATTTTAGCAAATAATCAACCATTCCATCAAAAAAAGACCTTTTTTGTGTGGAAAACAATGAAATTAGTTGATGCTTACATGCTTTTTTAGATGTCACATGAATTCCTGGCTTAAAAAAACTCATAAAAATGTAATAACATCTCCTGTGATTGACTAAAGCCCATTTAGAATAGTTAGATATGTATGTTACTACATTCAGTTTTAAAAACTATATAAAAAAATATTATTTCATGTTGGAGATGGCACCCATTCAGTGCAATGACCCCTATAAAAGAAATAAAAGTTGAAAGCTGAAGTTAGTCTTTGTCCTTGCCAGGTCATTTGTCTCTGTCCTCTGTCATTTCCTTGTGTCTTTTATTATCCCTGTGCACTGTTGGATTCCTGATTTGTTCATTTGCTTAGATTCAGTGACTGTGGAAACTTTATATCCCTCATTTATAATTATCAGACTTTACATGTTATAAATAACATATTTATTGCAGATTAACTGTTAAGAATAGGGAACATATAACTGGATGAAATTCACAGTAAGTGCAGTTGTTTGCATTTTTTTTTCATTCTTTTCTTCAAACCAGCGTGGCACAGTACAGACATCTTCATGTTTACTATGAAAACACACACAGACCTGGGGACAGCCAATGGAGAGGAAGCAGGCAAGGGGGTAGGAAGGATGTTAGGAAATAAATTAGGACAAATAAAACAGAATAAATAAATACAAATACACTCACACACAGGAACAGCCAGTTGTCTGTACCAAAGATCAAACTCTATTGCCCTGATCTCTGACATGATTAAGTTTGAAACCTTTAACTGTGTTTTTATCTTTTGTTTTTTGTTTGTTTCTAAATCAGGAGTCTAAAATGTACAGTGTCTAAAATGCAAAGCCTGATCCTCACATTGTTTTATACTAATAATATTTCATCTATATCATAGATATATATATCTCAGTGCATCTGCACAGATAGCAGCAACACCGAGCCCAAAAGTATGATAGGGTCTGTAATGGAACAGCAAACAGGGTCGTTATTGGATTCCACTTGCACAGCAGGATGAATCCAGAAGACACAAGGATGACAGATTCAGGCCAGACCAGGCCTGCAACTGATCCAGATATCTAACTCTTACTATTAACAGTAAAACATATTTGCTGTCAGAGAGCCATTGGTGAAGGCTGATGTTACTTAAATCTACCAATTGTTGTACTGGGGAAGGACCAAAGCTCCATACAAACTAAAGAAGAACTTTATACAATACAAAATGAAGCTCAACATTGCAAAAATGACATTATAAAAATAAAAGAAAAACAGTTAAACAACTCCTTGGTGGCAGAGCCCCTGGTGTTGATGAGGTCCGCCCCGAGTTGCTGAAGGTTCTGGACGTTGTAGGGCTGTCCTGGTTGACACGCCTCTACAATGTTGCGTGGAGATCAGGGGCAGTACCCCTGGACTGGCAGACCGGGGTGGTGGTCCCCATCTTTAAGAAGGGAGACCGGAGGGTGTGTTCCAACTACAGGGGGATCACACTCCTCAGCCTCCCTGGGAAAGTCTATGCCAGGGTGCTGGAAAGGAGAGTTCGTCCGTTAGTCGAACCTCAGATACAGGAGGAACAATGCGGTTTTCGTCCTGGTCGCGGAACACTGGACCAGCTCTTTATCCTCTCAAGGATACTTGAGGGTGCATGGGAGTTTGCCCAACCAGTCTACATGTGTTTTGTGGACTTGGAGAAGGCATTCGACCGTGTCCCTCGGGGTGTCCTGTGGGAGGTGTTGCGGGAGTATGGGGTGTGTGGCCCATTGCTACGGGCCATTCGATCCCTATACAACCGTTGCAAGAGTTTGGTTCGCATTGCCGGCAATAAGTCGCACTCATTCCCGGTGGGTGATGGGCTCCGCCAGGGCTGCCCTTTGTCACCGGTTCTGTTCATAATTTTTATGGACAGGATTTCTAGGCGCAGCCAAGTGGCGGAGGGCTTTCACTTCGGTGGCCTCAGAATCTCATCTCTGCTTTTTGCGGATGATGTGGTTCTGTTGGCTTCATCAGGTGAGGGCCTCCAGCTCGCACTGGAGTGAAGCAGCGGGAATGAGGATCAGCACCTCCAAATCTGAGGCCATGGTTCTCAGCCGGAAAAGGGTGGAGTGCCCACTCCGGGTCGGGGATGAGTTCCTGCCCCAAGTGGAGGAGTTTAAGTATCTCGGGGTCTTGTTCACGAGTGATGGGAGAAAGGAGCCGGAGATCGACAGACGGATTGGTGCTGCGGTTTGGAGTTGATCCGAAAGTAATGGTTTTGTACTACCAGGCTGCACTGGGCAGCATAGTAAGGTACGGCATATCATTGTGGTATGGCAGACAAAATCTAATCTGCTGCATGTGGTGTGGTCTACCATGAAGGTGATGGGGAGGACTGGAGACCTCTCAGGGACAGAGGGCTGTGTTAGACTGTCATAGACAGAAGATGAAGTGTCTCAAAACACTTTAAAATTACATTTGTTACAATACAACTTTATTTATAGAGCACAGTTAAAAAACAACAGTATACCAAAGTGCTTAACAAAAAAAAGCAGAAAATAGAACATAAATATTGCAAGACCAAAACAAAGTACAAAATATGCTAACAGGTCGATGTCACTAATACACAGAAATAGCAATGAAATGCACATCAAATAAAAACATGGTAAAAGCACAAAAGCATAAAAGAAATGTATAAAAGAGAAACAGAATAAGTCTACAAATCAGGTGCAGCCAAGGCAAACGCACGGTCACCTCTAGATTTCAGCCAAGATCTCGGCTGCACCAAGATTACCCGAGTAGATGATCTTAGTGCTCTAACAAGGACAATCTAAGGAATTCGATAAGGTAGCTCGGCGCTGTGTTGTTGATAATTTAAAAAGTAAGCAGCAGTATTTTAAATTGGATACGATATTTAATGGGCGCAGTGCAGATCAGCAAGAACAGCAGTAATAGAGGCAAACCTCCCAGACCCGTCCCATCCTGGTACCAAACTGTTCCAACTTCTACAATCTGGTAGAAGGTTCCGCATCATCCGGGCAAGGACAGAGAGACTCAAGAAGAGCTTCTATCCTCAAGCCATCCGGACCCTAAACCAACCCTAAACCGACTAAAAGAAAATCGTAGGTCGCACCAGCCTTTCGCGTATATCATGGTCTATCTACCATATCGTGGTCTACACCAACCAAAGGTAGTCAGGGGTGGGACCTCTGATAGTCCTGTCGGCCTACGTGTTTATGTTTGAAAATGCAGGCGCATAGACAGAGGTGAGCAGTAGGCTGGGTTTCAATAACTGATTTAAAATGATTTTAGCTTGAATAAAGCAACATTAATTCATTAAATCCTGAATTCATCTTTCAATATAAATTAATTTTGCCAGGAACTCCAGGAGCTCACAAAACTATTTCAGGAACCACCAAATAGCTACAACAGTAAATGAGAGCAGGTAAACAGATTCCACACAAAGACAAACACAGAGCGCTGAGATGTTGGCTTTCTCGGTGTGTTCGTGCCGTCGGGGCTGAAAGTCGACATCTCACTGATTCTGAGCTGCAGGTTTTGTCCCTCTTTGACCCAAATGTACTTCAAGAACAGTTTCCCATCTCAAATCTCTGTTTTCTGCACAATCTTTCTTCTTATTATACACCAGTCTACCATTGGGTTCAGCACTGTTTTTCTTCTTTTCCCCAAAAATGTTTATTATTAACGAAATTAAAACTTTTTAAAATTATGCCAAATTGCAAAACTCTTAGCTGTGTCTCTAATCAAACCTCTGTAACATTCCTCTGCTTCACTGCAGCAGCATCAGGTAATGTTCAGATGTTCATTCATGGTTTTCTTCAGTCTTGGTTCTTCTGCAGAAGATTTTTAAGGCGGTTATCTGTTATAAAGCTGGCAACATGATGCACTGCATTTACTATGGTGAGTGTGGAAAGACCATGGCCGGCAATACTGATACACAGTGTATCCAGAAAACACATTGTATGCTGTGATAAATGCACTGCCCAAGTGTCCCCTCTCCCCACTGCCTTTAAGCTGCAGGCAGCAGCAAAAAAGGTCATCAGACGATGATTAAGTTTAACATCGTCTACAATATTGCCAAAGATTGCCAAAGCACTTTAAGCACTTTTTCAGTAACTTAACTTTCTTGTAGAAATCTGCTTCAAATAAAGAACTTTGTGTTGACAAGATTGTTAGTTAATCATTTACAAATCAATACTGTCTGTATGGCAATTTCCCCCTGAAAAAGTGCAAATGTAAAAATGTGGTCTTAATTGATGCGGTTGAAAAATCTGGGTGCACCGAAGCAAAAGGTTAGTCAACAGCCATCACTTTATATGGCTTTAATATGCCTTTCCAAAACGGTCAGATAACATGTTTTTAGTATCATCAGTAACTGACCCATTATTTTTAGTTCTTGTATTGCAATAATTCTCATTGCTGCATTTCTAGTTAAAAAAAATTAAAAAAAAAAAAAAATCAGGCTGGAGAAAAAAGATTTGTTTAAAAAGGTCAAAAATGAATATGATATCAAATATCAAATCCAAGGCAAAACTATGTACGCTCTGACCTCTGACTTTAAGCTCCACTTGTTTCTTCAGCAGGATGTTTCCCTTCCTGCTGTAGACGGTGCAGGTGTAGGTGTTTGTGTTCCAGTCTGTGGGGTGTTTCAGTTTCAGACTGAGGTCTCCTGATTTCAGCAGGTCTTCATTCATCTCTGTAAACCTGGTGCTGTTCTTCAGGCTGGTCAGAGCCGTTCTTATACACATGGACCTTCTTCTTGTTCTCCGTCCACTCCACTTTAGGGAGTTTTTTTTATCAGACGAACTCTGATTTTGAAAGGCAGCTGGACAGACTCCACCCCTGAATCACCTCCACCTGGGGGACTGAGAGGACAACAAAGCACAACATGAGCTGAACAGGCAGCAGAAGCTTTTTCTTCCTCATCAGTTGGAGGTAAATGGCAGCAGACCCTTTCTGCATTTTGGATTGGAGTGGAGAAAATTTACCCACTGCTAGGTAAGAGAGGCTGGCCTTACTTCTTTTATCACATCCTACTTATGTGAGGTAGTCTTTTCTGCTGTGGCTTCAATCAATATAAAAAAAAACTACAGTTCAAAGCTGGACATTGAAAATGAACTCAGAGTGGTGGTTTTAAAACTCCACCCAGGTTTGAGAAGATCTGCAGCAACAAGCAGCTCACACCAGCCACTAAAACGATGTCAGGATTAAATGTGTAATTTTTACACAACAAACCTTAATTTCAGATTTTTCCTTTCAGGGAGTTGTTTATGTTTTTCACTCCATTTTACACGGAGGACCTAAAAGAATCACACTATGAAGATGGTTTGTTTTTCTGTCATTTAAAAGAGTTTATTTTATTTTATTGAACCTGCAATTTATTGATGTTTAATTTTATTTGTTCAAATGTTTACAAAGGTTTCTTGTGTGAAATAAACTGCAATGGATTTTCTTGTAAAACAAAGGGGGGTTAGCAAAAAAAGGTTTGGAACCACTGGGTTAAGATGATTAGAGATAAAGATGAAAATGTACCAGCGAGTGAAGAAAGTGTGTTGAGGAGATGGAAGTAGTTTGAGAGGCTGATGAATGAAGAAAATGAAAGAGTGAGAAGCACAGATAAAGGAAACCGTGCATCATTATTTCAGAGGATTAGTAAGGAGGAAGTGAGGGCAGGTATGAGAAAGACTAAGAGTGGAAAGAAAAGAGGGCAGTGGACCTTTTTTGATCAGACTTTCTAACACATCCTGTTGTTTAACAAGTATCCTCTCACTTTAGAGAGAACTGATTTTCACAAACAAGGGTGATGTGCACTGTCAGTAGAAGCAGAGCAGAATACAAGTGCATGCATGAGAGGCAGACAGGTGGGAAGGTGAACATGGAAGTAGCAGAAGTAGTGAAAGTAGATGAGTTTAACTACCTGGAGTCAACCCTTGAAAGGAATGGACAATGCAAAGGGAGGTGAGAAAGGAGAATGCAGGCGGGGTGGATTGGGTGGAGATCAACATCAAAGGTGATTTGTGACAGAAGGAGAGCAGCAAGACTGTTAGGGGTGGATGCTGGAAGAGGGGGAGATGTGGGAGGATAACTTGTGGCAACCTTTAAAATGAGCAGCCAAATGAAGACAAAGTAATGTAATCCAGGTAATTAATGAATGTGTATAGCCTCAGTATATTCATTCAGCCAAAGAGATCTGGCACAGACACAATGTGCCTCATTTAACTGATTACTTTTGGGGACAGAGTCAAAGTGAACAAAGGCACTTTGATGGCACGACTTGGTCTCAATATAAAGAATATTGGAGAAGCACAACATTTTCCCATCATCATCAGTGAATCAAGTTAATATTATATGAAATACAAGTAAAACTAAGTGCACACTGACCTCTGACTTTAAGCTCCACCTGTTTGTCTATCTGGAATTTTCCCCCCTCCTTGTTGTAGACGGTGCAGGTGTAGGTGCCTCTGTCCTTGTTTGTGGGTATTTCAGGGTCAGACTGAGGTCTCCAGTTTCTAGCAGGTTCATCTCTGTTCGCTTCCTGTATGCTGGGCTTTGGTCTTCAATCCTATCACAACCATTCTGGTGCACATGGACTTTGTTGTTGTATCTGTCCTTCCATTCCACTTTAGCATCTTCAGGTATATTTTTTGCTTTGGTTTTGAAAGGCAGCTTTACAGACTCCACCCCTGACTCCACCTCCACCTGACAGTCTGACAGGACAACAAACAACATGAACAGTACAAACAGCAGCAGCAAGTTTTAAAGAAAGCTGAAGGACAGCAATTCTTTCAACTTCTGGACCTTTGAGTGACAGTTAAGGAGCCACCAGGGGACACTTGTTAACCACTAGTGTGTCTGGCACAAGAGACTCACCTGACATGAAATAGTGTTGAAAACTATATATGAGACCCCCAAAAACACAAGAACAAGAAGAACTACGACAGCTGTGGCCCAAAGTGGAAGTTTTTCTGTGGAGAAACAAAAAATAAATGCATAAATAAATTATGACCTTTGAATTGTGAAGTTAATCTGAGCCACTGTCCACCAGCTCTGACCTCTGACATAGTGCAGCACTACTTTCTGTCTCAGGATGTCTTTGTCCCTGTAGATGGTGCAGATGTATCCTCCTGTGTCTCTCTGTGGGCTGTTTCAGGGTCAGGCTGAAGTTTTCAGCAGGTCTTCATTCATTTCTGTTCGGTCTCTGTAAAACTTGTCCTGTTTCATAAGTTTGCCACCTTTGTTTGAATACTCCTGAACTATCAAGAGTTCACGGTCAGAGCGAGTCCACTCCACTCTGGTGTTCTCAGGCAGGTCAGGTGTTGTTTTGCAGGGCAGGGTGACAGACTCTGAGCCTTCCTCCACCTTCACCTCCACGTGATGATCTGAAAGGACAAGAAACCACAATATCAAATATAGGACCAATAGCAGTCACACTCATGGCAAATGACAAGTTTCTGCATTTCTGACCTCTGACTTCACTAATGTGGCTCACTACTCTTTGCTTTGAGTGGAAACTAAACTGGAATTTATGAACTGGTGCTACAGCTACAGACAATTGAGGGATCATAATGAATGTTTCAGTGTTTTAAAAGAAATCTTGAGTTTTCCATCATGGACAATATGTAAAAGGTCTACTGACGTTTGTCTCCCTGAGCAGAGAAGACAACTCTGCACACCTAAAAGAATGCAATGCCATATACCACAGAGGCTGTATCAGTAAGATCTTAGTTTACTTTCCTGCTCATGTTTGTGGTTTCATTTTAAGGTTCGGTCCATTGGAAATCTTTCTGTTAGGTTAATCAAGACTGTTGCTGCTCCTCCAACCAAAGGCTGCGGCAGGCTGAACATGAGGACACAGATGACGCGCAACAATAAACGCATAAAATACACTTCTGTAACATTTGCTCCTTTTATTCCACATGCAACTGTCCAATATACAAATCAGCACATGGGATCAACTATTAAACAAACGCACAGACTGCACAAACAAATAACTGCAACTCACAATGGCTGCACTAATTACTATGCCAAATTACAACTTGGCCTATGGCATCAATTAGTGCACAAATATACAAAAATCTAGTGATGGGACGTTCTGTATCGAGGCTTCAAAGCGTGTGTCGAGTAATGGAGGGGCCGTTTCCGCGAAGCGCGTATCGAGGCTTGCTTCATTTATGGGAGGAGCTGAAAATTATGACATCCGAAGCCTCGCTGCCGGGCTAAACCACATGACTGGTTCATGAAGCAGTTCAAACTTTGCCGCGAGCTATGACGGCGATATAAACCCCTCAGACTTCATTCAAAATGTGGGTGTTTGATGGAGAGTTACGGTTAGTGAGAGCTTGGAGACAGTTTGGAGAAAGTTTGGAGGTTTAGGAGAGTGAGGACAGAAAGTCAGGAGAGGATGGAGCCAGCTAAGAAGAGGAGGATGTCCTCCCCTGTGTGGGAACATTTTGATTTTATTCCTCCCAACAAGGTATGTACATTTCTACAGATGATGTATTTTCATAATAGTGATGGTGCAATATAATTTATGTTAAGCTGTCTTTACTTTTGTACAAGGTGAAGTGTTTGCTATGTGCCAGGGAGCTGGGATATAACAACAACACCTCATCCATGCTCAGGCACTACAGAGCTTTGCATGAGAATAAGGGCAACACGGATTGTGGAGCAAACCAGGTGAGCCATTAAATGCCATGATAATATAGCATGCAGTAATGTTACTAAATGATAGAACAATATTATACAACTGCAATAAGTTACGTGTGTGATATTTATATTTGTGCTTTGTCTTTATTGTCTTTCCTCAGGAGAACAATCTCAAATAGATGAAGACCTGGTTAGGATGGTGATTGAGGACCACCAGCCATCTAGCATTGTGGAGGACAAAGGATTTAAAAGATCTGTTAAATCATTAAACTCTAGCTATGTTCTCCCCACTAAAAAGGTCATAAAAGCAGTGACAATGTAGTTTTTACAGAATAAAATGTGTAGAGGCAGGACTGAGGCTCAAAGCCTCAGTGTGTAACTGTCCATACCTCAACGTTACAAAAGCACAACCACTGTCCATACCCCAACCACACCTCACCTCACAGTAAATGATCATTTCCATTTTAAGCATTTCCAAATGATCATTTTCCATACTGCCAGTATAGATATACACAGTATGCTGCCATCACTACAATATACATGTTTTTACACACTCCTTTTGTTGTTGATATTTACAGGCTGTGTGCAAAATGCCACACTCTTCAAATTCATGGCAACTAATATTTTCACGTCCACTAGATGTCCTACTAGAGCAAATGAAGCTTCACGAAGCTTTGTGCTGGGGTGAACCAATTGGATGAAAAGCTTCAGTGCTTCATGAAGCTTCATCTGCCCATCACTACAAAAAACATCAAGTTACATTCAAAATCTATCAAAAGCATTCAAGCTGCGGTCAACAGAAGGTTTTGCCTCATGCTCACCCTACCTTTCTGATCATCAACATCAGGTGCAGTGAACAGGTGAGTGCAACCACATTTATCATCTAACACAAACATGAGACACGCCCCACACCCGTGCACCAATACAGTGAGTCCATTTAAACCAACTTAGTCAAAAAAGAGCAACTCATGGCTCCTACAAAGACTTTCAGAACTATTCAGAAAAAACTTGGCTTTCTTGTTGCTTTTGGGACTATTTGAGCTTCATCTACTGTACTGACTTTTACTCTTTCATGCAGCAGGTTTGACCTTTGACCTGCAGCTGGATGTCACTCAGTCTCTGTTCTCCTCCTCCAGCACTGATGGAGCAGGTGTAAATACCGCTGTCAGTCAGTTTGGGTTTCCTCAGAGTGAGGCTGAAGTCTTTTGTGTTTAATGCATAACGACTCATTGATGTGCGCCCACTGTAGCGCTGGTTTGGCCCTTTAAGATCGTCTCCTCCTTTTCCTTGTAGGTGGACAGATTTGGGATTGAGGTCACTGCGAGTCCACATCACTGTGGGATTGTCCTCAGGTATCGAACCTTTGTAAACATAGTGCAAGAGGACAGAAGTCTCCCCCTCATATACCTCCACCACCACAGCCAGAGCATGCTGGGAAACTGTGAAGACACAAAAACAGAAATCAAAGGAATGTTTGGGTTTGATTTAGTGTTGAAATAATAGATTACAAGTAACATTATCTTTAGGGAACATTTTACAAAGAAATGACAACATTTTAATCTTTACATATTTAAATAGAGTGAAAAGGCTGCTGTGTCTGAAGGAGCTCTCGATGTATCAAGAACAGTTTAATGCTCCTCAGCACAGATTATCCAAGTGTCCTTTTCTGTCCTGAATGGATGAACACATTCTCCCAAAACACTCCTAAGGAAACATTTGGGTTAGGTCCCAGCTGCAAAAATGGACCACTAGGAGCAGAAATAGCTTTAAATGATCAACTAAAAACGTTCCAACATGCAGAGATGTAGTCAGTGTTGGGGAGTAATGGAATACATGTACTGACATATTTAAAATACACAATATGAGAAACTCTATTCCGTTACAGTTAACGTTTACATAGGTGGTAATCAGATTACAGTTACTTTGTTGAAATAAATGCACGGCGGTCTTTTCCTGTTTTATATATTATAGGCTACTTAGGTTATCCCCACTCTATGCCTTCTCCAGTGTTGGTGATTAAACAAGTTCGGGCGCAGGTTTAGCTCAGTTGGATGAGCATGTACACATATATCACATGGTGCATGCATATCGCTGTTTCGAGCATGACTCATGGCCCACTTTATTTATTTTTATTTTTTTTACTCAAATTCCATCAGGGTTTAATAAAGTTTCTCTGATTCTGATTACCAGAAACCAAAACCAAACACATAATAAAGGCTCTAATGCAAGCGTCCTGCTGGTGGTGTCAGTTACACAATGAACCCAGAGCCAGCAGTGCACGGGCAGGAAATCATTCCTCACTTGGAAACTCTGACACCACTTCATAAGAAGAATGGGACGGCCAAAACTTCAGTATCTTTGATGTACTACTGCTGTGTGATTCCTATTACTATTCATTAAGGCTGCTTGCTACAGAGCTAACATTGTTAGTTGGAGTTAGTTGATGTTAGTTCATAGACTGCAGACTGTCAGGCTGTTTCTCAGTACTCATGTATGTGAGTCCGTACTCCAGTCGTCACTTGTCCAGACTTTGTAAGTTCACACGGGAGTCCGGACTCCCAGAGAACGCAGTGCGATCGTCCCACAACTGAAATTGCAGTGTACTTGATGGTATCACTGGAGTTTTTATTGCCATCCCCTCTTAATTTAACTGTGATTAATGTTTGCAATGGAAATTACACGTGACAAAAAAATTACACATGTAGTAGATTTGTTCGAGAGGAAAAGATCATTTGAATTGAACAAATATTTAAAATATAATGTCATCATTTTTGGAGCAGCCTTCAGGATCTCCAAGTATTAACATGCTGTTTTTAGACTTGGTGGATAGCATTAACAACCTGCTAGCTGCAGATAATCATGTGCACTTCAACCGATTATTAACAGACAAAAAGAAAACATATTACTGATACAAAAATACTTTTCTAAACAAGATCGCTGCAAAAAGTGCAGCCTTACCTAATGTCCACCATACTGTTACTCATCTTATATTATGATTTAGGCTTAGAGTCCTGCCGTATCAAAAGATGCCAGCTGAGCTGGTTCATGCAGCTTACAAGGATGCCTCCAAACGCAGCTTTTTCTAGGCATGTCCTAATGGAGGAGGACCAGGGCAGAACTGGGACTCGCAGCTTCAGTTAACATTGACACACTTTGGCAACAATAGCAGATATAGGTGGCCACTTCATTGCATGTTCCTGTCACCTGAGAATGATGTTGTTGTGATATAAAGGATTATCGCACCTGTCAATAAAGCCTTTTATCTGCAGCCATGACCTGTCACCGAGCTAGCTTAGCACGGCTAGTTAGCCTCTCAAAGCTCAAACTTTCACTACAAAGTCGGTCCAGACTTTCTCACACCACCCCTCGCTCTCCTACATTAAAGCCACCATTACATCGGTAATTTCACACACTGCGTGTGCGATAATGATCAAACTTCGGTCTGAGTGCAAGATAAACATTGTTTACATATAGTATAACATAGTAAGAGTTTCTTACTGGTCGTGAGGAGCAGGAGCAACAGCAGCATCTTCAATCTCCTGCAAGAAACAGCAACCCGTGAACTTTTACTTTACTGACCAAAGTTACGATGATAAAACATTACAAATACACTTACTCAGCAGTGGCGTGTTGTAATGCAGTTCATCGCCGCATGGTGGCGCCTGTTGTGTCATGACTGCAGGTCACCCTCTTTTTTATTCTTCTTCGTGTGGTAGAGCTGGAACTTTTGTTTTTGATATTTAAATTCTGGACACAAGACGTCGCACACCTTCATCATGCAGCTCTTCAGAAACTCTCCCTCGGTAAATGTCCGGGCTGATTTGGCTTTCTCCTCTGCTACAATAAAACTTTCACAACAGCTTCACTTTGTGATTTTGCTCTGGTGACAAAAGTCTGCTGAAATGTCAGATTCTTCTTTAGCTCTTCTACTTTCTGTAGTTTCTGCTCTGCATTCAGGTTTTTCAGCTTATCCTGACGTTTTGTCTCATAGTTTTGTCTTAAATTAAATTCTTTAATTACAGCCACATTAGCTGCACTAATAAGACACACGGGTTTACCAGCAATGTTTGTAAACAATCAGTCTCCCACCGGTGCTGACAGGCTCTGTTTTCACAAATCAACTTTTCTCTTGGGCATTGTGAGGTGCTAGCTAACACACGTTGGACTTGATTGACGCGGGAATGTTCCCAGTTAGCCTAGCGTTCAGCAAGGAGACTGCAGCGCTGCATTATGGGATCTGTAGTTTGTCTGTTATTAACGCCTCATATTGCCGGGCCATGCATAACAATAATAATAAAATCTATATAAAATGATCTCGTGGGTCAGATATAAATGTCCTCCGGGCCAGATGTGTGAGTTTGACACATGTGCTCTGAAGTGTCAAACTTCTTTTCTCGTTTCTGTGACCTCAGCACACTGACAAACTTGAAGTTGCTAAAGATTTTAAAAAGTGATAATTATATGAAAGAAATGCCTTTTTCATCCGTTTAATCAAACATTTGATCCCCCACCTCCCCACTCCCACCAGCACAGAGCCATCACCACCATCAAAGACTTCACCCACAGGAGCCCCCTCCTCACTCCACAGCTATGAGGATTTCACACCACCTTCTCCCACTACAACCCTTCATATTCATGATGTGAGGACGCAGTTTGACCCTTTAGACCTACTAAAGAACCCAGTCCGCCTGAGCTTATCTTTATATTTTTACATGTTGTAGTGCCATTTCTGGGAGTATTTTAAGTTGCTATACATCAATACAACCATTATGTCCCAAATTTTAATCATATGTATGCATCAAGTCATCAGTAACTACATAAATTGCAATAGTGGTATTTTTACACAAATTTCTAGTTAAAGTAATTTCAGAGGTTCATCCCTCAAAATTGTAAATGTAAAAAAGTTGCATAAAACTGTTTCCAAATTAATTTTGAGTGTTTTATTTTTGAGATACATCAATTTGTATATACTGCAGCCACCAACTTTGAAATTCTCATTTACATGACTTATTTAAACATTCTCCTCTTCAATGCAAAATTCTTAAAAACATCTTTTATCCTTTAAGAGTAAATAAATCTGAAAGCTGTTCCATCCTAAAAGAGTACAACAATGTGTAGTTTATGATGTTCTAAAGGTTTCAGCATCTTTTTGAATTTGTCACATGTGTGGAAAGGTATGAGTGAGCCTTTGTATCATACTGTGAGTGATGCTCGTCAGCACACAAACCCAGAGTTTCTCTACAGGAACACAGAGAGAGTTATTCCCTGTACTGTAAGGACACATTCAGCATTGTGCAGTAAATCCAGATCATCCCAGTTAAATGATTACATGGATGTGAGTGTGGTCGTCAGAGCAGCACTGATCAGTGTCAGGTTATAATGACCAAGGTGTTCACAAACACTAAGTTTGAGTGTGTGCAGTGAGACTTCAGTCAAAGCATTTAACTGAGGTGTGAAAAATAAGCTGAACTCTACAGCTTGTTGTGGTCCCCTGTGGCTTGACAGCCTTCCAGCTGTTCTCCAGCATTTTCATTTACAGTCATAAAATATCTCCACATGTTGCTCCTCTTTCTCTCTCTCTGCAGTCCAAATGCGTCTTCTGAGCGCATCTGAGTCACGTGACGGCACAGTAACAAATCCCAGCAGGGCAGGAAGAAGGGGGCGGAGCAAAGTGCGTCTGCCGCATAAGAAGAGGTGTTCACACAGACAGAGCTGCTTTTTCATCCACAGCGAGTAAATAGTGAACCTCCAGGAGAGAAACAAACTAAAGTATCGATCATATACCACTACCAACGTTTGGATCGATATCTGCATCGATCTGCACACCCTTGTCTCCTGGATCGTAGCTGAGATCAGCGTGAACCACGTGGGTCTCTGCTCCCTGACCTGTTTCCTCTGTTTGGAAAGAGTTCCAGCTTCATCACGGAGTTTCTCTCGGTTTGTGGGCTCATCTAAAGGTAAGCACCGAGCTAACTTCAACACTAGATTTACTAACCCTGCGCACATTTGCAGAAATCCCTTGAACCCAACACCTACTAGAATTATTGACTTTTTTATTTTCTGGTGCAAGTCCCGAGGTGTTAATCACCCCTGCTGACATTTGTACAGGTCATATGCTCGATTCACATCCTGCTTTTGTTGTGCAAACCACCCATTGTCTTTGAGGCCTGGCACATTTGCTTTTGCACACACATACAAACGCTGCAAATCTGTATTTGTTTGACAGTGTAAGACAAAAGCAGCAAAAATAAAAACTGTGCCAAGAGTACAGTCTTAATGGCTCACTATACAAACGTCATTGAGGGGTAAAACCGCAAAGCATTGTGGGTATCCGTGGCAAGAGGTAATAACGCAAGCAGGCTTTCAATTGAAATCAGTTACACAGCGATATAAACAACCAAAAAATGCCAGGAAGCTGTTGTATTATTAACTGCACAAGCCGGGCAAACGACAGCCGCGTGAAGGCGACGGGTAAAGCAAATAGTTTTTATCAGAGTCCGGCGTGGAAGAGAAATTGTCCAAGCCATGTCTCCGAAGTCACGAAGAGGCAACCGATGGCCTGGACAGTAAATATTCAGCTTTGAATAAATAGTGAATTGTCCAGACAGAATATTGAGTTTTGCTTCTGTTATTACCACGGTACACTGACAGAAACATATACTTTTATTCACAAGATAAAACAGTTTTTTTGTATCACTAATAGCCCAGTATGATTACAGCATACAAGATTATTGTCACTGCTACATTTCTGTGATGCGTACCAGAAATTATTTCCACTAATGAATTACCGTTGATCTCAAAGGTCCTATTAATAAACGGTTAACGAATGTGTATTTATGAAGACGATTTGTGAGACTGGTAAACTTAAGATACAGTTAAGCCCATAATTATTCATACCCCTGCCAAATTTTGACTTAAAGTTACTTTTGTTCAACAAGCAAGTTCTTTTTTGAGCAGAAATGACACAGGTGTCTCCCCAAAGATAATAAGAGGCATCAGTGTGGAAAAAAATTATATCTCAGGTTTTATTTATATTTTAGCAAAAAGTATCATGTCCAGAATTATTCATACCCTTCTCAATAATCAATAGAAAAAAGCCTTTATTGGCTATTACAGCAATCAAACGCTTCCTATAATTGCAGACCAGCTTTTTGCATGTCTCCACAGGCATTTTTGCCCATTCATCTTTAGCAATGAGCTCCAAATCTTTCAGGTTGGAGGGTCTTCTTGCCATCACCCTGATCTTTAGCTCCTTCCACAGATTCTCAATTGGATTCAAGTCAGGACTCTGGCTAGGCCACTGCAAAACGTTAATGTTGTTGTCTGCTAACCATTTCTTCACCACGTTTGCTGTATGTTTTGGGTCATTGTCGTGCTAAAATGTCCACTGGTTCCCAAGGCCAAGTTTTTCTGCAGACTGCCTGATGTTGTTGTTGAGAATCTTCATGTATTGCTCTTTTTTCATGGTGCTTTTTACTGTGATTAGGTTCCCTGGTCCATTGGCTAAAAAACACCCCCAAAGCATTAGGTTCCCACCACCATGTTTGACAGTGGGGATGGTGTTCTTTGAGTTGAAGGCTTCTACATTTTTATGCCAAATGAAGGCAACATCATTGTGACCAAATAATTCAATTTTTGTTTCATCTGACCATAACACTGAAGACCAGAAACCTTCTTCTTTGTCCAGATGAGCATTTGCAAAGGCCAAGTGAGCTTTTACATGCCTTAGAAGTGCCTGGAGAAGTGGCGTTTTCCTTGGTCTGCATCCGTGGAACCCAACAGTGTCCGTTGGACTGTCTGCCTTGAGACATTGCCACCAGCAGAGCCCAGATTCACCAGAATGGCCTTGGTGGTGATCCTTGGATTCTTTTTCACCTCTCTCACTATTCTCCTGGCCAGCACAGGTTTCACTTTTGGCTTGCGGAACATCTTGTATTTTTTAATAATACTTTGCACTGAAGCCACTGGAACTTGAAAACATTTGGATATGGCCTTGTAGCCCATTCCTCACTTGTGAGCAGCCACAATGCACAGCTGCAGGTCCTCACTGAGTTCCTTTGTCTTAGCCATGAATGTCCACTGACCACCTGCAGAGAGCTGCTGTTTTTCACTTGTATAGTTAATCAAAATAGCTATTTCCAATTAATCAGGGTGATTAGGATGCTTTAGAACAGCTTTGACTATTTGGAATGGTATGGAACTTTGGATTTTCCCAGAGACTGTGACAGTTTGTAAAGGGTATGAATAATTCTGGACATGATACTTTTTGCTCAAATGTAAATAAAAGCTGAGAAATATTTTTTTTTCCACAATGATGCGTCTTGTACATCATCTTATTATCTTTTGTGAGACGCCTGTGTCATTTCCAGTCATAAAATAACTTGCTAGTTGAATAAAAGTAACTTTAAGTCAAAATTTGCCAGGGGTATGAATAATTATGGGCTTAACTGTATATATGTGTGTGTATATGGGAGAGAGACATTGAAGGAGTTTGAAGGTTCAGTTTGTTTCACGGCTGCATTTCACACTGTCCCGATCCTTTTATTTGAGTTCGAGAAGAAACAACCAACACTCCAGAGAAGTCCAGTCAAACAATGATTTATTGATTACATGTACGTGGGAGACGTCTGCAGCGTCACTCACTTACAGAGATCTCAACTAGGGAGCACACATCACACTACTTTTGTATATTAATATTGTGGGTGGCTGTAGCTCAGGTGGCAGAGCAGGTCAGCCACTAATCAGAAGGTCGGTGGTTCGATCACAGGCTGCCTCCTGGCTGCATGCCAATTATCCTTGGGCAAGATACTAACCCCATGTTTGCCTACTGGTGGTGGTCAGAGGGCCCGGTGGCGCCAGTGTCCGGCAGCCTCGCCTCTGTCAGTGCGCCCCAGGGCAGGTGTGGCTACAATGTAGCTTGCCATTGCCAGTGTGTGAATGTGTGCGTGAATGGGTGAATGACTGAATGTAGTGTAAAGCGCTTTGGGGTCCTTAGGGACTGAGTAAAGCGCTATACAAATGCAGGCCATTTACCATTTTTAAAGTCCAGCCTCACAATACGTAAGCAGATATCCTAATATGCGTCAGTTAATCGACTTCTATAACACTTAAAAAACGTCCTCAGCGTCTCACACTCTGTGTTTCCTGCTGTTTTTCTCCTCGTACACGTCTCTGAAACATCCAGAGTACATTCTGTGCTAATCTCACTGAGCAGGCGTACAGGCACAGCCAAATGTCTCTAATCTTTGCCCTAGAAACAAGTCTAATATTTATCTGTGTTTGTTAGCGTGTTTGCATTGACCCTCAAAAGACTGAATGCCAACTCTCATGAGCACATTTGCAATGTGTGTATGAAAATAAGTATAAATACTTATTTAATAAAAGCTCACAAAATACCACTAATAAAAGGCCGGTTAGAATAATGTATTTCCCACAAATCACTGCCTCTGTTTGTGTCTCTGTCACTGCAGGACCAACGTGGATCGAGAAGTCAGCGCTCTCAGGAGGCCGACAATTTTGTTGAAGAAAGAAGTGGAAGAAAAAAATACAACCGTGACGAGTTTGGGAAAGATTTTACTGTGAAAGCTTCCCTAAAAATGCATCAAGTTATCCACACCGGAGAGAGACCATTCAGCTGTGGAGACTGTGGAGAGTCTTTTACCAGGTCTGGAAGCTTAAAAACACACAAACTCATCCACACTGGAGAGAGACCATTCAGCTGTGGAGACTGTGGAAAGTCTTTTACGCAGTCTAGATACTTAAAAACACACCAACTAATCCACACTGGAGAGAGACCCTTCAGCTGTGGAGACTGTGGAAAGTCTTTTACCCAGTCTGGAAACTTAAAAGAACACCAATTAATCCACACTGGAGAGAGACCGTACAGCTGTGACGAGTGTGGAAAGTCTTTTACCACGTCTGGAAACTTAAAAAGACACCAACTCCTCCACACTGGAGAGAGACCGTTCAGCTGTGACGAGTGTGGAAAGTCTTTTACCACGTCTGGACACTTAAAAACACACCAACTCCTCCACAGTGGACAGACACCGTTCAGCTGTGGAGACTGTGGAAAGTCTTTTACCCAGTCTGGAAGCTTAAAAAGACACCAACTAATCCACACTGGAGAGAGGCCGTTCAGCTGTGGAGACTGTGGAAAGTCTTTTACCATGTCTGGAAACTTAAAATCACATCAACTCATCCACAGTGGAGTTAAAGCGTACACCTGTGATCAGTGTGGCAGAGCTTTTACTCACAGTACCAGCTTACAGAGTCATCTAGTTACCCACTCTGGAATTAAGGCGTACAGCTGTGACTTTTGTGGAAAAACTTTCAGCTGGATAGGGAGCCGAAATACACACCTACGCATTCACACCAGACATGATGTGTACAGCTGTGATCAGTGTGGTAAACAGTTTACTACAAACACACAGTTACGACGTCACATGTTTACCCACACTCAGGAACGACCTTATAAATGTGACCTGTGTGAGAAGACTTTTAAATCTCCACGTTACCTGAGACGACACCAACAGATCCACACCAGAAAGACTCTACAAGTGCAGTTACTGTGAGGTATGTATTTATATTTTTATCTTGTCAGCCCGACTGTTTGAAACAACTCTGCTCATCAAAGTGTGTTAGCATGTTAGCAATTCTACTGCATGGAAAGGCAGCTCTGAATGATTATTCAGACTCTAATCACAGGTTTTTAGGGATAGTGTTGGAGAATTGTGTTATTGTTATTGTAGCATTAAACTAGTATTACTTTAATGTTTTTACTCTTATCGTTTTTATAGCACATTAAATTGAGCTGAGTGTAATAATGTAAACAGTAAAATGTAATTGGACTTTGGCAGAGATGCTCTTTATTTCAGGTGACGTTCAGGATAAAAATGTTGAAGGACTGACTTACACTGTCTTTGTGTTTTTGTTTAGAAGCAGAGCGACACAGATGGATCAAGTTCTCAACCCTGTCATCGCTGTGGGAAAGACTTTTGTTGTGACCTTTGTGGAAAAACTTTAAGTCATTGAAGGACTCTGAAAATACATCAACGTAGACACACTGGAGACAAAATGAACTACTGTAAAGAATGCGGGAGAGGCTTCACCACTTCAAAGGACTTCAAACAATATGAACTCCTTCACAGTGGCGTTAAAAAGCATGTCTGCGATCAGTGTGGGTCATCCTTCATCAGTGCACGTCAGCTTGAAAAGCATAAACGAGTCCACACATGAGAGAAACCATACAAGTGCAGACACTGTGACAAAACCTTTTCACAATCATGTGATCATACTAAGCATGAGCGCAGACACATGAAAGAGAACTTCATCACGGCGCCCCCCGTGTGCGGCAGCCTGTTACAGCAGCTCTGCTCGGTCTGAGTTTCTTTCTTTCTTATTTTTTTCTTCTTGTAATTTTTTATAACTAACGTATTAGTAATTAGATAACAAATTTCCCACGTGTGGGACTAATAAAGGTTATCTTATCTGTGAAAGAGTTTGAGTAATCTCAGTTCATACTCCACTCAGAAACGATTCCATGTTACAAATAAACGGTTACGTCTTGATTCCTGCTTTTACGTTAATCTTGTAAACAGTACATTTCCATAACGACTGAAACCGGCCCAATGAATGAACAATGGGCTGTGAGGTCAATTTCTTCATCATTAATATGCAAATTCTTATGAGCATTGATCAACAACCACTGGTCAATGGCCATGAGTACCATTCACAGAGTAAAAATTTGCATAATGATTATGAAGTTTACTGTTACCAATGTTCAAAAACATTTACTAAATTATCTTCTCTGTGCAAACATCAGCGTGATGCAGGACTGAAATCATTGCCATCTCTGGATCACAGTGAATCTGCAGAGACAGAAAGATCCTCTTCTGGTTTCAGCGTCAGACTTAAACCCTTGAGATCAGGCTCCACAGAGTTCAGGTGGAGTCTTCTGTAAAGATCTGATGAGGCAGCTATGAATGAAAATGTGCCTCTTATTGCGTTTTAAGCTTTCTAAACTGTTCTACTGTAGTGTTTGTGTTGAGTTGTTCGCTTTGTTCCAGCAGTTTGATTAAGAAATCTGTTTCCTGTTATATTTTTATTGAATGCATTGATCCATGTGTTCTGCAGGGTTTTTTTTCAGCTTGTTTGTGTAATGAAATCCTGCAACAATTAAACCAAAATTTTATATGTTAAATAAAGAAATGGTTTTACTGACAAAGAGTTTGAGCCGTGATGTCATTTTCTGTATATCAGAGCAACACCTGAAGTGACCAGTGTTTAAAGTCAGAGTCAAATGTTGTGTCAGCATGACCTTGTGAAAACTGCTTGGCGATGCTTCACTACGTTATCTGCTAACTGTTAGGGTGTAGAAGGACGAAACTCCCAGGGTGACCAGTGGCAGGAGCTTCCTGATGCAGAGAGTTGAGTGTGGGGGATATAAAAGAGAAGCTGAGGCATCCCAAGGTTAAAGCTGGCATAACTGAACTTTAATGTTTGATGTGTGTTTTGGCTCTCCTGCGCGCAGTAATTAATAGCTTGAACACAGCAGAGCTTGATATAAAGACCTGGGTGACAACTAACTGTATGCTGCTGATTATACTTGGCCCTAAAATACCTAGAAATATGGTATCTAACCAGATACTTGCTCTGGATGGCATTACCTTGGCCTCCAGTAACACCTTGGAGTAATATTTGACCAGGACATTAAACAAATACTTAGGGCTGTGTGATGAACCAAGTTGAAAAAGCAGAAGGAGTCACAAGAATTATTAGAAAAACAGAGTTTTCATTCATTTAACCCAAATATTATATTTACAAAAGTAATTAATGTTAAGCTCATAAAAAATGTCAAAGAATCAAAACTGAACTCAGGCAAAGAACTGCAAACTTAACAAACCAAATGACTGCACAAAGAAATATAACTGACCTAAACAAACATAACTGACCTAAACATGAAATGGCACAGAAGGGTAAATATATTGTCTGATCAGACCACTATGACGGAGTTTTTCCTTTCCAGTCACCTTTCTCACTCACTATGTGTTAACAGACCTCTCTGCATCGAATCATATCTGTTATTAATCTCTGTCTCTCTTCCAAATCATGTCTTTATCCTGTTTTCCTTCTCTCACCCCAACCGGTCGCAGCAGATGGCCCCGCCCCTCCCTGAGCCTGGTTCTGCCGGAGGTTTCTTCCTGTTAAAAGGGAGTTTTTCCTTCTCACTGTCGCCAAAGTGCTTGCTAATAATGGGTCTATGATTGTTGGGCTTTTCTCTATATCTACTGTACAATATAGAGCGCCTTGAGGCTACTTTTCTTGTGATTTGGCGCTATATAGATACAATTGAATTGAATTGAATTGGTTCTTTAGTATTTCTAAAGGGTTAAACTGCTTCCTCACATCTGCTTCATGAATATGAAGGGTTGTAGTGGGAGAAGGTTTTTTGAAATCCTCATAGGTGTGAAGTGAGGAGGTTGTTCCTGTGGGTGAAGTCTTTCATAGCATCTGTTGTGGGGGGAGTGGGGAAGGTGGGGGGATGGGGTTGCTGTTGCTGGGGGTGGCTGTAGCTCAGGAGGTAGAGCAGGTCACCTAGGGCGTTTATCAATATGCGTACTTGTGTGTACTTGCGTTCTCGTGTACTCGTGATACGTCATCAGTCGGAGACCAAGTACTGTTCCAATTCGAAGTACGCATCACACCGAGAACGCGAAAAAGTCCCGGATGTGTTCTCGATCCGCCCATTTTATCGAGCATGCATCGGTGTAGACTTGGGACAGCTATATATCCCAGAATGCATTTCGTCCAAAACTCAACAGCGGACTCCCGGCACATCGCCCCCCCCCCTCCCCTCCCCGCCCGCTCGCGGTCTTCTCACTACTCAGGTTAAAGAAACCCCAGCAGCTGTCTATAGTATTGAGTGTCCACTAGAATAGAAATAAAAGTGTTCTAACATCTCACCTGCTTGTTTTTATTAAGGTATGTACACGTATGTACATATACACTATTTTTATTAATAGAGGTTTCACTACTGAGGTTAAAAATGATATATAAGTTACTTAGATCACTTCTAAATGTTAATGTTTGGTTTATTTCAGTGTTTTATTTGTTCCTGAGTAAACCGGTTTGGCTGTGATTAAAGTTAAGCTTCATAACATGTTACTCACAGTTAAATTAAGAGGGGACGGCAGTAAAAACTCCGGACCTGTGACATCATCACGTACGCTGGTACAAATCACGAGTCCGTGCTCGCGTACTTGAGAATTGAGAAACGGCCGACGAGTCCGTGCTCGCGTTCTCGGCAGGTACGTACTCCCGTGCCTTCTCGGCGGGTACGTACTCACCGAGCACGCGAGTACGTACTCGCGTACTTGGGCATTGATAAACGGCCATACTGATCGCAAGGAGGTTCGATCCCAGGCTCCTCCAGTCTGCATGCCAAGTATCCTTGGGCGAGATACTAACGCCAAGCTGCTCTCCGATGCATCCATCGGAGTATGAATGTGTGTGAGTGTAGTGAAAAAGCACTCAGTATAGAGGTATTGCTTGTGAGAATGGGTGTGACTGGGTGAATGTGGCGTGTTGTATAGAGTGCTTTGAGTACTCTGGGAGAGTAGAAAAGCGTTATATAAGAATCAGTCCATTTACCATGAGTGACCAAAGTGCCTCTATTGTTGGGGAATTCTCTATTGAGTTGTGAAAGCTGCTTGATGTCTCATCAAACCGGCAGTAAAAGTCGTTGAGGGCGTTGGCCAACAGTGGAGTGGGGCTGTGTGCTTCCTGAAGTGAAAATCTGGCATTTAGTCAGCTGTTAGCGAGTCTTTCCCAGTGCCTGCCCCCAGGCCCCGGCTGCAGCTCGGAGCTGGGAGAAGGCGAAACAAGTGAGCCGCATGGAACTATTTCAAAGTGAACGAAGACGCGAAAACAAAGGCGGACTGCATATAGTGCTCAGCTCAGCAAACAGTTATCCTTTGTCCTCCCTGTTGAACCTGATGTGAGGAATCTGACTTTAAGGACACCTGCAAACCCATTAATCTGACTTTGTACTTAAACCATTCTGGTCATGTGATCATGTGGTTTGTACGAACGCTCCTCTTCCTCAGAGGATCCACCTGTGCTTCCTCTCCTCTCTCCTCCACCTGTTACAGTGAGGGAACGTCCTCCATGATGGAGGAGCTGCTGGAAAGTGCTGAGAGTTTCCTCCAGAGTGAGACCTCTGTCACAGTTTAGAGGATCTACGGCAGCAGAGACCTTCATGGACACTAAAAGTCTCAAACACACAACAACAACATCACACTGACTCCACTCTGACATCACTGATCAATAATCAAAGAACACACAGATCAAACTGATTGATCAGCCATCAGAGGAGAGATCAATGGAGCTGCTTCTGTTCCTGATGTCCCCTGTTTGATCCTGGACCTGAACTCTCCCTGCAGAGGAGACACAACACAGTCAGACACACACAAACACACAAATATCATCTGTGACAACTGACAACACAGTCAGACAGGAACTAAGAAACAAACAAACAAGCAAACAAACAAACCTTTGACTATGAGCTGCACTTTTTTGTATCTGCTGGTTTTCCCGTAGACTTTACATCTGTATGTCCCACTGTCTCTCTCTGTGGGACGTTTCAGGGTCAGACTGAGGTCTCCAGTTTTCAGCGGGTTGTTATTCATCTCTGTTCGGTCCCTGTAAACCTCGTCCTGCTCTCCAGCCTGGTCTGAAAAAACGTAGACCTTCCTGTCATGAATGTCCCACCACACCACTTTAGCATCTGTAGGCAGGTCTTTTGTGGTTTGAAAGGGCAGCTGGACAGACTCCGCCCCCTCCTTCACCTGCACCTGACAGACTGAGAGGAAAACAAACAACATAATCTGTGAGGGAAATTTTCTTTTGGAGTTTACTCTGTTTTTCTTCCCGCTCATATGAGATTAATAAAGCTTGGACTTTACTGCCTGTCCATGTCTCTGTGTTTTGTTCCATTGTTCACAGCTGATGGTTACGTGGATGCACAGTTCCTCTTCTGCTTATCATGCCTATGGTGTTTCAAAATGTTCAGTTTTGGAGACTCTTACTATTTCTGTTATATCCGTTCTCTCTTGACCAGATTTCAGGCACTTTGACATTACTTGTTACCACAATGCAGATGACATTCAGTTGTACATCTGTTTTTTTGAAGTCCCAAGATTTTTCTTTTTTTTTTTCTTTTTTTTTTGTCTGACCCATTTGGTTCATCAGCCGTCAGAATTGTTGTCTGAAGACCAACAAGGATACCCAATGGATTTATTTTGCCAAATGGATCATCATGGCATTGGCTTATTTGTCCATTTGATCGACCTTTGTTTTTATTATTTATTTTATCTTATTTTCAGTTGTTACAGACAGGACAGACATGAGTGGGGGATAGGAAAAGGAGAAAAACAGGAACGAAAAGAAAAACAGAAGAGAAGAGGGACAGTGAGAAAGGGAAAAAACATCTCCTGGATCACCTGTTGAGAGAGAAAGAATAGAAAACAAGCAAAAAAAACAGAGCAACATACTAAACACAACACCATCGCATTAATCTAGCTAAGTGTAAACAGCATCCGTGCCACCCTCATGGGAAGGGCTGAGGAGATCCCCAGACGAGGGGTCACCCAGTAGCCACGGAGCAGAAGCCAGAGGGGGCTGCACTGGCGTGCCCGCCGGCACTGCCGGCAGCCAGCTGTGCCAGAATGAACCGAGCCGCAGGTCCAGCGGCCGGAGGCCCGAGGGCCCCCCGCGCCCTGGAAGAGGCCCGACCGAGCAACAGGCACCAGGCCCCACCAAGTAGCCACCGGGAGTGAGCTGGTACATCCTTGAGCGCCCAGCCCCGGACACCAACAACCACCAATGCACCAACCCCTGAGGGCATCAGTCACCGGCAGGGAGTGTGGTGAGGGGAGATAGGCCTCCACACTTTGAAGGGCCTGGGTGTTCCCAGGGAGGTGGAGTCTAAGACCCGACCTGACATATAGACACAGACAAACAGGCACACACAGATACAAACATGCATTCCCACACTCATGCACACATATACAAACACTCAGCACAGTATAGATATAAATGGACATGTACACACAATCACACTCCCCAAACATACTCTATGCCCCGGGTCCAGGTACCCTCGCCCCCAGAGGGGGAAACGGCACCCAGACCCAAGAGATGTTACCCTTTCCCCCGGGTTGGAGGCAAGCAGACTGCCCCAGGCTCCGCAGCAGCAGGGAGGCCAATAGGACAGCCAACACCTCCTCCCAGCCCCCCGCGCCGATGGCTAGCAGAGAACGGAGGTGTGTGAAGACCGCATACGTCCCTCCTCCCGCTCATGTGTAGTGTTGCTGCGTGTTGTTCTAAAGTGCATTTAAAACAGGGGAGGGCATGGTGCTGCTGCCAGAGAGCAGCAGGTGTTAGCACGGCCCCTCCCGAGAACCCTCAATGTCTACATGGATTTAAAATTGAGAGGTGGGCACCAGTGCCAGAGGTAGTAAGTGTAACATATATGTATATATATATATATATATACATATATATATATATATATATATATATATATATACATATATATATATGTATATATACATATATATATATATATGTGTATATACATATATATATGTGTATGTGTATATACATATATATATGTGTATGTGTATATATATATATATATATATATATATATATATATATATATATATATATATATATATATATATACATATATATATATATATATATATACATATATATATTCAACTGGCAGGATGGAACAACCTCCCTGCCAGTTGAAGAGCCCCCCAGTTAGCTCAACATGTTTCTAAAGTTAAAGATGTGGAATTGATGCTTAGACCATTAAAAGCAGGATTGCTGAGAATTTTCTCCAATTTAATAAAGACAAAGCACAAACAGAGTTCAAACTAAGGTAATGCAAATGATATTGTAACTCCCTTTTCCACATTTACTAATTTTTTTAATCAGGAAACTTTTGTTGACTTTTGATGCTTTTAGTTTGGGTAAATCTGGTTCGCTCTTGCTTTTTCACTTAAGAAAGATTTCCAAGTAGAGTTTCTTTGTGTTGTGAGTCCTTGTGTATTTGTTGTTGTACAACCTCCCTGGGATGTCTGCAGATCAGCTTCAGAGTTCACTTTAAGATTGTGCTCTGACAGTTTCTCCTTCAGCTTCATGCTGATCGATTTCCAAACTGTTGCTGATCAGTGAGATCAATCTTTCCTAACTCACCAGGAGGATAAAGTATGGCGATGAATTAGTGTTAAAAGGGTGATATGTCCAAATTATGTACAGCACATGTGAAAAACAAAGTATTATCTGACCTCTAACTTTAAGCTCCACCTGTTTCTTCATCAGGGTGTTTCCCTGTCCGTTGTAGACGGTGCAGGTGTAGGTCTTTCCATCCCAGTCAGTGGGGTATGTCAGGGTCAGACTGAGGTCTCCAGTTGTCAGCGGGTTGTTTTTCATCTGTGTTCGATTTTTGTAAAACTCAAATTGTTCTTCAAGGTTGTCAGGTCTGTTCTGCCATATGTGAACCTTCCTGTGTGAACTGTCCGTCCACTCCACTTTAGCGTCTTCGGGCAGATTAACTGTGGCTTTGCAGGGCAGCTGGACAGACTCTACACCTGAATCCACCACCTCCACCTGGGGGACTGAAAAGACAACAGAGCACTGAGCACAATAAGCATTGCACTGAATAAGTTAAATATTTGTAGTTAAAACATGTTTAACTGATTCCTTTGAAGTTGCCTTTGATGTCCAATCAGCAGCAGAGTTGTTTCCTAAAGAACTCAGTGTTATCTTTGAAAGACAATGCTACTGCACTTATTATCAGAGAGGTGTCCTATGACACAAGATCAACATATCCAGACTAGACTGCTAGCTGGATCAACAAAGGTAAAAAGCTATCTTTTTTATCTTTTATCTATTTAAGCTATCTCATCCAACTTGCTACTGATCAATAAGTTCTATTTGTTTCACTTCACTGAGAACCTTTATTGGTTTGGGGGGTAAAGTATGGAGTTAAATTAGTGTGTAAAAGGCCACAAATGTGCATTATATGAAATACACATGGAATCTAAGTATACACAGATAACAGACCTTTGACAATGAGCTCCACTTCCTTCTTCATCTTCATGCTGCTTTGATTTCCTTCCCGGATGCAAACTGAGCAGGTGTAGGTGTTTGTGTCTTTGTCTGTGGGGTATTTCAGGGTCAGACTGAGGTCTCCAGGTTTTAGCAGCTTCCTCTTCATCGCTGTTCGGTCTCTGTAAACCTGGTCCTGTTCTTCAACCTGGTCAGACACGTAGACCTTCCTGTTGGAAATGGAATTGTCTGTCCACTCCACTTTAGCGTCTTTAGGCACGTGAACTCTGATCTTGCAGGGCAGCTTGACAGACTCCACCCCTGAATCCACCACCACCTTGTAACCTGAGGGGACAACAAAGCACAACATTAACTGTACAGACATCAGCAGCAGCTGTGATGGTCACATGACCTCCCTGTCCCCTCCTTGTCTTCTAGTCTCAGTCAGATTGTGTCTCAGTTTGTTCCTGATGTGTTCCTGACTCGTTCTTTGGTAACTAGTCTGCAGCGTCCTGTAAAGTGCTGCAGACATGTTGGATGAAGAGCAGAAGCACAGACAGACTGAGCCTCAGCCTGGGGCTGATGAAAACTGTGCCTAGAGGACTACTCAGGATTTCTGGGTTTTCATTAGAGGAAGGAAAGAAGACCGTAAACATACACGGCGGATTTAGTGGCATTTTGATCATTTTTATTTCATTAATAACAGTTGCTGGGCACAGACAGTGACACACACACAGAGCTGCACCTCTCCCACTGCCAGCTCAACATAATAACAACAACAACAACATTGTTAACCAAAACTCTGAACTTATAAGCCGGCGAACTGTGATTGCAGATGCAGCGCAGGTGCGTCCATCGCACCTGGAGCAGCATCTCAAACCATGCCCCGCCACACATCCGCGTATCCAGCGGCGCCGGTGATGAGGTGGGTCTGGGGTCACCCGCGTCTCCAATGGCAACCCCGGAGCTGGACGGGGGCCACCCATGCAGCAAGCAGCGGCGCAGCAGGTATGGCCCGAGGATCATGAGTGTGTCTTCAGGCGTCCAACATGCCGGACTACAGCACACACCAGGTGGAGGTGAGGCCGGTCTGCTCAGTCCGCTACGCTACAACGCTACATCTATCACTACAGCCGTCTTCTTCAGTTTTACGACCCGGCTCAAACGCCGCAACATAAAAAAAAAAGATGAATACCAGAGTGTTAGCGAGTTTTATCTTAAACCAGAATACCAGGTTGGCTAAAATGGCTGGTGCGACCAAGGCAAAGACAAGTGAGCTTCCAAGAAGGTGTGGCCAATTAGCACCAGCTGAAAACATTGAGGAGATTAGGGGCTGCAGAGGGATCGTAACATTCAGTTTGTTACCCATCACCAGCTCGTCCGTATGTATCTGGAAGTCCCACAGTACCTTAGCTCGGTCATTCTCCACCACCATTGGGGGCGTCTCCCATTTTGACCTCGGCACTTCCAGGCCGTATTCGGCACAGATGATTCTGTACACTATGCCGGCCACTTGGTTATGGTGTTCCATGTATGCCTTGCCTGCTAGCATCTTGCACTCTGCTGTTTTGTGCACCTAGGGTCTTGCCCGGTGTGACAGACCCCAGCCTCTATGGATCTTGTGCTCAGAGATTGTTCCTGTGCTGCCATGATTAAGGCCTCGTGCTCTCTTTCAGTACAACTTTTTTCAGGCACTGGTAGGATTTCTGGATGTCAGCCACCTCCTGTATCTGCCGGTGGGACATACCATACAGGGGCCTGTCCTTCCATGATGGTTCCTCCTCTTTCTTAGGGTTTCTGCTGCCTGATATTAACTTGCGGTTGATTGGGGCCATCTTCCTGATGTAATCGTGGATGTTCGTTGTCTCATCCTGGACCGTGGTGGTAATACTCACCAGTCCCCAGCCTCCTTCCTTCGGCTTACATACAGCCTCAGGGTGCTTCACTTGGGGGGGGGGGGGGGGAACCCTCCATCCATTGTAAGGAGCTACCTTGTCTTGATGTCAGTGGCTTCTATCTCCTCCTTTGGCCAACTTATTATCCCAGCAGTGTCTTATTCTTACTGTTCAGCTGACTCCTCAGGATTTCCCTGCAGGTACTTGGTGGTTGCAGCTTTTCTAGCAGCCTCTTCATGGTTCCCATTCGCCTGCGGGATCCCCAGGTACTTGTAACTGTCTTCTATGTCTGCAATGTTGCCTTCTGGTAGTTCGATCCCCTCAGTTCTTTTTTTTTTTTTTTTTTTTTTTTTTGTCTGTCCCATTTGGTTCTTTAGCCGTCAGAATTGTTGTCTGAAGACCAACAAGGATACCAAATGGATTTATTTTGCCAAATGGATCATCATGGCATTGCTGCATTGGTCCATTTGATCAACTTTTGTTGTTATTATTTATTTTATTTTCAGTTGTTACAGATGGGACAGACATGACTGGGAGATAGGAAAGGGAGAAAGAAAGAGAGGAAAGAAAAGAAAAACAGAAGGGAAAAGGGACAGTGAGAAAGGGCACTTACAAAGACAAGAAAAAAAAAATCTCCTGATCACCTGTTGAGAGAAAAAGAAGAGAAAACAAGCAAAAAAAACAAAGCAACATACTAAACACAACACCATCACGTTAATCTAGCTAAGTGTAAACAGCAATAAATACTAAATATTGAATGTTGTTGTGCAGCACAGACAGTGCACAAGGTGCTTTGAAGTAGCAGCTAAGAAAGGTGTAGTTTATGTCTACGAGCAGTGAACACCCGTGTGCACACCTGTGTGGATCAGCGCGCTTGTATACAGAAGGTTTCCCCATGTAACGGTGTGCTAGAGGGTGTGGAGGGCCATAGCCCCGTCCCCCAGGGCATGAAGCAGACATGGAGGAGATCCAGGCTCCAGACATCCAGAAATCCCCTCAGTTCTGACTACCTTCACTCCCTTTGTCCTCACCCGACAACATTTCTCCAGTCCGAACGACATTACGATGTCATTGCTGTATATCCTGGTGGTGTGGATCAGTGAATCGATGTCTCGTTCACTCTTGGCATGCAGCTTGATGTAATCCATGTACAGAAGGGTGACTGACAACTGCTCTGTTCCGTAGTCGGTATCCATAGCCAGTTTTGTCAGTGATCTTGTTGAGGGGGTTCAGGCCTATGCAGAAAAGCAGTAGGGACAGAGCATCTCCTTGGTAGATCCCGCACTTGATGGTGACTGGTGCTATGAGCTTGAAGTTGGCCTCTAGTATTGTACACCACATCCATTGAGTTCCTGATGAAGGCTCTGAGGGTCCTGTTGATCTTGTATAGTTCTTGCCATTCCAGGATCCGGGTGTTGGGCATTGAGTCATAAGCCTTCTTGTAACCAATCCAGGCAGTGCACAGGTCTTGCAGTCTCGGCTGACTGCTCAGTCTACCAGTAGCTGGTCTTTTGCATCTCTGGTATTCTAGCCCATCCCTTCCTGTGTCCCATTCATGTATTCAACCATGTTCCCTGTCATCTTAGCCACTATGATACCTGACAGAAGCTCCCATGAGGTACTGAGGCAGGTTATTGGCCACTAGTTGGATGTGACCAGTCCCTTCTGGGGGTCTTTGAGGATCAGGACTGTCCAGCCTTCGGTTAACCATTCTCAGTGTCTCTCATTGACTAGAAGTTGGTTCATTTGTGCTGCCAGATGCTCATGGAGTGCAGTCAGGTTCTTCAGGCAGTAGGCTTGAAACATGTCAGGGCCTGGTCCTGTCCAGCTCTCTATACTAGAGAACCTTTCTTGGATGTCTGCAGCTGTGATGGTTACTGGACCCTGTTCAGGGAGGTTGCTGTGGTCTGCTTGCATCGTTCTCCCATATGCTCTTCCAGAGTTGCTCCTTGGTGGTGCTCAGTGGTGAGTGGGGGGGTGGCTTACTGGGCTTAAGCCCGGGTTGTTTTTTTCAGAAGCCGGGTTGTTTTTTTCAGAAGCCCGGGGTCTTTTGGAGTGTAACTGTTTCATAGTTAGATGCCTGGCTGACAACTGTATAAAACAAAAAAACTTCACACAATATTCGAAGCACATAGTGCACACTGTGGGAATTTACGACGTAAATCCCCCCTAATATTGGTATGATCCGAGCTCAGCGACTGAGCTAGGGAGCAGGGCAGCTGCTGCCTGTTGGTGAAACAGAGCCAGGTGCAGACAGAGGAGAATTGAAGTTTGACCAGGTACCAAAGCAAATCATTCGTACTGTACAAATAATGTAAATATGACGGTTTATCACAAAAGATTGATATCGAACTGATCACTTGACCCATATACTTGCTCTTCGAGTGAATCAACAAATGGCGAAATGAAAAGCCGAACAACAACAATGCTGTTTCTTTAGAGAGTCTTAGCTTACATGTGTTTATTTCATATTTTCAGTTGTTACCCTTCACGGCTAAATAAATCTGTTTCAGTAATGCACTGATATACAAGAATGGACATAAGGGGCTCCTTTCAAAGAAAAAACTCAGGTAGATGTTATTTTATAATTATGCTTAGTATGTTTTTCAGTATATTTCTATGCAAAACAAGAGGAATTTCAATACACAGCAGTATATTCACAATTTAAACCAGATATTTACATACACTTTATGGAAAACACAAGAACATTTTTTTACTGTACAACATCAATTTAGAGTAAACTTGTTTTGTTTTGGATAAATAAATATTGAAATATCTTTTGAATTAGTTAAATGACAGAATACAGAGAGACAGAGCTGTCTATTTTTATCACTTTCATTAAATTTAGGAGAACATATACACTAAGTTTATTGTTAATTAATAACAAAACTCCAGAAGATTCTATTCTGAGCTTAAGAAGCTTCTGATAGGTTAGTAGAGTCCATGTGAGTAAATTGGTGGCACAGCTGTGGATGCATATAAGGCAAAACACAGAGTCTGTTTCTTTGAAATGGGAAAATCAAGAGATGTCAACCAAAACACCAGGAAAAGAATTGTGGAGCTCCATAAGTGTGGCTCAATTTTAATACAATTTTGTGCCATTTGCAATTAAGAAATACAGATAGTTTCTCTCTTTACTCTTAAAGTTAACAAATGTTTTTATATTGTAAAAAAATAAACATTTAGTTTGATTTGATGTTACAATTAAAAAAGTGTTTGTGTTTTTATCTGAAGAGTATGTAAATATCTGGTTTCCACTGTATATTTGATGATTGTCAGCACAAAGTTGATGAGAGAGGAGCAGAACAGAGATGAACAAGAGCAGGTGAGTGAGACATGTTAGTCAAATGGTTGTTTTACCAAAAGTATCACCGTATCATAGGTACTTATGTATCTCGTACCTAGTGTTTCTTTTTAGGTTTTTATTTTTCAAGTTATATATTTTTTAAGTTATGCAGGCTTGTTTGCACAACAAGGCTAAATAATTATATAAACTTTTCTGAATCTAAATAATGGACTTTGGTAGAATTAAAAAAAATAAGTGTACTGCAGGTCTGTGATGATTTTCAGTGCTACTATCATCTAGTTCTGATTCTGGTTCTGTCTTGGTTAAATTCTAAGTAGTCCTGATTTTGAACTGTTGTAGTCCTGTTTTAATTCCGGATCAGTTCTGGGTCTGGTTGAATTGGGGTTTAGTCCTCGTGTCTTGATACAGCCCTGACTTTGTTCTGCCTTGCTGCTTAATTAAAGAACTAGTTTAAGATGTCCTGCAGATGTGATATATATTTGTCCCTATATGAAGTCATTCTTTTTTGAATAGCTGGCCAAGTCTGTGAGTCTTTGCTTGGCAATTTCAGATATCAGGTATGGACAGCTTGCTTAGACTTCTTTGTCGCACCTTTCTGCAGCTCTGATAGTTAGCTAGCCTCCTTCCCTGCTACCTTATGAGTAATTTCTTATCTAATGGTTAAAATTTTATTTGTGAAGAAGTTCATAAAGACATTAGTAGTTAACGTTAAAGGAATAGATGGCTTAACAGTGCTCTGACTTTTTGTCTGCCTGGCTATAGTACTGAAGAGAAACCTAAGGTTGTTTTTATTTTTTTCAGTCAATGATGAATCCTAAGAAGTATTTAGTATTTAGTATTTACAGAGGTTGCAGAGTGGGGAAAAGCAGATAGAGACATGAACAGGTTGGTGGTGTACCTGGGGCTTCTGTTTAAGACTTTCCTTCCTCGTCACCGTCACCCAGCCATCCTGTTTCCTTGGCTCATCAGGACAGTCTGCTGGGTTAGCAGTTAGCAGGGCCTGCACTACCTTCATCTACACGCGCTACAGGGGCCAGGCTAGCAACAGGTTTTCAAGGGTGTGAAACTGAGTCTCCAATTCAGCCTTCAGAGTTGCAGCTAGGCTACATTCATTACAAGTATCATTATCGCTAAAGGCAACAAGGCAGAGGATTAACTAAACATCTGAGCAGGAAATTGCAGCGGGGTGAAGAGGTGAAGAGGCCATAGTGCTAATGAGTCGGTTACAAGCTGAGCTAAGCTAGAAACAAAGACCCAGCGAGGGAATACTGTGAATATAATTCGTGAGTGAATCAACTGAGAGTGTTTTGGATTAAGCACGTGAAGATTACACAATGAAATAAGAAGTTATCTATAAGTTTTTATTAAATTGTTACACGGGTGGCTCTATCTGTACACATGCAGCCTCTGTGTCAGATCAATGCAGTGAAGCACACACACTGTTTAGTAAAGTCATGTTGTGGAGCTGTTTCACTGATCAATGACTGAGTCTGAAGGAGGTTTTCTGGAACAAACCTGGAAGTTTCTCTTCAGCTCTCTGTATCAGCTGTTTGTAACTCTCAACTCTTTCAGCTTCTGGAACAAGTTTGTGTGAGCCGCAGTCAAGGAGCCACCAGAGGACACCTGCTAACCATCGGCATTATGGGTAGTGTAGTAGGAGACACTCACCTGACATGTAATACTGCCGGAAATGATATGAAAGACCTCCAGAAACCACAATAGGAACGAGGAGAACTAGGAGAGCTGTAGCCCAGGATGGAAATGGTTCTGTGATGAAAAGAAACAAAAAGTTTTCTGATCTGTGTCGACAACATTGACCTCTGACCTGTAAGTACAGCACTGACCTTTGACCTGCAACACTACTTTCTGTCTCAGGATATCTTTGTCCCTGTAGATGGTGCAGATGTATCCTCCTGTGTCTCTCACTGTGGGCTGTTTCAGGGTCAGACTGAGGTCTCCAGTTCTCAGCAGGTCTTCATTCATCTTCGTTCGGTCTCTGTAAAGGTCGTCCTGAGTCATGAGGTCATCATTTCTGTTAGAATACTCATGGACTGTGATGAGTCCAAGGTCAGAGCGAGTCCACTCCACTGTGGTGCCCTCAGGCAGGTCAGATTTTGTTTTGCAGGGCAGGATGACAGAGTCTGACCCTTCCTCCACCTTCACCTCCACCTGCTGGTCTGAGAGGACAAGAAACCACAAGATCAACTGTATAAGATGCTGCAGTCATTCTGATGGTAACTGGACCCGAATGTCTACATCTACATCCATGACCTCTGACTCTGGTAACCAGTGATCATATACAATAATAATAATTTTCTCTCCTTTTATTTTTAATGCAAATTGAATGGATTATTTTATAAAAGGATGCTACAATTACAAACTACTGAAATATTATAATGAATGTTTTCATGATCAGATCCTTAAAATCTCTGATTAGCATAAAACATTGATTCTGACACACTTTAAAAAGATCTCCCAATGTTTAAAACATCAGTGAGTGATAAATATATTATGTAAATATATTCATATAAGTGTGGCTGAGCCCACATCTCTGCACAGCAGCTGAAGGACCATAAAGAAAGGGACCTCATGTACTCCAAAGGTTGTAACAGTAGGAGCTGCTTTGCTGTTCATGTTTTGTTGTTTCCACTGAGGTTAGGTCTAAAAAGCTGCTGACTTCATAAAGCCTTTCACAACAATTTAAGATTTTTTTTTTTTTTTGATCTCTGACCTTTGTCTGTAGTACTGACTTTGTCTTTGGGCAGGGGTGTCCAACTCCAGGCCTCGGGGGCCGGTGTCCTGCAGGTTTTAGATGTTTCCTTGATCCAACACAGCTGATTTAAATAGCTAAATTAGCTCCTCACCGTGTCTTGAAGTTCTCCTGGTAATGAACTCATCATTTGATTCAGAGGTGTTGACCCAGGCTGATATCTAAAACCTGCAGGACATGGGCCCTTGAGGTCTGGAGTTGGACACCCCTGTCTTTGAGTTTGTTGCTGACCTTTGACCTGCAGCTGGATGTCTCTGAGTTTTTGATCTTTTCCTCCAGCACTGATGGAGCAGGTGTAGTTGCCGCTGTCAGTCTTTGTGGGTTTCCTCAGAGTGAGGCTGAAGTCTTTAATGATGAAAGCGTAACGATTCATTGATGTGCGCCTGCTGTAACGCTGGTTTTGTCCTCTAACATCGTCTCCTCCTTCTCGTCGTAGGTGGACAGATTTGGGATCCAGGTCGCTGCGAGTCCACATCACTGTGGAGCTGTCAGGTATAAAACCTGAGTACAGACAGGGCAGCTGGACAGACCTTTCCCCCTCATTCACCTCCACCACCACAGCCAGAGCATGCTGGGAAACTGAGGACACACAAAGAGAAACTCAAGTCAGATACATGTTGCGGGTTTGACCCAGTGTTGAAATGATATAACACAAGTAGCATAAACATAAAAATAGCAAACACACAAAGAAACCATTAATCAAATTAAAGTCAATGAAATAAGCTTTTAAATTTTTTTTTTTTTCCTTCTTTCACCCCAACCGGTCGCAGCAGATGGCCCCGCCCCTCCCTCAGCCTGGTTCTGCCGGAGGTTTCTTCCTGTTAAAAGGGAGTTTTTCCTTCCCACTGTCGCCAAAGTGCTTGCTCATAGGGAGTCATATGATATGATTGTTGGGTTTTTCTCTGTATTTATTATTGTACTATCTACTGTACAATATAAAGCGCCTTGAGGCGACTTTTGTTGTTATTTGGTGCTATATAAATAAAATTGAATTGAATTGAATTGAATAAATTTGAAATGGGTGGACAGGCTGCACTCTCCCATAGACCTGTCACAGCACTGAGAGCCTAGAACAGCATCATTGAAGACTTTGTGTCTCTCCCGGAGTTATGAATCAATACTCAAAAACTAGTCCCTTACTTCCCGAGTGGGGCAAAACTAGCATAAGCCAGAGAATAAGCAGCAGTGGAAATGTCTGTAGAGGATATACTGACAATGTGCCAATAAACTACTGACAATAAACTACAGTCATACCACCTGTAGGAGGACCTGCAGTCACTGTGTTTAAAGTGGGCACCTTTCAATCTCTGCCATATATGCAGCAGCCCTAACCAGGTCTTCGCTCAGACGTCTCTCCATACTCCTCAGGCTGGGCAGTGTCGCTTCTTGGGTGGCCTGTAAAAGTGGTGCATCCTTCCTCCTCAGTAAAGGTGTGGCCTCCAGTATCTGGGCTTCATGATCCTCCCTCGACCTTGTCACCTCCTTTTCACTTTTATAGGGTCGAACATCCACTTGCCACAGCTTCTCCACATTCCTCTGGAGTTCAACAGATAGGGGGGTGCAGGAAGTATACAGACACTGTTGAGACTCTTAACTGTGACTCAAGTGACTTTGCAGCCCCTTGCAGAGTCCATCCCAGTCGGGTTCAGATTGCAGCCGGCCCTCCTGGTGATCCAAAGCACACAGGCTTTATAGGGTTTATTTCCAAGCTCCTTAGACCAGATTTGGTGTGTGGTAGTAACAGGTAGATGAACAATTTTTTTTAATTATTTGAATATATATGAGTGCTTGTGTATAAATACACAAACAATACACATATGCTTTCAGTTGTGTAATTTAAGTGATCTAGGTAGCTCTGTTTTGAAGTTCAGTTAATGCTAGAAATGTGTTTTGGAGTTTGTACGTGTTTTGTCTCTCGCGGCCACCGTAAATATTTATATATGAACATATATAAATAAAACCACTTTTTTTTACATGAGTAATTCCTTTTGTGCATAATTTTATATTATTGTTAATAATAAATTAATGAAAGCAACAAAACAACCTGAAGAGCCGGTTCAGAGCTGAAAGATCTGGCTCTTTTTAGTGAGTAGAACCGAAAAAAAGAGCTGGAAATCCCATCCCATTTCACTCTGTTGTATATAACATTTGTATTCTATTTTTATCTTATTGTATATTTTATTCTATTTTATTCTACTGTATATAGTATTCTATTTTTATTCTATTCTGTACAGTTGTGTACTGTATTTATTCTTATTTTATTTTATTTTATTCTAATTGTCCTTCATAACTTTTGCACTGTCCACTAGGGTTGCCAACCGTCCCTTAAAAAACGGAATCGTCCCGTATTTAGAGACAAAAGTACACGTCCCGTATTGAGCTAATAAGGGACGCACTTTGTCCCGTAATACAGTGAGAATCAAAAGTAGTCTATAAATGTTAATGGAATTAACGCTTTGTTTGAAAACATAATTCCCAGCCCCTCTCCTGCTCTGTGACCAATGAGCTGACAGCACACTTATGACAATTCGAGTATGACAATTCAGATTACCGCTTATCTCATTGGTCGAGGAAAGGTCGCTTGCGGAGAAAATACCGGAAGACAACAGATGACCACAACAAAAAGCATGGCCAACAGGGAAACAAACGCCGACACTGCGGTGCAAGTCTCGGACGACAGTACACCTAAAGCTGGGCTCACACTGTGCGATTTTTTCAATCACGTTATTCAGCTTGTAACAGTCACAATGGTGTGGTGTCCCTTTAAGACACTCAGGTCGAAGGTTGATGGTGTCATCAGTTTGTGCCACTGCCCTCTCTCTCTGTGATTGTCTGGACATGTGCTTGCACGCTAGTGCATGAGGAGAGACCTTTCTTTTGTTTTTCTTTTTGTTTGCAACGTATGGGTTGTACGAACACTGCGCATTATGTTTGTTAAGCTGCAGCCGTTCAACCGGGCTTATATGGTTGGTGAAGATGAGGTTTATTAAAGGACACGCTGTGGAATTCCTAATACAGTGTGAGTGTGCATTCTTTTAACTCGCCCTGCTAAGTGTTTTGCCGCCTCCTCTCCACCACTAAACACAACCCGACGTTACAAAATGGCGCCCGAACATCTTCTCTTGGACCTCAGTATGCAGTATCTTCGAGCAGCTGATGATTGATACATGAAAAGGTACATCGCGGCAAAGTAGATGTCTGCCATACTTCGCGGAAGCAGACCAGGCTGGCCTCGACGCGGACGTCGGGAAGATCGCCGATTCACCGGATCACGGAGGTGTGTTTCCACGGCAACGGGTGAAGCCGCCGCAGCGCTGTTTTCGGGATATAATATCGTTATCTGCTGAACGACTTTACCGCAACGTTTTTGGATTAACGTGGATTCACGCTACCTGGACGCAAGACGGATGCCGCTTCTTCTTAGTTTCTGAAGTGCATGTATGCCGGGTGAAGCGCACCGGATTTTCTTTTCTCTGTCCTTCACCAGCCGAGCTCACGCTGCAGACTTTGCTTCATCTATACGGTCTCTGCAAGTGGGAACTTTTCCACGGGACAAACCTCTATGCCCTGTCAGGACTGGACAAGTTTGGAGTCGACCGGAAAATCACCGAACTGATGTTGTGAGTGTATATATTTGAAAAAAGAGAGAGAGAAAAAAAACGCTGAATATATTTCAAACTGATTTGCTATTGATTCTCATTGGCTTAACTGTTCTTATTGAGATGCTGTTTTAAGTGAAGTGGTGTTACTCTTACACAGTTACTCATGAGTTTGGATCTATTTTGCAGCTAAACGCTTTTGATTTGGGGTGTTTACTTCTTTTGCCTCCACGTTTCAAAGTCAGATAAAACATTTGCTGCTAAAATTAAGAATTCAAATGTCTTGGATATTTTTGTGAGATAAGAACTGAAGTTACTTTCTGCTGCCTTATATAGATTTGGGTTTTTGATAAGTGTGTATTATGGCTACTCATCCTGACTTAACTGACATGTGTGATGATATAGACTTTATGTTACACCCTGACCGACTTACTGCCAGACATAGTACTGCTGACCTTGGGCATAAAGTGCAAAGTCTACAAGCAGAGGTTGATATGCTTCAGCAGTGCCTTCATGACTCTTTGGACCTCCAGAGGAATATTTTGGAGCAGTGGGCTCAACAAAAGAGGCCAGTCCCAAAAGTGCCAGCTGCCCAGATTACTCACCCTTTTCCTCAGGCCTCCTCTACTCCATATGTGCCAGGCCTGCCAACCAGGGAAATGGAGCAATCTATCTCAGCACCTGGCCCCACACAGCCCGCCAGGGTTCTGTCCCAATCCCAGTCGGATTCGCTGGAGCTAATTAACACAACCAGAGTCCTTGCTGCAGCATTGCACCAAGCTAAATTAGAGCCCACTGTGTTCGCTAATGATGGCAGTCTTCACCCAGAAGAATGGCTACAGTCTGTTAATGCTTATAAAACCTCCTTGGACTTAACAGACGCCCAAATCCTCAGAGAGCTACCACACTTCCTAGCTAAGGAGCCAAGAAAGTGGTTTAATGTGCTCATTCCTCATGTATCTACATGGGCTAAGTTTTGTGAACTTTTCAGAACTGTCTTCTTGCCTGCTGACAACCAGGAGCAGATTTTGAGAGGCATCCTGGACCGTTTCCAGCACCCCGAGGAGCCTCTGCCAACGTTTGTTGCCCATATGCTCAGTGAATTTAGGAGACTGAGGAACCCACCATCTGAACAGGAGCAAATCGAGCTCATCTGTAAACACGCAGTGGAGAAGTACAGAGTAGCACTGTATGGAACGCCTGTAAGGTCAGTAATTGATCTAGTGCTGCGTGCCCACGAGCTGCATTCTGTTCTTGGCACCAGCCTTTCACAGCCTTCCCGAGCTCAGCTGAAAAACAGAGTTGAGGGAGGACCCCGCTGTTTCAAATGTGCCATGCCTGGTGTTACATCTCGTACATGCCCTAACTGTTCCACTGATTTTCAGGGAGCTCGACACTCTCCCAGGATGGCTCCGGAGCTTCCTCAAACGCTGTCTCCTGACCAACATCCAGTAACTCAGCCTGTGGATCCAGATGAAACTGGCGTTGTCAGGGAGACGAGAGCAGCTGGCAGGAGGCAGGGAAACTTCAGGGGGGGGAGAGTGTTTCACAGGGGCAACCCTCCCCCCAGCCAATAACTCAGCCCTCATCGCCTTTGTCAGATCAAAGTGTGCCACCAGTGCTCAATCACGTTGAAGATGGAACTTCGCAATCATCGTGGAACACCCCTCTCAGAGTTAAAGTGAACTTTAATGGGGTAGCTCTGGATGCCACACTAGATACAGGGGCATCTCTTTCAGCAGTAAATGCAGACCTGTTGCCTGAGAAAAACCAAAATCAGTCATTAAAGAGTCAATGGGATTCTCCACCCATAACACTGGCCAATGGCACTAACTGCAGTCCATTGGGAGTAACCTGGTTAACCGTTGGATTTATGGGCAAGCGAGTCTATCAGCGGTTTGTGATAGTGCAGGACCTGTCATCCCCCTTTGTTCTTGGGATGGACTTTATGACTCGCACTTCACTAACACTACATGTCCCAACTAGAACTGTAATTATGGATGATAACCCCCCATGTCTTGATGAACTCTGTGAAAATGGCTTTGTGGAAGCTGATCTCGAGTGTGGAACAATGACTCTGCAGGGCACCCCGCAGCTCTCCCTACAGGATAAGGCTGGAGAAGCTAACTTGGATTCTGAGGAGAAGGAAAACCTGTTAGAGTTGTTAAGTAGTTTTGGTGACCTGTTTGATGGCCACCTTGGTCGCACTTCTCTGGCAGAACATGTCATTGTAACCGGGGATGCAAAGCCTGTTAACTTGCCACCATACCGCACCTCACCAGCTAAAAAGCAAATCATAGAGGAGCAAGTGCAAAAAATGTTACAGGATAACATCATCGAACCTGCATCGGGACCGTGGGCAGCCCCCGTGGTCATTGTGAACAAACCCCCTCGCGAACCGCGGTTCTGTGTTGACTTCCGTGGTCTAAATCAGCTGACCGTGAAGGATTCTTACCCACTCCCGCGAGTGGATGAATCACTGGACTTTCTGTCGAGAGGGAAGTTTCTCACAACACTAGACCTTGCTAGAGGTTACTGGCAGGTCCCCATTGCTGAAGAAGCTAAACCAAAGACTGCTTTTATAACGCACTGTGGCCTGTTTCAGTTCAGAGTCCTTCCTTTCGGCCTGTGTAACGCCCCTGCGACTTTTCAGCGGCTTATGAACAATGTTCTAGCTGGCCTGATTTATAAGTCCTGCGCGGTGTATCTAGATGACATTGTTGTCGCATCACCGACCTTTGAGCAACACCTGCTTGACTTAAAAGAGGTCCTTGGTAGGCTTCAGTCCGCTGGCCTCTCTTTAAAGCTGAGCAAATGTCAGTTCTGCCTTTCAGAACTCACCTTCCTTGGTTATCGGGTTACGCCGGCTGGCATTCATCCTGACCCTGACAAGGTGAGAGCCGTGACTGAGTTCAAAGTGCCGACCACAACAAAGCAGGTGCGACAGTTCCTTGGCCTAACTGGCTACTATCGCCGCTTTGTACAGGACTATGCCCGCCATGCAGAGCCACTCTTTGCCCTCACTAAAAAGGACGTGCAGTTTCGCTGGGATGACAAGTGCCAGGCAGCTGTGGACTTTCTGAAACATTCTATAACCTCAGCACCAGTCCTCAGGTTCCCAGATTTTTCGCGTCCATTCTTCATTCACACTGATGCATGCGATGCTGGTCTTGGAGCAGCATTAATGCAAAGAGATGAGGATGGCAAAGACGTTGCTGTAGCGTTTGCTAGCCGTGCTATGCACAAATCGGAAAAGCCCTACTCAACTCCAGAGAAGGAGTGTCTGGCCGTGATCTGGGCCTTGGAACATTTCCGACCCTACGTCGAAGGCTTGCATGTAACCATTTACACTGACCACAGCAGCCTCAAGTGGTTGATGTCTCGACCAAATCCCTCTGGCAGGCTTGCTCGGTGGTCTCTTCGCCTTCAAGACTTTGACTTCAGCATTATCCACAAACCTGGAGAACGTAATAAGGTGCCCGATGCCCTTTCACGTAATCCTCTACCAGATGTGGATGCCCCTATTGATCTTCTCCCTCCCTATGCCGTGATTGGGAGCATGGACCTTCGTGCTCTGCCTTCTGTAATTGTTTCGGACCGCCCGCATGTTCGTCAATTGCAGCTTGAAGACCCAGTCACAGGCTCATTGCTCAATCAGCTGGAAAGTGACCAACGAACTGGGGAGGATATTCAAGATCTGGAAAAGTACATTGTCCATGATGGTCTCCTCTATTTCCTCGATCCAAAAACGAAATGTGGTCTCCACCCTCTCAAGCAGCTTAAACTGTTTGCTCCTACTACACTCCGTGGTTATCTGCTCAAGTATTACCACGATCATCCTACAGCCGGACATCTGGGCATTGCAAAAACGCTGGCACGCTTGCGTCTCAGATTCTTCTGGCCACACATGAACTCTGACGTGAAAAAGTATGTGGTCTCATGTTGTTCATGTCAAGCCACTAAGCCAAGTCAAAGAAAAACAGCAGGCCTTATGGTCCCTATCCAGCCACAAAGACCATGGGAGTACGCTGGGGTAGACTATGTTGAGCCACTGCCCCGCACACAAAGAGGGAATGCTTATATCCTTGTTTTTGTGGACTATTTCTCAAAATGGGTCGAGGTGTGTGCTGTGAGAGAAGCCACTGCTCAAGTTGCTGCGAACAAGTTCATTACTGACATTTTTGCCCGACATGGGTCTCCCTCCTACCTTATTTCTGATAGGGGAACACCTTTCGTCAGTGAACTCTTTGAGCATGTTTTGTCGACTCTTGGGACTGAACACAGACTGACGACTGCATACCATCCTCAAACTAATGCAACTGAGCTTGTCAATCGCCCTTTGAAAACAGCTATTCGAGCATATGTGGGGGATAAGCACACTTCCTGGGACAAATATCTTCCCCAGATCTGTTTTGTACTGCGCACTGCGCCTCACGAGAGCACAGGCCTGAGCCCGTCCATGATGCTGTATGGGCGAGAGTTGGACACGCCCTTGGACCTTGTCACTCAACCCTCCTGGGAAGGACTGAGCGACCCTGAAACGTCTTACTCAGATGACCTGAGAGCTTCACTTCGGGATGCTCATGAACATGCTCGCTTGGTGCTCGAAGAGAGTCATAAAAGGCAAAAGCACTACTATGATCTGAGACGTCGCACAGTCTCTCATGAAGTTGGAGACCTCGTCAGAGTAAAGTCGCACCCAAAATCTGATGCATCGTCCAACTTTTCTGCAAAGTTGGCCCCCCTTTACACTGGTCCCTACCGCATCTCCAAGAGGATGTCTGATGTGAATTACTGTCTCACCACAGTGGACACTGGGGAGAAAGTTGGAGTTTTTCATGTTGCAAACCTGCAACCATTCTACACCTGGGCCTCAGCTTTATCTGGCAAGCATGCAAAGCTAAAGGCTGCGGCAGCTTTGGATCTCGGTGTCCCGGACAGCAGCTTGCCTCCTGCTCTTTCAGTACCAGGCCGCAATGACTGTGACGCTGTTGACACAACCCCCATTGTCTCTAGCGACACCCCTGCTGAGACTGACTTTGACTGTACTGCCACTGTCCCACTTTTCGTGGACCAGAACTCTTTCCAAGAGACTGCTGACATTGCTCTGGAGACAGAGGTTAACAGTTCACCTCCTGCTGACAATGGGTGTGCTGTTAGAGGTTCTTATAACCTCAGACCAAGACGAGTTCCTAGAGTCACCGCTGACTGGTCAGTCAATAGGTGGACCAACCCTTTTCATACTGACAGATTTGACCTGAAGTGACCTTATTTGCTTTTTGATGTGTTTTATGTGGTCTACTGTTGTAACAGGACCTTGGTTTGAGTTTTCTGCGATACATGTTGGTAATGTTTTAATGTTTTCGTACTGTGTTCCTGCTGACTGTTGCAGTTTTCGAAAAAAAGAGGAAACACAATGTAAAGAAAAAAACAGGGAATTTCATTCTGTACTTATCCTGGCTGTCCTGAGTTTATTTTCTTTCTTTAACATTTATTTGAGTGGACATTCACCATGTGGGACACTGTCATGTATGCCAGTTGTCGATATTGCACTGTACATTTCCCTGTTTTGGTTTTAACATCTTATCCTGCTGACCATGTATGGAGGCTGGTTAAGTCTGGCCTGTACCTTTGCTGTGTTCGGCTGGGGACAGCCTTTGTTTAACCCGGGGGGAATATGTAACAGTCACAATGGTGTGGTGTCCCTTTAAGACACTCAGGTCGAAGGTTGATGGTGTCATCAGTTTGTGCCACTGCCCTCTCTCTCTGTGATTGTCTGGACATGTGCTTGCACGCTAGTGCATGAGGAGAGACCCTTCTTTTGTTTTTCTTTTTGTTTGCAACGTATGGGTTGTACGAACACTGCGCATTATGTTTGTTAAGCTGCAGCCGTTCAACCGGGCTTATATGGTTGGTGAAGATGAGGTTTATTAAAGGACACGCTGTGGAATTCCTAATACAGTGTGAGTGTGCATTCTTTCAACTCGCCCTGCTAAGTGTTTTGCCGCCTCCTCTCCACCACTAAACACAACCCGACGTTACAAGCTCCTGCTCAAACTGCACGATTGATTCGCAGGGGTTATAAGTTCACAGGTCACGATGCAGCGTCTCACACTATACGGCCCGATGCTCTGATGCGACCTGAGTGCTCACACTGTGCATCCATAAAAATTAAGGTTATAACAGAAAATCTGTCGCTCGCTCTCCCTCTCTGTCTTTCACTCACACAGACACGCCACCGCCATCAACTTTGCTAAATTGCTAATGAAAAACATTGATCAGGCAGCTGTGATTGAGCAGCAATGTAAATCTATTTACACGGTTGTTGTGGTCGTGATAATTTGTGAGGCCACATCGAAAAGGCTCGGATGAGCTTTCCAAAGTTCTACAAGTTGTGCCTCCATCGCTTATGTCCAGATCACACGGTGCACAGCCGTGCTGCTCCGTCTTTTTCACCGACGTTTACGTGTTTGCGCGTGAGCAGTGTGAGTGGCTGCGGTGACACCCTCACGAGCGATTGATGATCGGGAGCTGGTGATAATTGCTTCTCGTTACCCCACGTATACTACACGATGCACAATGAAGGCCAAAATCGGGCAGATCACCAAAAAGATCGCACAGTGTAAGCCCAGCATTAGAGCAGCAATGTTTGTTCCCCTCAGAGAAAGGAAAAAAGGCTGCAAAAGTACAGGGAGGAATGGGAAAAGGAAAACACCTGGCTGGAAAAGTGCACGACAAGACCTATAAAGCGCACTGCACTGTGTGCCGGTGCACTTTTTCCATAGGCCATGCTTCTAATGGTGGGCACATGAAGAACATGAGGGGCGTGAAAGCTCAGGGAACCCTTAACCAATTTTTTGTCCACCAGGCCACGGCAAAAGCAGATATGGTATGTAAACACTGGTTTGTTTTTTTTAAACTCTCTGATTAAGGTTAATATGGGCATGTGCAGTGAATATCAGCGCTATGTGGCCAGAAGTGTGATAATATAATTTATTTTGTGTAATAAACAACTGCAAGGATAGATGATTACAACAAATAGATGACGAATACATAAAAGTAATACATAGATGAATAATGATGATAAGTTTTGATGCGTAATCATGGGAACAAGCGGGTTTACAAACGGGAGCAGCTGATTAGCATTAAAAAAGGTGAAATAATACCTCAACTGAAGCCAATTGTACTAAATGCACTAAATATGCCCTGTTACAAGAATGTTTTTCGTTCTATTGTTTTCTATTAATTTATATAATTTTAAGTTAAGCAGGACAGAGTTCTCTTAAAGAAAGATTTACTTATATTCTCAAAAGTTAAGCATGACAGGCTTCTGTTTAAGAAAGAGACCTGTTTTATTGTGTTAATGTTGTCATTTTGAGCTAAAAATAAATGGCTAAATGATCATTTGTTTCCCATGTGTTCATATCACAAAGAATATGCATCTACTTAAATCAAATTCAAGTCAAATGGTTAAAAAATAATTTCACACACAAAAAAAAGAGCTACAAAATTCACCACACTGGCAAGGGTGAAGACAACTGGGTCGCCCGGCCCTGGCCACGAGGTGTCCCTTATTTATTTTTCATTTTATTTTTGCCTGCTGTGACAAAACAAATTTCCCACGTGTGGGACTAATAAAGGTTATCTTATCTTATCAGTAACTTCAAGATCCACTAAATGTCTAAATGGCATGAAAGACTAAAACTGTTCTTTCCAGGCAGGGCTCCACAACTACTCACAGTGTTTTAGTGACTCACACCGTGTGTAGACATCCCCTGCTGAGTCAGTCTGCCAGGTGGCTCTTGCTATGTGTTAGCTCAAACTCTGAACACTGGAACATGTGCTCAATAGTGCAGCTGTGCTCTCTCACCACAAGGGGCCTCCCTCACACAGCTGACAGCCTTTCCAACAGGGCATGAAGCACTGCCTGTTTTGGGTTTTATTTGAGATGTTCACATGATGTGATCATCACTCTTTTATGCAATATTAAGGTGTGATTTAACCACAAGTCTCTCCTTTTCCCAGCCTAACAGTTTACAACATAACAGGCCCGTGTGCACCACAAACATAACAAAAGGTCTGTGAGTCACCATAAGGTGCTTTATATTCTAAGGTAAACCTCAAACAATCAATCAACCCACCTTTGTCTACAATACATCTCAAAAGCCTCCGTTTGCTGCCCTGTAATCTTTGTGCCCCACGGCTATTCAACTGAACTGAACTCTGCTTGGATTTTGCCTTTTTGCTTTTTTTCCACCTCCTGACTTCTGTATTCCTTCCCTGATCTAAAAGACAAAATCAGATTCATCTAAAACTCAACACTTCAACACCGACCTGCTGGATGATTCACTAACAGCCACTCTCTTCTCTGGCCCTTCGTTACACCTTTCCAAGGTCCCCAGATCTTATGGGGAATATAAAACATCACCGCTGCTGATTAAGTGTATTTCTAATTTTTTTATTGTAAGTTTATTTAATAAATGAGTTCCAGAACTGAGAATTTAATTAAGAGAGTTTCTTAGCACGTCACTACAGCCCCCTCAGACTGTGTTTTCTGCCGTCTAAACATAATATTGATAGTGTGTGGATTTACAGAGCTGGAGACTTTCTTTTTGCCGAGGTCATTAATCATGTCAAACCGCAGACACGCTGACAGACTGAGAAGACCGCTCGTGAAAACGACCAATCTGTGGATCCACACACGATGAACACACAGAGTGGAGTCTGTAAACAAATCTAACAGTTAACCTGCAACACAGGGTCACGTGCCTCCCTCAGTTGGGAACTCTCCTAAAATAAAGTACTGGAACGCACCGCGCGCTTTATGGCAACTTGGCTCCGCCCCCTTACGTTACTTCAGTGTTGCCAACTTAGCGGCTTTGTCGCTATATTTAGCAGTTTTCAGACCCCTTTAGCAACTTTCTTTCTTCTAAAACGCGAGTAGCAACAAGTCTGGCGACTTTTTCTGGCGTCATTAGAGACTTGTTTATGACGACTTTTTGACGTGAAAGCCTCGTGAATATCGCTCTTACTCTCACTAAGCAGCGGTGCTGCCGTGGGCACCTCGCCCGTGTCAAAGCGCTCACAGGCGGAGGATAGTCCTCCCCCAGCTGCTATCAGGGCAGGGCTCCCTCACTGACTGTAACGCAGTCAGTTCTTCTTTTACTGTTATGCAGTTTTGTGGACGATAAAGTTTAAAACTACTTATGAACACACACAAAGTAACTCCACCAGAGTGACTGTTTCGGGTCACTTTTGCCGGTCCAAGCCCGGATAAAGGAGCACGGTTGGAATTGTGACATTAAAAAAAGATTTAATTGCTAAAATAAATTTAATTTGTAGTTCTAAATAAATTCTAAATGCATTTAAGATGTTTTTTACTGACTTTATGTCTCTTCCACAACGTTATTTCTCTCTCCAACAGCGTAGGTTACAATTATATTAGCATGACAATTATGCAAATTAGGCAATGACATCATTCAGTGGCTTCTAGCGACTTTTAGGACAGCCAATAGCGTCGTGGGCTTTCTCACACCCGCCCTCATACTTTCACAAACACAGTCGCGCTGTGTGAATCAAACCGCGGATTCACAATATGTTCAAACAGCGCTCAGAGTCAGTGTGTTACCCTTCATGAGGAGCAGGAACAGCGGAAACAGCTTCATCCTCCTGTAAACACGCAGAAAACCGTCCTCACGCCCCGTTAAATCCACGGCGAAGAGGCCAGAAGAGACCGTCCGCACTGCTGTGTGTGCAGAGGAAGCCCCCAATGGTGAATCACCATTGGTGATGTGTCGGTCGTGAACGAAATGGCTCTTAGAGCCGGGTCTTTGACGTGAACGACGCGAGCCGGCTCCTTATCGCGAGCCGTGGGGTTTTTCTTTTCCTTCTCTCGCTCTCTCTCTCGCACTTTTTTCCGCTTCAATAAAAATTAATTAAAGCAACAAAACAACCTGAAGAGCCCCCCAGACACCTGTTTGCTCAGCTGTTCTTTTTAAGTGTGTGTGTGAAATAGAATACAATGTATTTGATAAGTTTCGTTCATATCCACTCATGCGTTGTTTCACAGCCACACTGTGACTGAAGGAGAAAGCAGCACATTAAAGATTATAAATGTCCCAAATTGTCAAATACAAATATAAAACAGCTAAGCTGGAGTGACTAAAGGAAGTGTCTCGTGTCCACGGACTCATCCAGTGTGTCTCTTTCTGAACATGTGTGCACATCAGTCTGTAAAGCAGTCTTTCAGGATTGTACTAATAAACAAATATGAATTACTATTAAACAGCGTAGTGATTGTCAGAGTTATTGTAGGGTTATTCATGTCCTGCATTTGAAAATGCAAAAAAGTAGAAAGATTTATAACCATGACAATTCGACTCAAATTCATCTGAAACAGAATTTTATTGGTAAAAACATGTTGCATTTTATAACTTTATATACACGTCATCCATAATAGATTTGTTGCAGATTCACCGTTTATAATTTGTATCAGACAACTGGATGAAATTCACAGCAAGTGCAGTTGTTTGCTTCTTTTATTTTCATTATTTTCTGCAAACCAGCGTGGCGCAGTGCAGACATCTTCATGTTTACTATGAAGGCACACACAGGCCTGAGGAGAGGAAGCAAGCAAGGGGGAAAGATGGATGTGAGGAAATAAACTAGGACAAATAAAACAGAATAAATACAAATACACTCACACACAGGAACAGCCAGCTGTCTGTACCAGAGATCAAACTCTGAGTATTACTCTGATCTCTGACATGAATAACTTTGAAACCTTTAACTGTGTTTGTTTTTGAACAGCTGTCTAAAAGCTACAGGGTCTAAAATGCAAAGCCTGATCATCACATTGTTTTTTATTTATAATATTTCATCTATATCGGTCTGAGTGGATCTACCCAGACAGCAGAAACACCAAACCCAGAACTGATCAGCAAACCGGGTCTGTACCAGATTCCACCTGCAGAGCAGGATCCAGAAGAGTTAAAGATGACAGATTCAGGCCACATCAGGTCTGCATCCCATTCAGATATTTAACTTATACTATTAACACAGAAACATATTTGCTGTAAGAGAGACATTACCCATTGGTGAAGGCTGATGTTACTTAAATCTACCAGTTGTTGCAGTGGAGAATCACCAAATCTCCATTCAAACTAATGAACTCAATATGATAGAAATAAAGAACAACATTACAAACTAACATTATAAAACTAAACAAAAGCAGAAATGAATAAAAACAAAAACAAAACTCAAAAATGGCACAAGACCCAGTATGAAGTCAAAAGACATACAAACAACACGTCACATGGAGGTAAAGTAAAATCACTGGTCTGCTTTGTGTGAGACTGACCTTTAAAGAGAAACATGTGGAGAGATCCTTTAATACTACAATGATGTGTTGTTGATTTATTGCTTTACTTCAAACATAAAAACAAAACAAAAAAATGACATAAATGTTCTGTTTCATTCTGCATCCATGGTGAAAAAAAAAAAAAACAGAGTGACAGTTTCCTGTATCTGAGAACTCTGACTTTAAGGACACCTGCAAACCCATTAATCTGACTTTGTACTTATACCATTCTGGTCATGTGATCATGTGGTTTGTACGAACGCTCCTCTTCCTCAGAGGATCCACCTGTGCTTCCTCTCCTCTCTCCTCCACCTGTTACAGTGAGGGAACGTCCTCCATGATGGAGGAGCTGCTGGAAAGTGCTGAGAGTTTCCTCCAGAGTGAGACCTCTGTCACAGTTCAGAGGATCTACGGCAGCAGAGACCTTCATGGACACTAAAAGTCTCAAACACACAACAACAACATCACACTGACTCCACTCTGACATCACTGATCAATAATCAAAGAACACACAGATCAAACTGATTGATCAGCCATCAGAGGAGTCGGATCAATGGAGCTGCTTCTGTTCCTGATGTCCCCTGTTTGATCCTGGACCTGAACTCTCCCTGCAGAGGAGACACAACACAGTCAGAGACACACACACACACACAAATATCATCTCTGACAACTGAGGAAGTTTGGGGTCTCTCCAGTGATCCCCGGAACTTTCTATGCAGGCGCTGTGGAGAGCATCCTGACACAGAACATCACATCCTGGTATGGGAACAGGCATGTTAAGGACCAAAAAGCTCTTCAGAGAGTGATCCGTACAGCAGAACGCTGCTGCAGGACTGCCTCCCTACAGGACATCTACACCAGTAGATGCTGGACTAAAGTAGCCCTGATTGAAGGACCTGTCACATCCCAGCAAAAAACTGTTCTAAGGTTCTTCACCGTCTGCGCAAAAACAGAGAAACTCAACAGTAGCTTCTATCCTTGGGCCATCTGTGTGTTACATCAGGACATAGAACTGTGCACATGACAACTAAAGAATCTTGCATCTTGAATCTTGAAATATGAACATGAAGACAGAGACAGACAGATACCTTTGACTTTAAGTGGGATTATTTTGTATTGGATGATACTGCTGCTGTTGACCATACACTTATACACTCCACTGTCTCTCTCTGTGGGCTGTTTCAGGGTCAGACTGAGGTCTCCAGTTCTTAGCAGGTCTTCATTCATCTCTGTTCGTCCTCTGTAATCCTGGTCCTGTTCTTCAAGCTGATCAGCGCTATTCTTATATACGTGGACCTTCCTGTCATCACTGTCCCTCCACACCACTACAGCATCTTCAGGCAGGTTTTCTGTGGTTTTGAAGGGCAGCTGGAAAGACTCCACCCCCTCATCCACCTCCACCTGACAGACTGAGAGGACAACAAACAAAAGATGAGCTGTACAGACAGCAGCAGCAAGTTTTCAGAGTTGTAGAGAAAGATGAAGGACAGAAGCAGATCAGAGCAGAAGGTAACAGGACAGAAAGTTAAAGGAACTTTTTGAGCTGTTGGAGATGCTGAACAAATGTATGAAGAGGATTTGTTAGTTTGTCTGTGGTTTCTTTGGGGAACATTTGTGTTCCAGACAAAGTTAAAGAGACTGAGCGAGAAATGTTCCCTTGAAACACTGTGGGAGAATATATGGACTCTACTGATAAACTGTTTTTGAGGAAGAGGGAATTTGAGTAATACTGTTAATTTTGCCCTGCTGACTGTAAAGGATTGTATTGTATATACAGTGGCTTGCAAAAGTATTCGGCCTCCTTGAACTTTTTCAAATTTTGTCACATTACAGCCACAAACATGAATCAATTTTATTGGAATTCCATGTGAAAGAACAATACAAGGTGGTGTACACGTGAGAAGTGGAACGAAAATCATACATGATTCCAAACATTTTTTACAAATAAATTACTAAAAAGTGAGGTGTGCGCAATTATTCAGCCCCCTGAGTCAATACTTTGTAGAACCACCTTTTGCTGCAATTGAAGCTGCCAGTCTTTTAGGGTATGTCTCTACCAGCTTTGCACATCTAGAGGCTGAAATCTTTGCCCAAACAGCTCCAGCTCAGTCAGATTAGATGGACAGCGCTTGTGAACAACAGTTTTCAGATCTTGCCACAGATTCCCGATTGGATTTAGATCTGGACTTTGACTGGGCCATTCTAACACATGGATATGTTTTGTTTTAAACCATTCCATTGTTGCCCTGGCTTTATGTTTAGGGTCGTTGTCCTGCTGGAAGGTGAACGTCCGCCCCAGTCTCGAGTCTTTTGCAGACTCCAAGAGGTTTTCTTCCAAGATTGCCCTGTATTTGGCTCCATCCATCTTCCCATCAACTCGGACCAGCTTCCCTGTCCCTGCTGAAGAGAAGCACCCCCAGAGCATGATGCTGCCACCACCATGTTTGACAGTGGGGATGGTGTGTTCAGAGTGATGTGCAGTGTTAGTTTTCCGCCACACATAGCGTTTTGCATTTTGGCCAAAAAGTTCCATTTTGGTCTTATCTGACCAGAGCACCTTCTTCCACATGTTTGCTGTGTCCTCCACATGGCTTGTGGCAAACTGCAAACAGGACTTCTTATGGTTTTCTGTTAACAATGGCTTTCTTCTTGCCACTCTTCCATAAAGGCCAACTTTGTGCAGTGCACGACTAATAGTTGTCCTATGGACAGATTCCCCCACCTGAGCTGTAGATCTCTGCAGCTCGTCCAGAGTCACCATGGGCCTCTTTGCTGCATTTCTGATCAGCGCTCTCCTTGTTCGGCCTGTGAGTTTAGGTGGACGGCCTTGTCTTGGTAGGTTTACAGTTGTTCCATACTCCTTCCATTTCTGAATGATGGCTTGAACAGTGCTCTGTGGGATGTTCAAGGCTTGGGAAATCTTTTTGTAGCCTAAGCCTGCTTTAAATTTCTCAATAACTTTATCCCTGACCTGTCTGGTGTCTAAATCCAAATCAAGAATCTGTGGCAAGATCTGAAAACCGCTGTTCACAAACGCTGTCCATCTAATCTGACTGAGCTGGAGCTGTTTTGCAAAGAAGAATGGGCAAGGATTTCAGTCTCTAGATGTGCAAAGCTGGTAGAGACATACCCTAAAAGACTGGCAGCTGTAATTGCAGCAAAAGGTGGTTCTACAAAGTATTGACTCAGGGGGCTGAATAATTACGCACATCCCACTTTGCAGTTATTTATTTGTAAAAAATGTTTGGAATCATGTATGATTTTCGTTCTCACGTGTACACCACTTTGTGTTGGTCTTTCACGTGGAATTCCAATAAAATTGATTCATGTTTGTGGCTGTAATGTGACAAAATGTGGAAAAGTTCAAGGGGGCCGAATACTTTTATAAGCCACTGTAATTGAAGACAGTTTGACTGCACACAAACTTCATGTTGTCAGTGAATTCACTGTGCAGTGGGAGTGACTGAAGTGACACCTGCAGATTCAGATTATAGCAGGCTGCAGACAGAGGTGGGAAGTGACAAGGTACAAGTACTTTGTTACTGTACTTAATTACAATTTTCAGCTATCTGTACTTTACTTGAGTAGCTTTTTTTCTGACTACTTTTTACTTCTACTCACTACATTTTTAAACAAATATTAGCAAACACACAAACTGTGTGTTTGTCTCGCAGAGCATTGCAGCTAAAGGTGGAGCTGCTGGACTTCACAGGGAGATAAAAGAAAGAGAGCTAACTTCACTCAGAGAGGAAGAAAGAGAAGAAAGACAGGAGAGGAAGAAGAGAGCTTAGATTTAAAGATAAGGACTGCTCATTTAAAGCTTACATGTAAGTCCTCATGTTTTTAAATCAGATCTTCGGTCTGTACATGTCACATTGTGTTTTTAAAAATAAAGAACAGTGTGTGCTTGGTGCACAGTGACCGTGGTTTCATGCTCACAGTTAGCTTACATCAAGTGTAGTAGAGATTCATATGAATTTTAGCTGATGATGCTGAGATTCATTCACTGATTTCCACCTGCATACCAAGTTTGTATTGTCTAATATAAAGACTATAAACAGTGTAGTGTCAGTGTAGAGGATGAAATCAGCCAGGACAGGCATGAAACATCTGCTGACATCTGGTTGAATTCAGTTGTGTACATCCACAGAGAGCAGCAGGTCAGCTGATCACAGCCTGCACAATAAAAAAATCTACTGGAGCTCTCAATAGAAATTAATGTGAGTTATGATTCTTTTCCAGACACTGAGACATTACAACCAATTTTAAAATTACGCCACCTGCTGAATCCACTTCAACCCCTGACTGTACATATTTTCTGTTTAGAGGCAAAGTCACCCCCTACAATGTAGCAACAGGAAATACAAATATATTTTTTTATTTTGCTTTGCAACCAAATAATAATAATAATAATAATAATAATAATAATAATAATAATAACGATTTCAAAGGACATTGTCAGAGTCAAAATTCACACTGACAATGTTTGAAACTTTGCATGTCAAAATTTTTTTTAAAGAATTTGTTAGAAAAATCTAAATAATTTCAGTTGGTGATTAAATGCCTAAACGTACCTGTGTTCTGTAAGCAGCATTTAACGGTTTGGAGTGTTCAAACATGTAAACAAATGCAATAATAATGTAATAATAATGTAATAATAATGCATGAATGATAAACATATATGTGGAGGACCATGAAGAAGACAGAAGGGAAGATTTGACTTTGTGTCATTCACCATTATTCTTAAACTGTGCAGTCACAATGACACAAATGTGCTGCCCTGAAACTGTTTTAAAGCACTATATCTTAAAATTGGGACTTCAAATCTGGCTGATAGTAAACTAAATGGAGCATTACAATTTGAAAATTAGTGTTGCCATTTTACTGTTTGGGTGACGTTAATTTTATTTTAATTTTATCATGATACTTAGGTAATATACTTATGCTTGCCTAGTAGAGATCATTCTGATCTCAGTCTGTGATATAGCATGACATGGTCGATTCATCATTTCACTCATGAAGAATAGATAATGCTTTTTGATTTTACTGCACTAGAAGGATTGTGTGGGATCATTCTCCTCCTGACAAGACGTAAGGCTGTTTAATGATGTCACTCATTGCTCAACAGCCTAGTGATGATTTTAAATTGATTACCACAAAAAACACAAGCCACAGCCTGTCTATCAATCCAGCTTAGATTTGTTTGCATACAGCATGAAAAGGCTTTACTCTAATCCTGCAGAGTAGTTTCTAGAATAAATAAAATGAAGTCATTCAGGAGGACAGCTCAAGTCCACCATTCCCAGTGTTTCCAATCTCTTCCCCTGGCCTTGATTCCTGAGCATTGCACCAGCAGCCAAACTGCTACTCCACATGTCTCTGGTTCCCTCCCCAGTCATACCAGGGTTGATATGTTTAGCTTGCTGACTGTCTGAGGGGTGTCCAAAAATGTGGGCTTTATAGATAATTGACAAACTTTCTGGAGGAAGCCTGGTCTTGTTAGGAGAGACGGCATTCATTCCACTTTGGATGGAGCAGCTCTCATTTCTAAAAATCTGGTCAAATACATGAAAACCTCTGAGAACATGCCCCAAAAGGTTGATTCTGTTCATCTGGACGCAGCGTTTTCAGTGGGAGAAACATTTAGTCACTCATCCAACTGACGTCTTCAGTCTCAGCTGACTTGTTTCCCCAATCTTGTAAACATTTGCACTGAAACGAGCCCACTGAATGACTGTGAGGTCAGTTCCTTGATCATTAATATGCCACTGTATAACGATTGATCAAAGACCACTGATCAATGATCAATGGATGTGTACATCCTCATCCTTGAAAGAGTGTCCACTGGCCTGTAGGTGTGAACAGACTGCAGAGTCCTGGCCTCACGAGGTAGCTCTTCTGTGTTGTGCCAGCTGCTTGGCCAGAGGTCGTTTAGTTTCCCCGATGTATAAACCATGACAATCCTCCTGGAGTGTTGGGGATATATTCGCACATGAACACTCGTGCACAAGGAATCCTGTTACCTCTATAATACTCCACACTGATTTGGGTCTAATGTGAAGATCTCCACATTAACTACCTGAAAACAGCGTGTTTGGTTTCACACTGCAAGGACCTAAATCATGGTCTTTCTTCCCCACTAATTACTTTCTGCAGAAGAAGTAATTCCCCAGCTGCTGTTTAAAACCACCAGTGTTTCCACTCATTATCATATTTCTGTGTGTCCTCAAAGCTTTGAGCTACTGCTGTCGGTGTGTCCTGTGTTCTCCACCTAAAGGAAACACTCGCCTGGCATGTTCAGCAAAGAAATGCTGCACTAACTCCATAAGATTCACTCTGACTCCAAACTCAAAGAGGCACTTTTGAATTTGAAGCCACTTTTACCTTCAATCAGCTTCTCATTAGCTGCCTGGAAACAGAAACAAAGTCAGAGGTCTGCAGCACTGACCTCTGAATTTCAGCTCCACTTGTTTCTTGAGGATGTTTCCCTCCCTGCTGCAGACGGTGCAGGTGTAGGTGGAGTTGTCTCCATCTGTGGGGTGTTTCAGGGTCAGACTGAGGTCTTCAGGGTGGTTGTTCCCCGTTGCCCCTGGTGAATCTATCTCATCGCTGTCTGAGTGGGTGGGGGTTAGGTGGTGTTAATTCTATCTTTCCAAATTATACTTTAAAAAGACTAATCTTGAAAATCTGCTGACAATTTTATACATTAATACAGTGTCACATATAACCATTTATGCACAAAATAAGATAAAAAAATAATATAAGTGTTTTTATGTAATTTCAAAATCAGCTGTTACATCTACAGGCACCTCAGAGTCACTAATTGGTCTAAACATGTGATTAGCTTAATTAGACAGTTGACAGTGTGAATAAATGTGGCTTGATGATGGACAGAAACACAGTGTCAGTGTTGCTCTTTGTTGGTCGGCCAATAAAGTAGCAGAACGTTGTTTAGTTTTTGGCTGAGAAGTGTACGAGGCAACTCAAACTGTAGCTTCTCAGAAGGAAACAGTTTTAATTTAACTGAAATGATCCATAAAATTTTAACATTTAAGAAAATAACAAATGTGTTATATATGGTCACAAATTGAGTTCCGGCATAGTCATGTACTAACCTTCAGTTTTCAGTTTTATTTGTCATATGCAAGTTAGCACAGGGTCAACATCGCAATGAAATGTGTTTGACGAGCAGCGGTCTCTCAGCAGCATGATACAGTAGGAAAAAAATATAATAAAATATAATATAATAAAATAAAATTAAAATAGAAAAATAGTAAAGAGCAAAATATTAGAGAGACATGGTAAAAGAGAAAAGATGACTAAATATATATGTTGACCTGAAGCAGTACTTTTTTTTCATTCCTAACTTCCTGTTTGAATCATCTGTCTGTAGTTCCTCTGAATGTTGGAGGTTCATCAAAAGTCCAAAGTCCAATATGTGTTCACAGAGCAGCTCCGATCAGAGCTCACTGTCTAAGTGCTAATTATGGAAATCTCAGAGGGGGACCACTATCTGGTTTTGTCCTGGAGGTCAAAGTTCAGCAGGTGTTTGTTTAGTCACACAGAACTTCTCATTTTACCCTCTGATCCTTAAGCACCCAGAAGGAGCTTTATCAAGCAAACAGCTGAAATAAAGATAAATCTTCCTGATTCAGTGGAAATCAGACTGAAAGGAAGGGTTAACCAGCTTCAACCTGTTAGCAGGTCTCTGTCCCAGGAAGCAGGATTAGATAAATCCTCTGAGTCAGTGTAAAAGTTCAAAGCAAAATAACTTAACTATGGAAATTTATATTTTTACAAACACTGAGATTCCAGTTAGAAGTTCATTTATTTTGTAATCAACATGGCTACTTTCATAACCCAACAGTGCTTAGGATGGAGAAATAAATTAGACATGCATTCATTTATTACAAAGCAGGCGCTGTTCTTTACTTAGCTGTTGATTTGTCAATTCTGAAGCTCGACTGATGATGGCTTTCTTGCTGTAAGCGTGAGTTTTCAGGAACATTGGTGTTCCACACAAAGTGTGAGCCAGACTCAGTGAGAAATGTTTCCTCCAAACTATGAAGGAGGAGAACAAAACTCTGGAGGCAGCAGATCCAAACTGTTCCTCTGCTGACTTCATGAAATACCAACATGTTTGCTTTCACACTGAAGGAATTTCAGTGCTATTGTTTCTTTCTGATCAGTCTGTCAGCTGCTCAAAACTTCTCTCTACAGAAGAATAAATTCTCCAACTGCTTTTTAAAACCACAAATGTTTCTTATGATCAGTGGAAAACCACTTTTACCTACGACTTAACTAAGACTTAACTTTGACCTGTGTCTGCAGCACTGACCTCTGACTTCCAGCTCCACTTGTTTCTTCATCAGGATGTTTCCCTCCCTGTTGTAGACGGTGCAGGTGTAGGTGTCTGTGTCTCTGTCTGTGGGGTGTTTCAGGGTCAGACTGAGGTCTCCAGTTTTCAGCAGGTCTTCATTCATCTTCGTTCGGTCTCTGTAAACCTGGTCCTGTTCTTCAGGCTGGTCAGAGCCGTTCTCATACACGTGGACTTTACTGTCGTATTTGTCCATCACCTCAACTTTAGCATCTTGAGGCAAGTGAGCTCTCGTTTTGCAAGGCAGCTGGACAGACTCTGCCCCTGAATCCACCATCACCTGGTAAACTGGACAACAAAAAACAACATGATGATATGAACAGCAGATGGGACGAGTCGCGACTTCCCAAAATGGGCTCGTTGAACGCAGCACGGATGAGAACTTCGAGGCTGTGGTGAGGACTCAGACTTTGCTCTTTGAGCGCAAAGTTGATAACATCTTTGAGAAGCTCACGGCTCTTAAAAGGGAGAATGAGAGATCAGTGACGGACTGTTAGATCGGCTGTGAAACTGACATGCAGTTGTTCACACTAAAGGAAAACCACCATCATTGACTGCAGCTGTAAACATTGCATGTGACAAATAAAAGGATTGATTGATTGAGCTGTGATGGTCACATGACCTCCCTGTCCCCTCCTTGTCTTCTAGTCTCAGTCAGATTGTGTCTCAGTTTGTTCCTGATGTGTTCCTGACTCGTTCTTTGGTAACTAGTCTGCAGCGTCCTGTAAAGTGCTGCAGACATGTTGGATGAAGAGCAGAAGAACAGACAGACTGAGCCTCCACAGTCGGCCATGTCTCACACACATCAGCACAGAGACCATAAAGATCTCATGTGTCTGCTCTGAACATCTGAAGCTCTCCACCACATGACTGAGCACAACTCAAGGAGGAACATTTACTGAAGCTGCTGCAACATTTACTGTCAGCACATGTTTCCATGTCAGCCTGCTGTTTACCACCACAGAAGAAGAACAGCTTGTCCACATGCAGCCTCTGTGTCAGATCAATGCAGTGAAGCACACACACTGTTTAGTAAAGTCATGTTGTGGAGCTGTTTCACTGATCAATGACTGAGTCTGAAGGAGGTTTTCTGACTGACAGGAACAAACCTGGAAGTTTCTCTTCAGCTCTCTGTATCAGCTGTTTGTAACTCTCAACTCTTTCAGCTTCTGGAACAAGTTTGTGTGAGCCACAGTCAAGGAGCCACCAGAGGACACTTGCTAACCATCGGCATTATGGGTAGTGTAGTAGGAGACGCTCACCTGACATGAAAAAGTGCCGGAAATGATATAAAAGACCTCCAGAAACCACAACAAGAACCAGGAGAACAAGGAGAGCCACTAGAACTTTGGCCCAAGATCGTTCTAAGAAGAAACAATAAAACAAGAAATTGAACTGTTACGCTCTTACTTGTAGCAGCGACCTCTGACCTGCATTTACTACACTGACCTTTGACCTGCAGCACTACTTTCTGTCTCAGGATGTCTTTGTCCCTGTAGATGGTGCAAACGTATCCTCCACTGTCTCCATCTGTGGGGTATTTCAGGGTCAGACTGAGGTCTCCAGTTCTCAGCGGGTCTTCATTCATCATCGTTCGGACTCTGTAAAAGCCATCCTGTTCCCTGATGGTGTTACGTGTCTTTGAGTACACGTGGACCAACATGAAGTCTACATCAGAGCGAGTCCACTCAACCGTGGCATCCTGTGAGAGGTCAGCTGTCGTTCTGCAGGGCAAGATGGCAGACTGCGACCCTTCTACCACCTTCACAATCACCTGCTGGTCTGAGAGGACAAGGAACAAAAATGATGACATATAGAAGCAGCAGCCATTAGCACAACACTGAACTACACTGTTATGTAGTATTTACATTCCTCTCCTCTGACTCTATCCTTCCAGTAGTGTTAATAAAGTATATAAATATCCTTTGTGTGGCCATTATCAGTCGATAGTGTGCTGAGCCTCGTGGAGTGGTGCACTGACACTTTTACATGTTTATTCACTGCAAAAAATAATACAAAATCACTCATTTGAAACTTTTACATTTTTTTGCATGCTAAATCGAGCACTCAGATGAAACAAACCTTGCACCCTCCTGATGAACTAACGGGTGAGAAAAACATATCAGGGTTTTCAAACTGTGCTAAAGAGCCAGCAACATGTGGCTAGCTTATCTAGGATTATTGTCCCAGACAAGGTGCCAGCTCAGAGTTCAGCTTCACGTTAAACCAGGTCAGTGGAATGAATGAATGTTTTGTTCAATGCTGGTGTTCTGACAAACCATCCTACTTTGACAAAATGTCCTACCGTAAGCAGTTTATGCACATTCCTGATGTCACAGAGTAATTCCAGCACAAATGTAAGTAGGAATGACGGTTTGCCACTTAACATTGCCCATCAGAATATGCTTGTAGCTCATATTCATAAAGCCAGGATGGTTTGCTACTTCATTTTACCCGTTAAAGTATGTTTCTCGCTCTTAATAACAAAGGTAGGATGATTTGCCACTGAATTTTATCTGTTAAAGTATGTTTATAGGTCACATTCATAAAGGTAGGACGGTTCGCCCTTTAATTTCGTGTTGTGCGCATACATAGAAACAACAGGTAGGATGGTTTGTCAGGTAGGATGGATTCCCAGAACACCGGTAAAACCTTTACTGCATTTTTATTGGGCCTCAGTGGGCCCAGAGTTACAGTGCAGAACAATAACTGGAATGTTTATGTAAGTAGGCAATTTTTTTAAACGAATCAATCAGGGTTAGTTGCTGACCTTTGACCTCCAGCTCTATGTCTGTCAGTCTACGTTCTACTCCATGGTTTCTATAACTGAGGGTGCAGGTGTAGTTGCCGCTGTCATACATAGTAATTTAGGAAATACCTTTCTTCAGTTAATCTCTGACATTTTTCTCCAGAACTGACTTATGACCAGTAATTACAACATTTGTTGCAGTTTTTCTGCTAACCTTTGACCTTCAGCTGGATGTCTATGACTCTCCGTTCCTCTCTTCCATCACTGATGGAGCAGCTGTAGTTGCTGCTGTCAGTCTTTGTTGGTTTTCTCAGAGTGAGGCTGAAGTCTCCAGTGTCCAGAGCGTCAGACCTCATTGATGTGCGTCTGCTGTAACGCTGGTTTTGTCCTGTCAGATCATCTCCTCCTTCTCCTCGTAGGTGAACAGATTTCAGATCAAGATCGTTGCGAGTCCACGTCACAGTGGGTTTTGTCTCAGGTATGATCCCGGAGTACTGACAGGGCAGCAGGACATAGTCTTCCCCCTCATTCACCTCCACCACCAGAGCCAGGGCATGCTGGGAAACTGTGATGAACACACAAACAGAAACACAGATTAACTGCTTGCCTTCAGTTTAGCACCGTACTGACATTTATCTGCAGGCATGAAAGAGACAACTTTTACAGTTAGTCTCTCCATGAAAAAACAGATTCAATCAGAGACGCTGGTGGTCAAAGAAATTACAGAACGAACTCTTAAAGTGTGACCTCATCACACATCTGTGCAGTACTCTAAGACTCATTTAATATCAAACTAAGAGATATTATTATAAACTACAGATCTAAGATTAAACAGCTGGAAATGCTAAAGTGATGAACACATTAAGTTGTTTATAAATGCTTGAAATACACTGTTGTAGCATTGCAGTACAAGTACAAACCTACACAAAATAAACACCTGATACTTTAATTGTATTCAAACTATTGTAAAAAATAATCAGAGTTTACTAGACTTCCTGATCCACTCATGAGAATATTAATGTCCACAGACGATGGGAGGCACAGAGCTACACAACAACACACAGCAGTCGTAGTACAAATACAAACTTAAGCAAAACAAACTAACAGTTTGCACGTTTCCAGGAATCTGATTTATTCATAGGAAAGTACAACAAACACAGGAAGCAAACACAAAAACACACACAGCAGCTGATTGTAACATGAGCTCATCTGAAAGCCACCAAGAAGAATCCAGTGATTTGAAAGTTGCTGCTTTGGATTGTTAGTTTGATCTGAATCAGAATCCAGTGTTTGATGGAAATCTCCTCCTGCTGCACTTCAACACATTAAAGAGAGAGAGGTGATGATGAGAGCAGAGAGAGGAAGGTGTACTTACCGTGCAGGAGGATCACAAACACCACAAACATCTTCATGTTCCTGTCAAACTCAGAGACTCTTTAAAAGCCCTTCAGGACATCAGCTCACAGCAGCTCTCACTTTCCTCTGCTGATCATCTACTGACACTCTCACACTGCTCACACTGTCACAGAGTTCAGCTTCACACTTTGTTAAAGCACATCTGTGGAAACAAGTCCAGATGCGCACGGATCACTTCTGAGGAAAGAGGAAGACGTTCAGTTTCCTCATAGTTTCACACCTGAGCGCTCTGGTTGGAGGCGGCTGCTGCGGCCTCACCCTGACACACACAAAGCTCCACTTTCAGTCCTGACACTGAAACATGCACTGAGGGAAGGCCTGAAGCTCAGCCAATCACAGAAGAGAATCAGGAAAGGTCTTGATCAGCTGAGAGCAGAGACAGTGATTTGAGGTTCAGCTGTCAGAGTGAGGCTACCTCACTGCTGAAAACAGTGGACCTGAACTCCTTTCCTTGTGTAACCTCCCATCAGTTCACAATAGGCAGTTCTCTTTGGGTCCTCACAAAAGCAAAGACCTCTAGAGCAAAGGTGAGGTATTCTTCCTCCCTGCATGTGACATACAAAGAAACAGCAGACAGTCCTTCGCCTGTACGTGTGTGTCATGGTCCTCCAGGCCTGCTGTGTCACTGCCATTTCTCTCTCAGTATGAATATGTAGTGTTTTGTGTTTGTTTCTTTACTCAGACCTGCTGGATCCAGGATCCAGGACCTTCACCCTCCTCCTCTAACCATGCTAGTGAACCAGCTCCCATCTGTAAGTCTCTTTGCTGTTGTTGCCTCTAAGTTTACTCATTTGTCATCTCCTCTGTGCAGCAGCCCTGGTGTTGTTTCCCTACAGAGAGAGAGCGAGCTGTGGAGTAGTGCTGGTAGAAGTGCATCGAGGCTTCGAAACGACCTGAAACCGTCTCCACAGTGACACCTGCTGGACAATTTGGCTATCACCACATCTTGATGATGATATTCTGTGAAACAGTAACACAGAGAGGAAAGACTGCAGCGTTCCCTGTAATAACCATGTGTTTGGGTCACTTTAGGTTTTCTGGGAGTTCATGTTATCAGGTTTGTTTAACACACTGTCAAGCAAAGCTAGAGGCTGACATAGCATTAGGTTGTTTTTAATGAATTAAAAATCACACTGCTGTGGATGTTTTATCCTGTAACACTGGCATGTTGTTTTACTGAGTCTGTGAACCTTCATTACTTCTGTTGTTTATGATAAATTCACAGCAGAAGCTTCAGTGGGAATGAAAATGGGAAAAGAAAAAAACTAATTTGCCATGAAAACAGATAAGAAGTAGATCACCTGTATTTAATGGATGTGTTTTTTAAACTTTTCTTTTTACAGATTATTTTCTTTCTGGCGGTGCAGTGTGTGAGTGTCAGGTTACAGAGAGGATGACGTCACTGTTTTATTTCCTTCCTGAAAGCAGAGAGCAGGTTTTTATTGAGATACTGAAATCAGTTTACAGCAGTGTTGCCTCCTCTCTCTCTCTCTGCTGATAGGAGTGAATGGAGCTCTCGCCCTGAGTGAGCACTTGCTGACATGAGGCCTGGGACTTTCTTCTCCTTTCAAGAGACTGAAAGGAAGCTCAGTCATGTGAAAGCCTGGCTTTCAACATCCCATTACTCCTGTCAACCTTCTTTATCTCTTCGACCGTTTAACCCTTGGCTCTACCTTCAGTTTTTTCAGTTCAAGTTCAGATGGTTCAACTTTAGACCTGAGAGGAAAACGATACTTCTGAACCAAACAAAGGACTAAACTTTAGGATGGAAATACAGGATTTTACACACTAATGAAATGAATGGGACTAGATGAGAGGAGAATTTAATGCAGCTCAAGTTCAGAATCATGAGGCCAGATTAATGGCATGGTTAGTTTTCCCTGTGGTCTCTTTTTTCTGCCTGCCTGTAAGATCAATCTTTAACATCCTTTGTCCAGTGTATCCACTGTCCCTCCCGTGCACATGTCCACACCGTCTCAGTCTTGTCTTTCTAACTTTGCAGCGAGTGCACTTCCTTTACCAGCCTTAGTCCTTGTGTTTAAAGTCTCTACTCTCACCTCCACAGTCCTGTCCTTCCTTCTGTCTTGCAGCCTCTGAACAGCTTTCCTCGTCTCTTCCTTTGTTCAGTTTCCATTAACACCCTGTTGGTCAACAGCACCAGAGGCCATCATCATAAACCTGGGCCCTGACTGATTCAGTACGTTTATGATCCGCATGTTTGATTTTCAGAGATTTTATGCCTTTCCTGATTTTACCTTCCCTATTCAGACACAGTCAGATGCTGCTCTGGTTCCTCTGCTTCCTCAGATCTGCTCCCAGCTGCTAACAAGAGTTCAAACTGTCTCACTGACATCGTTTCATATGTATGAATGCGTGATACAGTTTCTACTCCTGGATCAAACTATAATGTTCTCCATGCCAACGTCACTTTTTTTCTTCACTGTGCAGTTTTTGAGGACTTTTTGCAAAAATGTAACACATTTGGTGTGTATATAGGCTACATGGCAAGTTCTGATTAGTAAAATAACACAGTGTGTAACATCCTTCAGCATCAATTTAAATCTCTGGAACGCTTGATGTAACCCAACTCTGACGATGAACACCTCAGTCTCACCTCAGCTGTGCACCAGTCCAACACTGTGTTCTTTACTGTGTATTCACCACAGAGAGGCAAGCTAGCCTAGTTCTGCCCTGAACTGCTATTTTTATGCAACCTTTAAATAAGACAAAGTTAGTACACCTCCGATTGTTATGCAGGAGCATTCACAATATGAACAAAATATATAACTTCACATCATATCCTGTCAAGATTTATTCTAAAAGACACTTCTTCAGCTGAGAGTCAGAGAGTGAAGACACACACGCTGCAGATTTGACTTGCGTTCACAGAGCGCTCACATCAGAGTGGGGCCCTGTGAAGAGCGCGCTCTGTTCTTGCACTTGTCTTTATTTATACACAAGAAAAATGAAAACATTTGTTCAGTGGAATGTTGATACGTGAGCATGTGCGTATGTGATTGTATGTGATTGTGTGTGTGTGTGTGTGTGTGTGTGTGCGAGGTCAGAACTGCTTGTTCAGCTTCTTACTATCGCTGTGGGAAGATTCAGATAAAAATATCAGAACACGTTTTATAAAGAACAATCAGTTCTAAGCAAGGAAAAGGCCATCATGCAGTAATCTATCACATGTAAACTTATATCATTAAAAGCTTATACTGACTACTAAGTACAATTTTCCATTGACACAAAGTTTGAAGATGCAGAACATGATGTTCCATCATCAGACTGTAAACAAACATCCACCAGGCTTCTTTGCTGGCAGAGGTGATGATTCTCCCATCAGGGATCAGTAGAGTGTATTAACCTGTGGTATAAGCAGCAGTCAGTGAAATATTACTGTTTCAGATAAGAAATCTAGCACATAAAAGCCAGGGTGGGAGGGATCTCTGCAAACTGACTCACGTCTGCAAGTGTGAGGCTCAACAAAGATCTGACTCTGCAGTCACAGACAAACAAAAACCTGCAGCTGGGAGATAGAAAACGCTGTCTGGGTCTTGCTGGATGTTGCTGGTCAGAGTCCCACATTAGCAGAGTGCTGCTTGGTCCCACTGACCCATGTGGACAGCGACTGTGGAGAACTGTTCAGGAAAACAGAAAAGAGAATTAAAATGACAAAAAGCCAAACAGGATTTCCACAAAGACTATCTTGGAATCAGCAATCAGAAAATCATTGGTTCATATTACAATTAAATATGACCCGGCTCCTTAAATGTAAGCAGTTCAGATCTGATCTGATTTACATCCTTCACACAGCACATGTGTCCAGGCTGTCAGGTAAACATAGAATTAATCTCAGGTAACATGACTCAGAGTAGAGATTCAGTAAGAAAGATTGCCAGCTCTAATATTATTACCACACCAACAGCTCAGATTTCTAGAAGTATTTAAACAAATGTCTTCTGAATATTCAATTCATGTTCACAGTGGGAGGGTAAATAAAGTCTGCAACACAGAAAGAGCTGTGATCAAGCTATTTATTACTGCACGCAGGAGAGCCAACACACATCAAACATCACAGTTCAGTCATGTCAGCTCTGCCACAGAAGTCGTGCTCCTACTCCTTTATGCATTCCAAGGAAGAGGGAGGAAGTTACGAACTGATCATACCACACTTCACACGCCTCGCTATGAAACCTAACGGATCAATGGTTACGCTGTTTTGTACCCTTGGCGTTATCAGCACCTTTAAAGGGAGTTGTTTTCTCAAACTGCTGACGCTGAAGTAAGTTCATCTAGTTTTAGAAACTTTCACTGAACAGTCTATAACAGTGTCACAACTAACCATATGCATAAGCACTTAAATACTTTAAATGAGAATAATAGAAAATGTCTATTACAGGAGCCAGAGCCTGTCCCAGTAGTCACAGGTAGAGCACACCTGGACAGGTACCAGTCTGTCTGCAACCCGTTCTCACTCCCGAGGCGTAAAATACTGACGATTTGTCACGTCCCTTAACTTCTCATGCTGACGCTAAAGGTACCCTTCCACGTTTTTATGTGACGCTGTGGGTTGTCAATTCATTCCAATATGATCCCGCTCGCGGCGATCAGAGACGCTTCAAGCAGAGGCTCCAGCCATCCATTTACACCAAATAATAACCCCGTCACGGCGAAACATGACGCCGTGAAGCACAATCTAACTATAGAACCGGGGACCCTCTCCGCGAACGGGTTTTTCTCCCGAATTTAATGCTTTCTTTTAATGACATCGTTAACATTTCTCAACAAAAACACATGAAAGTATCACTGATAATTCAACAATAAAATCGATTCATGTTGTGGCCATCACAGTGTTTTCCAAAGTGATTCACGATCTGACAGTGCGATCTGTTAGTTTTGGATGCGCTCGGCTCCAACCAATCAGACCAATTTATGCAGACAGCGCACTAATCCCGTAACTGCACACTACCCATAATCCTCAACCGCCGTTGCTATGGAAATGAAGATAACAACAGCTTGGTGCTACCCGTTATTCCTTTATTTACTCTAAAATAATAACCATTGATAATGCGAAAATAAACTGGCCCAGTGTTTAATTATGTAATTACAAATTGCAAATTTATTTTTATTTATTTTATTTTTTACAAATTGCAATATTTATCTACAGCGCGCCTTTAGCGACACGTCAACAGATCTTAAGCAAGGCGATTGGATGGTTTTTACTGCAATGCATCTTGGGAGTCGTAGTAAATGTATCTTTCAACTCACGGTCCTGCAGGAATTTTCCGACTCGACACAGATCTTAGCTAGGTAAGTTGTGATAAACTGTGGGTAATTTGCATGTTCACTGAAATATTAATCAGCTGATATTAAACTTGAATTTTTTTCACAGAGCAGTCTGTGTACCAAGAGAACTACTTCTGCAAAAGTTTATTTAATTTTTCTTTGTGATGTATTCCCATGTGTAAGACACTTGCTTAGCCACCCAGCTAATGTTAGTACTGCTCTATTTTAGCAATGTATCTTTTCTTTAATCAATTCAGTTTTTTTTTAACCCTATTCACGTAATTAACTCAATATTAACGACTTTAATCTCTAATCGATTTTTTTTTCTAAATATGGTGTAATAATGCCTCGTAATATAAGTTATTTCTTTGGTCATAAATTATTTTTGTAATCATTTAACCAAAGCAGACCTGCAATAATCCCTACATGTTACATTTTCATTTGCAGACATGACAAAACCAAAAACCAAACCATGCCCTTCCTGTCAGGCTCCAAACACCTGCAACAGGAAGACATGCAGTGGATGCCTGGGCAGCCTGAACGTAAAGGAGGGATTGAAAAAAAAACAAGAACAGTTTAAAAACATTAACTGGGCTGCCTCTGTTAAGAAAAACAGAAATGCGAGCAGGGTGGTTAATTCAGCCCAGTTGTCAGTAAGTTTAAAAGTTCTGATCTAATAAGTGGTTGGTCTGCTAGACAATTCTTTATTAATCACAGTTGTCAATGTTTTCTTGTATATCACGAAGTAAGAAACTAACAAGACAGGTATATACACATAAAAGAGCATAAATAAAAAAGTTATTCATATCAGAATAACATGATCACACTAAAGACATCAAACTACGAAAAACTTGTTAAAAACTATTTTTATTTAGGCTACTTCTGAATTTTAATTTAATCGGCTATTAACTGAGAGACAAAACATTTCAAGATGGATTTTATCATACATTTACAGGTTTGGTCACCATAAATACTTTTTAACTATCTACAACAATAAAACAACAAAGATGTGAAACTTAAACATCAATTTGCTTACAGACTGGCTGCATATGTTTTTCTTTGTTGTTCTTGCAGGTTTCCAAACTTCATGCCCTGGGCTACCAGCCTATTCTGTTTCTTGGACAGTTTGACCGTAAGGGCCGTATAGTAGGGGACGTGATCACTCAGATCGAACCAGCGGAAGGTGCTGCACGTGACATCCTCATGAAGATGAGGAAGCTTTATGAACACCTTCTGAGAAGTAAGATATGCTTTGTCCATTATCTGTAACCAGGTGTCCTTATCAGGTAGCCCATCCTCATAGGTACACCCTAGATAAGAAAGCAGATCATCACGGGGTACACAGAGACAAACAAGATGGTGAGGATGAGGATAGTTAACAGTCACCAGCTATTCTATTTTACTCTACTCTATTCTGTCCTATTCTATTCTATTATTCAGCCAAGGTTCAGACCAGTAACCGTCTTGCTGTGAGGTGACAGCTGCTCTACATGTCCTGTTGCTAACATGAAAATAGTGTTATATATGCCTTATTACCTCCCCATGTGGCGTTCACATCACCAAAGCTAGCCATCCTGAACCTCTGGTGTTACCCACCTGAACAATTTTGTATGTGTGTGTGTGTGTATAGTATGGTCTTTCACACTCATGTATATACAAATGTAATTTTAAAAATCTTCACGAAAACCAGACCTGATAATTCTCTTCGAGACTTTCTAGTATAACAAATGTTATATAAAGTTACCAATATGAACACCATTATTCTTAAATAACTTATATACTTCTTAAGAGGTTACCTGATTACCTTCCTTAGGTAGTTAGCATCACCATTGTACAAAACTCTTAAGTCACAGCACTAGCTTTAAGTGTCAAATGTTATGCACTACAAATTCAGATAAGTAGTGTCATCAGAGGAAAAAAATCATTAGCTATCTGGATTTATAGTCACACTCATTAATTTATTCATGTACAATGTAGAAAAGCACTACAGATGTCACACTACCCCCGAGGGCACTTGTACTGAATGATTTGGGTCAGTGAGAGTGTGTGAGATGACTTATTTGATGCCAATATTTACAAGTTGTAACTTTAGTAAAAACCTAACTGAAAACATGCAAAACACTACTTATTATGTGTTTATGTGTACTGTACATTTTTTCAACCCATTTTAATGAATGTGTAATATTTAAAATTTTGCAGAATTACAAGCTTCACCTCCTGCTGAAAGTTCTACACCAGCAGCTGGACCATCCTCTGCTGACAGTGTCGATGCTGGACCAGTCCCAGACCCAGAGGCTCTAAACGAGGAATTTATTCTTCATTTAGAGCCTGTACCAACATCTTCCCTCTGTCAGCCTCCTGCATCCTCCTCTCTGTCTCTGCTTCCTCCTGCATCTTCCTCTCTGTCTCTGCTTCCTCCTGCATCTTCCTCTCTGTCTCTGCTTCCTCCTGCATCTTCCTCTCCGTCTCTGCTTCCTCCTGCATCTTCCTCTCTGTCTCTGCTTCCTCCTGCATCCTCCTCTCCATCTCCACATCCTGCATCTCCCTCAATTTCTACGGTGTACACCTCTGATGTCCCAAACAAAAAAAGGACAAGGAAAGGTTAGACGTTATGGTATTGTAAATGTACGAAACACATGACAGGTTCGTTAACTTTGTTAAGATTTCTTTTTCTTAATGTTTGCATTATCTCCAGTTTTACAGACCTCATGTAAATATTTCATTTGTTATTTTTCAGAATGCCGAAAACACCGTACGCAGAAAATTTTCAAATATGAAGAGATAGTAGACAGGAGAGTTGTAAATGTAAGTAATTTAGCCTGCTGTTGTGCAGATTTGTTTGCATCTTTGGACTTCCTGGACTTGAACTGTGCCTGACTGACTATCCATGAGCTTTTGTGTTTGTTGAATCTACATTAATTTAGCCACTGAGTCTGTATTTTGCTCCAAATAGGACATTAAATAAGAACATACCATCTGATATGACCTGGTCGTGCTGCCTTCCTGGTGTTTACGTTCTTTAAAGTCCTCCTGACATCATGCTCAGAAGGAGTGATTGATGTGGAGGTGCTCCTTCCCATTCAGTAACATCTGCTTCAGTTAGTTTTGCTTGTGAGCCACAATGTAAGCAGTGTTGCTTTGCTGACATGCACTCGATGCTGGCAGTACAAGCATTGTAGTGGTTCTTATGTTTTTGTAAACTAATTGTATAATATATTGAGCCATTCAATAGTACATAAATGTTTATAAGCTCCTTTTTGTATCCAACTTGCATGTCTTTCTTAATTAACTGTTTGTTTATACCATGTTTTTCAGGAAAAAGAAGAAGTTAAAGTCAAGTGGAAGCCCTGCTTAACATGGTATGTAGTAACAACGGGAACAGACATTCATATTGTTGATAAATAGTTCTCAACTCAATTTGAATTCATGTATTTGAACTACAGTAAATTGAGAGCTTTTAGCAATCAAGCTGCTCTTCTGTGAGGAGCTTGATAGCAGTCCACCTCCAAAGTTCATTATGAGATTTGGAGGTGGACATGGTCAACACTTTTAAGAGTAGGCATAAGACTTTACTTCTTTATAGAGCTTATAGTTAGGGCTGGTTCAGGTCAGCCTTTAGTTATGCTGTCATAGGACCAGACTGCTGTGGGTTAGTGTCCCCCCCCCTCTGTCTGTCTCTTTCAGGGTTATGCAGGCTCACTATTGGTTGAAGATGCAGTCACGTCTCCTTTTACTAAAAACTCTCCCCCTCTCCCTCACCATCTGTAAGCATACATGTCTCAGTAATGCAGTTCATGCATGTTACTAACTAAACTTCTTCCCTGGAGTTTCTGTGCTCTCTCATCCAGCAGGTTCCGATGGCTCGTGGCTGCTGCTGTGGTCCTGCTTGACATCTACTACATATATTATTACTCTCTGACTTGATTTGATTAATTTATATTACAATAAAGGTGTATAAAGTATGACATGAATATAGAAGATATTTCATCCTAAAAAATTGTTATATGTCACAACCTAAATTATCCTATTTTGTGTGTGGTTGTGGTTGTTGTTTGTTATGTTTTTCTCCTGACAGTGGCAAAGTATGGGATGACACATGGGAACCGGCGCAGTTTTACACAGAGTAAACCAGGCACCACAGGTCGCAGAGATGGCACAGTTCACAGTTTGTAGTTCAGCATAAAAGTTCAAAATAAAATATTTTCTATACATTTCAACCAGTGCCAGTCTCTGTTTCACTCTCTAAGTGGCTTTTGTACCTAACACATTCATGAATCTGATCGATCAATAATATCTTCCCTGCACTCAATATCTCATAGTTTTACATATCAGCCAACATTATTGTCTACATTCTCATAAATATAGAAGTGACTTGCTTATTATAACATATTACAAGTTAAAGTAAATAACACCTACTGTGTATGGGAGCATAAAGCAAAGTTAACTGCACCAGTACCAGCTTCAGAACATATTGTATATTATATGTTTCTACCTTTTGCAATATGTCATGTTTAGATGCAGTGACAATTGCACATTTGGAGTTGTGGTCATATGTGGTTTTTATATACAGGGTATTAGAAAAGAAATTGACATTTTTTGCTATTTTTCTTGTTTGTTTGCAAATTATTATTGTGTACATATTACATATGTAACATTATTGTTAATATTATTAGATATCAAAGATACAATTTGATTAAGGGTTTTCCTGTCATAATTTCAATAAAAATGCAATTACACAAGTAAACAATAGGATCAAAATAAACTTTTAAAAAGTCTATTGATCTATTGAAAATGCTGATTTTCAAAACATTCTAGAGGAAAAAAGAGATAAAATAATCTGAATAGTAACAGTGATCTTGGATGATGATGGAGGCTTGAATGGATTATTCTGTTTCAATCAATAGGTTTGTATCTATGACAATAATTTGATAAGTTTAACAGGTTGGTTTAGGCCTGGCAATACAGCAAATATTCACAAACTTTGGTTTTTGACGAATGTTTATCTTTTTGGGGATGAATCTATCTGGCAAAATGATACAACCCTTTTAACCTCATCTTTATGTCTATCATGTGGCTATGATACTGGATTTTGGTTTGATGCATATGCAGGTTACAGCTGGGGAATGGCAGTATGTTGTGGGTTGATTTGGCATGTTCAACCATTGTTACACCAAACTCTCTCACTTATAACATGATCAAGGCCTCTTACTCAGTGTCATGGATTTTCTAGACTTTTGGGGACACAGGGCCAAAGTCTGAGGCAATAAGTCAGATCAAAGAAGGCAATGATTCTAAAATGGGAGTTTTACTTATGTCATTATATATATCCAGGAATATGTGCCTGAGGATAGTTGTCATGAAATCAATATTAAATCAAAGTATTACTTAATTACCACAGCTGACACGAGTTCTCCATAGCTGCCTGCTGTCTCAGGATCTGTCTCCAAAAAGGACCAGGGAGCGCTAACATGTTATGTTCTAAACCAGGGCTGCCCAATCCCAGTCCTCGAGAGCTACTATCCTGCAGCTTTTAGATGAATCCCTACTCCAACACAGCTGAATCAAATGGTTTGATTACCTCTTCAGCATGCCATCATGTTTGGCAAAGGCCTGATAGCAAGCCATTCACTTGATTCGGGTGTGTGGGAACAAGGATGCATCTAAAAGCTGCAGGACGGTAGCTCTCGAGGACCGGGATTGGGCACCCCTGAACTGATGAAGAAAATGCACATTAAAGATAATATAAACTTACTGAGTGAAGTAATATCAAGAGGATTCCTTTAGCTCCTATTGGGTTGGTTCCTTAATCAATGCAATACAGAATCATTAATCTGGTTTTATGTAATGTCCTTAAAACATGTCAAAATGAGGCTCACTAGTCTGTGTGGCCTCCACATGCCTGTATGACCTCCCTACAACACCTGGGCATGCTCCTGATGAAGTGGCAGATGCTCTCCTGAGGGATCTCCTCCCAGACTCCTGGACATTTTGTGGTGCAGTTGGTGGATGGAGCGAGACATGATGTCCCAGATGTCCTCAATTGGATTCAGGTCTGGGGAATGGGCGGGCCAGTCCACAGCATCAATGCCTTCGTCTTGCAGGAACTGCTGACACACTCCAGCCATATGAGGTCTAGCATTGTCTTGCATTAGGAGGCACCCGGGGCCAACCGCACCAGCATATGGTCTCACAAGGGGTCTGAGCATCTCATCTCAGTACCTAATGGCAGTCAGGCTACCTCTGCCTGACTGCCATTAGGTTGTCTTTCTAGATAAGCAATTTCATTTGCTCTGGGGCGAGTCAGTGGCTCGGGTGCATTCGGGGACTGTCAGCTCACCAGTGTGCTGGCATGCTTCTTAACAAACACACCGCTACAGCAAACATATCAATTGTACTTGCTGATTTCTTCGACAAAACACTGAACAAAAAAATTTACTTGTGAGTGTGCTGCCTCGTGCTTTTAAATTTTGTGATAATTTTGAGCAGCCCAGAAAGCATCCCATGAATTAAATTATGTTAGTCTATCTGAACATGTACACTAGTCATTAAATTACATGGGAAAGCATGATTATGGGTAAACAACTGCACCAAGGAAATTTCATTTTTCTTCTCAAAATGTAAAATGTCTGTTGAAAAATCACATTAAACAGAGATGTGATTAACTTTTTATTTTACCAAAAATAACATCAAGGATGACACAATCAGTCTTCATCAGAAGTGCTCAAATCACTCTCAGTGGCATCATCTGGAATGTCCTCCTCCTCCGAGTCCATTTCCAGGAGTGGTTGGTGGCTGAGGATTCTCTTGTACGTGTCCTTTACTTTTAGCATTTCAGCTTTCAGTTCACTTTGTTTTTTTAAAACCAGGCTATGGAGTCCCTTCTGTGCATCCTCCGACATGCCAACAAGGGAGGCTGTAAAAAGAACAAAACAAATAAATATGAGTGAAGTCAGAAAAACAAACAAAAAAAACAACAAAAACCCTCACCTCATAAACACAAGGAATTAGGATCCTGTAATTAAACTTTTTTTAAAGGGAGAAGGCAGTGTTAGCTAGCAATCTAGATATAGGTAAAAGATCCAGTAAGACTTTAGCATCTGCTGTTATTTTCAATCGATTTGTCAAAAAATGAATAAATAAAAGATGTGCTTACAGTCTGAGGAGATTGTCCCCAACACCACAGATCGCATTCGCAACACTGTCCAGTGATGCCGCATCTCCCTGCAAAGGATCATCTCCTCCTCTCTCAGGCGCCTCACAGCCATCACCTTCTCAAAGACCTTTCTCTTTGTCTGGAGGTCTGCAGCAGCTACAGTTTAACAACATCAGATGGGAAAACATAGTAGCACGTTATGACTCAAGAACAAAACATTCAACTACTGCTCAGATACTGGGAGTTTATTTAAAAAGGATATTTATAAATCAAGAGCTTACGTTCACTTGTGCTCTGCCAGGGCCAAATGTCGGTCTGGATGAGGGCATCACTGGATACGATTTGCTTTGTTGGTTCAGCAAGCTTGTTGTAGTCGTCAACAGCAGCCGCCAAGCGTTTCTTCTCATCTAAGATGACCTTGCGAATTCTGTGTCGCCTCTTGTTGCTATCTGTAAATAATCATAAAAAAATTCACACCTTCACATAATGTTTATATTTACATTTTAATCTACACTCATCAATTTGTTTGCTAGAACACGCATCACATCCAGCTTAAACAAACCTGGATCTGATTTTATTCTGTTTACAAAGTAGCTGTACAAGCTGTACAAATTAAGTATCAAACGGTCCATTTCAAAGAAACTGGGACGTACCATTTTGTCTGTAAAGACTTTGTGTTCGCACTCTGATGATGATGACAAGCTCCTCTATTCGTGCCTGCAACGCTCCAAGGCTGCCATCAGTTTGATCAGTTTCTAAGTGAGAGGAATATTAATCAGAATACAGGATGAGTAACAGTCACCAAACTACAGTGGACTCTGTAATCACTGACTTGATGATATTCATTATAAGACATCTGTAGCCTTCGTGTGCTGCATTATCATTAGATAACAAGTATGTCGGTGTTCAGGTTTATAAAACCAACTAGTACGACATCATTTCAACCCAGGTTCAATCCAATTTGATGAAACGCAACAACTCTGCCATAAATTCTGCTTGTACAAAACTTATTTTTCATTGTTTGTTGACACTGTCAGAAAGATATTAACTCTACCTTAAGTTCTTTAATGAGGCCATGGTGGGTCCTATGGTGCATTATATTGAGACTCACCTTCAGCCCATTTCTGCACATCGGCCACCCATTGCTGCAGTGTGTCGTCATCCACACCCAGCTCATTTTTGGTCGCATTCAGGCTCTCCACTTGTTCTCTAAGGATCCTTATGATCTAAGAATACATTAATAAATGTCATTCACATTGATGTTTTTAGAGTACAGGTGTTTTTCCCCCATTACCACACACATTTAAATGGTTTTTGAAAAAAAAAAAAAAAAAAAATCACCTTGAGATATCTCTGGCTCAAAGTGCGGCCCAGTTGTTCCACTTTCCTTTTGTTCCAACCCAAAGCCAGGAGGGTCAGCATGTCTGTTCGCCCTGCATTTCAATTAGTATACAAATAAGAATTAATGAGCAAGATACTGAGTGGAATCTCAGACACGAACACATACCTGCTTTAGACATGTACTTCGTTGTGATGGCCGCCCTAGACAGGAAACTGTTTACTTGTTCCACCTCTTCTCCAACTGTAGAACCGGCCCCATCCTGAAACGCACCTCCCCATTTGATCTATAGAAAGGAGGTCACAATACATGACTGCTGAATTCATTCAACCTTATAACAAAATGTCTCAAACTAATCCAAAACTACAAGCTGCAGTATACCTCGCATTTCCAAGTGTGAGCCTTTGCATGCATGACGGAGAGAAAAGGACGCATTGACAAGAGGTTCCTCAGCTCAGGGCACTGCTGAGCCACCTTGGTTAAATAGGGGAAATATTTACAGGCCACATCGGAGCAAAGGAACGTAATATGTCCTGGGACGTTAGCTGCCAACTTCCTCTGGAGAAAAAGGGGGTAAGCAAAGATCTCCCCTCGAAACATGTTCAATGCAGCTAAGAGGACTCCGTGGCGACAAAGAGCTATTTCCATGCCCTCTTCATCCAACTTCCCAGTGGACTTTTTGGACGACTCCTTTGCTGCAGTCCAAGATGAAGATCCGCACAACCCTTTCCCCGGGACCTATACACTCAAATATTTTAACATAAAAGACATGACATGATTAAGCCCTATCAGGGACAAACTTTTTCAAACAAATGCATAACAATTAGCTGAATTAGTGTTAAGCCACACAAGACCTCATATCTCCCCAGGACAGCACTGATAATACAAAATAAAAATCATGTTGTTTTTGTTTGATTTTTTAAATACACATGGTGACAAAAGAAAGTATACATTAAGATAAAGTAAAGTAAATAATATTACGACAACACCAAGAGTAAAATAAAATAAATATCCACCCATCCATATATGTATACACACACACACACACACACACACACACACACACACACACACACACACACGTGTATATGGTTATGGCATTAATGTCATTTTAACAAGATTAACGCTAACAGCACTAATATATATATGTGTATCTTACATGATTTGTGTGTCTCTGGATGTATTTCACAAACTCAGCAACGTCCTCATCTTTTTCAATGAAGACACCTTCAAAGTTCCCCTGCTCTGAAGTGCTGAACAAACACAGTGACAGTTGTTTGAAAAGAAACATTAAAATACATTTTTCTACAAATCCATATTTGATTTATGTACACAATGCATAACGTACCTTGCATTAGATTGAAAGCGATAAAGCTTACGGTTTCCATCAACTGAGACGGCAAGCATGTCTGGAGTGCAGGAAGGGCAGCTAAAGCATGGCTCCTTGCACATCCTGTCCACCTCAAACTTTACAGCACTCCACTCCAAGAAACTTCTACTGAAGGCATCAGCTGATATTCGGCCAGTCTTTTAATAGAGGGCATACAACAGAATATTCAAGGACAGTCATCATAAACATTGATTTGCACAATTTCCTTAAACTTGGCAAATTTAGAAACTCACCCTTCCAAAATGGGCTGTTCGTTCATCCAGCATTTTGACAAATGCCTTAAGTGACATCCCTGGTGCAGCCTTCTTAATGTCATAGAAAGACTGAAAGACATCCATTGAAAACAGGGTGCAGAAATTTAAGGTGCCAGGCCAATATCCACTACCCAGGATGTCCTTAACTGAGGGGGACCACATTAGGTCACAGCTGGAGCATCTCACCACTGGCAGTGCAAGGTTATAACAGCCTTTAGAAAGGATAAGGATAAATTCAGTCATGGCTCAAAGCATTCATTTTTTTTCATGTTGTGAAGATTTCATGTTTTCAAATTGATCTGGTAAATCCAAATGACCTTTGACAGGTGCCCACATACATACATACTGCGGGCCGAGGGCAATTCAAACCAAGATAGCAATGCACAATTTGCAATTAAACCTGCAAACACATCTATTGTGTATGTACTGTGTGACAAAAGGGCAACTTACCATTTATGGTTACAAGAGCCACAATTGAGCCGGGTGAAACCTCAACGTTACCTGCTGGGCAGTCACACACATGGTCTGGCCTTTGCACAGGCAACAGCCGAACTAACATTAAAACACACAATATATATATAAAAAGAATTGGAAATTAACCGATACACAATAAATATACAATAACAGCACCCACTCATAGTACATAGCAAGAAACGCATAAGACTTAAAAACCGTACCTATTGGCTTGTGAAACTCTGATGAAGGCTGCAAAAACCCTCCTGTTACTGCCTCTCTGTTGTGCAGGACAAAGCGTGTGTGAACTGCAATATCACACTCAGCACAAAGGAATGGAAGAGGAAGGCAGTCCAGACACCTCACAACTACTTGTTTGCCACACTGACACACATGGTGTGACTGTGGATCCAGAGTAGCTAACATATTGTCTATAAGACAAGGCCTGGCCTCTTTCCACTTTTGCGAGGACACCATATTTCTGATCGCCCAGTGAGTAGCAGCTGACTCAGACGACGTCTCACAAGTCATGGCTGCGTCCTCTTCTCCATCCTCCAACAACTGAAGGAGCTCCTGACGAAGCACCTCAGTTCCATACACTAACAGAAAAAAAAGAAAGAAAGGAAGAAACTCTTCCACATAGTGAAAAACACCCTAGGCAGTATGTTTCTTAGGACTGCACAAAAGCCCTGCCTAACTCAACTATAACAACAAATATAAAAGTAAACAGAAATCACAATATATACAAGAAGGTAAAGTACCTTTTGTTGGGTTGACACTGGTAACATAACTAGTTTCTTCACGTGGACATTGATGCTGATCTCTGGACACTGGGGGGAAAAAAGAGATTGAAGAATATTAATTACTGAAATTGTTTGGTGAAAACAAGTTGTGAGATAAAACCAATGGTTGTGTGAACACTGACCACGTGGCATGCAAGTAGTACTTCGACTGGTTGATGGTCTTTGAGGAATAAAATCTCCCTGTCTGTCACGTTTTTTCCAGCGCACTGGTCTTGGCTGAGGTTCACTCTGTGCATCATTCTACGCAATTAACAAGGAACAAAGGGAACACCTAAAATACAGTCTATGATTAAAGCAAAGATTATCAAACATCTTAAGTTAACCAACTTAATTTGACATAAACTTGTATATACACATATATAAAAATTTATTTAAAAAATTAATAATAAAATACAATTAAAATTAAATTAATAAAAATTAAAAATATAACGTTTACTTTACCTGCATATCTTGAAGGAGTTTGTCAGCAGCCTGAAGCTCTTCCTCCAGCTCGGGATCCTCTGAATCACTCATTTTCAAGCTAAAGAGGAAAGAGATTTTGCAGAACTCAGTGACATAAACACATAACTAACGCAACTCAAATGATTTTCAGTCTTGGTGCTCCGGTTAACGTTAGCAATTAACGTTAGCATCAGCCGTTTATAACGAGCTAGCAGAACTCTTAGCGCAAAAACTGCTTTACGCACCATGTGAGGGTATTTTGCAACACACAAGTCCTTTAACGTTTGTAATAGATTTAATCCATCGTTTGATTAAATGGCTAATGCTGCAGTAGCCACGTGTAGGTAGGTTACCTAGCAAGCATGCTGACGGTAGCTGTAGCCATTTTTAAATGCATTAAATCGTTTCCGAGATCAGTCACCTCTGTTTGTTTGAAGCTTTTACGAAAAACAAACTTTGAAACACACTTCAAGGTATTACTTTAAATATATGTATTTTTTACATACCTGCATTAGAATCAATCAGTTCCGCCTCATTTTCTTATTCTTATAAATGGGTCTCTCCGTTCTCCCATCATCCTTTGCTTACACCGGTTGCGTCTGATTGGTTGGAGCCGAGCGCATCCAAAACTAACAGGAGTGGTGAATTAATCTATAAATGTGTTTTACATGTGAAATGAAAATAATAAACCTAACAAAGGTTTATGTACGTTAAATCTGCGCACTTTCAGATCGTGAATCACTTTGGAAAACACTGTGTGATGGCCACAACATGAAGCGATTTTATTGTTGAATTATCAGTGATACTTTCATGTGTTTTTGTTGAGAAATGTTAACGATGTCATTAAAAGAAAGCATTAAATTCGGGAGAAAAACCCGTTCGCGGAGAGGGTTCGCCGTGACGGGGTTATTATTTGGTGTAAATGGATGGCTGGAGCCTCTGCTTGAAGCGTCTCTGATCGCCGCGAGCGGGATCATATTGGAATGAATTGACAACCCACAGCATCACATAAAAACGTGGAAGGGTACCTTTAGCGTCAGCATGAGAAGTTAAGGGACGTGACAAATCGTCAGTATTTTACGCCTCGGGAGTGAGAACAGAGGACTAACAGAGAGACAGACATCAGAGTAACAAATCGATTTAAAATTAATGTAAGCTTGCTGCAGCTGTATGTATGAACATGTGTTTCTGTGCTCACAGTCCACCTCTCAGGAACCTGCAGTTCATTTTAAGTCTACTTTAAACAGACCTCACAAAAGGCTGATGTGGCTGGATCAGTAGTCTGATTTAAGTACGATACCTTTGGCCAGGGATTAATCTGGTACATCTCTTCACTGCAGTCTTACGTATTTTCCCCACACCTGAATAAAAAATAATGATATTTACAAATAACACATTCAGCTGATGCAGCCTGACTCAATCCTAAATGTTCAGCACACACAGAGACACAGAGGGACTGTTTAAAGTTTAGTGTTAACCTGAGTCACTGATCATTTACAGTATTACAGAGTCTGTCAGTCTTTGCATGATGTCCACGTCACTGTAAGTTTCTAGCTGACTCTCAGGTGTGACAGGTGTGTGTTAAGGTTCAAAAATATAGGGAAGGAAACACAGGAGGAATGCAAGTAACCACACTGGTCCAAAGGGTAAAGACGATGATTTTAATGAAATGACACGCGTGGGAGAATGAGCGGACTCCGTAAGCAGACAGCCCCACAATCTCATCCTCCTAACATCAAAATACAGTTTTATATGCATCAGAGTATATTTAGTGACGCCCCCTCATTGCGTCATCACATACATCAGCTTCAAAACCACAAATGTTCTATTCGACAACCTAAGGCACAATTAAAAGTACACTGGCTTCCATCTTCTCCCCGGTGGTTTCCCGTAAGCCAGCTCAGCTCTCGCATCGTGCATCTACTGCTTCATCAGTCAACTCTCACCTACACCCTAACAGTGTGTGTGTATGTCTCTGCGCGTGCACAGAGTGTGCATCTGCTCTCTGCACCTTAGTTGACCTCACTTAGGCAACCAGGCTAAGGCCATCCTGTGTTGTGATGATCTTAACTTCTATGTAAAATGTATAAAACAAATATTTCAATCTACTACAACTACTTAAAACTTAATCAAAGCTTAATCAGACGTATAAATGCATAAAAGATGATAATAGCATCATCAAAACTCTGGTTTTGGTTTCACTTCCTGCAAAAGCATGTAACTTTTCGACTGAATAAATACCTGTCTTGTAACTCTGTGACCTGTAGATCTCCCTGTAACTTCAAAGACATATAACTTCCTGTCTTCTTTTAGCACAGAGTTACTCTTTCACCCTGCAGTCTGCATAAACATTAAAATTATACATTCCAAAGCACTTCGGGTTATAGATTCAACTCAACAGTTTAAAGTGGTTTTTTTACTGGACCTGTAATAAAGGCTAATATGATACCAATATGTTTGAACATCTGAATGCAATATCAATACCTCTTGTATCAATACTTCTTGTATACATATGCTTGCTACATGATTATGATGCAACAGTAATGACAGTAATAACAGAAATAACAAAATAATAAAAATAGAATTAACCAAAATAAAATAATAAATGGAAATAACAAAAATGACAAAAAATAATACTTCGTTCCCAACATGTGCCAGCAGGAAAGAGTAATAATAACCTGCATCCTGAGGTTTGTCCTGCAGGATTAAAGGAGCCAGGCTTTGTTCACACAGCTAGGATTGTATTTTACACTGACCCTGGGTCAGTCTAAGTATCATACAGTTTAAACGAAGCACTGAAACTTGCACACATTTATAACAGATGCATTGAAGCTAATCGGGATATTTACTGTCAATCTGTGGCTGCGATTAATCACTTTACTGGAAACTTTATTAACTAGTAACTTCATCAGTCATGACAGAAGCTAATATTTCTGTGCTAACATCGTTTAAACCAGTGGTTCCCAAACTTTTTTTGCTGGGTCCCCTTTGTTTTACAAGAAAAATTTGCCCGCCCCCCTCGTGCGCACAAACACATCCTCCAACCACACACACCTATGTTTTGCTCCATCGCGGTTTATTTCACACCTCAAACATTTAGTAAACAATTAAGCAAATACAAGTAATCTGCAGGTAGTAAGAAAATAAACTACTGACTCTTTTATGATGCATCCGCACCTACACGGGTATTTTTGAAAACGCAGCTGTTTCGTCCACACGTAAACGGCGTTTCGAATCACTGAAAACAATTTTTTTTTAAATCCTTTTTTGTGATATTTGAAAAAAAAGAAAACAGGATATAATCAGATTAGTTGTAGATATTTAGTAAAGGTGATCACAAGGGAATCCCACCGAGTAAAAAGCTATCAGTGCTGCTGTACATCTAATGCTACAATTGCATACCTGTGGGCGCAGCAGCAGGAGCTCAGGGACTGGGGAGCCAGGAGAAGCAACAGGGGATGCTCTGCTGCAGAATCAGTTGGTTCTATCAAGACAATATTAAATGTTAACAGGTTGAATACAATAATCATAGCGAAAGTATATACAGTGGTCCCTCATTTATTGCAGCAGGGGTTGTCAGAATAACTAGCCCCTCGCCACGCACTTTATACACTTTTTTCCCCACACACATGAACATTAGTCACAGTTCTCACAAGTTGATTCTCAAAGTGCAAACCTTTGTAGATTGCAAAACGTAAAAGTATTATTATGCTGCGTTTTGTCTTCATCTGCCTGCCACTTTCGTGCGCCTTTTTCCCTCGCGGTGCAGGTGTCTATTCCCGAATGAGGGTCATAGTTATGGGTGTTTTTGTGCTGTTTTATCTATTGGACGTGATGGTTATAAAAACAAAACATGATAAATTTGACAAGCGCAGGAGACACAGCACGGAGGAGATTTGTCAATCAGGCTGCAGAATGCAATGCTGTACTGTGCAAAAAAAATAAAAAACAGCGAAAAGCGAGGCAGTGACGGATGAGCGGGACCACTGTGTGCTGTTTATTAATAAACAAAATGTATTCCTATATGACAACATGCATAAAAGCAGAACGGTATTTGTACATCAGTAGGAAAATAGCGGTGGCTTGCTAGCTTTTGTGCGGCTTCCTCGGGTCAGTGAAAAATTTCAAAAGAGAAATGAATGAACTCACCAGGTTGCCCGATCTCTTCACATACAGTATCTTCCTCCAAGCTCGGTCCTTTTTATTCCTGTCTTGGTACAGAAAGCAGCTGGTGTCGTACAGCTCCGGGTTGTTTGATACAGCGTTGATTAGCCTTCCCTCAATTGAAGAATGAAGGGCTTTGGCTGGATCTGCCCCTTTGACCTAGGTCACAGCCACATCACCAGGCTCCTGATTGGTTGTCGCGGCGCGATTTGACGCTGGAGTTCAGATTTTTCCAACTCAAGTGGTAGAGGCGAAACACGCGTATGCACAAAATGCAACACAAAAACTGACGCGCGTGGTTTTATTCGCGAGCCAAAACGCGCCAGACGCGGTACACTGATGCCCGTTTCACGCGTTTTCGCGAGGCAAATCTGCTTCCGAATTTTCGCGGGACCCGCAATCGCGTGTCATCGCGCTTTTCCCACTGACTTTACATGTAAACCTGACGCTCTGTCCGCCTCTATCGCGTTCGGGGTGAACACACCGTAAGTGTTTAAGGTATGTGCTAACTAAAAATAAAGACAAGATGATAGTTCATTGAATTTAAATGAAATTTGCAGATTGTTTTGATGAAGTTTAATAAACTCAGCCATCTGCTCCTTGCTATCTAAAATATAACAGGACACCGGAGTATATTCTCGAGCATCTCACACTTCTGATAATCAGTTGTCTGCTTGACGTTTATTCATCCATCCATCCATCCATCTTCATCCGCTTTATCCTGGGCTGGGTCGCGGGGGAAGCAGCCCAAGCAGAGAAGCCCAGACCTCTCTCTCCCCTGCCACCTCCTCCAACTTATCCGGGGGAAAACCAAGGCATTCCCAGGCCAGCCGAGAGATATAATCTCTCCAGCGTGTCCTGGGTCTGCCCCGGGTGCTCCTTCCGGTGGGACATGCCCGGAACACCTCACCCAGGAGGCATCCTTTTCAGATGCCCGAACCACCTCAGCTGGCTCCTTTCAATGTGGAGGAGCAGCGGCTCTACTCTGAGCCCCTCCCGGATGGCTGAACTTCTCACCCTATCTCTAAGGGAGAGGCCAGCCACCCTTTGGAGGAAGCTCATTTCCACCGCTTGTATCCGCGATCTCGTTCTTTCGGTCACTACCCACAGCTCGTGGCCATAGGTGAGGGTAAGGCCGTAGATCAACCGGTAAATTGAGAGCTTCGCTTTTACACTCAGCTCCATCTTCACCCTGACAGACCAGTGCAGCATCCGCATCACTGCAGCTGCAGCACCAATCCATCTGTCGATCTCCGGCTCCCTTCTCCCATCACTCGCGAACAAGACCCCGAGATACTTGAACTCCTCCACTTGGGGCAGGAACTCATCCCCGACCTGGAGTGGGCACTCCACCCTTTTCAGGCTGAGAACCATGGCCTCAGATTTGGAGGTGCTGATCCTCATTCCCGCTATTTCACACTCGGCTGCGAACTATTCCAGTGCAAGCTGGAGGCCATCACCCGATGGAGCCAACAGAACCACATCATCCGCAAAAAGCAGAGATGACATTCTGAGGCCACCGAAGTGAAAGCCTTCCGCTACTTGGCTGCACCTAGAAATCCTGTCCATAAAAATTATGAACAGAATCGGTGACAAAGGGCAGCCCTGGCGGAGCCCATCACCCACCGGAAACGAGTCTGACTTATTGCAGGCTATGCAAACCAAGTTCAAACCAAGGGAACCTGTCATCCACCCATTCACACACACTGAAGACGTGTCAGTGGGATTAAGGATGTCCTCGAAGTATCCCTTCCACCGCCTGACAATTTTCCAGTTGAAGTCAGCACCGCTCCACCAGCACTATACACAGTGCAGGTAGAGCACCGCTTTCCCCTCCTGAGAAGCCTGACTGTTTGCCAGAATCTCTTCGAGGCAGTCTGAAAGTCTTTTTCCATGGCTTCTCCAAACTCCTCCCACACCTGAGTTTTTGCTTCAGCCACTGCCCAAGCCGCATTCCGCTTGGCCTGTCGATATCTGTCGGCTGCTTCCGGAGTCCCACAGGCTAACCAAGCCCAATAGGACTCCTTCTTCAGCCTGGTGGCTCCCTTCACCTCTGGTGTCCACTATTTGGTTCGGGGATTACCACCACGACAGGCACCAACCACCTTGCGGCCGCAGCTCAATGCAGCAGCTTCAGCAATGGAGATGCTGAACATGGTCCATTCAGACTCAATGTCCCCAGTCTCCCTCTGAATGCTGTTGAAGCTCTGCCGGAGGTGTGCGTTGAAGATCTTGCGGACTGGGGCCTCTGCTAGACGTTCCCAGCACATCCTCACTATACATTTAGGTGCACCGGGTCTGTCCAGCATCCTCCCTCGCCACCTAATCCAACTCACCACCAGGTGGTGATCAGTTGACAGCTCAGCCCCTCTCTTTACCCGAGTGTCCAGAACATATGGTCGCAGGTCTGGTGATACGATTACAAAATCCATCATCGACCTGAGCGTACTGGTGCCACGTGCACTTATGGACACTCTTATGTTCGAACAAGGTGTTCGTTATGGCCAAACTGTGATTTGCACAGAAGTCCAATAACAGGCCGTTCCTCCCAATCACGCCCCTCCAGGTCTCACTGTCATTACCCACATGAGCATTGAAGTCTCCCAGTAGAACAACAGAGTCTCCAGGTGGAGCACCTTCCAGCAACCCACCCAGGGACTCTAAGAAGGCTGGGTACTCTGAACTGCCACTTGGCGCATAAGCGCAGATGACAGTCAGGACCCGTTCCCCGACCCTAAGGCGCAGAGAACAAACCCTCTCATCCACCGGGAAGAACCCCAATGTACCGGCAGCAAGCTGAGAGGATATTAGAATACCCACCCCAGTTCTCCGCCTCTCACCAGGGGCAACTCCAGACTGAGACAGAGTCCAGCCCCTCTCCAGGAGACTGGTTCCATAGCCCAAGCCATGCGTAGAGGTGAGCCCGACTATATCTAGCCGGTACCTCTCAACCTCACGCACTAACTCAGGCTCCTTCCCCACCAGAGAGGTGACATTCCATGCCCCAATTGCCAGTCTTGGAAGCCGGGGATCAGTCCGCCAGGGCCTCCGCTCCTGGCCACTGCCCGGCACACAATGCACCCGACCCCTGTAGCACCTCCTGCAGGTGGTGGGCCTGCGGGAGAATGGGCCCATGTACCCTTTTCTGGTTGTGCCCGGCTGTGCCCCATGGACATGGTGTCACATCCGGTGTGGCAGACGTGTTGAGTTGAAGATAGGAGCCAAAATGTGGCAGCTCTGGTGCAGGTGAGTATTTATTGAACAAGAGATGATACGAACAGAAATGGCAGGTGAACATGAAACTGGAAAACCTAAACTGGGCAAAACTAACAAAACAAACCAGAAACGAAGATGCAGAGAGGAACTGGGAATACACAGAGAGACGGAGAGACACAGGAAGACCGAGAATAACACCGACGAACCAGCCACGAGGACGGGTGAACACACACTATAAATACACACACCAGTAATCAGGGGATGGGAAACAGGAGGGAAACACACCTGGGAGACATAACAGCTGACGAGGCAGGGGAAACGTAAACAGAACACACTGACATAAGACAGAGACCTTCAAAGTAAAACAGGAAACACATACACGTAATGACACAGACTCAGAGACGCGGACTAAACACAGAGACCTACTACACAAAGGGGATACACAAGCAGGGACGACACCAAACAGAGGGAACACAACTAAACCCTAGGAAACCCAAAACAACAGTCATAATACAAAAACTATCAAAAGTAAAAGTACACAACCCAAAACAATGGGTCACCGACCCAGGACCATGACACTAAGGCCCGGCCACCAGACGCTCACCTTCGGGAACCCTCCCTGGGCCTGGCTCCAGGGCGGGGCCCCGGTAACCTTATCCCGGGCAGGGTAAACTGTTCCCTCGATGTTTTTCTCATAAGGGTCTTCTGAATCGATCTTTGTCTGGTCCCTCACCCAGGACCAATTTGCCATGGGAGACCCTAACAGAGGGCAAAATCCCCCAGACAACATAGCCCCTGGGATCCCTGGGACACACAAACCCCTCCTCCACGATAAGGTAGCGTTTATTCAGCTGTGTAAAAACTATAACTTTAATCTCAGCCAAACCGATTTACTCAGGAACAAATAAAATACTGAAAAAAGCCAAACAATAACATTTTTAAGTTTTCTAAGTGACTTATATATCATGTTTAACCTGAGTATTGAAAGACGGCGGTGGGTTTGAAAACGATTTGCCGGGAGTCCGGTGTTCTCACCGGCTCTAGTGAGCCTTGAACCCCGGCTAGCTATCGAGCTGATGGGTAACAGACGTCTCCGAAAACGTCGGAGCGCTTTACAAAATATGATGTGTCTTGATAAACTGAGCAGATATTTGAATTTACACAGATGCATTCTCGCCTGAAAATATGTTAAACGTTTATTTTGTGACCCAGAAAGAATAATAAGAGTAATATTAAAACTAACTAGCTGCCGCCATTGTTGGAAACTGAGTAGGGCCGCATGGGCCGCGCTATGATTTCTGGGACACAGCTTCTTCTTCGGGAGTTTAACGGCAGCTGGCATCCTTGTACATGCAGTGCTGCCATCTTCTGTTTCAGTCCGTTATTACACTTTTAAATCCTACTACTTATTCTTTCATCTTTTGGGATCTTGCAAAGCTTCAAACGACACGTCGACTATTAGATTAGTCGGCAACGATTTTGATATTTGATGTAATCGTGACTGGTCGACTAATCGTGGCAGCCCTACTAGCATGTCTCCTGAACTTTTGATTTGGACTGACTAACTTTGAACTTGTATATAAATGTTAAAAAAAAGAAAAAAGAAAGACCCCTGGGCAGGTGAAACTCAGAACCTTCTAGCTGTGAGGTAACAGTGCTAATCATTGCACCATCGTGCTGAGGAAGTTGAGGTAAAACAGCTCCCTCAGCACGGGAAAACAACTGGACCTATCACTAGAAGTTGAATCTTTGGAGTTGCTAAACATGTTGAAATTCCACCCACTGTGGTGGTAGCAGCACATTACACATCCAACCAGGTGTAGTCAAAAAACAAAGAAAACTTCATAATGATTCAAATAGGGATGGCATGACACCACTTTTTAATCATACCGATATCTTAAATTTTGATATCTGCTGATACCGATATGAATGAGATACACTCTATTTTCTAATCAATAAAACAGTTTTTAATATCTTGGTGCCTCTTGTATAGGTTCATACCCAAATTTAAAAACAAAACAAAACACTGAAGCTATTCCGTTGTACTTGTATGCAGGAAATACACTGCACCCAAAATATGGCTCAGTTCAGCAGTACTGATCTTTTCCATTTAAACTTTTAGCACCGTTTAGCTTTCACCAGTATCGAACATCCATCCTGAAAGTGAGCAGCTTTATGCAGGACTAGTATTTAAGTAATATTACACTACTATAATAAAAGTAATTCAAAAATGCAATTTGATGCAAATGTCAAAAAGTCTGTGGGTCTGACAAATAAATGAAGCACAAAATAAGGTTTATATTCAACAACTTAAAAAACAAAAGCAATTGTAGAATCGACCGTTTTATACTTGTTGTTTCTATCACTTTTAACCTGAGATTGATATTTGTAATTTCTATACAAAACTTAACACAAATATGAAAAGTGTTTTCATAGTTTTTGAACCACAAAACTGTTTAGTCTGCAACACTGCTTTTTACAAAGTAAAGCTTGAGTCTATCCATTGTACAGTCAGATGATGGACAGACGTCCGAGCCCCAGATATCAGCTGTTAAGCTTAAAGTGGGAATACTTTACAAACACTCAGAGATGAACTTACACACTTGCTTGTAATTCTGTGGGATAGCTTGCTCTGAGATTAAATGCCAGTTTGGCAGCACGCAGCGAGACTCTGATACAATACTGTATCTGGGTTTCAGTCCATCACTAGATTCAAATATTGTAAAATCATGCCCATCTCTGGAGCTCGTAAACAAATTTTCATGATATCATGTTAAGACACTAAGAATGGTCATTAACATTTACCAGGTCTATGCTTTCACATGTTTTTTGTTCTATTATATATTTCTATGATTTTCTAATTAATATTATTCAATGATAACAAATCAAATGCAGTTTGATAAGGCAAAAATCACCACTACTCTGGTCAACAATAAGCTTGGTTGATTGAAGGAAAATATAGATTATAGAATATAGAATCTTTTTGTAGTATCAGTATTTTGACATTTCTGGTAACATTGCGTTCTTAAATATCATTTAACATTTTCAGTAAAACAGCCATATTTTCCTCACCGTTTGTGTCGAGCTCATTGTTTCCTCTGTAGTGACTCAGCTTAGTCCAGATGGCTGGAAATCTTCCTCTGCTCCTCATTCAGAGTCTTCTCCTCCTGCTGATCAGCTGGGACACAAAACAGATCTTTGTTAGGCTCCACACTGCAAGATTGACTTGTTCCAGCAGCTGCAGGATGGTTTCTACAGGCTGAAGAACAGCAGTCACTGCAGGAAACAACATCTGCACATTGACTTTCTATTAGTGTCACGGCCTGAGGGATCGGCGAGACGCTGATCGACCTCTTCTGTCTTTCTTTCTCTCTCGTGCTCTCTCTCTCTCTCTCCTCCTCTCTGTTGCCAGGGCGGAACTCATTGCGGGTTCACGCCCTCGGCCCATGCCCACGGAGATCAACACACCTGACGCCCATCAAGGTGAACAGCATTTAAGCCAGGAGAGGACTGCTGGTCTTTGCTGGATCGTTGTCTGCCACGCGTTAGTGAAAGTCGAACTTCAGCGCAAGATAAGTCAAGTGTTTTCTGTGAATATCGTTCTCATTCCTGTCTCCTATCTACAGACCCCCTGGACCCCTCTCGTGTGAATCTGTGTCAAGTGTGAAAGAAGAGGACAGCCGTCGGTATGTGGAGAGTTGGAGAACGAGTTTTTCCCCCCCTTGGATTTCCCTGGAGCCGGTCCCTCACATTTCTGTAAATAGCACTACCCCGCACTCTCTGTATATACACCTTGGTGACCTCTGTAAATAAATCCTTGTCTTCAGCTGATTCAGGAGTCCCGCGTTTGAGTCCCCTGCATTGAACCCTAACAATTAGAGGAACAAACAGGGCTGGACTGGGACAAAAAAAATTGGACCGGGCATTTTGAGTTGTGACCGGCCCACCAGGCATAATAGGAAAAGCCATAAAGCCTGTAAATGAAGACAAAAACTGTTGTGAGAGTGAATTTGTGATTTCATCAGCCACGCATGGGTAAAACAAATCCATCCATTCACCTTCAGTGATGTGTCGGTCGCGAACGAAACGGCTCTTATTGGGAGCCGTGTTTTTTCTTTTTCTTTTTTTTCCTTTCTCGCACTTTTTTTTCCCACTTTACTCCACACGTAAGCCTTAGTGATGGGATTTCCAGCTCTTTTTAGAGAACCAGCTCTTTCGGCTCAGCTCACTAAAAAGAGCCGGCTCTTGTTTTGTTGCTTTAATTTACTTTTAACAACAATATACAATTATGCACAAAAGAAATTACTAATGTAAAAAAACTTGTTTTATTTATATATGTTTATATATAAATATATGCTGTGGCCCCTAGAGACAAAGCTCGTACAAACTCAAAAACACATTTCTAGCGTTAACTGAACTTCCGAAACAGAGCTACCAAGATCACTTAAATTACACAATTTAAAGCATAAAAAAAAGTTCATTTACCTGTTACTACCACACACCAAATCCGGTCGTTGGTACTTCCTGGCCTGTGTAGCCACTAGGTAACAAAAGCTCAACACTGCCCCTAGCATCCTGGAGCACTTCTGTTGTGTTTTGTACGTGCTTCTGAGTTTTTACGTGTTCTGGAGTTTCGATGTGCTTCGGGCAACAAGCTTCAAATGATGATTTATACATATGCAAAAAATAATGCCCGTGACCTCAACACACATTTTGGAACAAATTCCAACCCTAATCATCAGAATCACAATACTTTATTAATCCCGAAGGAAATTATGGGTTACAGCAGGCAGCACGCTAATGGCGCATGCGCACTTACAAAGGAACCTTCTGACCAAAATTTACAGGATAGGATAGGAAAAAACAAAAAAAAATACATAACATAAGGTGAGAGGAGGAGGAAAAAAGCTCCACTCAGACTGAGCTCCTAATGGGAGAACAGTTTGAGAACAGAAAAAACCCCACCCCAGCACAAAAAGCACATGACTGTCAATACACCATAGAAACAGAAGACAAGCAACAGGGGTGGGTAAGGGTAAGAGAGAGCCGGTGTTGACAGCACATCCGGTCCTGCAGCATGTCTGCGCTGGTCCAGTCGACCCGCCATCTGCACTGGGAGGGAACAAGCATCGAAGGCGTTTGGAAAGGGAGGGGGGATGAGTGTGTATCAGTGTACGTGTGTGTCTGTGTCCTGAGTTTAGCTGATAGAGTGTCCTTGGCCCTGCCAGGCCAAGTAAACAGGCTTACAGCCAACCCAGGTGGCCTTGATAGGATAGGAAGAAACAGTCTATGCACAGTCCGTTATCAGGGTGTTTTGTTCGGCTCCAGCCTTGAGATCACAGCTGGCGCCGAAGTGGTAGCCGCATGAAGTGATGGCGGTTTTCACTTTAGTGCAAACAACTCGTGTGAATTTCAAAGATGTTCTAGCATTCCCGTTGGACAGCTGTTAGCCTCTCCACGATGTCATCCATCCATACCGAGATGTTATCCAGTGTGCTCATAGAGCATGAGTGTTCACGACAGTCGTGAGCCTCTCTGAGATGTTGTCAGATGTTGTCGGTCTCAGTACTCACAGCAGCCACAAGCTTCTCCAAGATGTCATCCGTACTGCGTAGAATGAACCCATTCTGAGAAGCCACAGCTCGCTCCATTGTTCCAATCAACATAGTGGGCAGCCTTGTGGGGATTTGAACAGCCGTTTCCGCTTTCTTTATTCTTTGATAAGCCAGGGCTAAGCCAGTGCCGATCAGCAAGAACCCTGTAATCATGGTTCCGAAAAGGTGTCTTCAATGTCTTACAGTCAGGCTCACCCGAGCCCAGGCTTCTCATTGAGAAGAGGGTGTCAATTGCATTCAGGGGCCAGTTGATCAAATCCATAATTTGTCTTTTAGGTTTTAGAGAACAGACTGTGAGAGAGTGTTCCAGGGAAAAAGTGAGAAAATACACGAGACTAGACAAGGACACAAGACGCTAAGCAGGGAAGATAAGGGAAGGGGGAGGAGAAAAGTGTGACTGCCTTCACCAAGAGAAAAAAAATGAATAAAATTTGGAAGCTTTCACTTAAATAAATGAGGGGAAAGTCATACCTTAATGTTCGGTGGTGACAACAACATAAAATCTGCTTCTGTTAAATCAATATTAAAAACAGATTAAAACAAACAAACAAACAAAAAAAAGCTTAAATCTTATGGATGTATCTAAAATTTTATTGTGATAATGAGGAAACATGACTACCAACACACAGTATTCCCCTGCAGGTTTATATTCAGCTTTCTTGGAATGCCATGTCTCCTCATTATCTAACCTGTCAGTTTAAAGGGACTCAACTCTGCCTGTGTCAGCATTTCTTTCAGCTCTTCTTTCACAAATTCCTCCATCAGTGAATCAGCTCTCACACACATAAAGTTTCACAGGTTAGAGAAAATGATCCAAATACTGTCATAAAACAACACTGACATGAAGGGCTCATCAATCAGGTACATGAATGAAATTCAACATATAGATAATATAGGAAGAAAACCCAGTTAGATACTTTTCACCTTAAGGTTGTTCAGTGTTTAAACAGCTGGAGCTGAAACATGAACTAAATGTTAAATAAAACTAAAATAAGTACAAAACACTGTGAACATCCTTTGATTCATTAGAACTACGACTGACCGTCACTTACAAATGAAACAGATGATGAAAGCTTATTTTTTCTTATAGTCTATATGTGAATGAAGTTTGATTAATGGTCATCATCATAAAGTTCACAGAGCTCTGAGAGATGCACGGATTGTTTCCATGGCAACCAAAGGTGACGTCACTTCCAAAGGTTCCAAAAGTGAAAAGCAGAATAAACACCAACTATTTAATGCACCACACATCACAGCTAGCCACATCCAACTTTTTCATCCAGACTAAAAAAGTACACACAGATAAAAAACTAAATACAACAACAAAAACAACATGACAGAAATATTAAATGAAGGAAGAAACATTGAAAAATATTACAAAATTAGCTACATTTACAATTCATAATGTCAGGATATCACACATACTTACTAGTGTCTTAAAGAAATATCCACACGCCACAACCAAGAGGGGGGTCGTACCCCGTACATATGGATTATATTATGCTGTGTAGAGATAGTCTCGATATGCTAGAGAACTTTAATATTTAATGTGCTAAACGAGGCCTGGTAAGTCTGACATGCAGCTCTATGGTTTGTTGCACCTTCTTTGAGGATTGCATGGTCTGAATTTGGGGAAAGTGGCAGCCGTCATTTCTTGTGAATAATTTCTCACTGTAAGTAACTAATGTGTATTTATATAGTGCTTTTGTTTTTCTGCCACTGTAAATAAGAATGCGCTCTTTCCTTGATTAGATAAAAGTTACTCTGACTCACTGCTCCACCTTGTGGCTGAAATTGCTATTACATAGAAGTGCAGCTAAGCCCCAGGTCCAACTTCTACTTTTTTAAAAAATTTGTTCATCTTTTGATAATTAAACTCTAATTACTTATGTCTGTAGTTGTAGATGGTTGGTGGTTATTAAACACAAGAAGTACTGCACTGACTTGAACATCCTGTCAGTCTTTTAAATATAAGATTACATTTTGCTGCTCTATAAGTTGTAATATAAAGTTGCAGAAATCTCTGTTATATTCAAGGATTACTAACAAATATATTTCCCCGGTGAACAAAAAGATTAAAATGTAACTGGGATAACACTTTAGAGTACTAAGATTCCTCACATCATGTTCACCAGGGAGGACAAAGGATAACTGTTTGCTGAGCTGAGCACTATATGCAGTCCGCCTTTGTTTTTGCGTCTTCGTTCACTTTGAAATAGTTCCACACAGCTCACTTGTTTCGCCTTCTCCCAGCTCCGAGCTGCAGCCGGGGCCTGGGGGCGGGCACTCGGCGCCTGTGATTGACCCCTTACATGCCACTCAAACATAGACAGGTCTCAGACCGTGGTATCAGTCCCCAGTATCGGGGGACTTTTAACGAGTACTTTAGAAAATGTGGTATCGAGGCCGATACCAGATACCAGTATCGATATCGGTGCATCCCTAGTGGTGACGTCAACAAAAAACACATTTCCTGTTTGTATACATTTTTTTTACAAATAAGATATTATGGGAGAAGGAGGGAGGAGTGTGCATAACACAGGATGAATGGACTCAAATATGGAAAGAACAATGGAAATGCACTACCTCACAAAGATGGAGGGAATTTGGATGGAAAATTTTGATTAGGTTCTTTATCACCACTTACCAAAAGATTTATTATGATGGGAATCCCCTGTATGCTGGAGAAAATATGGACACAGATGACTACACCTCTGATATTTGCAGGCAGAATTTTAAAGCTTGGGTGAAATGGGGTCAGTGCAGTTCTTAAGCATGCATGCAAATGTTCATTAGTCAGCTGTGAGCGAGTCTTTCCCATTCATCTTTAAATGCCAGATTTTCACTTCAGGAAGCACACAGCCCCACTCCACTGTTGGCCAATGCCCTCAACGACTTTTACTGCCGGTTTGATGAGACATCAAGCAGCTTTCACAACTCAATAGAGAATTCCCCAACAATAGAGACACTTTGGTCACTCATGGTAAATGGACTGATTCTTATATAGCGCTTTTCTACTCTCCCGGAGTATCAAAGCAACACGCCACATTCACCCAGTCACACCCATTCTCACAAGCAATATCTCTATACTGGGTGCTTTCTAACTACACTCACACACATTCATACTCCGATGGATGCATCGGAGAGCAACTTGGGGTTAGTATCTTGCCCAAGGATACTTGGCATGCAGACTGGAGGAGCCGGGGATCGAACCTCCAACCTTCCGATCAGTAGGTGACCTGCTCTACTTCCTGAGTTACAGCCACCCCATCCCCCCACAAAAGAGCAATTAATGCTATGAAAGACTTCACCCACAGGAGCAACCTCCTCACTTCACACCTATGAGGATTTCACACCACCTTCTCCCACTACAACCCTTCATATTCATGAAGCAGATGTGAGGAAGCAGTTTAACCCTTTAGAAATACTAAAGAACAAATTCAATTCAATTCAATTGTATCTATATAGCGCCAAATCACAAGAAAAGTAGCCTCAAGGCGCTTTATATTGTACAGTAGATACAGAGAAAAACCCAACAATCATATGACCCCCTACGAGCAAGCACTTTGGCGACAGTTCGAAGGAAAAACTCCCTTTTAACAGGAAGAAACCTCCGGCAGAACCAGGCTCAGGGAGGGGCGGGGCCATCTGCTGCGACCGGTTGGGGTGAGAGAAGGAAAACAGAATAAAGACATGATTTGGAAGAGAGACAGAGATTAATAACAGATATGATTCGATGCAGAGAGGTCTGTTAACACATAGTGAGTGAGAAAGGTGACTGGAAAGGAAAAACTCCTCGTGTGTCATAGTGGTCTGATCAGACAATATATTTACCCTTCTGTGCCATTTCATGTTTAGGTCAGTTATGTTTGTTTAGGTCAGTTATATTTCTTTGTGCAGTCATTTGGTTTGTTAAGTTTGCAGTTCTTTACCTGAGTTCAGTTTTGTTTCTTTGACATTTTTTATGAGCTTAACAATAATTACTTTTATAAATATAATATTTGGTTTAAATGAATGAAAACTTTGTTTTTCTAATAATTCTTGTGACTCCTTCTGCTTTTTCAACTTGGTTCATCACACAGCCCTAAATATTTGTTTAATGTCCTGGTCAAATATTACTCCAAGGTGTTACTGGAGGCCAAGGTAATGCCATCCAGAGCAAGTATCTGGTTAGATACCATATTTCTAGGTATTTTAGGGCCAAGTATAATCAGCAGCATAAAGTTAGTTGTCACCCAGGTCTTTATATCAAGCTTTGCTGTGTTCAAGCTATTAATTACTGCGCGCAGGAGAGCCAAAACACACATCAAACATTAAAGTTCAGTTATGCCAGCTTAACTTAACCTTGGGATGCCTCAGCTTCTCTTTTATATCCCCCACACTCAACTCTCTGCATCAGGAAGCTCCTGCCACTGGTCACCCTGGGAGTTTCGTCCTTCTACACCCTAACAGTTAGCAGATAATGTAGTGAAGCATCGCCAAGCAGTTTTCACAAGGTCATGCTGACACAAAATTTGACTCTGACTTTAAACACTGGTCACTTCAGGTGTTGCTCTGATATACAGGAAATGACATCACGGCTCAAACTCTTTGTCAGTAAACCATTTCTTTATTTAACATATAAAATTTTGGTTTAATTGTTGCAGGATTTCATTACACAAACAAGCTGAAAAAAACCCTGCAGAACACATGGATCAATGCATTCAATAAAAATATTACAGGAAACAGATTTCTTAATCAAACTGCTGGAACAAAGTGAACCACTCAACACAAACACTACAGTAGAACAGTTTAGAAAGCTTAAAATGTAACAAGAGGCACATTTTCATTCAGAGCTGCCTCATCAGATCTTTACAGAAGATTCCACCTGAACTCTGTGGAGCCTGATCTCAAGGGTTTAAGTCTGACCCTGAAACCAGAAGAGGATCTTTCTGTCTCTGCAGATTCACTGTGATCCAGAGATGGCAATGATTTCAGTCCTGCATCACGCTGATGTTTGCACAGAGAAGATAATTTAGTAAATGTTTTTGAACATTGGTAACAGTAAACTTCATAATCATTATGCAAATTTTTACTCTGCGAATGGTACTCATGGCCATTGACCAGTGGTTGTTGATCAATGCTCATAAGAATTTGCATATTAATGATGAAGAAATTGACCTCACAGCCCATTGTTCATTCATTGGGCCGGTTTCAGTCGTTATCCAAATGTACTGTTTACAAGATTAACGTAAAAGCAGGAATCAAGACGTAACAGTTTATTTGTAACATGGAATCGTTTCTGAGTGGAGTATGAACTGAGATTACTCAAACTCTTTCACAGATGAAGTTCTCTTTCATGTGTCTGCGTTCATGCTTAGTATGATCACATGATTGTGAAAAGGTTTTGTCACAGTGTCTGCACTTGTATGTTTCTCTCATGTGTGGACTCGTTTATGCTTTTCAAGCTGACGTGCACTGATGAAGGATGACCCACACTGATCGCAGACATGCTTTTTTTAACGCCACTGTGAAGGAGTTCATATTGTTTGAAGTCCTTTGAAGTGGTGAAGCCTCTCCCGCATTCTTTACAGTAGTTCATTTTGTCTCCAGTGTGTCTACGTTGATGTATTTTCAGAGTCCTTCAATGACTTAAAGTTTTTCCACAAAGGTCACAACAAAAGTCTTTCCCACAGCGATGACAGGGTTGAGAACTTGATCCATCTGTGTCGCTCTGCTTCTAAACAAAAACACAAAGACAGTGTAAGTCAGTCCTTCAACATTTTTATCCTGAACGTCACCTGGAATAAAGAGCATCTCTGCCAAAGTCCAATTACATTTTACTGTTTACATTATCACACTCAGCTCAATTTAATGTGCTATAAAAACGATAAGAGTAAAAACATTAAAGTAATACTAGTTTAATGCTACAATAACAGTAACACAATTCTCAAACAGTATCCCTAAAAACCTGTGATTAGAGTCTGAATAATCATTCAGAGGTGCCAGTAGAATTGCTAACATGCTAACACACTTTGATGAGCAGAGTTGTTTCAAACAGTCGGGCTGACAAGATAAAAATATAAATACATACCTCACAGTAACTGCACTTGTAGAGTCTTTCTGGTGTGGATCTGTTGGTGTGTTTTCAGGTAACATGGAGATTTAAAAGTCTTCTCACACAGGTCACATTTATAAGGTCGTTCCTCAGTGTGGGTAAACATGTGACGTCGTAACTCTGTGTTTGTAGTAAACTGTTTACCACACTGATCACAGCTGTACACATCATGTCTGGTGTGAATGCGTAGGTGTGTATTTCGGCTCCCTATCCGGCTGAAAGTTTTTCCACAGACGTCACAGCTGTACGCCTTAATTCCAGAGTGGGTAACTAGATGACTCTGTAAGCTGTTACTGTGAGTAAAAGCTCTGCCACACTGATCACAGGTGTACGCTTTAACTCCACTGTGGAGGAGTTGATGTGATTTTAAGTTTGAAATGTGCGTAAAAGACTTTCCACACTTGTCACAGATGAATGGTCTCTCTCCACTGTGGATGAGTTGGTGTGTTTTTAAGCTTCCAGACGTGGTAAAAGACTTTCCACAGTCTCCACAGCTGAACGGTCTCTCTCCACTGTGGATGAGTTGGTGTGTCTTTAAGCTTCCAGACGTGGTAAAAGACTTTCCACAGTCTCCACAGCTGAACGGTCTCTCTCCAGTGTGGATGAGTTTGTGTGTTTTTAAGCTTTCAGACTCGGTAAAAGACTTTCCACAGTCTCCACAGCTGAACGGTCTCTCTCCAGTGTGGATTAGTTGGTGTGTTTTTAAGCTTCGAGAGTGGGTAAAAGACTTTCCACACTCGTCACAGCTGAACAGTCTCTCTCCAGTGTGGATTAGTTGGTGTGTTTTTAAGTTTCCAGACCTGGTAAAAAACCTTCCACAGTCTCCACAGCTGAACGGTCTCTCTCCAGTGTGGATTAGTTGGTGTGTTTTTAAGCTTCGAGAGTGGGTAAAAGACTTTCCACAGTCGTCACAGCTGAACGGTCTCTCTCCAGTGTGGATTAGTTGGTGTGTTTTTAAGTTTCCAGACGTGGTAAAAGACTTTCCACAGTCTCCACAGCTGAATGGTCTCTCTCCGGTGTGGATGACCTGATGCATTTTTAGGGAAGCTTTCACAGTAAAATCTTTCCCAAACTCGTCACGGTTGTATTTTTTTCTTCCACTTCTTTCTTCAACAAAATTGTCGGCCTCCTGAGAGCGCTGACTTCTCGATCCACGTTGGTCCTGCAGTGACAGAGATACAAACAGAGGCAGTGATTTGTGGGAAATACATTATTCTAACCGGCCTTTTATTAGTGGTATTTTGTGAGCTTTTATTAAATAAGTATTTATACTTATTTTCATACACACATTGCAAATGTGCTCATGAGAGTTGGCATTCAGTCTTTTGAGGGTCAATGCTTGCTTGCTTACATGCTTACAGACACAGATAAATATTAGACTTGTTTCTAGGGCAAAGATTAGAGACATTTGGCTGTGCCTGTACGCCTGCTCAGTGAGATTAGCACAGAATGTACTCTGGATGTTTCAGAGACGTGTACGAGGAGAAAAAACAGCAGGAAACACAGAGTGTGAGACGGTGAGGACGGTTTTTAAGTGTTATAGAAGTCAAGTAACTGATGCATATTATGATATCTGCTTACGTATTGTGAGGCTGGACTTTAATATACAAAAGTAGTCTGATGTGTGCTTCCTAGTTGAGATCTCTGTAAGTGAGTGACGCTGCAGACCTCTCCCACGTACATGTAATCAATAAATCATTGTTTGACTGAACTTCTCTGGAGTGTTGGTTGTTTTTTCTCGAACTCAAATAAAAGGATCGGGACAGTGTGAAATGCAGTCGTGAAACAAACTGAACCTTCAAACTCCCTCCAGTAACACTAGTTTTAAACCCGAGGCTGGTAGTGATGTGAAGTTCATGAACAAGTTTGCTCTAAGAGTCGATTCTTTGTAGTGAAGGAGAAAAACTGGCTTCTGTCACAAGAAGTTAAATAACCTCCCCTACCCCACCCATTATATATATATATATATATATATATATATATATGTATATGTATATATATATATATATATATATATATATATATATATATATATATATATATACACAGATAGATAGATAGATAGATAGATTTAAAACCTACTGCTTATTCCTGCGTCTTTTGGGATCTTAAAAAGCTTCAAACGACGGGTCGACAATTAAATTAGTCGTTGACGACTTTGATTGTTGACGTAATCGTGACTAGTTGCCTAATCGTGGCAGCCCTAATATATACATCAATTTTTTTCAATACACGTGTCAATATTTATGTCTCCAGATTGTTTGTATAGTGAGCCATTAAGACTGTACTCTTGGTACAGTTTTTATTTTTGCTGCTTTTGTCTTACACTGTCAAACAAACACAGATTTGCAGCGTTTGTATGTGTGTGCAAAAGCAAATGTGCCAGGCCTCAAAGACAATGGGTGGTTTGCACAACAAAAGCAGGATGTGAATCGAGCATATGACCTGTACAAATCTCAGCAGGGGTGATTAACACCTCAGGACTTGCACCAGAAAATAAAAAAGTCAGTAATTCTAGTAGGTGTTGGTTTCAAGGGATTTCTGCAAATGTGCGCAGGGTTAGTAAATCTAGTGTTGAAGTTAGCTCGGTGCTTACCTTTAGATGAGCCCACAAACCGAGAGAAACTCCGTGATGAAGCTGGAACTCTTTCCTTTTTTTTTTATGGCCCCCCACCCCCTAGTGGGGGTGGGGGGCCATAGTTTGGTCCCACCTTCACTGTTGTGATTGGTGTGGGGGTAGGGACAGGCTTAGGGCGTCGGGGGGTTCCCCAGGAGCATCTTCCTTGGGGGGCTCAACCCGGGGTAGCGGTCATGGCCAATTAGGGGCTCTGTTGGCTCTTAGGTGACGGTTTCCTCGTGGCTGCGTGCAGCGGGGCTAGGGGAGGGTCTGTGCTGACGGACGTGGGTTACGGACCTGGTAGCCTGGCTGCCCCTGGGTGGGTCCGGGATGGGCGTGAGGTTCTGGGGGCGCTCCGTCTCTGGGCTGGGGCCCTGGCCGGGCCTCAGGGGCTTGGGTCCTGGTTGGTGTGTTGCCGAGGTTGTGGGCGGGTGGGTGTATGGGGGCCCGGCCCTGGCGCGGGGTGCCGCCGGTGCATCGAGCCACCTGGGGGGCTCTTCAACTGGTGGGGGAGGTTGTCACATCTTGCAGGAGCTTTCCTCTCTTCAGGAACTCTCTCTGCAGGAGGGGGAGATACAGGAGTGGTGGAGGAAGATCTCTGCCTGGGCGTCTATTGTCTTGTGTAGTCTGGAAGATGAGTGGATGATGGGGGGGGTGCAGTTTTCTCTGTGGTGGGGTCAGGTGAATTGTCCCGGGCTCTGTGGGGCCGGGGGGCGCTGCTGCACTGGGCCCCGGTCCGGATGGGCCTGGGCCCCCTTTCCCTGGCGGGTTGCACAGCATGGGGGTGCCTACTGGGGTCAGCGGGGGAGCTGGCCCCAGGGAGGGGTCACTTGCCCCTCCCTTCCTTCCCTCCCCATCTCCAGCGGCCTCCCTCTTCCCGCTCCACCACAATCACCCACACATGCAGGGCCTTGGGGTAGGGGTGTGTCACCAGGGTGCAGAGGAGACATCCCCCCCTCTGTCCCCTTCTGGCTGCCTCTGCCTCAATTTTATCCCACAACTTAGACATTCACATTACTCACACTCTCATTACACATACATATAGGATCTTGGAGGTGGGCACGCTACACGGATTCCAAACTACCATCAGGGTGTACACCTCACCCCTGGCGTCGTTGCCCACCTCTCAATTTTAAATACATGTAGACATTGAGGGCTAGCAGGAGGGGCTATATGCTTACCTGCTGCTCTGGCAGGTGGCCCCATGCCCTCCTGGGTTTTAAATACACCTTAGAACACACATACATCAACAGTACATATGAGCGGGTGGAGGGAGGTTTGGAGTCTTCCTACACCCCCGTTCTCTGCGGCCTGCTGGAGCAGGGGGGCTAGGAGGAGGAGTTGGCCGTCCGACTGGGGTCTGGTGTATGGGGCCTCCCTGCTGCTGCGGAGTCGGGGCGGTCTGCTTCTCCCCACCGCAGGGAAAAGGGTTACACCACCTGAGTCTGGGTGCAGTTTCCCCCTCCAGGGGCAAGGGTACCTAGACTCGGGGCTTAGAGTACGCTTGGGGAGTGTGATTGTGTGTACAGCGTCTCTCTATGTCTGTCTCCACGTTGGGTGAGTGTTGAGCAATTGTATATGAGAGCATGAGGGTGGGAATAGATGTTTGTATCTGTGTGTGCCTGTTTGTCTGTGTCTATATGTCAGGTTGGGTATCAGACGCCACCTCTCTGGGGACATCTCAGGACCTCCAAGGTTTGGAGGCCCATCTCCCCCCACCACTTCCCCTGCCGGTGGCGGACGCCCTCAGACATCGGTGCGTTGGTGGTTCTCTGTCTCCGGGGGTGGGCGCCCAGGTACCCACCGGCTCACTCCTTGGCGGCTGCTTATTGGGGCCTGGAGCCTGGGGCTCGCTCGGGCCACTTTGGGGATGGGGTGCCCTCGGCCTCACGGCCCGGGGCTCGGCCACTCAGGCACAGCTGGCTGCCGGCGGAGCTCACGGGCACGTCACTGCAACCCCCCCTGGCTTCTGCTCCGCGGCTGCTGAGTGACCCCTCATCTGGGACTCTCCTCAGCTCTTTCTGGGATAGTGGCGCAGCTGCCCCTCTGTTGGTCTTCCTTGGTCTCTTGTGTTCTGGGGGCCTCTGGATGTCTGGAGTCTTGATCTCCTCCATACCTGCTTCATGCCCTGGAGGTCGGGGCAGTGGCCCCCCACACCCTCTAGCAGATCATTACATGAAGGAACCTTTTAAAACAAGCGCGTTCATGCTCACAGGTGTACACACGGGTGATCACACACACAAATTACACCCTTTTTGGCTCCTACCTCAAAGCACACTGTGCGCTGTCGATCTCACGTGCTGCACAATAATGTTTAATATTTAGTATTTACTGTAAAAAAAAAAAAAATAATAATAATGTTTAACATTTAATATTTACTGCCATATTCCCATATATCATTGTGATGTTGTTTATTCTATTACCCTTGTTTTCTTCTGCTTGTTTTCTTTTTTCTTTCTCAACAGGTGATCCAGGTGATCGATATATGTATTTTTTTTGTCTGCTTACTCTGTTGGTTTTTGTTTTTTGCCCTTTTTCCCCGTCCCTCTTCTCAGCTGTTTTCCTTTCCCTCTTTCTTTCTCCCCTTTCTTTCCCCCAGTAAAGTCTGTCCCGCATTCAGCAAATGAAAAATAAAATAAACAATAAAAGGTGAATCAAATAGACCATTACGGCAAGGCTGGGATGGTCCGTTTGGTAAAGTAAATCCGTTGGGCATCTTTCTTTGCCTTTAGACAATAATTCTGATGGCAAAAGAGCCAAACGGGACAGGCAACAAAAAAAAAAAAAAAAAGCTGGAACTCTTTCCAAACAGGAAACAGGTCAGGGAGCAGAGACCCACGTGGTTCACGCTGATCTCAGCTACGATCCAGGAGACAAGGGTGTGCAGATCGATGCAGATATCGATCCAAACGTTGGTAGTGGTATATGATCGATACTTTAGTTTGTTTCTCTCCTGGAGGTTCACTATTTACTCGCTGTGGATGAAAAAGCAGCTCTGTCTGTGTGAACACCTCTTCTTATGCGGCAGACGCACTTTGCTCCGCCCCCTTCTTGCTGCCCTGCTGGGATTTGTTACTGTGCCGTCACGTGACTCAGATGCGCTCAGATGACGCATTTGGACTGCAGAGAGAGAGAAAGAGGAGCAACATGTGGAGATATTTTATGACTGTAAATGAAAATGCTGGAGAACAGCTGGAAGGCTGTCAAGCCACAGGGGACCACAACAAGCTGTAGAGTTCAGCTTATTTTTCACACCTCAGTTAAATGCTTTGACTGAAGTCTCACTGCACACACTCAAACTTAGTGTTTGTGTACACCTTGGTCATTATAACCTGACACTGATCAGTGCTGCTCTGACGACCACACTCACATCCATGTAATCATTTAACTGGGATGATCTGGATTTACTGCACAATGCTGAATGTGTCCTTACAGTACAGGGAATAACTCTCTCTGTGTTCCTGTAGAGAAACTCTGGGTTTGTGTGCTGACGAGCATCACTCACAGTATGATACAAAGGCTCACTCATACCTTTCCACACATGTGACAAATTCAAAAAGATGCTGAAACCTTTAGAACATCATAAACTACACATTGTTGTACTCTTTTAGGATGGAACAGCTTTCAGATTTATTTACTCTTAAAGGATAAAACATGTTTTTAAGAATTTTGCATTCAAGAGGAGAATGTTTAAATAAGTCATGTAAATGAGAATTTCAAAGTTGGTGGCTGCAGTATATACAAATTGGTGTATCTCAAAAATAAAACTATGAAGACACTCAAAATTAATTTGGAAACTGTTTTATGCAACTTTTTTACATTTACAATTTTCAGGGATGAACCTCTGAAATTACTTTAACTAGAAATTTGTGTAAAAATAACACTACTGCAATTTATGTAGTTACTGATGACTTAATGCATACATATGATTACAATTTGGGATATAATGGTTGTATTGATGTATAGCAACTTAAAATACTCCCAGAAATGGCACTACAACATGTAAAAATATAAAGATAAGCTCAGGCGGACTGGGTTCTTTAGTAGGTCTAAAGGGTCAAACTGCGTCCTCACATCATGAATATGAAGGGTTGTAGTGGGAGAAGGTGGTGTGAAATCCTCATAGCTGTGGAGTGAGGAGGGGGCTCCTGTGGGTGAAGTCTTTGATGGTGGTGATGGCTCTGTGCTGGTGGGAGTGGGGAGGTGGGGGGATGATGGACCAAAGTGTCTCTATTGTTGGGGAAGGTGGAGGTGTCAAGGCTGCTTGATGTCTCATCAAACCAGCAGTAAGAGTCGTTGAGGGTGTTGGCCAACAGCAGGTTGTCAGTGGAGTGGGGCTGTGTGCTTATATCCTTACTCTCATTTCCCTTAGCGTATCTGTAACATGCAACTTCTGTCGGTGCTGTGCTACTGGAAACTGAATTTCCATCACACTATATGTTGTGATGATCTCAGTTCAGTCATGGTGTGTTCTGCAATCCTGCTGAATTGTGTTCCAGTCCCATCGACTGTGTATGAGCGTACAAACAGGCGTATGGTGGGGATGAATCGGAATGTCTTGAGCCTCAGCATCACATCATCATAGTGGGTGTCAAAGTAATTCTCGGGCAATTCGGAGTCTGGCGAGTCTGAGAGGTCCCATGCTTGCATGTCTCCCTCTGAAAAATGAGAACAATAACAAGATGTTATATTTTGTTGCATAGATACTCACACACACACATCTAACCTACCATTTGGTTTATTTAGTTGTCAGACAGCCTTATGATTTTAGGTTTGCACAGGGTAGAATGCATGCCAGTCTTTGGACAAGTTGCAAAATCATCAAAAACAAGGCGTTTTCTAATACCCTCGTACGCAGTGTTGAGTCTATCCCTCTTGATGGTGTCGTCAATCTGGCTAAACAGACGCAGCATAGCTCTCCAGTCGCACCAATGTATAAAAAACATGTCCTTAAACCATGTAGCAGCCAGGCACCGTGTTCAAATAGCGCACTAAACTAAAAACTTCCATTTTTTTATTTCTATATGATAATTCTGCATTATTAAGTGATAAGAACAAGTAATCTGACGTCCTGTAATCATTATGAAGCTATAATTTGAGATACAATAAAACATACAGTAAAAAAATAGTATCGGTATCGGATCAGTATCGCCGATACCACCCTGAATTTTACTTGGTATTGGATCGGAAAGGAAAACAGTGGTGTCACACATCACTAGCCATTATGCAGTAATTGTATTTGGCCACATGATGGCGCCAAAGTTCCGTGTCAATGGTTAGTTCAGAGCCATTGCGGGGGGGGGGGGCGAAAAGGAAAAAAAAAACAAAACACTTGGACACTGCTAGCATAATGAACAGGTTTTTGACGGGGCGCCCACGCAAACGCAAAGCAGGAGATGAAGCATCGCTGAATATGTTTCCAAACCAACTTCGTTCTAAACCAAAGACTACAAAATATGGTGAAGCAAATCTTCCCTTTGGTTTCACCTGCACAAGTGCCGAGGTAGGTCTCCCTGCAGAATTGGTTTTCCCTTCCAAATTAAAGAGAAGCAGTATCCCACATACTTGATTTTTAGTTCACAAACACTTCTTATTAAGACTAATTACTCCTGACATTTTTGAGATGTTAGCTCTTTATACAGTAATGTTACAGTGGGATAATACCAGGCTGTTTCTCCCACGATTTGTTCCCCCGGTTCAAATCCCTTACAAACAGGATCCTACAGCTGTTTATGTTGTTGAACCCATTTTGCACAGAGAGGAATTTTTGAAAAATGTATTGATAGCAATGTTAAATATTATTACACAGGAAAAAAAACAACTACACATAAAATAATCACACCGTGACGCCTCTGCATTTCTAAATGGAGGGACAGTAACTGCGTGTGTGTGTGTAAGCGTGTAAAACCTGCAGATAGTCAGATTAACAGTATTTTGTCTCTATCTGCAATTCATCTCATGTAAACAATAACGTGGTGCACAGCGTGACTTGAAAAAAGGCACACACCTTTGACGTTGCGTGTTGAACTCTGTATTCCCGGTGCAGACATAAACGCAAAAAAGGAGCTTTAAAAAATCTCCGTTTTCGGTGACTTGAAATGCTGTTTACACGTGGACGAAAGGCTCAAACGCATAGAAACAGCTGCGTTTTCAAAAAGGTGTGGATGTAACATTTTTCTTGTAAAACAAAAGGGGGCAGAGTTAGAATAAATTATTATGTGTGCCTATGCCAAGAGGCACACATATTACTATTCGTCGGATTTATTATTATTATGTGTGCCTATGCCAAGAGGCACACATATTACTATTCCTCAGATTTATTATTATTATTATTATTATTATTATGTGTGCCTATGCCAAGAGGCACACATATTACTATTCCTCGGATTTATTATTATTATGTGTGCCTATGACAAGAGGCACACATATTACTATTCCTCGGATTTATTATTATTATTATTCTCCAGTTTTGAGACAAGCTTCATATATGTTACCTCATTTTGTGCGGCCGGATCTGGAATGGTGTGCTATGACTTTTGGTCTTTATGAATTTTATAGTTTTTTAAATATTAATATTTTAGTGAAAATGTTCCCGCGCTCCTCTGCCGAACAGTTTTGACATTAGGGTTACATATGTTAGATCATTTTGTGCGGCTGGAGCTGGACTATTATGTCATGACTTTTGGTGTTCATGACTTTTATAGTTTTTTAAATATTAATATTTTAGTGCAAATTTAGGCCAATTCATCTTTTGGCGCCAAATAAACAGACTTCATTTGTGGTGTGTTGGCTCTCTCTAGTGGTATGCCGGGAGTGGTACAGCCTGTCTACCCTTATTTGGATTACCGTAATGATGACAATTTCAACGGTGCGCACAGCGTCGCTGCTTTCAGGAGCCATTGGAATTTTTAAGGTTGCGCAAATCATTCAAAAGTTACGGTAATGCTTGGTGGAAAACTCAATATCCCACAATTCATAGCACACCTCTGCCGAGTTAAACAATGGCGGCCACCACTTCGTTTTATATGTCTTTTATTAGTGTTTCTAGGTCACAAAATAAACTTTTAAGATATTTTCAGGCGAGAATGTAGGTGTGTAAACTTCAAATATCTGCTTGTTTTATCAAGACATCCCATATTAGCGACAATGCTCTGACGACCTCGGTCCTGCCTGACAGCTAGCCGGCTACCTAGCTAGCTGCCGCACTTGGCTGCAAATGGACAGCGAGGGGACTCTCTCTCTCCTTTCACCTCCCCGGTCTCTCGCAAATGCTCACACAGAATCGGAGTTACAGCTGGATGTGGAAAAAATAACTGAGTTGTTTGGTGGTGCTATAATGCGGAGCTACAACAGTGGGCAGCTATCCACCGGTGTATGACAGAAAGGACATGCCGCGACCGCCGATCGACCGGTGTTTGCTAACGCGAAGGTCAATCGTGGATCAGGGAAAGCGAAGGGAGGAGCGTGAGGTGAACTGAATTTCAGGTAAGAAGTTATGACCTGCACTCTATTTGGGTCAGATATAAACCGAGTTTAGGTGTAGTTTATTTAGCAGCAGTTCTCTTATGTGTTGCTGATAGCCGGCTAGCTAGCTAGCGCCGCTAGCATAGTTAGCTCGCACCGCTAGCGACCCTTCGTGAAAAAGCACCCAGGCTTGGCTTATATTGAGGCGGGTGAAACTCGTGTCAGCACCCGGTCGCTCGCCGACAGTATGTGTTTTAGCTGGACTTATTTTTCGTTTATATGGGCCGATGATGCTGGAAACCGAAGGCAGGAGCGTGAGGTGAACTGAATTTCAGGTAAGAAGTTATGAACTGCACTCTATTTGGGTCAGATATAAACCGAGTTTAGGTGTAATTTATTTTCGTTGACCTTTTACAATCGTACTGCCACGGGAGTTTATATACAGCTGTGAGCGCACTAAGTTACTGACGTTGGACTTTATTTTATTCATTAGGGTTAGTTCATAGAGTTGCCGTGCCGTACAAACGGAATCGTCCCACATTCAGAGAAAACATTATGATTTATTCTGTCGTTACGAAGCCTCCCCTGTCATTCTCTCGCGTGTTGAAACGTCAATCATGAAACTGATCAATGATCGGCTGTTCGCTCTTATTTATCGCGCTAAACAACAGCAGCACGTTTAAGCTTGATCAGCTGTTGTTAGAATTCTTTTGATTTTAATTTCTAGTATCAGCTGATGTTTGCTGGAGCATGAAGATGAAATCAGGAGATGTCCTTACTGAATCATCAGAGCTGAACTGGTGATGGAGAAACAGGTTTACACTTTAGGTGACATGAATGAGTTGAAGGGAAGTTATGAGTTGTTTCTGAGAGACAAAGACCAAGCTCCTTTTTTGTGTAGCTGACAGCTGGTAACTGTGCAGGGGCGGATCTAGCAAAGCTTTTACGGGGGGGGGGCAGCTAGGGCATTAACAGAGAAAGGTGGACACAAAGATATACTTTTCTTTCTTACTCTCATATAAAATATTTAGCTTTTATTAAATAGTTATCTGAATCTCACAACCAAAGTTTGTATAATAATACACAAGATTGGCTGTAGACCATTGTTCATAATTCAGAACACTGTGTAAAAATAACAAAAAACAAAAAGTGAATGCATGTGTGAAAAGTGGTCCATAATGTAATGCTTCAAAGCGTGTTCATGCAAACATTGTCGGGTCTGCCGTGGTACAATGGGACTTCTGCTCATGAACCTGTGTGCACAGCGTCTGCAAATCGGCGCTGTACGAAGTAACTTCATCTTTACACAAAACTGTAAGCTGTCATCTGTGAAGCGTGAGCGGTGTTTGTTTTTACCATAGTTCATGGTGGAGAATGGCTGCTCTTCTGAGTTTTGCTCTCTGTAGCCGTATGAATGGCAACTACAGTGATTAGCAGCGGCATAGGCACACATAAAATTTCTTCTGAAATTTTCGCTTTCTAGTTCTGCTTATAGTACTGCATTGCCACTGTGCTTAACTTGAGTTATCATATATTAGGTCATGGATATATTTAGATGGATGTGTGGGTTTAATTCCGCAGATATTATCAGTTTATATAAGTTGAGCTGCTTCTCTGTGTATATATTTGGTCTCATGGCAATTTGTTTATTATTACTTTTTTTTTTTTTTTTTGTCTGTCCCATTTGGTTCTTTAGCCGTCAGAATTGTTGTCTGAAGACCAACAAGGATACCAAATGGATTTATTTTGCCAAATGGATCATCATGGCATTGCTGTATTGGTCCATTTGATCAAACTTTGTTGTTATTATTTATTTCATTTTCAGTTGTTACAGATGGGACAGACATGACTGGGGGATAGGAAAGGGAGAAAGAAAGAGAGGAAGGAAAAGAAAAACAGAAGGGAAAAGGGACAGTGAGAAAGGGCACTTACAAAGACAAAGAAAAAAAAATCTCCTGGATCACCTGTTGAGAGAAAAAGAAGAGAAAACAAGCAAAAAAACAAAAAAACAAAGCAACATACTAAACACAACACCATCACGTTAATCTAGCTAAGTGTGAACAGCAATAAATAATAAATATTGAATGTTGTTGTGCAGCATGCAGGACAGACAGCGCACAATGTGCTTTGAAGTAGCAGCTAAGAAAGGTGTAGTTTATGTCTATGAACAGTGAACACCCGTGTGCACACCTGTGTGGATCAGCGCGCTTGTATACAAAAGGTTTCCCCATGTAACGGTCTGCTAGAGGGTGTGGAGGGCCATAGCCCCGTCCCCCAGGGCATGAAGCAGGCATGGAGGAGATCCAGGCTCCAGACATCCAGAGGCCCCAGAGTGCGAGAGCCCAAGGAGTACCACCGGAGGGGCATCCGTGCCACCCTCCTGGGAAGGGCTGAGGAGATCCCCAGACGAGGGGGTCACCCAGTAGCCACGGAGCAGAAGCCAGAGGGGGCTGCACCGGCGTGCCCGCCGGCTCTGCCAGCAGCCAGCTGTGCCAGAGTGAACCGAGTCGCAGGCCCCGAGGCCGGAGGCCCGAGGGCCCCCTTTGCCCCGGAAGAGGCCTGACCGAGCGACAGGCACCAGGCCCCGCCAAGTAGCCACCGGGAGTGAGCTGGTGCATACCTGAGCGCCCAGCCCCGGACACCAAGAACCACCAATGCACCCAACCCCTGAGGGCATCAGTTACCAGCAGGGAGTGTGGTGAGGGGAGATAGGCCTCCACACTTGGAGGGCCTGGGAGTTCCCAGCGAGGTGGAGTCTAAGACCCGACCTGACATATAGACACAGACAAACAGGCACACACAGACACAAACATGCTTTCCCACCCTCATGCACACATATACAAACACTCAGCACTCACCCAACGTAGGGAAAGACATAAATCGACATGTACACACAATCGCACTCCCCAAACATACTCTGTACCCCGGGTCCAGGTACCCTCGTCCCCAGAGGGGGAAACGACATCCAGACCCAAGAGATGTGACCCTTTCCCCCAGGGTGGAGGCAAGCAGACCGCCCCAGGCTCCGCAGCAGCAGGGAGGCCAATCGGACAGCCAACACCTCCTCCCAGCCCCCCGCCCCGATGGCTAGTAGAGTACGGGGGTGTGTGAAGACCCCATACCTCCCTCCTCCCGCTCATGTGTAGTGTTGCTGCGTGTTGTTCTAAAGTGCATTTAAAAGAAGGGAGGGCATGGTGCTGCTGCCAGAGAGCAGCAGGTGTTAGCACGGCCCCTCCCGAGAACCCTCAATGTCCACATGGATTTAAAATTGAGAGGTGGGCACCGGCGCCAGAGGTAGGGTTGAATACACAGACCGTCCTCTGGATGCCGTTAACGTGGTCACCCTCAAGGCCCTATATATATGTGTGTGTTATGAGAGTGTGAATAATGTGGATGTCTAAGTTGTGGAATAAAATTGAGGCACAGGTGGCCAGAAGGGGACAGAGGGGGGGGGAATGCCTCCCCTGCACCCTGGTGACACACCCGCACCCCAAGGCCCTAGCTGTGTGGGTGTGGTGGAGCGGGAAGAGGGAGGCAGCTGGGGATCGGGAGGAAAAAAAGGGAGGGGCAAGATGCCTCTCCTTAGGGCCAGCTCCCCTGCTGACCCCAGTAGGCACCCCCGTCCTCTGGTACCCACCAAGGCAAGGGAGCCCAGGCCCATCCAGACCGGGGCCTACGGCTGCAGCACTGCCAAGCCCCACAGGACCTGGGGAAGCCCACCTTACCCCACCGCAGAGGAAACTATACCCACCCCAACATTCAATCATCTCCAGACTACACAAGACAAAAGACACCCAGGTTAGGTTTATTCTCCACCTCTCTTATGTCTCTCCCCCACCTGCAGAGTGGACTTCTGCAAGGATGGAACAACCTCCCTGCCAGTTGAAGAGCCCCCCAGTTAGGCCGATGCACCAGAGGCCCCCTGCGCCAGGGCTGAGCCGCCGTGCACTCACCCGCCCACAACCTCGGCGACACACCGACGAGGACCGAAGCCCCCAAGGCCCAGCCAGAGCCCCATCACGGAGACGAAGCACCCCCGAGCCCCAAGCCCCCACGCCTTCCCCGGATCCACTCAGGGGCAGCCAGGCTACCAGGCCAGTAACCTACGTCCACCAGTACAGACCATCCCCCAGCCCCGCTGCACGCAGCCATGAGGAGAACACCCTCTAAGAGCGACCAGAGCCACTGACCAGGTTATGACCACAACCCCCGGGTTGAGCCCTCCAGGGATAACGTCTCTAGGGGTTCTCCTGGCGCCCTAAGCCCATCCCAACCTCCACATCAACCACAATAGCGAAGGCAGGACCAAACCATGACCCCCCACCCCCACTAGGTGATGAAGCCGATCAAAGGAGCCCAAAGGGATTGATCAAATGTGGTGGCAGAGGCTGTATCAAGACTAATGTGATCTATTAGATGGTTTTTATATTGATTAGAATTAAGATTATTTTTATTTTTCCAGTTAAGGAGGACCGTTTTCTTGGCAATGCATAGGGCTGTAAAAACAATGTGGGCCATGTTCATTTCTGTGGTTACATCAGCCAAGTTGCTCAGCAAGCACACTAAAGGGGAGGCTGGAATGTTACATTTCAGACACTTTGATAAGTCTTCACATATCTCACGCCAAAACTTCTGCACTGGTGGACAGAACCAAAGAGCGTGGATGTAATTGTCTCGTGTATTGCCTTGACAGTGTGAGCAGTTGTTGGAAGATGTAAAGCCCATCTTGAACATCTGATGACCTGTATAGTGCACTCTATGTAGTAATTTGTATTGTATTAATTGCAGACTGGGATCTTTAATCAATTTAAAGGTTTTTAAGCAAATCTGAGACCAGAAGTTTTGGTCTAAGCTTACTGATAAATCTGCTTCCCACTTTGCAATATGAAGGAATATTGATTCATCTATTTTAGAAAGTGTTCTGTATATTTTAGATAATAATTTGGGGGCAGGGCAATTTAAGAGTAAGAAAGTGTACCGCACTTGGTGGTGGTTGTAATTCAGCTTGACTGAGGTAAAATTTCTTTTTTACTATGGATTTAATTTGTTGATATTCTAAAAATCTTTTCTTGTTGATCCCATATTGTGTAACTAGTCTGTCAAATGGAATAAATTCTGTTACCTCTAATATATGTTCTAAGTATTTAATTCCTTTACAACTCCATTCTGGAAAATTAATCAAATCAAATCAAATCACTTTTATTGTCACATCACATGTGCAGGTACACTGGTACAGTACGTGTGAGTGAAATTCTTGTGTGCGAGCTTCACAAGCAACAGAGGTGTGCAAAGTACAATAACATAAGAACAAGCAAATATAAGAATGGCTAAATCTGAGAATTATATGAATAAATATGTACAATATAAGAGTGTATGCATATTACTGAATGTGTATACTAAATATGTATGTCTACGTGTGTATATATGTGTGTGTGTGTATGTATACATATTTTACAAATTAAATAGAGTAAAAATAAAATAAATATATAACTACTACTCTCTGGAGAGCTTTGCGGTTGTAAGCGGTGCTGTTGCCATACCAGGTGGTGATGCATCCAGTGAGGATGCTCTCAATGGCACAGCAATAGAAGGTCCTGAGGATGCGGGGGCTCATGCCGAATCTTTTCAGTCTCCTGAGAAAGAAGAGGCGCTGCTGCGCCTTCTTCACTGTTTTGTTTGTGTGTACTGACCACGTAAGATCCTCAGCCAGATGTACACCAAGGAAGCGGAAGCTGCTCACTCTCTCCACAGGAGCGCCATTGATGGTGATGGGGGTGTGTACTTCTCTGCACCTCTGGAAGTCCACTATCAACTCCTTTGTCTTTGTGACGTTGAGGGTGAGATGGTTGTCTTGACACCAGTGGGTCAGGGCGCTGACCTCCTCCCTGTAGGCCGTCTCATCACCGTTGGTGATAAGACCCACCACTGTAGTGTCGTCCGCAAACTTCACAATGATGTTGGAGTTTCTAGTGGCCGTGCAGTTGTAGGTGTAGAGTGAGTACAGGAGAGGGCTCAGTACACACCCCTGTGGAGCACCAGTGTTCAGTGTGATGGGGGATGAGGTGATGCTGCCCAGTCTGACCACTTGGCGTCTGTCAGACAGGAAGTTAAGGATCCAGCTGCAGAGGGAGCTGCTCAGTCCTAGATCCTGCAGTTTCCTGTCCAGCTTCGAGGGAACGATGGTGTTGAATGCTGAACTGTAATCTACAAACAGCATTCTCACATACGTGTCTCTCTTCTCCAGGTGTGACAGGGCAGTATGTAGTGTCAGGGCTATGGCATCATCAGATAAGATAAGATAAGATAAGATAAGATAATTCTTTATTGTCATTGCACAGTCATACATAGTACAGTAGTACAATGAAATTGGAAAAACTGTCCTACGTCGGCACTACATATAACACAACACGACACGATATGACACATCACAACGCAACACAAACAACACTACACAGTATATTAACTTAGAAATAAAAAAGAAGAATAAGTGTTATGTGTATTGCACACTGTTATTATTGCACATTAATTATTATTGCACCTTGTTATAAATATAAATATTATTATTGTTATTGTTTTAAACATTGTTACCTCCCCCTAAAAAAAGTCCAGGCAGGTAGCCAATCAGGTCAGCTATTTGCATTGATTAGGGCTATTGCCCTGTTGTAAAAGCTGTCCTTGAGTCTGTTTGTTCGGGACCTCAGCAGCCTGAACCTCCTGCCAGACGGCAGCAGCTTAAACACCCGGTGTCCTGGGTGTGTACAGTCTCGTAGGATGCTGCGTGCCCTCTTGAGACAGCGAGTGCTGTACAGGTCCTTCAGGGAGGGAAGAGGATGTCCAGTGATTTTTTGGGCCATATTGATGACCCTCTGGAGTGCCTTTCTGTGTGCTGTGGTGCAGCTGGAGAACCACACACCGATGCAATATGTCAGCACACTTTCAATGGAGCAGCGGTAGAAGACGGTCAGCAGCTCCTTCTTCAGGTCCATTTTTCTGAGGATTCTCAGAAAGTGGAGACGCTGTTGGGCCTTCTTTAAGACCGCAGAGGTGTTAGAGCTCCATTGGAGGTCTGTGTCTATGTGCACACCCAGAAACTTGAAACTGGAGACCCTTTCCACACACTCCCCGTTGATGCTGACAGGCTGCAGCTCAGACTTCCTCCTTCTGAAGTCAACTACCAGTTCTTTTGTCTTGGTGGTATTGAGGTCCAGGTTGTTATCTACACACCAATCTGACAGCCTCTGAACTTCAGCTCTGTACGCTGTCTCATCTCCCCCTGAGATGAGCCCCACCACGGTGGTATCATCTGCAAACTTGATGACTGCGTTGTCTGGGTGGGTACTAACACAGTCATGTGTGTACAGAGTGTACAGTAGGGGACTCAGTACACAGCCTTGTGGAGAGCCGGTGTTGAGGCTGAGGGCTGAGGAAAGATGAGGCCCCACTCTAACTCTCTGTACACGGTCTGACAGGAAGTCTCTGATCCAGCGGCAGGTGGTAGAAGGAAGTCCGATTTCCAGCAGTTTAACTATTAGTCTGTCCGGGAGTATCGTATTGAAAGCAGAGCTAAAGTCAACAAAGAGCAGCCTGGCGTAACGGCCCTGCACTTCCAGGTGAGATATGGTGGTGTGGAGCGTTGTAGCAATGGCATCTTCAGTTGATCTGTTAGCTCTGTATGCGAACTGGAGTGAGTCGAGTGTGGGTGGCAGGCAGGACATGATGTGACGTCGGACCAGTTTCTCAAAGCACTTCATTATAACAGGTGTTAGAGCAACTGGTCGGTAGTCGTTGAGGCTGCTAATGTTAGTACGCTTTGGCAGTGGGACAATTGTGGCTGACTTTAGGCACGGCGGGATGCGGGACTGGGACAGTGAAGTGTTGAAGATCTTAGTGAAGACCCCAGCCAGCTGGTCTGCACACTCTTTTAGGACCTTTGCGGTTACCCCATCTGGTCCGGCGGCCTTCCTGGGGTTCACTGCCCTCAGTGTGCGCCTCACCTCATATTCCTGCACTATGAGGCTTGGGCTGCTGCTGCTGTCCGATGTTTTTGCTGCTGCTGCCTCTGGTCCCTTCACCTCAAAGCGTGCGAAGAAGTGGTTCAGCTCCTCCGCAAGCTCCGCATTGCCCTCAGTCAACGTGGTATTGCAAGGTTTGTAGTTGGTTAAGTGCTGAACTCCTTGCCATACCTGTCGTGAGTTGTTGGTGCTGAAGTGGTCTTCGATCCTTCTCTTGTATGCTGCCTTGGCTTCTCTGATGCCTCTTTTCAACTCAGATCTGGCTGCACTGTACTGCACACCATCACCGGATCTAAAAGCGGCGTCACGTTGCTTCAGCAGGACCTGGACCTCTTTAGTCATCCAGGGTTTCTGGTTGGAATACACCCGGAGACGTTTGTCCACAGTGACACTGTTGACACAGAAGTTAATATATGAGAGCACTGATGTTGTGTGCTCTTCGAGGTCCTGATGTTCAAACACGCTCCAGTCCGTGTTTTCAAAACAGTCCTGCAGCTGATGTGATGCACCTTCTGGCCAGGTTTTCACAGTTTTTGTGACTGGGGGGGGCTCTTCTCCTAATGGGAGTGTATGCAGGGATCAGCAGCACGGACATGTGGTCTGACAAACCTAGATGTGGTAGAGGGGTTGCTCTGTAGCCTTTTTGGATGTTGCTGTAGGCTTTATCCAATGTGTTTTTCCCCCTGGTTGCACATTTAATATGCTGTTCAAATCTGGGGAATACTGACCTTAAATCAGCATGGTTGAAGTCCCCAGCTATAATGTGCACTGCGTTTGGATGGGAGTTCATCAGTGGACCTGTTGTGGTGGTATGCAAATTGTAGAGGGTCCAGTGAGTCGGGTAGTGCAGAGCAGATGAAGTCCCTGACCAGCTTCTTGAAGCATTTGCTCACGATGGGGGTCAGGGCTACAGGTCGCCAGTCATTCAATGAGGAGATGGTGGAGGATTTGGGTACAGGGACGATGGTGGCCATTTTGAAGCAGGCTGGGACTACAGACAGAGAGAGGGAAAGGGGGGTTTTGTAATATGTCAGGGTTATTGCAGATAGGTGTACGTTTGCATGGGATTAATGAGGACTCTGTCATTTTTAGAAACTCCCACCATGCTGTCAGAGAAGAGCTGATGTTGATGCTTTTAAAGCATTCATGTCTTTTGATATTTGAGCTGATAAATAGTGGGTCTGAAATTTCTACATTATTACATAGTGCCTGTTCTACATCTAGCCAGGGCTCATCTAAGAAGCTGTGTTTAAACCATCTAGAGATGAATTGAAGCCTGTTGGTTAAAAAATAGTGATTAAAGTTAGGCAGATCTAATCCTCCTTTATCCTTGGTCCTTTGTAATGTTTTTAAGCTGATACGTGGGGGTTTGTCTTTCCAAAGGAATTTAGAAATACATGAGTCTAGAGATCTGAACCAGTCTTGTGATGGCTTATTTGGGATCATTGAAAACAAATAGTTTATTTTTGGCAAGACCATCATTTTTATAGCGGCGACCCTTCCCATGAGTGATATGGGTAGACATTTCCATCTAGCCAGATCGCTTTCTACTGTCTTTAAAAGCGGGATGTGGTTTAATTTAGTTAATTCTGAAAGCTTAGGAGAGACATTAATACCTAAATATTTTATATTTCCAGATTGCAGTGGTGTAGGAGAAGAATTATGGAAGGAGCAATTAATCGGAAGAACTGTAGATTTTGACCAGTTAATTGAATAATCTGAGACTCTTGAGAAAGAATTTATCAATGCAATCACCTCAGAGATATTGGTTTGTGAGTTTTGGAGAAAAAGTAACACATCATCCGCATAAAGGCTGATTTTATGTTCTACATTCTTACATTTTATGCTCTTAATTGTAGCCTGTCTAATTGCTGCTGCTAGTGGCTCAATAAAAATTGCAAACAGTGAAGGGGAGAGTGGGCATCCCTGCCTGGTGCCCCTCAGGAGACAGAAGCTGGAGGATGTCTGGTCATTTGTTCTGACACAAGGTGTTGGGGAATTATATAATATTTTTAACCAGTTTATGAAAGAGGATCCAAAACCAAATTTGTGTGAAGTTGCAAATAGAAATTTCCAGTTAACTCTGTCAAATGCTTTTTCTGCATCAAGAGACAATATTATGGTTTCAATGTTTTTACTGCATGAGTAGTCTGTTAAATTAAGTAATCTACGTGTATGTGTTGATGAGTGCCTACCTTTTATTAAACCAGTTTGGTCAGGATGAATTAAAAGGGGGGTCATTTTCTCTAATCTCTTTGAGAGAGCTTTGCAGATTATTTTAAGGTCTACATTAATAAGGGATATTGGACGATAGCTTGAGGCAAATACAGGGTCTTTGCCTGGTTTTAGTAAGAGACTGATATTTGCAGAGTTCATATTTGATGGTAGTCTACCATTTTCTTTGATTTCCTGCAACATTCTGTAAACAACTGGTGCTAGAATCGTCCAGAATTCTTTGTTTATTTGTTTATTATTACTGACCGATACAACATCTTCTTAGCTGCTAAACCTAATGAGCTAACCCTCACCTACTACTCCTCAACAATGAATTATAGTAGTCCAGCCCAGATCCAACAAATGCATGAACTAATTTTTCAGTGTCACTCTGAGTCAGAATATTTCTAATTTTAGAGATGTTGCACAAATGAGCAGCTCTACATATTTGTTTAATGTCCTGGTCAAAAATGACTCCAGGATTCTCACAGTGTTACTGGAGGCAAAGGTAATGCCATCTGCAGCAAGTATCTGGTTGGATACCATATTTCTATGAATTTTAGAGCCAAGTACAATTAGCAGCAGAAAGTTTGAGGTCATCCAGGTCAGTTTGATCAGAGAGAGGGTTTTCAGAAAAGTGTTAAATGTTCAGTTTCTATATAGATTCACATCATGGACGTCCAGCTGAAAAATCTGCAGCAAATGTGTGATGCTGTCATGTCAATATATACATCAACAACTTCTGAAGAGAGGCAGTGCCAACTATGGAAACGCTGATAAACACAAAATTAGATGTTTTAATAGCTACAGAAAGTTTGATCAAATATTAAAAAAAAATAAAGATCTTATTTTTCATGAATTTTAGGTCAGAGTTTGCAATAAGCTGCAGGAACCCTGTGAGAACTGCCAAGTCTCGTCCTCTGATAAACCTCAATCTGTGTCACTGAAAACACTTAATTTGACTCTGACTGTGAAGATGTTTCCATTCGTAACTTCAGTTTTTGCTCTGAAATACAGGAAATGACATCATGGCTCAAACTCTCTGTCATTAAATTATTTATTTATTTAAAATTTAAAAATTGTATTTAACTGTTGCAGGATTTCATAAAAACAACCTGAAAAAATAAACCTCTGCAGAAAACGTGGATCAAAATGCATTCAATAAAAACATGATAACAGGAAAGAGATTTCTTCATCCAACTGCTGGAACAAAGTGAACCACTCAACACAAACACTACAGTAGAATAGTTTAGAAAGCTTAAAATGTAACAAGAGGCACATTTTCATTGATAGCTGCCTCATCAGATGTTTACAGAAGACTCCACCTGAACTCTGTGGAGCCTGATCTCAAGGGATGAAGTCTGACCCTGAAACCAGAAGAGGATCTTTCTGTCTCTGCAGATTCACAGAGATCCAGAGATGGGAGTGATTTCAGTCCTGAATGATCACGCTGATGTTTGCACAGAGGAGATAACGAAGTGAAGCTGTTGTCACACTGGTCACAGCTGTAGTTTCCTTCCATGTGTGTACGTTCATGATAGTTACTACTACCTGAATGTGAGAAGCTTTTGTCACAGTGTCTGCACTTGTATGGTTTCTCTCCTGTGTGGACTCGTCTATGCACTTTAAGCTCAAATGCAGATATGAAGGATGACCCACACTGATCACAGAGGTGTGTTTTAACGCCACTGTGAATAAGTTCATGTTTTTTTAAGAGACTTGTTGTGGTGAAGCCTCTCCCACATTCTTTGCAGTAGTTCATTTTGTCTCCAGTGTGTCTATGTTGATGTATTTTCAGAGTCCTTTGATGACTGAAAGTTTTTCCACAAAGGTCACAACGACAACTTTCCCACCATCACAGTGATGACAGGGTTGAGAACTTGATCCATCTGTGTCGCTCTGCTTCTAAACAAAGACACAAACACAGTGTAAGTCAGTCCTTCAACATTTTCATCCTGAAATAAAGAGCATCTCTGCAGACATCCAATTACATCTTACTCCTTCAGTAAAAACTCAGCTGACTGGGACAGAAAAAACACTACCACCATAACAATGTAGTTGTATTATTAAATGAGTATTTTAACACTAATGTCTAAAAGTACTAAAGCTATAGGGAAGCAATGATACTACTGCTAAAATACTACAATACCATTACATAATGCTACAACTTTGTTAACCATAAGAGAAGATTACTGAATGGTTTTGTACTTATTTTCATTTGTGTTATATTTTATTTCATGTACACCTGACAGAGGAATGAGCCGCTGTAAACAAAAGGCCATTTATGCTGAGCTAATAACAATACCATGAAATACCACGAAACTGCCTGAAAATTAAATAACAACAAGGGTTTTTTTTAGCACTTTTAGTTTTTCATGATCGTGTAAACAAAAATCACACCTGAAATGAAAATTGGAATAATCACCCAGAACTGCTTTTCAATGCAGTAGAATTGCTATCATGCTAACACAATTTGATGAGAAAAATGACAAGATAAAAATATAAATACATACCTCACAGTAACTGCACTTGTAGAGTCTTTCTGGTGTGGATCTGTTGGTGTGCTTTCAGGTAACGTGGAGATTTAAAAGTCTTCTCACACAGGTCACATTTATAAGGTCTCTCCTCAGAGTGGGTAAATGTGGATTTTTAACTGTGCATCTGTTGTAAACTGTTTGCCACACTGATCACAGCAGTGCACATCATGTCCCATGTGAATGCGTAGGTGTCCTTAGACTGAGTCTAACCCTGAGGTTAGACTGTAAGGACTCTCTGCAGCCGTTATTCTCCTGTCTGTCTGACGTTAAGACTTGAATGGCTCTTAACTTTCTACATCTAAATGAAAGTAAAACTGAAGTCATTGTGTTTGGGCTTCCTAAAGACCCCAACCCTTCCTTTGATTTTATGGGACCCCTAACTTCTGAATGTACTTCCTCCATTAAGAGCCTCGGTGTTATTTTTGACAGTGCTTTTAAATTTGATAAACAAATCAGCTCCGTAGTCAAGGGATCTTTTTATCACCTACGGATTTTAGCTAAAGTCAAGTCCTACCTGTGCAGGAACGATCTAGAAAGGGTGGTCCATGCTTTTATTACTTCACGGCTGGACTACTGTAACTCCCTTTATGCTGGTTTAGATCGTTCCTGTCTGCATCGCCTCCAACTGGTGCAGAACGCTGCTGCTCGCATGCTGACCGGTTCCAAAAAGAGAGACCACATCACTCCGGTCCTCTGCTCTCTCCACTGGCTCCCAGTTGCTTTTAGGATTGATTTTAAAATTTTACTGCTGGTTTTTAAGGTTCTTAACGGTACTGCACCTCCTTACCTGGCAGAGCTTCTTAGCATTTACTGCCCCAGGAGATCTTTGAGGTCAGCAGACTTGATGCTTTTAGATGTTCCCAGGTACAGATTAAAGACTAGGGGAGAGAGGGCTTTTGCTGTGGCTGCACCCAGACTGTGGAACAGTTTACCCCCCCCACATTAGATTCTCCACAAGCCTAGGAACTTTTAAAACTGCTCTTAAAACTCACCTCTTTTCATTGGCTTTTAGCAAGGTTTAACCTATTGTTTTTAATTTATTGTTTTATCAGTGAGGTATTTTATGTACCTGTGTTTTATAGTATTTTATTTTTGTATTTTATTGTACAGCACTTTGGTCAGCCTTGGTTGTTTTTAAATGTGCTTTATAAATAAACTTGACTTGACTTGACTTGACTTGTGTGTATTTCGGCTCTGTTTCAGGCTGAAAGTTTTTCCACAGATGTCACAGCTGTACGCTTTAATTCCAGAGTGGGTAACTAGATGACTCTGTAAGTGGCTACGCTGAGTAAAAGCTCTGCCACACTGATCACAGCTGTACACTTTAACTCCACTGTGGATGAGTTGGTGTGCTTTTAGGCCACTCTTCCTGGAAAAAGACTTTCCACACAAGTCACAGCTAAAGGGTTTCTCTCCAGTGTGGATGACCTGATGACGTTTTAGATAAGACTTAGCAGAAAACCCATCCCACACTCGTCACAGCTGTATTTGTTCTCTCTCTTTCCTCTGTGAGGTTTGTCAGCCTCATGAGAGCGCTGACTTCTTGGTCCATGTTGGTCCTGCAGTGACAGACATACAAACACAGGCAGTGAGTGAAATGAAGTCGTGGAACAAACTGAATCTTCAAACTCCCTCCATCAACACTAGCTTTAAACCTGAAGGTGGAGCATGGCACCAAACACCTTAAAGTAGTGATGGGTCCAGCAACACCGACCGGCGCATGTATCAAGCTCACAGAGCGAAACCTGCATCAGTGCTTTAAGAAAAAGCCATGTGATCGATACAGCTGCTGTATCGCTCATTGCCAACGCGCCAAACTGTGTTTAAAAGGTAATGCATCCGTATCTGTCAATGGGCTGAGTCGCCTCAAAAAAAGGAAAATCACTCTCGCAAAGATAAAAAAATAAAAAATAAATATACATCTCTCTCCATAAGAAAATGGAGCCTGAAAGAAAGAGAAATGTTTCTGCTGTGTGGGATCATTTTGATCTTTTAACTGCAAATAAGGTAACTGTGTGTCTGTCTTTGTTTCGGTGTAATCTATCAGAACAGGAAAAACAGCAATGTGACTTGCAGTGTAAATTATTTATTTCATTTTATGCAGGTTAAATGTCGCATCTGTTCTGTGGAGCTTTCTCACACAAACAAAAGCACCTCCTCAGTGTTCAGGCATTACAAAGCCAAACATGAAAATGAGGAGACAAACACACTGAGAATGAACAGTCGGCCTATATTGATACTGAAAAGCTTTATCATCATTTTTTTAAATTAATATGTGTTTTATTTTGAAATCAAGCATCTAGGAAGACTGCTCTGGGCCAGGCAGTCCTGAATTTTATTCTAAAGGACTGCCAACCCCTTAGTATTGTGGAGAGTGTCGGAGAGAAACATTCCAAGATCAGAGGATCCTTTAACGTCGTTTACTATTTTTATTTATTTTCTCATCTTATATAGTTATCATAATGAACATGTCAGTGATGAAAGCAAGAAAATAAAGAAAAATAGTAAACGGCTGTCTAATTAAACTGTTCCTGTGAACCTTAAGCCCAAAACAGCCTTAAATCATCCTTTAATATGTTTGGTGTTACAAACTTGAAGACCACAGAAACGGTCATCAGAAATTAATCTAATGAGTTTTTCAGCCTTCATTCATATTGAAATGTTGAAATCTTTCCTGCTAGACCAAAATGCAGCATTTGATACCGCTGACCATAACATTTTATTACAGCTATTATTAAACGGCGAGTCTTCTTCACACACATTGAGGTTAATTATGAAGCTTCAAGGGCTTCTGTACAAAGACCAGTTCTATTGACATTTTACGTGCTTTAGAAGGCATAGCATACATTTTCACTGCTATGCAGATGATACCCACTTTTATTGGTTAAACGGTTGGGATGTTTTAGATACATAATGAGCTTTAATTTTCTGCTTCTAAGTTCAGATAAAACTGAGGTTATTGTAACGGGACTTGAAAATCTTAGAAACAGTGTCTAACAAGATCCTTACTCTGGACGGCATCGTCTTGAGCCGCCTGTTGTAGTGATTTGGCACATTATAAGTAAAATTGAAGCACACAATCCCGTCACCCAACATCAACATTTATTTATATACAAAATAAAAATGCTTTTTGTTTACAGAAAAGAATTGTAACTTCACAATTCATCACCGTTTACGTGGGTACACAGGGTATGTTAAGAGATTTTGAGATTTTATGATGTTTTTCCTTTTTCATACATTTTTCCTTTTCCTTATAATGTTTCATTTTGTGCACATAGTGTTCACATATCTTTATGTTTTGTCTTTGCTTCTTAGCACACACATACACATGAGCCCTGCAGTAATCGCTGACTCCTGTAAAAGTATCTTGCAGACGCCCTTGGGAACAGGAACCAACTGGCTTCTGTCTCCCACGAGATAGAAACTACATTCACACACTGTGTTTGATACATTCCCAGATTGTCTGTTAAAGCCTGAAAAAACAGGGAATGTCACAATGTATAAATAAAGCTGACTGCAAAGCCTCGGTGTGAGTATCACCCGATCACTCACCCGTGCGCACGTAGTTCTCTGAACAAAACTCTGACTGTTTCTGTATTCTTTCAATGTTTTAAAAATGTCTTGCCACTGACAGGGTAAGTCCCCATCCTTATCCCATAGTGATTCGGGTAATTTGTCAGGGCCTTGGAAGGGTGGCCATGTCAGGATACATGTTTTAAAAAATGCGCTAAATGTAGGATACATGTTTGAAAAAGGATACATGCTTTTAAAAATGTGGTAAAATGCAGGTTAAACATTTTAAGAAAGAAAAATCTGGATACATCTTTGGAAAAAAAAAAAAGCAGGGTAGCTGTTTGAAAGATACGGTACAATGCGTTTTTGTTTTTTTGGAAAGAATCAGTGTTTCAGAGAAAACATTAGCAGCCTCCTTTGTAACACTCTGTGACCAAGCGTAGCTGTCCGATTTTCACCACGTCCAACCCCACCAGATTGTGGTATGCCTTGGCGATGGCGTCAAAGACTTTCCTTACTGATTTCAATTCGTGCAAGAGAGTCTCTGCCACCATGCGGACATTGACGTCGTCCATTTTGATGTTGCGGGCAATCAGCAGACGTTGAATGGATGGAATGAAGCGAGGGGTGAGGAGTCTTTTTCTGATGCTGTAATAATTTTCAGCGTAAAAGTCGTCCTCCGAGACTTGCAGACACTCTTGCTGTCTCTGGCTGGGGTGATCAAACTTACAGCCGCTGCATTCGTCAGTGAGGTACTTGTTGATTGCTAGGTTGACTAGATGATACACACCTGTTTTCATGGTATCGATAAAATAAAGAAGATGCCCGACCGTCAAGCTCGATGGCTTGCTGCTGCTGCTGCTTCTCCAAGGGGCGATAGTAACCGGGCATGTCAGGTACTAATGAGCCCTCGTCCGAGGAGCTGTCCTCCTCCTCAGTGTGACGCAGGGGTGCAGAGTCCATCCTTCTCGCTGTTTTGAGCTAAGAAAGGTTTTGGAGGAATGAGACGGCGGTCTTGTTTTAAAATAACAGAAGGTGGGTCGTGATCTGGAAGTGGGATGATCTTAAAGCGCTGGTAGGATATGAAGCGTTTGAAATGCAATACATGTCCTTATCAGCTGGAAATATTAATGCCAGAACTTACAACACGATACTTTTTACTTCATGTACAGGGTTTCCAAAATAAGTTTTATTTCAAGTAAACAAACTAATACATTTGATTCAGGTAAAACAGATCACCACATTTATTCTTGTAAAGGGTTTTCTAAAAAGTTTTATTTCATGTAAAGCGTTTCCAAGGCTGTTAGCCGCGTTGCCCTGTATTGAACTTATGTACAGTGTGCCAGTAAAGGGTGACATGCACTTCTGGCCCCTGTGTTGAATGAGCCCATGTTGGTGTGACCAAGTGGTCGGCGGGGTTCTAAAAGAAATAATAAAAATGACACCACCTGGGGGGGGAAATTCTAGCCCTCAGGAAATATGAAAAAATAAAATGTAATTAAAACAACGCTCGCACAGGTTCAGGGATGCACACTGAGGCCAACTCAAATATAAACACAATTTTATTTATTAATGTAAAATGAAAAACAACAACAGCGCACTGAATATCTAAAATGGTGTCCCAAATTACAATAAAAATAAATACAACTGGGACTTACCAGCAGCGGTGGACCAAAAGAACCACACAAAAAAAAAAACCTACTATAGTCTATTCACCTGGTGCTGTACAACAAAAGAAGTGTGGAAAACGACCCACCACCTGAGGTCCCACGGCCGCTGGTATAAATCCTCAGTTCGCTGAAATAAAAGCACAAGATAAACACATTAAAAAGGATAAAAACATGGGACATAAACAAGCTCTCAACCTAGAAAACAAAAGAAAGAAACAATTAAAAGAAAACAAAAGTCGGTGATACAACACACCCAGTTATACACCACAGAGCACTGATTAAAAATACTTTCACTCGGCGAACCAGCCCACAGCTGGTGCTGGGTCCGATTATCCTTGGTCTGCTCGGTCTCACACAACTTCCCACAGCTGGGAGAAAGGCAGTACCAGTTCGTATAACCGGCCCAATATACGGCCGAGAATCGCCCCGGCCAGCCACAAAAGCTGGAGCGAACAATAGTCCAAAAGGGCGTGGAAAGGCAAGCTACAGGGGAAAACTGGGCCGCCGACAGATTAACCGTAATATAACAAAATCAACGAAACAAGACAGCAGCAGGGCAGGTGCCCGACTCTCTACGTAGCCAAAGCAGGCTGTTGGTCCCCGAGAGGGCACGGCAGCAATCAAACCCTACAAATAAGAAAAAGGCAAAACTAACCTTAGTCTTCTTTAATTTACAAAACTAGCAGCTATAAAATAAGCTGCTTACCCCAGAACTTGGAGGCGCTGTACTGCACGGCGGATGCACTCACGCGTCTCCTCACCACGGCTGGAGCAAAGGAAAGAAAAACAGCCGCGCTGTAGCGGGCCGCAGAAATATAACTACTAATTGCCGACGTTAGGGAGAGATCAGAAATCGAAGAGGAGACCTACCTGTAAGCAATCACGCGACCTGATCACCTCAGTAATTTAACCAGCAAGCCAGCGTCTACCGCTGTATCGCACCAGAAGCTCGGGAGGAAATAATCCAACGAAAGAACACGGCTTCTCTTTATACAGGTGAACGCCGCCCTGTAATCAATATACAGGTGTGCTCCTAGTTGACGTAAGCGCGCAGCGGGAGCAAGCACAGGAGGGAGAGAGAGAAAGCAGTAGCGCAAGTGGGGGCGAGAGAGAAAGAAAAAGCGAGTAGCCCCTCCGGCTACATCGGGTTTGTGAATTTGACACCTTAAGGTTTTGAAGTTGGGGATACATGCTCCTGGTGAGCATAAGATGTCTGATATCAGCTTGACATCTCAGTTATAAACAGTGTTGGTCAAGTTACTTGAAAAAAGTAATCAGTTACTAATTACTGATTACTTCCCCCAAAAAGTAATCCCGTTACTTTACTGATTACTTATTTTCAAAAGTAATTAGTTACTTAGTTAATTAGTTACTTTTTAAAAACACGATTTACAACCTGAATAGGTGATAAAGCGATAGATCTTTCAGCCCAATTCTACTTTTTCTGCATAATTCATCATACAAAATGTAATCAAATGGAAATGTCTCTTTTTAAAACTTGTTTTATTAGTTTTAATCTTTTAACTTTATGCATCAAGCAAAAATTAAATTATATGCAACATTCTCTGACTGGAAGAAATTTGTTTAACATTTAAACTTATTTTCTGCACATTCCAGCACATAAAATAAAATTTTTTTTTTTGTTTACACTCACTCTTTCAAATAGATGCAAATAAAACACAGCAGAAAATAAATAAAATCAAAGACTAGCGGTCCTGTTGCTCTATTTTCACCTGTAAAGCAGGACTGGGGTAGGTTTACCCTGGTGCAGGTGTGCTGCAGCGGTCAGTGGAAGAATCTGCGAGTTTCTCTGTCAATTTCACATTACGTCATAGTACACTCGGTGCTTGCTTGGAAGTTTAGGGGTTTTTTCGCTGTAAAAAGAAGTTTTCTTCCCACGCACAACGGACACTAATGTTTTTGTCACTTTTTATGGAATCAAACTCAAAATAAGGTCAGTACTTCCACGCTTTAAACGCTGCATGCTACACTCTGTCCCCCACTCGCTATATTATGATCTGCAGACAGCTGTTGTCACGAACGTCGCACTCGCTTACGTCACTGTCATGAGACGTTCTCGCAAAAAATCATGGTTTTAGTAACGCAGTAACGCAGCGTTCCTACGTGAAAGTAACGGTAATCTAATTACCGTTTTTGCAATAGTAATCCCTTACATTACTCGTTACTTGAAAAAAGTTACTGCCCATCTCTGGTTATAAATGAAATTCAAAATGTTTTTGGAAGTATGACTAATGTATAATCTGACTTCTAAGGTACGCACGCCAAGGCCTAGAAGACAAGGGGACAGTTTACTTCGTGCTTTAAAAACACAAACCTTAATCTTTGATCTTCCAACTTTATCTTTCTGTTCTGGTTTTAGAGTCTCTGTTTATTGAGTCGTACTTTGGGAACCACCCTGTTGTGAGACAAGGGTACGCTGGGAGAGAATGCAGGCATTTTTTACTTAAGTAGAAGTATAGCTGCTAGTGTCAGAAATACTCAAGTAAAAGTTTGATAATGTATGGGCTCAGAAATGTGCTCAAAGTAAGAAAGTCAAAGTAGTAACCTAGATGAATATTGTGCTATAATAAAATAATATTAGCAGGTGAGACTACAAACTTAGTCTGGTGGTGAAAAGGCACACGAGGCTCAGAGGCACATTAGAGGGTTAGAGCTCAGAGACCCTGAGCCTGGTGGTTGGGCTAGCAACATGGTCTGGTGAAAGAGTCTAACATCCATGCATTACATGGTGTTGCGCCTGATAAAAAACAAAACAAACAAGCAAAAAACCTATAAACTAACCCCCCTGTTTAGAGGTGATTGTCAGTTTGCTGGGTTTTTAGAGACACTGAGAGTGAGAGAGATCATGTTCTACATTACTTTAAAAGTGATTTTCAGAGCTGTTGATGTATGAAACAGTGTCCATAGAGACATGGATCAACTCTGTTTATGGCATTGAGTGTTAAATTGTGACAGTTTCTTTTTTTTTAATTATATCTTTATTTGGATTGGACAGGTAGAAATAGGTTAACATAAAGCATCTGCATAGCAGTGTACAAGTAACATATAAGCAGAGTCCATTCCAGGTTTTTAGATTTAGTTTAGGAGAGCAAATGATGAACAACAGTAATCAGCAAGTGCATATTACCCTCCTTTAGCCATTCCTGTGAGAGTTGTTCACTTGCTCTCCAAAGGGAGGTACTTAAAACACATAGAACTATAAACACAAATTGGGGGGAGGTCTGTGCTGCTATAATGGTTAACAAGTAAGTAAATAAACAAAACAGGTAACAGTGAGAATCAAGTGAAGTCAACTCTGGTGGGGGTAATAAATTGTATCCAGTTGTTCCAAATTTCGTAGAATTTGGCCTTTTGGTTTCTTAGCAAATATGTCAATTTTTCCATCCTATATATCTCTAGAATGATCCCAAACCAGTCCTCTAATGTAGGTTGGACTGGGCTTAACCACCTTCTAGTAATTGTTTTTTTACTTGCCACCAAAAGTAGTTGTGCCAGCTTAATCTCACTTTTACGCTCCAGAAAGGGCATCAGACCCATATATAAGACCTTAAAATCTAAAGGTATTTGGACATTGAAGACTGCACTTAAAGAGGTCTGGACATCCATCCAGAAATTTTTTAACTTGGGACAATCCCAAAAGACATGAAAGTGGTTAGCCTCAGTTGAGTCGCATTGTCTCCAGCATTGCATAAGGACCCCTTTGTATCTCTCCTGGTATGGTGTCTTGAAATACCTAATGATATTTTTCCAGCCATGTTCCTTCCAGCTCATAGAGCTGGATGTTGTCCACTGACAGTGCCAAATATTTTCCCATTCACCCCTAGAAATAACAATCCCTGATTCCCTTACCCATTTATCTTTAGTGTAAAGAGTATTATCCTCGCTGGCACTAGAGAGAGCTTTGTATAGTTTGGAGATGGATTTAGTAGGAATCGTGGTTGTGGCATTTTTCAGAATAAGGAAAAAATGCGACTCAACATCACTAAGGTCAGACAGTTTGCATTCATGATCAATATATGATCTCAGCTGTAGATACCTATGAAAATCGTATTTTGTCAAATGATGGTTATCCCGCAGGGCCTCAAATCTGAGCACAATATTTCTATGAGTAAGAGAAAGAAAGGTCGTAAGGCCGTGGGATATCCATACTTTAAAATTAGAGTCGTGTCTATTTGGGATAAAATCTGAATCAAAAGCAAACCACCTGAAAATTTTTAACATTTTGTGTATCCCACAGATACTGATTACCCTCTGCCAAACTTGGAGGGTGTGAGTTAGCCAGAGGTTCCCCAAGGTTTCCAGCCGACACATTAAACCCTTATCTGCCATAACAGCTTGTAGAGGGAGACGGTCTCCTAGGTTGGATTCCAGTTCCTTCCACTTAGCTGTATATGATTCGTTGCACCAATATAGGAGAGGGGTTATTTGAGCGGCATAATAGTAGTTCTTGAGGCAGGGGAGGCCCAATCCTCCCTTTTCCTTGGGGATCTGTAGGGTGGCATATTTAACCCTTGGTTTTCGGCCCTGCCAGATAAATCTGGAGATCCACTTGTCCCATTCAATAAATTGGTGGTCACACACTTCTATTGGCAAATTTCTGAAAAGGTAAAGCAGTCTGGGGAGCATGTTCATTTTGATTGGGGATATCCGGGAGCTGAGACTCAAAAAAGGGACCAGATTCCATCTATGCAGATCTTCTTTTATACTTACAGATATTGGCTCATAGTTTGCTTGGAAGAGCCCAGAGAGGTCTACAGTCAGGTATATTCCCAGGTACTTGATTTTCTCATTATCCCAATTTATTTTAAATTTCCTACGTAAAGTTGCAGAGGCTGTGTAATTTAAGGTCATCACCTGTGTTTTTGAAATGTTAATCTTATAGCCAGATAACTTCCCAAAATCAGTTATGGTAGACATCAACTCGCTAAAAGACCTCTCTGGGTCCTCCAGGCAAACCAATACATCATCGGCAAACATTGCTACTTTATGTTCAACTCCTGATAGTGCAACACCCTTAATGTTATCATTTTGTCTAATCGATTGGCCTAATGTTTCTATGAATAAATCAAAGAGAAGTGGCGAAATTGCACAACCCTGTCTACAGCCACGTTCCAGGATAAAGGGTTTAGAGAGATCGCCATTCACCTTAATTCGGGCTGAGGGTTGAGCATAAAGACCTTGAATTATTCTAATAAACTTATCTTGGAAGCCAAACTTCCCCAGAACCTTATATAGAAATACCCATCTGACGGAATCGAAAGCTTTCTCGGCATCTAAACTTCCTATTATTGATTGGATTTTATTTTTTTGTATTTGAGTAGAAATGTGTAATATTCTCTTAATATTGTCACTTGTTTGTCTATAATGAATAAAACCAGTCTGATCTAAGTTGATGAGGGCAGGTAGTAACTTCTCCAGTCTGTGAGCAAGAATAGAAGTAAATAACTTGTAATCCAGGTTAAGGACACTGATTGGTCGATAATTTCCACATTCTCGTTTATCTTTCCCCTCTTTTGGGATGATTGAAATAATTGCCTCCCTCCAAGAGGGTGGGATTTCTCCCTCCTGTAAAGTATAGTTAAATGACTTCAACAATATGGGGAGTAGATCTGCCCTCAGGGTGCGGTACCACTGAGAACTGAACCCGTCCGGCCCAACTGCTTTACCTGGTTTTAATCTGGAAAAAGCTACATTAATTTCTTCCGTTGAAATAGGATGTATTAAATACTCATTTTGAGAAACGAGGAGTGAAGGTAATTCTAATTGACTTAAAAAAGCATCAATACAGTTCTCCTCAGTAGCCTTCGTTTGTGAATACAATTCACTGAAAAAGGTCTCAAAACATTCCTGAATATTTTCTAATTTAGTTTCCAAATTGTTAGTTTTGGGATCCTTAATTTGATATATCGTACTTTCCTCTAGTTGTTTGCGTAATTTATGTGCCAAATATTTTGCAGATTTCCCTCCTATCTCATAGTATTTCTGCCTCAAAAAGGTTAACTTATTTAGGGCCTTCTGGGTGTAAATATCATTAATTTCACCCTGTATTTTCCTGTTTTACAGTGGGATTTGCGGTGTTTCTGTCCTCCTGTTCTTTTAACTTTAGATTTGCCTGTAATTCTGCTAGTTTTTGCCCTTTGATTTTCTTTAAGTGGGAGGCAATAGAAATTAATTTACCTCTCATTACCGCTTTAAGCGTGTCCCAAAGAATAATTGGGGATACCTCCCCTGTATCATTAACTTCTAAAAATTCTTTAATATCTTCCTTTACTTTAGAAACTATGGCAGGATCATTAAACAAGTGTGAATTAAATTTCCACAGTGTCTTACGTTTTTTCCTAGCCACCTGTAGGGATAGAGAAATAGGACTATGGTCAGATAGGTCTCTTGTTAATATGTCACAGTCTCTGACCCTAAACCTATCAGTTTTAAACATGAAAAAATAATCCAGCCTTGCATACACTTTAAATGGACCAGAGTAGTGAGTGAAATCTCTAGTAGATACGTAACGATCCCTCCATACATCTATTATCCCCATCTCTGTCATATAGGAATTAACCTTTCTAGTAAGTGCTGTTACCTGACTGGTCGGAGGGGAGGAATCAAGTTTGGGATCGGGCCTAAAGTTAAAGTCTCCCCCGCAGACAACTATCCCCTGGGAGTCCACCATTAGGTCAAACATATTCCTATAAAATAACCACTCGCTCCTAGGGGGGGCGTAAACATTTAATATTGTAATTTCAGATCCCTCTATCCTACCTGTTATTTTAACAAATCTGCCTTCCTCATCACATATTTCCGAGATATGTTCATAATTAAGGGCACTAGAGATAAGTGTAGCCACACCCCTCTTGTGTTTAGAGTTCATGGAGGAAGAGAATACGTATTTAAAACCCTTTCTTTTCAATCTCAAATGATCTACTTAGTTCATGTGTGTCTCCTGAAGTAGTGCAATCTGTGCCTTCTCCTTTCTTAATTTTGACAGTATTTTATTCATCTTAATCACATTCAGAACCCCATTAACATTAAAAGAGATTACTTTCACTGATTCACTTCCCATTTAGATATATTAAATTTCCACAGCACGTTAATTCAATAGCAGCAAGCAACCCCCTCTTGAAAAAATAACGAATGAAAAAATTTAAAGATAAACAGAAAGCATTAGAACATAACTGAAGCTTAAAGGCTTCTAGACTGGCTTCTGACAGTGGAACACTACCACTGACACCCTCACATCTTGAAGGGAAACCCCTTATTACTCCCCGAGTTAGGGGGCCTTCCACTACGACGGCACTCACAACAACGAAGAGCTCCATACATTGTAGCTCGATAGTAATTGTAATTCATTGTATTGTCCATAACAAATACATATAGTTAAATTAGTTCTCTTCACGTCTATATACTTGCAGCTTCTCTTTGTATCCTGCAACTCCTCGGATCTGACGCGGGCGCCGACCACCAGCTCCCCACCATAGCGGGCATCTTTGTAGTCTTTCTCTAGGGGTTGCCGGTGGTGCTATCACCTTTACTGGCAGGCCCCGGCTCGCCAGGTCTGCCGTTGCCTCCTCCACTGTGTTGTAAATTTTCGCTCCTTCTTCGAAGAAAACCTTGAAGCGCGCTGGGTAGAGGGTCCTAAACCGTAGGTTCTTCTCTTTTAAAACCTTTCGTGCCTCTGCATACTCCTTCCTCATAACCATGATCTCAGAGGGAAAATCGTTGTCGAGATTAATCTTGCTGGAGTTCAACATAAAACCTCTCTTTTGCCAGGCGAGCCTCAGCACTTCTTCTTTGATGGTAAAACTTAAGAATTTTACCAGGATCGATCTGGGTTGGGAGCCGTCCGGGGGGAGTGATGATATCGCTCTGTGTGCTCTTTGAATTTGTAACGATGTTGATGGTGGGATGGCAAGATTCTCCCGGAGTAGCTTCTCCACGAAGTGGGCCATAGATGGTGCTCCCGATTCAGCTCCCTCCGGTACCCCATATATTCTGAGCGACTCCCTCCTCGAATAAGCCTCCAATGATGTTAGTTTTGTTTGAAGCTTTTCTTGCATTGTTAATATCTCTAACAATATTTCATCTGTGTTCTGAAGCTTGTCTTCATGTTCAGCAACCCTGGTTTCCACCTGATTGAGCCGCGTGTTGACTTTGTCCAGCTCGCTCTTAATTTCCAGCAGTTGCGCTTTCGCGTCTGTTCGAAATTCTTTCACCTCTTTTCCAACGCCTCTCAGTTCCTTCAGTATCAGCGTCAAACTTACTGAGTCGTCCTCATCTTCTGTCCCAGAACCATCGCGGTTAGAAGTGGGAGAGTTACCTCGGCTGTTAGCCCCTTCTGTTAGCTGCACATTGTCATCTTCAACGCCTTCGCGCATTAACTTTTTAACTCTTTTGTTCTTTCTGGACATCGTTTATGCCCCTTTTCCCTCTTTAGGTGCAATTAGATTGTTTATTAATTTATATGGGGCAGTTTTAATCAGTTTTCACTCGAGAGCTCTCATCCTAAGTTGCCATCGCCCGCGTGCACCGGAACCGGAAGCCTTGTGACAGTTTCAATAAAGTCTGCAAAATTCTTGCATTTATACTGGGGAGCAAGGAAAAGTTAGACGTTGGTTGTACTATTGAAAACCAGTTTCATAAAAGAACAATTAAACAGATATGAAGAAGAATGTGTTTGTAAAACTAGCGGTAATGTGTGGGAACTATAAGGCAGACTGTTTCTGCTATCAAAACAGTTTGTGTTGTTAATCCTGAATGATTCTTGGTCACAACATTTTACTCCACACACATTTGGAAAATCGTATAGTTTGACAATAAATATCCCAGTAAAGACGCTTTATTTCTTAACAAATATGCAGACGGAGTGATCTTTGTTAAAAGTAGAAGTTGTATCTGTAGCTAAACCGTTGTACACAAGAACTTTAAAAATCTATAGTGTGTGAGGTTGTGTAAGTAAGGGGTGGCTTGCCCTTCTCGCCCACGTGTCACAAACCATCTGTTGGATCGTGGATTTCTCACCTCAGCATTGTGAAAGTGGGGAAACATGCTTCTGGCTGAGCATAAGATTTCTGCTTACAACTTAGAATCTCAGTTCTAAATGAAATTAAAAATGTTTTTGTAAGTATGGCTAATGTATACTTTGACTTCTAAGGCATTCACACACACACACACACACACACACACAAACAACATCAACACAGAGAAGAAGAAGAGGGGGTAGTTTACTACGCATCATAAAAAACCCCGCAATCATTCATCTTCCAACTGTATCTTTCTGTTCTGAATATCCCAGCAAACTAAATCATCTCCATTTACACACATCAAATAGAAACATGAATCACTTGTAATGATTAGAAACTTGATAGAATTTCAAATCTAGTTTGGGGAGTCATTCAGTGAGAAACAGTGAAATGATTTTCCATGTGAAAAGGTGGACAGCAGAAACAGAAAGAAACAGTGAGAACTAAAAGAGAAACAAAGAGCTTTGGAACAACGAGGCAGCAGGAGGACAGCTGCAGTTTAACAGCTTCAATTCACTGACAGGAAACAACATTAGAAATATCATCATCCTCAACTCATCTGCTCCACTGACACTGACACCTTCAATGGACACACGTTCACTTTACCAGCAGTGTTAATATATGGAAACATCCTGTGAGTGAAAGTGTGTGTGAAGGTGTGTAGGTGTGTGTTAGTATCAGGATCAGAGAACGACAGCTTTCCTCTGTTCCAGTCCAGATTCACTCTGATCCTCTGGAACTTCTTCTTTACTGAGAGAGCAGTGAATGGAGCTGATGGTGAACGTGCTGAGTATTTACTTCCATCAAACCATATTCTCCATAATCCAGACAGTTTGTCTCCCTTCCTCTGCACAGACCCTGCTAACACACCCAGGAACCACCATGTACTGTCTCCAACTTCAACATCCCAGCTGTGAGTCCCTGAGTTAAAGCCCTCAGAGCCCAGGACAGAGATGTAACTGTCAATCCTCTCTGGATTATCAGGAAGCTGCTGCCTCTCTCCTCCTCGTCTCACACTGGTCAGATCTTCAGACAGGATGAGGTTTGGATTTGCAGTGTTTGGGTCCAGAATGAGAGGAGTGTAGGAGACCATGTCCTTCATGTTGTTCCAGATGTTGAAGGTCAGGTTGCCCAGGTGTTTGGCCTGGTCTATCAGAGCTCCTGAGGGCAGCTGTGGATCATCCAGCAGGGGACAGCGCTGGACTCTTTCCACTGCAGCCTTGTAGTTGTGCAGGAATGAGACGTCTTCAGCTCTCAGCTCCTCCTCTGTGGCTCTGACTGTGTCTGAAAGAGCTGCTATCTCTCTGCTCAGAGCCTCCATCTTCTCCTTCATCATCCCACTCTTCTGCTCCTCTTCCTCCCTCAGTGCAGCCAGCCTGGCCTCCTCTTCCTCTGCTAGAAACTGGTGAAGCTTCTTAAACTGCTCCTTAATCTGCCTCTCTGTGTGTCGGGCCTGGACCTTAATGTGTTCTGCTGTTTGATCAAACTTCACTTGAACTTCTTCACAAACCTTTAACTTCTTCTTTAAGGGCTCCAGAGTTTCCTGAAGTTCCTTCTTGTGTTGTTGTGCAGCTTCATCGATGGGTCTGAATCTGTGCTTGGTGTGTTTTTCTGAGTCTCTGCAGACGAGACACACTGGCTGCTGATGGTCCAGACAGAAGAGTTTGAGTTTCTCAGAGTGCAGACTGCAGAGAGCCTCTGAAGCTCTCTGATCTCTCTCCTGTAAGAACGACTCACACAGGTTCTTCAAAGCTCGGTTTAAAGGTGGTTCAGACTTTGAAGATCTTCTCTTACAAACTGGACACTCGTGTGTTGGTCTGTCTCTCCACCATCTCTTCAGACAGTCTTTACAGAAGCTGTGGCTACATGACAGAAGAACAGGATCTCTGAAGACCTCCTGACAGACCGGACAGCAGAGATCCTCCTCTGATCTGGAAGCCATTGAGTCTGTGAGTGAAGCTGAAAACAGCAGACAGGAAGTACAGTCAGTCCTGGCTCCCCTCCCTCCTCTACTACCTTCACTGAAACTTCCTTTGAGTCGTGTTTTTGATCAAACTCACATTCAGTGTGTGGAGCGTCAGCAGCTTGAAGCAGCAGTGTTGGAGTTTTCCACTTTTCTCTCCTGTAGCTGGACTCACTCAGAGGAAGCTGCTAGTTTGGTTTGAACTCAGTCTGATCGTCTGTGCGTCTCTCTTTACTGAGGACGAAGAACTTCCTGTTTCCTGGTTTGTCGCATTTGAGTGACGTGAGGGGAGGAGACAAATGTTGCTGTTTGACTTTTAACTAAGATGTGTTTCAATCCTGCCTGTAGCTCAAAAACTGTAAAACAGTTTTTTGTCTTTTCACCTCCACAGGTCACAACATGAAACCTGTTGTGAAGTTTATAAAATAAAGTGTCACTCGGTGGTGCAGCTGTTTGTCAGCTTCTATTTTAGACTTTGTTCTGGTTCTTGTTCAGGTTCCCAGCAGTGGGAGTGTAATGCAGTCACACACACACAGGTGGTGTTAAGGTGGATTCCCTTAGTTACAGACAGTGGTGTTATTTCTTGTAACTAAGGTTGTGTTTCACTCCAAAGTTCAGACATTAACCTGCCAGAAGTTGTAAAACCCACACGGTAAAAAATATATTTTAAAATATATTTTAGCACATATATTTTTTGGCCATTTTTTGTATATTTCAAAATATATTGTAAAATATATTTTTTTTTATTTTGAAATATATTTCAAAATATATTTTAAAATACAATTGAAAATTAATTAAAAATCTTTCAAAAATATATTTTACCCCTCATATATTTCAGTCGAAGAAAACACATTCACATGTAACAACTGAAAATCTTTATTTGATATCTAAAACAAACATAGCATATAAATCAAGCTAGGAACATACATTATACAACTTTATTCTCATAACATTATTAAAAATTGTAAAATAATAAAAAAAATACATATCTATATCTATATCTATATATATACACACACACACATATATCTATATATCTATATATATCTATATATCTATATACACATATAAAAAAAAAACACCCAGCACGCCCCTGCGGGCGGTTTTATCCTTCAAGCTCGGGTCCTCTACCAGAGGCCTGGGAGCTTGAGGGTCCTGCGCAGTATCTTAGCTGTTCCCAGGACTGCGCTCTTCTGGACAGAGATCTCCGATGTTGTTCCCGGGATCTGCTGGAGCCACTCGCCTAGCTTGGGAGTCACCGCACCTAGTGCTCCGATTACCACGGGGACCACCGTTACCTTCACCCTCCACATCCTCTCGAGCTCTTCTCTGAGCCCTTGGTATTTCTCCAGCTTCTCGTGTTCCTTCTTCCTGATATTGCTGTCATTCGGAACCGCTACATCGATCACTACGGCCGTCTTCTTCTGTTTGTCTACCACCACTATGTCCGGTTGGTTAGCCACCACCATTTTGTCCGTCTGCATCTGGAAGTCCCACAGTCCCACTGTAACAAACAAAAGTCACAGTTGTAGTACTTTTATCACAGTTAAAATAAAAACATGATTTAAATTAGCTAGCTTCATTTAGGAAACAGATATTTCCGTTTATAGAGATACAGATATATTTTACACATAATTTTACCTTTTTTTTTCCCCGATGGAAATTCTATCCAGTTCACATTACAGTAATACTAACCCCTTTTGGTCATCTATCCTTACTCTCCAGCATTCAATCTGTTGACCTTCTTAGTCTGAGTCACACTACTTCAATGCATCATCACCTCTTTGTGCAATTTTTATTGTTGCAAAGTGAGTTACTTGTGCAGTATGCAATTTTAGATACACAGTCTTCACTTACTATATATGGCTGTCATGGTTTCTTTATCAAGGGCAGTTCTTCGCTCTGCGCCGATGTCTGTTTTGCTGTGTCCTCCTATAAAAAGCATGAACATTTGAGTGTCTGACTAGTTTTAGATTTCCAAAAATCTGATCTTTGTTCATCTAAACATTTGAACTACAACATTATGCTTTTTGGTAAAGAAACTGGTGACAGAGAAGTAGGCTTTTTAAAATACTGTTAGCTAACCATTGGAACTAAATTTCAAAGCTGTTTACCTTTTAAATTGCTCTGGATCAAAACCTCGAGTGGGAAGGCAGCCATCAGAAGAACACGCACCATTGAAGTGGGTGTTTGGGCCTGAAGAGCAGCAGCCCACTGATGTTTAAGAATTTTTACTCCTGTAGCATGTGCTATCTCCACCTGTGGTTGCAATCACATAAAAAGAGTGTTTCAATATAAATTGTTTTTAAAAAACACATTTGAGTATGCACTTACCGAAATTCTCAGCAAAAATTACTTACATATTCAGCATCACTGGTACCCTTTAAATAAAAAAATACATACATACGAAGTCAACAATGTTGTTACAGACAGAGTGTAACTGGTTAAATAAAGGAAAGAAGGAAGAACTCAGAATAACTTAGATGATTGAGTCTTTACACTTTAATGAGAAAGATTTACATTTCTCGGTGGCACAAAGCAGAAGCAAAATACTTACTTTAGCATCACCAGATGTAGAAGCTTTGCATGAAGAGTTGGGCACCTATAAAGGATAATATTTAAAGATTAAAAAAACAAAGACACATAGCATTGACCGGCATAAAATCACTGAATAAATATCAGAATGTGACAATGTTGCACAACTATCTAAACCTTCTTCTAAGTCATGTGACATATTTTGATGACGTAAATATATCTATACAATTCAAGTAAATAGGTACAGCATACATGTTCTGGAGAAAAAAACAACAAACAAACAAGCAAAAAACAAAACAATATATAAGAATCCAGTAGGGTAAAAAATCTCTTCTGAAGCAATAGAGTTCATTTTGGGTGAAAAACAAAACATTGCTCTAAAATATATATACTGACACCAGCAATCAACATCCCGATTGAAATTATTTCCCTCCTAGTCAATCTACTGCTCTGTGCATGTGTCAAGCACTACGACTGTATCTATGCATATAAATTCACCATATACATCCTGCAAAAATGTCCCAAAGCGCTTACACATTCAGTCATCAACCCATTCACACACTGGTGATGGCAAGCTATATTGTAGCCACAGCCGCCATGGGACGCACTGGCAGAGGTGAGGCTGCCGGACACTGGCGCCACCGGGCCCTCTGACCACCACCAGTAGTAGGTGAAGTGCAAGGTACACAACGACCGAGACCGGCAACCTTCCGACTACAGGTGAACTATTCTTTATGTACTAGCAATCAAGCTTATTTAACTAAGAAGCTTGAGATATTTGAATGTAAAATAAAATAAATAACAATAAAAATAACATGATATAACAACGTACATTAAGGATATCTGCATTTAAATCCACAGGCTAAAAGTAATATAGTAAATGTGTTATTAATAGTACAGGTATTTGTGCAAAATAATTTACAGTATATCTCCAAAAGTTGAATCTGTTCATCTTTACGTAGCGTTTTGTGAAAGAAACGTTTCGTCACTCATCCAAGTGACTTCTTCAGTCTCAAATTTACAGTATAGTACTTTGCATGTACAGGTAGCTGTGGTGTGAATTGTAACTGAATATCAGATGAATGTCAGAGAAATGAAATGTATTCATTTTTTGTATTTATCAATCATAAAACCTTCTGTTTTGTGACAACAATAACTACTTTTTGTTGGTCGGTATTGCCCCATAAACAATTGCGACAAGTAATGTCATTGTCATTTTAAGACCATGTAATGCCTTTGAGTGTATAATCATAAAATAACACCATAATAATGCAAGATCTACACACTTTCAATTGACAAACAAACTACTATTTCTTAAAATATTTAGATCATGGATATTAGGTATGAAAATATTAGATACCTTAAAAAACTTGAATAAATAGTAAATTTTCTAACAAATAGAAAACAAAATGCACAAAGAACTTTTATGGAGATTTTTCCATCTACAAATTTTTCCCTTTTTTACTGTGAAAAACAACATATCGTGCTGAAAAACACAATCTTATTAAGCAATGTATAACTAGTAGTACTGGTGTGAATGACGACAAACATAGCTAGTGTTTGGGAAATCTGTTATAAAACAGTTATTATTTCAATAGTTATGCTTAACATGTGACATAATATCACGTGACACAGACACTGCGTAAAAAACCACAACAACTAATACTTACTTTAGGAGAATGAGGGAGGGTAGCATCAGGTTGAGACTTTGACATCTGTAAGAGAAAAACTGATGTGTTAGAAACAACTCGCTTAAAAATACATTAATGTGGCAGACTGTTCCCTGTTCCGATGCACTGTACAAGTACAATCAGAGCTGTCACAACAATGGGGCGGTGCCAAGTGGCTGCAACCCTAGGTACAATGTACAAGTACATATAACTACATATTATGTGAATAAAGCAAGAATCTGTTTAGGTCGGATGTGGAGAGGTAAGTGACGGAAGTGACGGACAAGGTAAGCGACTCATGTTGTAACTGACGTCAGACGCCGGAGATTTTGGCGGAAAATTAAGCAAATGGTAGTTTAGATTTGTACAAATTCCTTTAAGCTTCAGTATTACCAAATACACTTATCAATTATCTTATAACTAACAATATTTGTCTTAATAATCTCCAACACCCTGGAGAACAACGGGGAGAGTTTAGAGGCTCTCCAAGATTACATTGATCAGTGCTTTCAGGATCTCGTGATGAAGAAGGCCCAGAGTGCATCTTCCCCGGCCAAATCTGAGACGCCAGCGTCGAAAAGACTTCGCGAGGCAGATTCCCCCGGCACAACATCGCCAGCCGGCAAAGATATTGCCGACATACTGGAGTCAATCGACAAGCGATTGTCCAGCTTCGACGCAAGGCTGTCCTTGGTGGAGATTCTTCACCGGGAATTTAAATGCTTGCGAGAATCCCTGGAGTTCAGCCAGCAGCAGGTGGAAACGCTCGCTGCTGAAAATGCCACGCTAAGGGAGTCGGTGAAATGTCTCACAGAAAATGTTACCCAGCTCAATAGAGAAAATAAAAAAATAAAAGAAACAGTTATTGATCTACAAGCTCGTAGCATGCGTGATAACCTGGTATTTTCTGGTATTCCAGAAGCCGCTGGAGAGGACGCGGAGGCCACGGTAAAAAGCTTCATCAAAAACCACCTGAAGCTGCCGGAGGACACGGTGAAGAACATCGTCTTCGATAGGGTGCATCGCCTCGGCCCCATTCGGGCTACGGCCGGGAGACCACGTCCTATCGTGGCCAAATTCGGCCACTTCAAACAAAAGGAACATGTGAAAAGCCGCGGCAGGGAATTAAAAGGAACGGACTTCAGCGTGAATGACCAGTTCCCCAAAGAGATCCTGGAACGACGCAGGGTCCTCTTCCCAATCCGACGCGGCTTCATCCAGAAGGGCTCCCGCGCTGTCATCGCTGTGGACCGGCTGTACGTGGACGGACAGCTCCACCGCGACCCCGACATCACTCCGTGGCTGTATTAACTTCACACCAGATAAGAATCCGCTACACCCTTTCCCCATCCACTCACACTAACTTGCATTAACATCTGTTTAACTTACCAGTATCAAATCGCATCTTAGGTGTGATATCATAGCAGTATTAACACCATCACTCTCCGTCAATGGTTTGATTAGAATGTTTCCGGTTTTTCTTTTTTTCTTTTTTTTTTCTCTCTCTTCTTGTTTTTTCTTCTCTCCTTTTCCCCTCTTGTTTTTATGCTGCTCACCCTTGTCCTTGGTTTCTTTCTTTTTTCTTTCTTTCACTGCTTCGATCACCTGCTTCCACACTCATCCACAAACAACATCCTTTATTTCGACACATACGCACAGCACGATCACGCACAGTCATGCGCTCAACGGCAGCACATTTACATCACTCAGACAGCGCACACAGTTGTATAGGATACACACACTTAAGCCAAGCGTACTCATCTTAGTAAATATGCAAACACATAGTCAGACTCAGGGAGCATCTCGCCACACACTTTTTCTCTCTCTCCCTCTCTTTATTTATGAACAAGTGATGTATTCTCTCCACCTATCTAAGCGACACACACAGCATACACCCCTAGTTATACACAGACATCTATGGGTGCACTGAGATTCGTTACATGGAATGTAAATGGAGCTGGCTCCAGAGAAAAGAGGTTAAAAATATTTAACCAACTCAAAAAACTACAGGCAGATGTTGTCCTTTTACAAGAGACCCACAGACCTCTTAGAGGTTCGAATGAACTTAAAACACCTGAGTTTCCTAATGTGTTCTCAGCTTGTTATAATTCTAGACAAAGGGGAGTAGCAATTTTAATACATAAAAATATTAATTTCACAGTACTCGATACAGTTATAGATCCAGAGGGCAGATTCTTAATCATTAAACTATCTATACTTGATAAAAAGCTATGTATTGTAAGTGTATATGGTCCAAATGTTGATGATCCCTCATTCTTTCACAGTTTTTTCAGTGCACTCTCTGAACACTTAGATGGCACACTTGTTCTTGGAGGCGACCTCAACCTTGGACTAAATGAAGAAATGGATAGGCTCAATACAGCAGGAACTCAGCGTAATTGGCAGTCCACAAATATAATCAAACAGTATATGAGCGACTTTGGTCTTTGCGATGCATGGCGCTCCCTTCACCCCACCAGTAAGGAATATACTTTTTTCTCACATGTTCATCACTCCTACTCTCGTCTGGATTATTTTTTGGTCAGCAGCTCACTGCTGAGTGACATTTCAGACACTGAGATTCACCCTATAGCTGTCAGCGATCATGCTCCTGTATCTTTAACACTAATGCACAAGAATAATACTACGCCAAGTAAAAACTGGAGATTTAATACATCACTGCTTAAAGATGAAGACTTTATTAAATATTTTAAAAAAGAGTGGACTTCATATTTAGACTTTAATGACACTCCCGGAACATCAGCTTCTGTTTTATGGGAAGCAGGGAAAGCCGTGATGAGAGGTAAAATGATTTCTTTCTCATCACATAAAAAGAAAAAAGAAAACAAAAATATTCAGGAATTAGAAAAAACCATCAAATCACTAGAAGAAGCCTACGCGTCCCACCAAGATCAGGAAACATTGAACAAAATACGCAAAACAAAACTAGAATTAAATGAGATAATTGATAAAAAAACAAAATTCTTAGTACAAAGACTACGCTTACAAAATTATGAACATAGTAATAAATCCGGTCAATTTCTAGCAAACCAGCTAAAAATAAATAAAGAAAAAACAACTATATGTGCTGTTCAAGATTCATCTGGGAACACAATATATGAACCGAAACAAATAAACAACATTTTCAGGGATTTCTATAAAACGTTGTATTCACCACAAATAAACCCATCTAAAAAGGAAATTGATCAGTTTTTAGACAACATAACTCTCCCAAAATTATTAGACACTCAAGCAATGGCACTGGATTCGCCACTGACGCCAGGTGAACTCCAAGAAGCCCTGATAAATATGCCCAATAATAAGGCTCCAGGTCCAGACGGCTTTCCTGCAGAATTCTACAAAGAATTCTGGACGATTCTAGCACCAGTTTTTTACAGAACGTTGTTGGAAATCAAAGAAAATGGCAGACTTCCATCAAATATGAATTCTGCAAACATTAATCTCCTGCTAAAACCAGGCAAAGACCCTGTATATCCCTTCAAGCTATCGTCCAATATCCCTTATAAATGTAGACCTTAAAATAATTTGCAAAGCTCTCTCAAAGAGACTAGAGAAAATAACCCCCCTCTTAATTCATCCTGACCAAACTGGTTTCATAAAAGGTAGGCACTCATCAACAAATACACGTAGATTACTTAATTTGATAGACTACTCATACAGTAAAAACCTTGAAACTACAATATTTTCTCTAGATGCAGAAAAAGCGTTTGACAGAGTTAACTGGAAATTTCTATTTGCAACTTTACACAAATTTGGTTTTGGATCTTCTTTCATCAACTGGTTAAAAATATTATATAATTCCCCAACAGCTTGTGTCAGAACAAATGACCAGACATCCTCCAGCTTCTGTCTCCTGAGGGGCACCAGGCAGGGATGCCCACTCTCCCCTTCACTGTTTGCAATTTTTATCGAACCACTAGCAGCAGCAATTAGACAGAATTCAGTAATTAAGGGCATAAAATGCAAGAACGTGGAACATAAAATCAGCCTTTATGCGGATGATGTGTTACTCTTTCTCCAAAATTCACAAACCAATATCTCTGGGGTGATCGAACTGATAAACTCTTTTGCAAGAATATCAGATTACTCAATTAACTGGTCAAAATCTACAGTCCTTCCGATTAATTGCTCCTTCCATAATTCCTCTTCTACTCCACTGCAATCGGGAAATATAAAATATTTAGGTATTAATGTTTCTCCCAAGCTTGCAGATCTAACTAAATTAAACCATATCCCACTTTTAAAGAAAGTAGAAGGTGATCTGGCTAGGTGGAAATGTCTACCCATATCACTCATGGGAAGGGTTGCCGCTATAAAAATGATGGTATTACCAAAAATAAATTATTTATTCTCAATGATCCCAACTAAACCGCCGCAAGATTGGTTCAGATCTCTAGATTCATATATGTCCAAATTCCTTTGGAAAAATAAGCCCCCACGTATAAGCTTAAAAACACTACAAAAGACCAAGGATAAAGGAGGATTAGAACTACCTAACTTTCAGCACTACTTCTTGGCCAACAGGCTTCAGTTTATCTCAGGATGGCAAAAACATACCCTCTTAGATGAACCTTGGCTAGATGTAGAACAAGCACTTTGCAATAATCTAGAGATTTCAGATCTACCGTTTATCAGCTCAAACATCCAACGACATGAATGCTTCAAAAGCGTCAACATCAGCTCCTCTCTGACAGCGTGGTGGGAGTTTCTGAAGTTGACAGAGTCTCCATTAATCCCATGCAAACGTACACCTATCTGGAACAACCCTGACATATTACAAAACAATAATATGATAAACTTTTCAGATTGGAGTAGTAAAGGAATCAAATATTTAGAACATATACTAGAAGGAACAGAATTTATTTCATTTGACAGACTAGTTACACAATATGGGATCAACAAGAAAAGATTTTTAGAATATCAACAAATTAAATCCATAGTAAAAAAGAGATTTAAACCGGGTCAAGTTGAACTACAAACACCACCAAGTGTGGTTCAATTTCTTACTCTTAAAACCCCCAAATTACTATCCAAAATATACAGAATGCTTTCTAAAACAGATGAATCAATATCACTTCCTATTGCAAAATGGGAAGCGGATTTATCAGTTAACTTAGACCAAAACTTCTGGTCTCAGATTTGCTTAAAAACCTTTCATTTAATTAGAAATCCCAGTCTTCAATTAATTCAATACAAAATACTACATAGAGTGCACTATACAGGTCATCGGATGTTCAAGATGGGCTTTACGTCTACCAACAACTGCTCACACTGCCAAACCAATTCACCGGACAATTATATCCACGCTCTTTGGTTCTGTCCACCAGTTCAGAAGTTTTGGCGTGAGATATGTGAAGACTTATCAAAGTGTCTGAAATGTAACATTCCAACTTCTCCTTTAGTATGTTTGTTGGGCAGCTTAGATAATGTCACTACGGAAAAGAATATAGCCCATATGGTTTTCACTGCCCTATGCATAGCCAAGAAAACAGTCCTCATGAACTGGAAAAATAAAAATAATCTTAATTCTAACCAATATAGAAATTATCTATTAGATTACATTAGTCTTGACACAGCCTCTGCCACCACATCAGATCAATTGCTCTGGGCTCCTTTGATCAGCTCCATCACCTAGTGGGGGTGGGGGGCCATAGTTTGGTCCCACCTTCACTGTTGTGATTGGTGTGGGGGTAGGGACAGGCTTAGGGCGTCGGGGGGTTCCCCAGGAGCATCTTCCTTGGGGGGGGCTCAACCCGGGGTAGCGGTCATGGCCAATTAGGGGCTCTGTTGGCTCTTAGGTGACGGTTTCCTCGTGGCTGCGTGCAGCGGGGCTAGGGGAGGGTCTGTGCTGACGGACGTGGGTTACTGACCTGGTAGCCTGGCTGCCCCTGGGTGGGTCCGGGATGGGCGTGAGGTTCTGGGGGCGCTCCGTCTCTGGGCTGGGGCCCTGGCCGGGCCTCAGGGGCTTGGGTCCTGGTTGGTGTGTTGCCGAGGTTGTGGGCGGGTGGGTGTATGGGGGCCCGGCCCTGGCGCGGGGTGCCGCCGGTGCATCGAGCCACCTGGGGGGCTCTTCAACTGGTGGGGGAGGTTGTCACATCTTGCAGGAGCTTTCCTCTCTTCAGGAACTCTCTCTGCAGGAGGGGGAGATACAGGAGTGGTGGAGGAAGATCTCAGCCTGGGCGTCTATTGTCTTGTGTAGTCTGGAAGATGAGTGGATGATGGGGGGGGTGCAGTTTTCTCTGTGGTGGGGTCAGGTGAATTGTCCCGGGCTCTGTGGGGACGGGGGGCGCTGCTGCACTGGGCCCCGGTCCGGATGGGCCTGGGCCCCCTTTCCCTGGCGGGTTGCACAGCATGGGGGTGCCTACTGGGGTCAGCGGGGGAGCTGGCCCAGGGAGGGGTCACTTGCCCCTCCCTTCCTTCCCTCCCCATCTCCAGCGGCCTCCCTCTTCCCGCTCCACCACAATCACCCACACATGCAGGGCCTTGGGGTAGGGGTGTGTCACCAGGGTGCAGAGGAGACATCCCCCCCCTCTGTCCCCTTCTGGCTGCCTCTGCCTCAATTTTATCCCACAACTTAGACATTCACATTACTCACACTCTCATTACACATACATATAGGATCTTGGAGGTGGGCACGCTACACGGATTCCAAACTACCATCAGGGTGTACACCTCACCCCTGGCGTCGTTGCCCACCTCTCAATTTTAAATACATGTAGACATTGAGGGCTAGCAGGAGGGGCTATATGCTTACCTGCTGCTCTGGCAGGTGGCCCCATGCCCTCCTGGGTTTTAAATACACCTTAGAACACACATACATCAACAGTACATATGAGCGGGTGGAGGGAGGTTTGGAGTCTTCCTACACCCCCGTTCTCTGCGGCCTGCTGGAGCAGGGGGGCTAGGAGGAGGAGTTGGCCGTCCGACTGGGGTCTGGTGTATGGGGCCTCCCTGCTGCTGCGGAGTCGGGGCGGTCTGCTTCTCCCCACCGCAGGGAAAAGGGTTACACCACCTGAGTCTGGGTGCAGTTTCCCCCTCCAGGGGCAAGGGTACCTAGACTCGGGGCTTAGAGTACGCTTGGGGAGTGTGATTGTGTGTACAGCGTCTCTCTATGTCTGTCTCCACGTTGGGTGAGTGTTGAGCAATTGTATATGAGAGCATGAGGGTGGGAATAGATGTTTGTATCTGTGTGTGCCTGTTTGTCTGTGTCTATATGTCAGGTTGGGTATCAGACGCCACCTCTCTGGGGACATCTCAGGACCTCCAAGGTTTGGAGGCCCATCTCCCCCCACCACTTCCCCTGCCGGTGGCGGACGCCCTCAGACATCGGTGCGTTGGTGGTTCTCTGTCTCCGGGGGTGGGCGCCCAGGTACCCACCGGCTCACTCCTTGGCGGCTGCTTATTGGGGCCTGGAGCCTGGGGCTGCCCTCGGCCTCACGGCCCGGGGCTCGGCCACTCAGGCACAGCTGGCTGCCGGCGGAGCTCACGGGCACGTCACTGCAACCCCCCCTGGCTTCTGCTCTGCGGCTGCTGAGTGACCCCTCATCTGGGACTCTCCTCAGCTCTTTCTGGGATAGTGGCGCAGCTGCCCCTCTGTTGGTCTTCCTTGGTCTCTTGTGTTCTGGGGGCCTCTGGATGTCTGGAGTCTTGATCTCCTCCATACCTGCTTCATGCCCTGGAGGTCGGGGCAGTGGCCCCCCACACCCTCTAGCAGATCATTACATGAAGGAACCTTTTAAAACAAGCGCGTTCATGCTCACAGGTGTACACACGGGTGATCACACACACAAATTACACCCTTTTTGGCTCCTACCTCAAAGCACACTGTGCGCTGTCGATCTCACGTGCTGCACAATAATGTTTAATATTTAGTATTTACTGTCATATTCCCATATATCATTGTGATCTTGTTTATTACTCTCGTTTTCTTCTGCTTGCTTTCTTTTTTCTTTCTCAACAGGTGATCCAGGTGATCGATATATGTATTTTTTGTCTGCTTATTCTGTTGGTTTTTGTTTTTTGCCCTTTTTCCCCGTCCCTCTTCTCAGGTTTTTTTTCTTTCCCTCTTTCTTTCTCCACATTCTCTCCTCCAGTCAAGTCTGTCCCGTATTCAGCAAGTGAAAATAAAATAAACAATAAAAAGTTGAATCAAATGGACCATTACGGCAAGGCTGGGATGGTCCATTTGGTAAAGTAAATCCGTTGGGCATCTTTCTTCGCCTTTAGACAATAATTCTGATGGCAAAAGAACCAAACGGGACAGGTTAAAAAAAAAAAAAAAAAAAAAAAAAAGAATCTGTTTAGGTTACGCACACTGCTGACTGATGCTTGTTAGGTTTATATGACTGTAAACTGCACAAAAACAACAAAGCAACAAAATTAATGATAATGACAAACAAATTGATTAGATTTCACTTACGTCAGGAAGATCTGCATTCATTTTCATGGGCTGAAATAAATAGGCACAAACATTAATGCTAAACAACCAAAAGAACCTCCAGAAGGCCTTAAAATTATTAAAAAGGCAAGGAAATTTGGAACATTGTAATTAGTGATTATTAATGAAGCATAACTGTGCTTTGTTTCTAACCTTGGTAAGTAAATGTTCTGTAGCCTGAAGGAGAGGTGGGATTTCTGTGAAAGTCAAATTAAATGTCAATAGGTTTTGATGGTCTTTGTATATAACAAGTGTAAACACACACATAACACATGCAATAGTACAGTACTTACTTTCAAGTATTTCAATTTTCAGCCTCTCGTTCTCTCTTTTTAGATTCGAGTTCTCTTCTCTCAACTGATTAATGACACGCTGTAGATGTTCAATTTTCTTTTCATTCCATAACCTTAGATCGTTTTGTTGGTCTGTTGGGTATGCCTAAAAAATGAAACAAAAAACTCTCTCTTTAAAAGCCACCTTAGTGATTCTGTATGAAGGAATGATCTCAGAGCAGTTGTGGCAAAATGTTGGAAAAATTTTGAATAACAAATTGTTTAACTAATAAATTCTTATTCTCAAAAAGATAAACAATAAGCACAAATGTATGTGTGTGTGTGTATGTATACAGTCAAGTCACAATTTATTTAGACACCTTCAACTAGGGCTGTGCGATGTGACCAAAATCTCATATCCCGATATAAGACATCTATCATCCTGATAACGACATAAATCACAAAAATTTAACATTTTATGTAAATTATGTGAATCTCGGGCAACTCGACTTGCGTGAAGTGTTTCCAGCTGGGCGTCGTGTACCTGGAGTCGAGTGTTTTAACCGATGCATGAAATGTTACATAAGTTGTATGTAATAAACAACATAAGTTGTTTATTACACAACGTGCTGCGGGGAAAAGTCTGTTCTAACCATACTTGCCAACCTTGAGACCTGAGAATTACAAAGACATTCAAAAGGGCTGTTGGGGGGGGGTTACACATGCATATATATATACGTATATATATGCAAAACAGGTATACATATACACATATATATATATATATATATATATATGTATATATATATATATATATATATGTGTGTGTGTGTACCTGTGGCAAAACACTCACCTTTTTCTTAGCTGCTGGTTCGTCTACCTCTGTGGCCTCAAGGAGTTTCATAGAAGGTTTACTTTTTCTCTTAAGCACCTCTGGCTTGGGTAGTTGTTCCTCAATTTCCTTAAGTTTTGTTTGCAAGGTTTTTTCCCTTTCTGAGGAGGCAGAATAATAAAAAAAAAAGGCTAAAGTACATCATAATAAAATTGATTAAGTTAGATATTTTGATTAGCAAATAAGTACGGTGGCCCTGAAGTGCAAACCACAAAAACAAATCACAAAACGCACAACAAATTGATTGAAAAGCGCAAAAACAAATTGAAAAGCGCAAAAACAAATCTCTTAACGCAAAAACAAATTGAAAAGCGCAAAAACAAATTCACTTAACGCAAAAACAAATTGAAAAGCGCAAAAACAAATTCACTTAACGCAAAAACAAATTGAAAAGCGCAAAAACAAATTGAAAAGCGCAAAAACAAATTGAAAAGCGCAACAACAAATCACTTAACGCAAAAACAAATTGAAAAGCGCAAAAACAAATTCACTTAACGCAAAAACAAATTGAAAAGCGCAAAAACAAATTGAAAAGCGCAAAAACAAATTGAAAAGCGCAACAACAAATCACTTAACGCAAAAACAAATTGAAAAGCGCAAAAACAAATTGAAAAGCGCAAAAACAAATTGAAAAGCGCAACAACAAATCACTTAACGCAAAAACAAATTGAAAAGCGCAAAAACAAAAACCAAACCGGAAGAGGTAGGTACCAATGCTGCAACAACAGGCATCACTGATTGGATGATGGATCCGGTAGCCTTTTGAACCGGAAGTTGTTCTGCCGAACGTGGTTATGAGAAAGAGCAGTCAACGGCTGTATCCCACCCAATTCAGGGTCTGCAGCCTTAAAGTACGCAGCCTCAACGATCCTCAAGGGCCGCGTACTTAAAAACGCTAAGGCCGGAAGTGCGAGGCTTGTGAAATGGGACGGTCTAGCCTCCGTCGCGCTGCCCAGGTTGCCTAGCAACCATAACACCAACCGCTGGAAACGTTTCATACAGCTTTGACGGAAATGAAGGAGAACATATTTTGTTCGTGTGTTTGTTTCTACACGAGCTTTGTGTGATTTAATACGTATCTGAGGCTGAGACCACAGGACTGTAAAATATGATTGCTGGCCTTCATATCTGTACTGAACAGTCATTTAAGATTAGCTAGTAAATAACAATTAGTTAATGTTGTTCATGAGACTAAAGTCAGTGTAAATATGATATGGCCAATATCATAGTTATTATATTAATAATAAGTTATTACAGCAGTGAGTTTGAACTCTCAAATCAAATCACTTCTATTGTCACATCACATGTGCAGGTACACTGGTACAGCACATGTGAGTGAAATTCATGTGAGTGAACTCTGTGTCAAATACTGAGCTTCAGTAAAGATTCAAGTTGCAGTTATTTATATGTCCTATCACCTTAAATCTTCACTCAAAGACAAGTATCTCTGACAGTGTATATGTAGATGTATTATATATAAGAGACAAATATTGTCCGTGTAATATGTTGCCATTGCTAAATTTGGCTCAATGCTTACATATATGTGTAAAAAGAAAATGTACGAGCTGTGATAACTGTCTGATAAAATGAAGAGTAGACTGATATATTAAATATCCCTTTATTGGGTGAGAAAATCAGACCATGTCATAACTGCTTTAAGTCATACAGAATAGATATCAGAGCCTTAAACAGGCTGACTTCTGCTAAATGGGTCAAACTGGGCAGAAAGTATACAAACACATAACATCCTTATAGAATATGATGTAACACTGTAGATCAACTTACCTCAGAATATATAAAGCATATAAACAATTACAGCAATATGATGCAACAAACACAGCAGTGCTACTAATCCAAAATACTCAAAGCTTCATAGAACTGAAACAAACATTTATTTTTAGCTCCATTCTGCTGCTGATACATACTTTAGGTTTCTGAATATTAAACTTGTTGCTGTAACTTGAAGGCCCTGAGTACTTTCTCCCACACTGAAAACACTGGAATGATCAAATTATCTGAACATTACCTAATAAGACTGATTCAGGACAGACAATTAGTTATTTTAAATGTTTCTAGCAGTCCTTCACAAACAGGGAACAGTCTGTCTATTCTCTCCATCTGTCAGCTGCTGCTGGCTCTGCTGAGTTTGTCCTGGTGGATCATCAGGGGTGCAAAGCCTCACAGATGATGTGCAGCAGTGGGTCCCTCAGTCTGTCCTCACTCTGGACACTTGCAGTTGTCACACATGGAAATCAAATGTGTGATAAGCTGCAGGATTCAAACACAAGTGTAACTTATAAATACGTGTTCATACTTTTATTCCACAATCAGAGAGAAAGAAACAGAGAGAGAGTGCAGGACAGACAGACAGGTGACAGTCTCAGGTGTATACACTGCTACAAAACAGCACAAGAGAAGGAGGATTTAGTGTTTGTGTTATTATGAGTGCTAAACAAGAAGAGTTCCCAGATGGTCCAGTGGACACATGTGTGACTCCTGTGATTAAAGCATCTTTCTTTCAGCTTAACGAGTGAACCGTCAGCTCGTTCAAACACACGTTAAAGTCCGTTTGGCTCGACACCACCGAACAGAGGCAGCAATATAACATAGCTAACATTAACAGTGCAGTGAATCCTGCTTGTGCCGTCATATTCAGGACTGCAAACCGAGCAGCATCACTGACTTTCAGCTTGTTGTGTTTGTGGATATATGACTGACTTTAATTATCCATAAAATCATCACATTCTCTGTAAGATTAAGGTCGACTACTGTATTATTATATTTTAAATGCTTTAAAACAAAGTAAACGCTGAAAGTACAAACATCGCTAATGGCAAATAACTTTGCCGACATGTGGCCAACAGTAGTGTTTTAATGTTCCTCATTATTAAACATTTGCACATAAAAAAGTCACATCATATTCAGTACTTACGTTTAACAGTTTACTCTTCGGCCGCTACGCTTCTGCCGTCTGCGGCAAAATTATCCACAGTGACTGCCGCGCTATAAATTGTGGGATATGTTGGGCCACGAAGTCTACATCGCCACAGCCTTAAAATTCAGGGAAATGAAGGCCGAATTTTAGGGCCGCATTTCGAGCAGCCTTTGAATTGGGACAGCCTTCGGCGCGCCTATGGGCAGAAATCTGTGCCATCAGAAACTGAATTTGAATAAGTTAAATTTGAAATTGAATTCATGGTTTGAAACTGCATTTTATCCTTTAAAAATTCAGCTCTCGAATAATTTCACATTCACTTCTCACCATTCAGTTTCAGTTCTACAATTCAATTTCAGTTCCAAAATTCAGTTTTTTGGGACTTACATCCGGTTCTGGTTCAAGCGCAGATTAATAGAACTACAGACTGATAGCGTTACTGACGGAATCTACAGCGTCTTGAGCTGAATTAAGACTTCAGAAGTCATTCGTCATGTCGAATGACCAGCGGATAAACTCTCAGGTTGGTAATAAATGTATTACATGTATAAGAACAAGCGTCATGTTAACAAATGATAGCCGTACAGTAACCTTTATGCTTATTGTAGCTGCTAGCTAAAAACGCTAATTTAGCGTAGTTTGCCCTGGATTCAGCTTTGACAAACAAATATGATCGACTGTTTCTAGTAGAATTCCAAAGTTGTCATCTTGTACCCTGTCAGAGCCCTGTATGCTTGCAGAGACCCCTACATTAAGGAAACATGCAAAACAGTGTCCAAACCTTTGTATTTGAGCTTTATTTATGTCTTACACAGCATCCCAACTCTTTAGCTAACTTAATAACTTTAGCTAAAGTGAATAGTTAGTCTTATTCATTAGTGCAGCGTTACTGGATCACCTCTGTTTGAAGTGATATAATATGATATACAACTATCACTGTGTTTAACTATCATAATAATTCTTAGGGTACTGAGTGCATGCTTAATTAGATTTTTTTTTTAAAAAAACATACTGCTCCATTGCTATGTTTGACAGGCTGAAGTTGTCGGGTCACCTCCTAAATCGACCATCTTTTACAGGTGTTTTGTGCCAGAAATGGAGTGTCCACTGAAGACTGAAGATACTGAATCTCTACGCCGCGCCATTGATCCCTCCTGTGCCTTCATCTAGACAAGAGACATTAACTTAACCACTCTCACATGCTCTGTACCTACATCACCTTCCCTGACAGTCGTAGCTTGGCTCATCTGAGGGTGAAATTATAAGAATGTGTTATTTTGCAAAGTGCTCTCTAGGGTTCCTAAATAAAATATGGCATTGAGGTCATTTCTTTTGAATTAATCCCTTCTTCTGAAATATAAGAACCTCTCCTGGTTTAAATGGCACTTTCTGTTCCTTACTTCCTGTTCCACTCCCAAACCCAAATAGATGCTGACACAGTAACATGGAAGAGGGAAAGAAGCTGGAAAGGACTACTACAAATAAACCCAATGCCTAACAATGAAAAATGTAAAATAAGAACAATAATAATAATAATGATAAAGATAAAAGATGAAGTAACAAGTTTTTTGTTTTTTTGTTTATTCCAAATGATCATCCAGATGTCTGTGACATGTGATGACAAACACCATAATGGAAGGCCTTAGTCATCACATGCTTAAACTCATCATATATTTTTGCATATGCTGAACAGGCAGTCAGACATGCTGTAACTGTGGGGTAGAAAACTGCATAAACACCATACAGCAGGGGTCTCAAGCTCCAGTCCTCGAGGGCATGGAAAAGTTGCATGAAACCAGCCCTCGGGGACTGGAGTTTGAGACCCCTGTCATATTCCATATGACAGGTGTGGTTGAACTTCATGAAGACTCTGAAGTTTCTCTTCTCTTCTGGCAGGACAGGAATGTCTCCTTGTCCTGTGAGCCACCGTAAGGATGTACTTGGAGTAGAACTGGAGTGTCACCGGCCTCAGGCTCTTCACCTTTTCAAAGACAAAGCAGTCATTTAGATAAAATATTAGATATTGTTTACCTGTAAATGCACAAACAGAATTTAGAAACGTAATTATTGTCAAGAGTGAACAAGCACTGATAGTGTAATTTACAGCTGTGGCCAAACGTTTAGAGAATGAGAAGTGTTGTTTATTTACAAAGTTTGCTGTTTCAGTGATAGTTGTATATCATATTATATCACTTCAAACAGAGGTGATCCAGTAATGCTGCACTAATGAATTAGACTAACTATTCACTTTAGCTAAAGTTATTAAGTTCGCTAAAGAGTTGGGATGCTGTGTAAGACATAAATAAAGCTCAAATACAAAGGTTTGGACACTGTTTTGCATGTTTCCTTACTGTAGGGGTCTCTGCAAGCATACAGGGCTCTGACAGGGTACAAGATGACAACTTTGGAATTCTACTAGAAACAGTCGATCATATTTGTTTGTCAAAGCTGAATCCAGGGCAAACTACGCTAAATTAGCGTTTTTAGCTAGCAGCTACAATAAGCATAAAGGTTACTGTACGGCTATCATTTGTTAACATGACGCTTGTTCTTATACATGTAATACATTTATTACCAACCTGAGAGTTTATCCGCTGGTCATTCGACATGACGAATGACTTCTGAAGTCTTAATTCAGCTCAAGATGCTGTAGATTCCGTCAGTAACGCTATCAGTCTGTAGTTCTATTAATCTGCGCTTGAACCGGAAACGGATGTAAGTCCCAAAAAACTGAATTTTGGAACTGAAATTGAATTGTAGAACTGAAACTGAATGGTGAGAAGTGAATGTGAAATTATTCGAGAGCTGAATTTTTAAAGGATAAAATGCAGTTTCAAACCATAAATTCAATTTCAAATTAGACTAATTCAAATTCAGTTTTCAAAAGCTTTCATTCAAGTTACAATTCAGATTCAATCCGAGTAATTCAAATTCAAATTTAACTTATTCAAATTCAGTTTCTGATGGCACAGATTTCTGCCCATACGCGGCACTGTGACGTAATCGGCCTTAAAATGCAGCCTTTAAGGCTGCAGACCCTGAATTGGGATACAGCCAACATGTTTTGTCCAAGTTGTGGAAAAAGGTTGGTAGAGCAGTCACCAAACTTCCGAACAGAACAACTTCCGGTTCAAAAGGCTACCGGATCCATCATCCAATCAGTGATGCCTGTTGTTGCAGCATTGGTACCTACCTCTTCCGGTTTGTTTTTTGTTTTTGCGCTTTTCAATTTGTTTTTGCGTTAAGTGAATTTGTTTTTGCGCTTTTCAATTTGTTTTTGCGTTAAGTGATTTGTTGTTGCGCTTTTCAATTTGTTTTTGCGTTAAGTGAATTTGTTGTTGCGCTTTTCAATTTGTTTTTGCGTTAAGAGATTTATTTTTGCGCTTTTCAATTTGTTTTTGTTTTTGCGCTTTTCAATTTGTTTTTGCGCTTTTCAATTTGTTTTTGCGCTTTTCAATTTGTTGTGCATTTTGTGATTTGTTTTTGTGGTTTGCACTTCAGGGCCACCGTAAATAAGCGACAATAAAGTAATATTATATTGGAGAAAAGGCACCTGCTAGCTTGATGATGGAGGCTTCATAGACCAGCCACCTGCCTTTTGGCTCCTTGGCGCCTTGTCGCCACTCCACCAAATAAACATCCTTTTCCTCCAAACCGTCCAAGTATTCCTCCTCATCAAAATCCCGAATGTGTTCAGTTGGCAGAATTGAGAACTTTCCATCTTCCAACCACTTAATTAACGCGAACATTATCCGCTTGTGTCTTCCCGTCTGTATCGCAGCCATTCCACTCACTGTCGGAAATTGCGCCTCAGAGGTCGGTTATATTTAAAAGAAAAAAAAAAAGGAAAAAAAAGAAACAACAACAACTAACAAACAGATTTTTTTGCGCGTTGTTGTGTTGTTGTTTGGGAATATTTAAATATTTACTTTTTACGTATTACTTTTTATTTTATCTTAATTTATAAAAAGCACAATGGCAACGCGCATGCGCATACTCTGCTCCGCGCATTAACCTACAGATCTAGAACGAATACGCTGCATTTTTGGAATAATCTCTGGTGAGCATAGATTTCATAGAAAAAAAAACATACTATATTGTTTTAAGTGTTTACCTTTTTTCGATTAATCCTGTGACGTACAAAGACTGACGTTTTTAGGACTTTACGTTTAAGTTTTTTAAGTTTTTCTTAAGGTGTGCATTGCGCGTGCAGACCCTCTCGGAAGCAAACGCTGCAATTTTGCGAACTCCCTGGAAAACTGCTCGGTAAGCATATATTTCACAGTAACATGCTACATTTATTTTATATGTTGCAGTTTCTGTTTTACAATCCTCGATGTTTTCTTCAATGTAATTTTAATTTCATCAATAGGTCACATGTGAGTCAAAATGAGCGAGCCTCCTGGAAGTATTTCGTATAAACGTTATCTAACTGATCCTGAAGAGGAAATTCCTTCAAGAACCAAACGGAGATGGGCACAAAAAGAAAGGTGTGTTGGTAATGTAATATCCCTCACTCTTTAACATTAACGAATGCCATAGGGCCGCACAATCAATTAATCTAGTGGCAATCACTAAGGATGCCACAATTATGTAATCGTTCAAAGTGGCAAATAATCGTCCACTGCATGCTTAAGATGTTTGTTTGTTTTTTATCAAGAATAAACAAAGCCAATGTGTAATAGACATTTGGGGTTTAATACTCCAGAATAGCATTGAAGGATTTACAATTAGTGTTTTCAGCTTATGTTCTTGTAAAAATAGGACATGCAGTTGCTAAAACAACATCATTCTAAGTAATTTTTATATAATGTAATTAATAACCACAATGAAAATATTAAGGAAAAAATGACAATCTTTATAAATTACCATAGCATAAGGTACGATAAATGTACTCTGGCTCCCAAATGAATGATCTGGAGTTTTAAACAGCGAGGCTATGTCTAATCTGCTTATTACTGATCAATAAACATCTTTATAAGTGATCACATCTTTATCGTTTTAATAGCAGTTCACTTAGAGTTCAAATATAGCAATAAGCAATTTCTATTTTCTTTCTTGTATATTTTCTTTTTCAGAATTAAGGTTGCAGAAGAAGAACTTCAGAATGTTATCAAGGAATGTCAAAAGGTATGCCTTATGATATAATTGGTGGTTCAATTTGCATTTTTGTAAATTCATATATATATAAGTTGTTCTAAACCTTTATGAATTTCTTTTTAACATAAAATAATGTTGATAATCAAACAGTTGCTGGTCCATCTTGACATAGTATGGACATAGTATGAAATAACAATACTATGGAAGTCAGTAGGGACAAGAAACTGGTTACCAGCATTCTTGAAAATATCTTCTTTTGTGTTCAACAGAACAAAGAAACAGGTTTAGAACAACTTGAGGGTGATGATTACCAAAATAAAGTTTTATTCCTTTTTCCTTTTTATCTTATCATCCATTTTATCATATCCCTTAGCATTTAATTACTTCAGTTATACCAAATAAGAAATGATTGATTAATATTAATATTAATAAATGATCTTATTGGTCTCTTTTTAAGGTTAGTATTGGAATACAAGCATTTTGGGTTAACTGCAATGAAAACACTTTTAATGCATAAATCTAAATTGGATTTATCATGAATATTGGACTATAGATTTGTTGAAATAAGTACACCATAGTTAGTTGAATTTTCAAGTCAAGAAATGAAATCAAAAAGATCATTAAATTTCTAGACATTATTTTTTAAAGAATAATCATGAATTAGTGCATTGATAGAAAAAATAAAACAAGTAATCATTGTTCTAATTATTATTTTTACAGTAATTTCTACTTTCTACTGCAATCATATATTCTTACAGAATTTATCATGAAAGAAAGCACTAAGCATTCATTTTGAGAGTTAATCTTGGACAGCCAAAGCACACTTAAATTTTGGCAAGACTGAATCGACATGTCAAATAGTGCACAATTAGTGAATAAGACCAATTTCAAATGTCTGCTGTAATGTTAAAAAAAGAGATGCATAAATACAGTATATATATATCGGTGAGATATAATGTCTATATCTCACCAATATAGACATAAATGCGTCTATGAGTCCACTAGGCTGATGCTCTTACACTGAAGATTTGTAATGTGATGTTTACAGGACCCATAATACTCACTCTCTCTCTTCTCTTTTCAAGGAAATCCCAGACACCCTTCCAGAAGACAGAACTCTGCTGATGACTAATGATGAAGAGTGCACTGCAGGTCCTGTTCAGATAGAGGTCCCAGTGGATTCAGGTCAAACTAAAGAGCAAAATCAACTACTACTTCTGGCACTTAAGCTCAAACACAGTTTGACCAATGACTGTCTTGAAGATATCATGAAAATCCTTAATGTTGTTGGTGGCAGTGATTCAGCGTGCAGGACAAAATATTCATTTTTCAAAGCTTTTGATGATACAAAAGACATCATGAAAATCTGTTATGTGTGTGAGCAGTGTAGTAATATAATGTCAGCTGAGCTGGACCAAGTTCATTGTGTTCAATGCAACATCACCTATGACAAAGCAAGTAGGTTTACCAATAACTTTTTCATATACCTCTCCTTGGAAGATCAAATCAGAAATCTCTTGAGAATGCCAGGAATTACAGATGAATTAATAGGAAGGCAAACAGAAACATCTACTTCTCTCAGTGACATTTGTGATGGTTTTTTGTATCAGAAAGCTTTAAGTGGTTCAGAAACGGCCCTTCAAACCCTCAGCTTAACATTTAGCTGTGATGGTGTCCCAGTTTTTAAAAAGTCCCCTTGTAGTATTTGGCCCCTTTTATGCACCATTAATGAATTGCCATTGAAAACAAGACAGGATAATGTACTCCTTTGTGGACTGGTTCGGGGATGAGAAGCCTCACATGAGAAGTTTCTTAAAACCTTTCATTGATGAGTGTGTGGACCTACAGGACAGTGGTTTCACATGGGAAAATGACAAAGGTGTTTCTGTCAATACAAAAGTAATCCCTCAAATTCTAATGAGTGACTCAGTTGCCAGACCTCTGATCCAGAATTTTAAACAGTTTAATGGTGAATATGGTTGCTCCTACTGCCTTCATGAAGGAAAGGTAGTTGAAAAAGGCAGAGGATTCACTCGTGTATATCCTTTTCAGAAGGACATTCAGCTCCGCAATCAGGAACAAACTAATGAATTTGTAGAAGCTGCGCTACAGTCTGGTAAAGCTGGTATGGGTGTTAAAGGGCCAAGTATGTTGTGTAGACTTCCCAGTTTTGATATTATCGAAGGGTCTGTCCCAGACTACATGCATTCAGTACTTCTGGGTGTTGCAAGAAGTGTAACAGGGCTGTGGTTAAACAGTGAAAACCATGAAAAGCACTGGTATATAGGTAGGTCTACAAAACTTTTAGATGAAATGATTTTAAAGATTAAACCGCCATGTAATGTACCTCGTGTGCCAAGGTCTGTCACATTGAGGAAATTTTGGAAAGCCCATGAGTGGTATATGTGGCTCTTTTATTATAGCTTACCTGTACTAAAAGGTGTATTGCCAGAACCACTACTGAATCACTGGTCTAAACTAGTCAAGGGAGTATCCCTTCTGTTGGGCGAAAATATAACCAGAGAGCAGATTACTGAGTCTGAGGCACTTCTAACAGATTTTGTGAAAGACATGGAGGTATTCTATGGGGAAGCTAATCTGTCTTATAATGTCCATCTTTGCCTCCATTTACCAAGAAGTGTAGTTAACTGGGGGCCTTTGTGGGCTCATTCCGCCTTTGTGTTTGAGTCTTACAATGCTAAACTACTAGACATGATCAAAAGCACTCAAGGGGTTGCGCTACAGATTGTAAAAATGTTCTGGCTACAGAAGGCCTTACCATTTTATGGCCAGACTTTACTGAAAGATGCCTCAAATGAATGCAAGGAGATATTTGAATCTCTAACAAGACCTAAACAGTTAAAACATGTAACTCGCACACATGGTATCACTGCACTTAATCTTCCTAAAGTGCGATTAATTAGGAGGGATGACTATATGGCACTGAGTCGTTTTGGGGTACAAAGGAGCAGAGTACAGTACTTTCAACGAATCATTACAAATGGCAAGGTGTTTCACTCAGAAGATTACAGTCGTGTACTCAAACGTAATTCATTCACTGTTATGTTGAATGATGATGATCAAAATTTCTTTAACATTAAACGATTTGTATTATGTCAAAATGAAAGTGGAGAGACGTGTTATGCCATTGAAAGATGCTATGAACAAGCAAAGCATAGTCTCTGTGCCTCAAATCCAAGTTATTTTGAACCAGTATCAAAACGTCTTGGGCATCTGACAGGTATTCTTGCTGCAGAGATCAAATGCAAATGTCTGATCATTCACACTGAAAAACTAAAAGTTAATTACATTTTTAGAAGCATTAATCAGTGTGAATTCCTTAAATAAGGTTAAACATGAGAAAACATGATTTTCTTCAGTGCCATGTGGTATTTTTCTGAAGTGATTTTGAACCAGTTCATTAAAAAAAAAACATACATAATTAAACATTAAATGGTAAAACGTCAGATATACATTACATTAAGTCATTAAGTGCTATATATTGCATCATTAAAGGAACACTCCCTCAGAGTTAATACGTTGAGTCTGACCATTTTGGAATCCATACAGTTGATTTGTATGGTGATAACACTTTTAACATAGCTTAGCATACATCATTGAATCCGAAGGGACCGTGAGCATTGCATTGAAAAATGACCAAAGACTTAATGCTCAAACTCAATTTTTTTTTTTATTTCTGAGGGAGATCGAGAATGAGCTTATTTCCAAAAAAAGTGGACTGTTTCTTTAAGTACTATATTGTATATAATGTCAAAAACTAAAGTGTACATAGCAGTTGTTGTATTTTGTGTACTGTATCACTGATAAATAATTTCAAAGTCAAGTGAATGCTAATATTGTGTGAAATACTGTAAGCAAATGAATAAATAACCTAATTCTTGCTAGACCTTTGACTCTGTTTTGTTTGAATCCAACTGTTTTTGTAGATGTGATTAGATGCAGATGTTGTTACTTTTATTATTGTTATTATTATTGCACTAAATACATTTTAAATAAGGGATACTTTGATATACATTCTACTGTAGGGTTGGAAATGTATTTTCTTAAACGCAAATATATTTTGAAATGTATTTTGGTTAGAAAGAAATATATTTTCAATTTCAAAAATATATTTTTTTGGAGCATCACAAATACAAAATATATTTACCATATATTTTAAATATATTTTGGCCGGGAAAAATGTATTTTTTTACCGTATGGGAAGTTACTAATAAAGAGCTTTTATCTCATTTCACATGCAGGTCAGAGCATGAAAGCTCTGATGCAGCAGTTTGAGAAAAATTGCTGTGATATAAAATATGTTTTTTGGTTTTACAAAATATATAAAAGAGCAGAAAGAAAAGAAATAAGTGTAAAGAGTGCAGCAAAATGCATGTTTGAGTGTGAGTTGGTTGATCTGATCTGGTTGTGTAAAAGTCACTGCATGACACTGAGTGTTACTTTTGTGTTACTGACACTCATCTCTGACTCAGAGAAACGATTTCTCCCCTGTGATGTTCACACAGTGGTGAGTTACATGTGTGTGGAATTTTTCCTGTTTTATAGAATTAAAGTTTTACTTTTCTCTTACTTTCTTTTTTCTGTCATTTACTGAAAAATCTCTCAAAGAAATAATGAATTCTCCACACGTGTTTGAAGGTTGCATGCAAATATCATGTGATCTAAAAGTCAAATATCTGCTGATGGAGCAAAACAAGGCCAGATGTTCAGCAGCTGTATTGCTGCATGACATCAGCCCACAGCAGCAGAGACCGTGGAGCCAACATGTGAGAAACAAAGCAACACGCTGAACATCTGAACCACAGCAGGAAGTGCGACTCTTTGTAGACCTGTGGACAGGAAACACACAGCAGGTCCTGATCAGTAACAGGGTCCAAATACAAACATGTGTTTATCAGCATCTGTATATATGAGCACACAGAGAGCTCAGCTGGACACACACTTCAGTCCTCCATCAAACACAACACACCTACACACTGTTTCCACCAGCTGCAGCACAGTCCAGTCTTTACAGCCAGGGAGGGCTTTTAATGTGAAAGGCGCCACACAGGAAGTTTCAGAGTTACAGAAGAAGAACCAAAGGATGGTCTGTGATGTTAAGGTTAGTGTGATCAGCATCAGCTGGAAATATGAAACATGTCAAACATGTGAGGAAGAAGCAGCAGCAGCTCACACGTTTACCACAACCACACACAGTCCTCTGAGAGCAGCGTGGCCTCCATCTTTGAAACGCACAAACTCAAACACACAAACTCACTGATTGATTATTGATTGATTGATTTTTAGACATAAGTAATTGAAGTTTATTTATTAAGTTTTTTCACAGCGGTCACAAAGCGCTTCACACAAAAGGCTCAAATAAACATGAACATTAAGTGAAAAAATAAAGATTCAATAAGACAGTAAAATAAACAGGTAGTTTTAAAATAAATAAATAATAATTCAATAAAATGTTTGTCATTAGAAAGCCTGTAAAACAGAAACATTTGAACATCTTTTTTAAAGAATCCACAGAGTGGACTAAACGTAGTTGTGGAGGCAGACTGTTCCACAGCCTTGGTGCCACAGACTGAAAGGCTCTGTCACACTTAGTCTTTAGTCGTGTACAGGGAACAACTAACACATCATGAGTCCGTGAACGGAGACAACGAGCAGCATATATTTTGTAAGAAGTTGAGATCAATAATCTAGGACGTGATCATTTAGTGTTCTGTGTGTTAAAACAAGAATTTTGAAACAAATCCTGAAATTTATTGGGAGCCAATATAAAGAAGATTAAATAGCAGTAATGTGAGCTCGCTTGTTAGAACATGTTAGTCGTCTGGCTGCAGCATTTTGTATAACTTGGAGGTGAGAACGACATGATGTGTCCAGGCTGGTAAACAGGACATTACAATAATCTAAACACGATGACACAAATGTATGAACAGTTTTTTCCAGTTCAGCCGAGGAGACCATATGTCACAGTTAGAAATGTTCCTTAAATGAAAGAAACAGGAACGAGACAGATTTTATATGTGAGTTGAAGCCCAGAGAAGAATCAAATATTCCACCAAGATTTAGAATGTTGGACTTAAAGTTGAACAAAAAGAAGCAAGAACCAATTTTATATTTGTAGTTCATGAGGAGCTATGATCACGGTCTCAGTCTTGTTGGTGTTTAAGACAAAGTATTTGCTACAGAGTGAATCAGTCCCCTGATTTAAGCAGTGGACTAGGGTGGATAGCCTATTGAGCTGATGAGGCTGAATGTCAATGGCATAGAAATGATAAGAAATGTTATTAAAAGACTAAATAATGTCATCCGAGGGGGCGGTGTGCAGTGGCGTGTCTAGAAATTTTTTGTTGGGGGGGCCAGGTAGGGGCACAGGTTTGGAGAAGGGTGGCAGATGTAATTGGCAGATAATGTTAAAAAAAAAAAAATCTATCAACCGTTAACCATAATTCAATAACCCTATAAACCTAATACCGTATTTTCATGACCATAAGGCGCACTTAAAAGTCTTAGATTTTCTTCAAAACGTACGGTGCGCCCTATTGCGCAGTGCGCCCTGTGTGTTGTAATGAGGATGTAGTAGAGAACACCATGAGAACGCTAAAGGGTGAAGTGTGGGCGTTGACTTTATCGCACATACCTGTATAAAAGAACAGGTATGTGCGTTATGCAGGACATCGTTGTTTTAACAACCCTGAAAATGGCAAAGAGACACGCTTACGAAGCACAGTTTAAACTGAAGGACATCAGCTACGCGGAGGAACATGGAAATCGAGCAGCGGCGAGAGAATTTAAGATTAACGAATCGATGGTTCGCAAATGGAGGAAGCTAGAAAACAAGCTCCGGCAGGTCAAGAAAACGCAGCTGAGTTTCCGCGGACATAAGGCGAGGTGGCCCGAGTTGGAGGAAAGACTCGAGCGGTGGATCAGCGAGCAAAGAACGAGCGGGAGAAGCGTTTCGACGGTCACCATTTGGCTAAAAGCAGTTTCACTAGCTGAAGAGATGAACATTGAACATTTCCAAGGAGGCCCGTCTTGGTGCTTTCGTTTTATGAAACGGTGCCATTTTTCCATCCGGACCAGGACTACGGTAGCGCAGCAACTTCCAGCGGATTATAAGGAAAAGCTGGCCATCTTCCGCTCCTACTGCAGCAAACACATCGGCGACAAAAACATCCAGCCCAGCCACATCACAAACATGGACGAGGTCCCGCTCACTTTTGACATCCCGGTGAGTCACACTGTGGAGAAGAAGGGGACCAGCACGGTAGCGATACGCAGAACGGGGTATGAAAAGTCTTCTCCAACCGCTGGACATCGGTGTGAACCGCCCGTTCAAAGTAAGGCTGCGAGCGGCCTGGGAGCGATGGATGACCGATGGAGACCACAGTTTCACCAAGAGTGGAAGGCAGCGCCGGGCGAGTTACGCCACAATTTGCCAATGGATTGTAGATGCTTGGGCTAACATGTCTGCTGGCACTGTTGTTCGAGCTTTCGCAAAAGCCGGCATCATTTCCGAGGAGCCGCACGGCACGGAAAGTGACTCTGACAGTGAAGAAAGTGAACCTGGCATGTTTGATGGAGATTTAGCGCAGCTGTTCAATTCAGACACAGAGGATGAGGACTTCGATGGGTTTGATTGATGATAAAAATGTGAGTACCAAACTTTGTTTTGCTCCTGCTTTATTTTTAAATACGCACACTTGTATGCTTGTGTGTTGTTGATGATGACGATTACTGGTAATAAAAATGTGAGTACCAAACTCAGTTTTGCTCCTGCTTTATTTTTAAATATGCACACTTCTATGCTTGTGTGTTGTTGATGATGACGATTACCGATAATAGAAATGTGAGTAAGGTACCGAACTCAGGTTTGCTCCCGCTTTATTTTTAAATACGCATACAGTACTTGTATGCGCCCTATAATCCAGTGCGCCTTATGTGTGTGTTAAATACGGTAATGGCACACATAACTGAGACTGTGCCTTTTAGTACAGTGCGTCTTATGGTCGTGAAAATACGGTAACCTTTTGACTCTTATTAGAATGAGATTTTAACCACTACGGTGCAAAGTTTTTAGATACTGCGTTGAAAAAGTACAAGAGATATAATCAGTGCTTTGTCAGTGTTTATGATTATGTTAACTTTATCTGCCTATTAAAAAAAGGCAGATTAAAAAAAGAAGATAATCTTCTTACAAACTGGTGTTTGATTTTGAAACAGGAAAAAACAGGAAAAAAGGGGGGAAACAAATGAAAAGACTAATACTGAGATATAAAGAATGACACTGGCTGGTGATGAAATACAGTCAGCTGGCATGGTGACACTGCCAGTATTAACCTGCAGGGCTGGACTGGGACAAAAAAATCGGGCATTTTGACTAGAGACCGGCCCACCAGGTATTAAAGCCATAAAGCCTTTGAATGAAAACAAACACTGCTGTGACATTGATGTACACAGTCTTTTTGGTATATGTATGATTTCTATACATTTTACATCAGATAAAAACTTTGTTTGCAAGATTCAGATAATTATTTAATAAAAGCGAGATATTTTAAATGATAATAAGAAAGAAAAGTATTTCTTTGTGTCCACCTTTCCCTGTTAATGCCCTACCTGGCTCCCTAGCAAAGCTTTGCTAGAGCTGCCCCTGCACAGTTACCAGCTGTCAGCTACGTAGAAAAGGATCCTGGTGTTATTTGTCTCTCAGAAACAGTTCATAACTTCCCTTCAACTCATTCATGTCACCTAAAAGGTAAACCTGTTTCTCCATCACCTGTTCAGCTCTGATGATTCAGTAAGGACATCTCCTGGTTTCATCTGCATGTTTCCCTCTCACCAGATATCCAAACCAACATCATGACCAGCAGCTTCTACAGCTGTGGCTCCAGCAAACATCAGCTGATACTAGAAATTAATATTAAATAAATTCTAACAACAGCTGATCAAACTTAAACGTGCTGCTGTTGTTTAGCGCGACATCCGCTGGTTTCCTCTTTCTGGCGCAAAGTGGGCGATAAATAAACAAGAGAGAAAAGCCGATCAGCTGGTCATTGATCAGTTTCATGATTGAAGTAGGAACAGGAGAGGGAGGGGGGAGAATGAGATAAGAAGAGGCAGCTGACAGCATAAAGACGCAGAATAAATCCAGATTTGTGTCTTTTACGGGACAAACTGCGTCTCTTCTCAGCTCAATACGAAACGTGTAATATTTTCTCTGAATGAGGGACGATTCCATTTTTAAGGAGCCATTGGAAACTCTACTAACTAAACTTATGAATAAAGTTCACTATCAATAACACAGCACCCACCCAACTGTATAGAAACTTCGTCATGCTAGCTCACGCAGTACGAAATTCCTGTAACTGACTGTAAAAAGCCAGCACTACGAAAATAAACTCCACCTAAACTTGTTTTATATCTAACCCATATAGACTGCAGGTCATAACTTCTTACCTGAAGTTCAGTTCACCTGACACTCGGACCAGCGGCCGCCTCAGGTCTCTCCTCCTGCCTCCCCTTCCCTCATCCACCTGCTGGCCTCTGTGGCAGCTCCGCCACAGCCACCACCAAACAACTGAGTTAGTTTTACACATCAGCCAGCATCTGGACAATCCACCACCTCTCATTGTTCATGCCGTTACAAAAAAAAGAAAAGAAAAAAAGTCATCAGCCCACCGGGCAAATGCCCGGTTTGCCCGATGACCAGTCTAGCTATGTTAACCTGCAACCAAATCTGCAGCTCCATACAGCTACCTTTACAAACGTGATGCTCATAGTGCAGAAGCCGATGCTGCATTCACTTACACTCGGATATCTGAGCTTCACTGTGAAAACACAATCGTACGTTTGATATTTGATTGAATTTTATTGTTTTAGCTTCGGGGTGGCACCTGGGGTGGCCAGTCTGGTTGGGCCACCCCGCTGGACACGCCACTGCCGGTGTGGCAGCAGTTTTTCACACCAGCCTATTAATCAATGAAAGACCAAGACAGACTTTTAATTCATTTGAAAGCCTGATGCTTAGCCTCGTCCACCCCAGCTGTAAAAACTCAGAAACCAGTCTTACTTTGTTAGGTCTAATTGTTGAATGTTGCCATTGTGTTTCTTAAATTTGTACAGTCTTAGTTCAAGCAGTATTATCAAAGCCATTCCTTTGATCCTGAGCACCTCTAACCACTCTGTGTTGGGGGAGGTTTTATTGTAGATACATCCTATCTGAAAGATCTGTTTCTTGTGTTGTAAGCTTCCTGCTTTTACGACCCTTTGGTCGGCAGGAGGTCTCACACACACACACACACACACACACACATGTCTGGTTTGCTATCCTCGTGGGGACATCCCATTGACATAATGCTTTCCCTAGCCCCTTACCCTAACCCTAACCATTAAAAATGAATGCCTAACCCTAACCCTTACCCTAAACCTAACCATAACCTAATTGTAACCCTGACAGTAAAACCGCATTTTGAGTGTGAAAATTGCTTTCAACCCCAAGGGGACCTGGATTTTGGTCCCCACGGTGCAGAAAGTCCCCACCAGGATAGTAAAAGTCAGATTTTGGTCCCCACCAGGATAGTACGAACCCGTACACACACACACACACACACACACACACACACACACACACACATTCTTACTTACATACAGAAGTTCACACATATACATACAAAGCCTTGTCTTAGAACCATGTGGGCGTTGCTTTGCTGTGTGAACTGTCTCTCAATAAAAGGCAGCGAGAGGAGGCCGGATTTGGGGTCATTTTCGTGCTGGACACAGACGAGGCCTCCCTTGCGCAAGTAATCGATCGATCGACTGTCTTGTTTTCATTCATGATGAATAAGTCTCTAGAATTAGCGGGGTTTGTGGGAACAGACCCAACATACTTGTTATCATCTATCGTCCACCTGGGCCTTACAGAGTTTCTCTCTGATTTCTCAGACTTTTTATCTGATTTAGTGCTCAGCTCAGATAAAATAATTATTGTGGGTGATTTTAACATTCATGTAGATGCTAAAAAATGACAGCCTCAACGTGGCATTTAATCTGTTATTAGACTCAATTGGCTTCTCTCAAAATGTAAAAGAACCCACCCACCACTTTAATCACACTCTAGATCTTGTTTTAACATATGGCATAGAAACTGAACATTTAACAGTGTTTCCTGAAAACCCTCTGCTGTCTGATCATTTCCTGATAACATTTACATTTACAATAATTGATTACACAGCAGTGGAGAGTAGACTTTATCACAGTAGATGTCTTTCTGAAAGTGCTGTAACTAAGTTTAAGAATATAATCCACCCACTGTTATCATCTTCAATGCCCTGTACCAACATAGAGCAGAGCAGCTATCTGAACGCTACTCCAACAGAGGTCGATTATCTTGTTAATAATTTTACCTCCTGACTACGTACGACTCTGGATACTGTAGCTCCTGTGAAAACTAAGGCCTCAAATCCAAAGTACCTGACTCCGTGGTATAATTCTCAAACACGTAGCCTAAAGCAGATAACTCGTAAGCTGGAGAGGAAATGGAGTGTCACAAATTTAGAGGATCATCATTTAGCCTGGAGAAATAGTTTGCTGCTTTATAAGAAAGCCCTCCGCAAATCCAGAACATCTTACTATTCATCACTGATTGAAGAAAATAAGAACAACTCCAGGTTTCTCTTCAGCACTGTAGCCAGGCTGACAAAAAGTCAGAGCTCTACTGAGCCAACAGTCCCTTTAACGTTAACTAGTAATGACTTCATGAACTTCTTCACAAATAAAATTTTTATCATTAGAGAAAAAATTACCAATAATCATCCCACAGATGTAATATTATCTACCGCTACTTTTAGTACCATTGATGTTAAGTTAGACTCTTTTTCTCCAATTGATCTTTCTGAGTTAACTTCAATAATTACTTCCTCCAAACCATCAACGTGTCTTTTAGACCCCATTCCTACAAAACTGCTCAAAGAAGTCCTGCCATTAATTAATGCTTCAGTCTTAAATATGATCAACCTATCTCTAATAATTGGCTATGTACCACAGGCCTTCAAGCTGGCTGTAGTTAAACCTTTACTCAAAAAGCATCTCTAGACCCAGCAGTCTTAGCTAATTATAGGCCAATCTCCAACCTTCCTTTCATATCAAACATCCTTGAAAGAGTAGTTGTCAAACAGCTAACAGATCATCTGCAGAGGAATGGCTTATTTGAAGAGTTTCAGTCAGGTTTCAGAGCTCATCACAGCACAGAAACAGCTTTAGTGAAGGTTACAAATGATCTTCTTATGGCCTCTGACAGTGGACTCATCTCTGTGCTTGTCCTGCTAGACCTCAGTGAGATTCCCATGATGCATTGAGTTTTTCCTTTCCAGTCACCTTTCTCACTCACTATGTGTTAATAGACCTCTCTGCATCGAATCATATCTGTTATTAACCTCTGTCTCTCTTCCACAGCATGTCTTTATCCTGTTTTCCTTCTCTCACCCCAACCGGTCGCAGCAGATGGCCCCGCCCCTCCCTGAGCCTGGTTCTGCCGGAGGTTTCTTCCTGTTAAAAGGGAGTTTTTCCTTCCCACTGTTGCCAAAGTGCTTGCTCATAGGGGGTCATATGATTGTTGGGTTTTTCTCTGTATCTATTATTGTACGATCTACTGTACAATATAAAGTGCCCTGAGGTGACTGCTGTTGTGATTTGATATATAAATAAAATTGAATTGAATTGAAATGAAATTTAAAATGGGTGGACAGGCTGCACTCTCCCATAGACCTGTCACAGCACTGACAGCCTAGAACAGCATCATTGAAGTCTTTGTTTCTCTCCCGGAGTTATGAATCAATCCTCAAAAACTAGTCCCTTATTTCCTGAGTGGGGCAAAACTAGCATAAGCCAGAGAATAAGCAGCAGTGAAAATATCTGCACTGACAACGTGCCAATAAACTACAGTCATACCACATGTAGGAGGAGCTGCAGTCACTGTGTTTAAAGTGGACATGAAACAGTACCTGTATTAGGTTTTATTTGAGATGATCACATGATGTGATCATCACTCTTTTATGCAATATTAAGGTGTGATTTAACCACAAGTCTCTCCTTTTCCCAGCCCAACAGTTTACAACATAACAGGCCCGTGTGCAATCAACCCACCTTTGTCTACAACATGTCTCAAAGCCTCTGTTTGCTGCCCTGTAATCTTTGTGCCCCACAGCTTTTGACTGAACTCTGCTTGGATTTTGCCTTTTTGCTTTTTTTCCACCTCCCGACTTCTGTATTCCTTCCCTGATCTGAAAGACAAAATCAGATTCATCTAAAACTCAACACTTTACACCTTTCCAAGGTCCCCAGATCTTATGGGGAATATAAAACATCACCACTGCTGATTAAGTGTATTTCTAATTAGTTAGTTTCTAATTAGTTGAGTTAGTTTCTTAGCACGTCACTACAGCCCCCTCAGACTGTGTTTTGTGCCGTCTAAAGATAATATTGATAGTGTGTGGATTTACAGAGCTGGAGACTTTCTTTTTGCCGAGGTCATTAAGCATGTCAAACCGCAGACACACTGACAGACTGAGAAGACCGCTCATGAAAACGACCAATCTGCGGATCCACACACGATGAACACACAGAGTGGAGTCTGTAAACAAATCTAACAGTTAACCTGCAACACAGGGTCACGTGCCTCCCTCAGTTGGGAACTCTCCTAAAATAAAGTACTGGAACGCACCGCGCGCTTTATGGCAACTTGGCTCCGCCCCCACACGTTAGTAATGTCACGTAGTGTCGGTCGTGGGTTTTGTCACACCAGCCCTCATACTTTCACAAACACAGTCGCTCTGTGTGAATCAAACCGCTGGTTCACAGTGTGCATTCAAACAGCGCTCAGAGTCAGTGTGTTCATGAGAAGCAGGAACAGCAGAAACAGCTTCATCCTCCTGTAAACACGCAGAAAACCGGCCGAACGTCAGGTTATATTAAATGTGCCAAACTTTGAAATGTTAAATGAGTCATTCCACCGAATGGTTGCCATTTTCATCCCCTTGAAATTATATTTATAAATTCTGATGAAGATTAACTGTAAAACACATTTTCTTATTAAGCAAAATGTCACACATATTGATCTGATTGAAAATTTAAGATATATGTTGTGAAGGAATAATATAAGAACTGCCTTGAATACTGAAAAAAACAGTATTTGTCACCTGTCCTCATTACATCTTAAAATGAAACATATTGAATACAATCCTAAAGAAATGTTGGGGTTTTGTGCATTTTGTGGTGACTGCATTTCCGCTCTATGCATTGCATAAATCTTTGAGTCTTGAATCTTGAATATTTCCATAGAAACCTATAATAATTTTGTTAAATATACACTTTAGTCATGTCCCTGGGTTTTCACCCAGTCCTGTTACCCTAACATATTATCCCGTGTAAAAAATGTGGAACATTGCAGAAGTCACATGCACAACAGGAAGTTGCATAAGGTGAATCTTTTAAAAGCCATGCAAAGACCAAAAGTACATTTTCTCATTTATTTGATATTTTAACTATGGCTGAATATCAACATACAGCCCCATTACCTTAATTATGTCTTAGTTGTTATTTGATTATTTTAAAAGTAAAATGTTGGGGAAAATCATTCGATTGTGCTCACTGTCCTCATACTAGCAAGGATGACATGTGGCTATATTGCAAACTGTATGCTAAAAACTCACTCCTATTACTTTCAGTCCTGTTACTCATATAAAGAGTAGACTGAGTACCAGTTACAGGAGTGAGTAGAGTCAATGGATTAAATCATTTATTAATGTGAATATTTGTTGATTTTACTCTATTTACCTGATTTTTAAGTTGTACAGTTGAAATTACTTGAGTTGTTGAGATTTATGTTCAGTTTCGTGATATAAATAAATACTGATATGAAGTCAATGCAAAGGTGGAGAAAGACAATCCATAATATCAAGGAAAGAAAAAAAAAAAAAAGAACTGCACCTTGTTACCCCTCGAGACTTATTGGGACACATATATGTGCAAAATGCATGAGAATCTGGGTTGTTGTGCAGAAGCTTCACCACTTGAAAGTGATGACTGTCGATCTGGATGATCTTGTGAAAGCCATCACACAGAAAACAAACTGCATGTACGGAGAATGTTCTGAGTGCAAGGATCTCTCTTCCCAGTCTCCATCCAGTACAATGCAGAGATTCAAGTGACTTATCTCCAGCAGGCAGTAGTGGATTAGGAGCACAAGAATGACCCCAGTGGCAAAACATCGAAAGTAACAATCAAAAAAGAGACGAGGCTTGAAAGCACATGAAGACTTGATTCATGTTGACCTCTGAAAATGAGCTCTGAAAATATAGCACAGAGATACAAGCAGTCCACTTCAGAACATCACACCAGCACACAGATGTGCTTTATATACATACATCCTCCCATCCAACGTCCTTCTGCACAGTGTCCCCATCAAGACTTAAGGGCCCACCAGCAATCTGGCAGCACTTGTCACCAGTGCTCAATTACATGCAGAGGGCACATTCACAATCCACTTTTGCACTGATGCTTTCAATAGAGACAGAGAGGGAATTGTTTTATGTTTTCTACTGAACTGTTCAAACTAGTATTCACTGCTGGGACATGAAACGGCGAGCCACAGAAGGGTCCACTGGATGGTGTGGGATGAACCCTCAAGAGGACAGCACAGAAATAGCACCAACTGTCTTGTCAGCAACGGGAAATTTCAGATGCTGCAGAACTGTTTACTGTGTGGCACAATTTTATATGAGTGCTTGATGTTTGTTGTATATTAGCTGCTATGACAACTCAGATTCCCTCTGGGATTAATAAAGTCTCTTTGATTCTGAAAAGGCAGAAATGGCAATCAAGTTGTTTAAAGTAGTTGAGAAAGCAGTTCAGGAGATGCTAAAGATGGGCCATCAGTTCCATCCACTGAGGATACATCAGGCAGTTCTCATTTCCCAAGAACTGACATACAGGGACGTCAGCTGCCAGTGCACAGCAAAACAAACTGTGACCTGTGAGTGCTTTAATGCAAAGCATTTCACATTCAATCAACAGACAGCACCCACAGCCACAGAAACTGTGGCAAAAAGGTCACAAGTTTGTTTTCACAGAAAACTCCCACACACGTGCACACTAACATCCAAACACACTCAGGACATGTTCAGTACTGTTACCCAATATTCATTCCTTGTTCCTTCCTGCAAATATGTTTGGTTGATCTTTCATCCAGTTGGTTAATAAATTACATGATAATAAATTTGATAAGCTTGAGGTTTGTTTCCACTTGAATTGATAAATGTGCCTTTGGATCGATATGATTTCTGCTTATATGTCAAGGTTAGTGCTGTGGCAAGCAAGATGAGGACCCAAATGCAGGACTCACAAGACACAGAGGGATAGGGAGGCAGCTGTATTAGTATAGCAAGCCATTCTGTTCAAAAAAGCACCAATAACCAAAACTCAGGAAACTAGGAACTAGAAACATGGAACTAAAGCTAGGAAACTGGAAAACTAAGACTGGAACAGAAAACTTGGAATTACGTGGCGCTCTGCAGAAACACACAGCAACACAGGATAATGACGTGACAATGGACAGAGGAAAACACAGGGCTTTAACACACCAGAGAGTGATGAGGCAATGGGACACAGGCGGGAAACACAGCTGGGACCAATCTGAAGAAATGAGACAGGGCGGAAGCAAAACTGAAAACTCTGAACCCAGGACACAAGACTGTCAAAGTAAAACAGGAAACATAAGACAGGCACAGAGATGCAGACTTGACAAGGAGGCAGTGATGACAGGGGAGACAGAGAGAACATGAAGCACAGAGACAAGAGTAACTCACTGCGACATGGAGACACACTGACTGGGCATGCACAGCAGATAGATGAACATAGGGATCGGGGACACTAGACATGACACGTGGAACACAGGGAGGCACAGAGACAAAATCTAAATCCTTGAAACTGCAAGAAAGACAAGGAGTATAAAATAAATAACACAAAATCAGAAAGAATTCAAAAACAGAAAATACAAACCCTGGTCCTCAGACCCAGGACCTTGACAGTACATATAGGGATTTTTTTGGTCACAAATATCACTTATTTTAGCAAATAATCAACCATTCCATCAAAAAAAGACCTTTTTTGTGAGGAAAACAATGAAATTAGTTGATGCTTACATGCTTTTTTAGATGTCACATGAATTTCTGGCTTAAAAAAACTCATAAAAATGTAATAACATCTCCTGTGATTGACTAAAGTCCATTTAGAATAGTTTGATATGTATGTTACTACATTCAGTTTTAAAAACTATATTAAAAAACTGACATTGTTTCATTCAGTTGCCACGGTGACATAACAGGTAAAAAGAGTGACAGTTTTCTGTATCTGAGAACTCTGACTTTAAGGACACCAGCAAACCCATTAATCTGACTTTGTAGCTATACCAATCTGGTCATGTGATCATGTGGTTTGTAGGAACGCTCCTCTTCCTCAGAGGATCCACCTGTGCTTCCTCTCCTCTCTCCTCCACCTGTTACAGTGAGGGAACGTCCTCCATGATGGAGGAGCTGCTGGAAAGTGCTGAGAGTTTCCTCCAGAGTGAGACCTCTGTCACAGTTCAGAGGATCTACGGCAGCAGAGACCTTCATGGACACTAAAAGTCTCAAACACACAACAACAACATCACACTGACTCCACTCTGACATCACTGATCAATAATCAAAGAACACACAGATCAAACTGATTGATCAGCCATCAGAGGAGTCGGATCAATGGAGCTGCTTCTGTTCCTGATGTCCCCTGTTTGATCCTGGACCTGAACTCTCCCTGCAGAGGAGACACAACACAGTCAGACAATGAAGTCGATCATTTCTAGTCAAAGCGCCTCTAAAAACTGAATCACTGAAGTGATATTCACATCAGAATTACATGTGAGAAGAAAATGTACAACCTCATTGTTCCAGACTGTCAGAATCAAAGAGCATCACTGACTCACACTGGAATGTGGCTGAATGTAAGTGAAGCTCTCAAATAACCGGTCAGTTTATGTCCCTACACTCACCTGTGGTCGTGAGCTTTGGTAGTGACTGAAAGAACAAGACTGCAGATACGAGTGGTGGAAATGAGTTTTAACCTGGGTGAGGTGTTTTGAGCATATATCCACCGGAAGGAGGCCCCGGGGAACGTCTTGGTGCTCCCCAGTCAAGCTGGAAGAGGTGGCTGGGGAGGGAGAGGGAGGACTGGGCTTCTTTGCTTAGGCTGCTGCCCCGGTTAAGAGGAAGAAATGGATAGAAGGTACTTAAAGATTAAGCTGTTGCTAATGTAAACTGTGGTACCTGGAGCTCCAGTTATTAGTGTCTGTGTATGATGATGATTGTAGAAGTGAGAGTAGTCGCAAATTAAATTTATGGAAACGTTGCGTTAAAGTATCACCAATAAAACAGTATCAAGGCTACTAAGTCAGTTTCATAAATCTAATTTTCCCACTTGTTGATGCCCAGACTGGTTGAAACTAGATTTAGTTTGCTTGCTGTTGAAACATAATCCAACATAATCATTCTAACAAGTCAAACTCAAATCACAAGACAGTCAGATAGAAACAAACAAGTAAACAAACCTTTGACTCCAGCAGCACCGTTTTGTATCTGTAGATATTCCTGCTGTCAACTACACAGTTGTATCTCCCACTGTCACTCACTGTGGGCTGTTTCAGGGTCAGACTGAGGTCTCCAGTTCTCAGCAGGTCTTCATCCATCTTCGTTCGGTCTCTGTAAACCTGGTGCTGTTCTTCAGGCCTCCAGCCGTTCTGATACACGTGAAGCTTCCTGTTGTATCTGTCCCTCCACTTCACTCTAACATCTTCAGGCAGGTTTTCTGTGGTTTTGAAGGGCAGCTGGACAGACTCCGCCCCCTCCTCCACCTCCACCTGACAGACTGAGAGGACACAAACACACTGTGAGCTAAACAGATGGCAGCAGCAGTTTGCAGCAGAGTTATAGAGAAAGCTGAAGGAGAGAAGCAGACCACAGCAGGAGGTAACAGGACAGAGATCTAAAAAGTCAAAGCAGTTTTTAAAGATGTTGGAGACGATCAGAGTCTGATGGTGCTGCTTCACAGTCATGTCTCCTGTCAGTGTGGATCTACTTACTGCTGAAAGTGTTTGTGGACCTAAAATGAAACATTAGAGAGTTCAAGGACTTCTAATCACAGATCCTGTCTTCTGTCAGGATCGGTTTCTTTGTAGGACAATATGACTCAACAAAGCACCGGATTTAAAACACATCTTCAACCTGGAGCCTCAGAAACTGTCATACATCAAGGTTTCATTATTTCTACACATCACTAAGTCCTCAGGATCAACACAGCTCATCTCTACAGTTCTGTTTGAGCTGCTCTGTTGGACCAAAGAGTTAAATCAGCTCCACTGAAACCTGCTGATAATCACATGACCTCAGATGAGCTGCTTCCTCCAACAAACTGAATGACTGTGTGGATCTGTTCATCAGTCATGTTGAACATGAACAGCTTTGCAGGATGAAGAAAACAGCACAAGTATAGTAATACTTCAAATAATTGTGAGCATTTTTTTTCTTCAACAATATTCTAAAAGTGCATCTGAAGCCTCGTGATATAGTTGAACCTCTGATTTCTGTCTTTATTGATCATGTTGATTTCTACTTTGTGATTGTGTTTTAGTTCTTGATTTGTTTGCTATCTCAGCATGTAGAGTTCCAGTCTTACTGGATTACTCCAAGTTCTGTTTGCTGTGAGTTTTCAATGTTTCATTATTTTGAATTTTTGGTCTTTCTTTAGCTCCAGTTTCAACTCCAAAATTTCAACATGTTGACCTCTAACCCCTGTTTAGTCTATAACTCTTAATTAATTTAAGTTTTTTTTGTTATTGTTAAATACTGAGTGACAAAAAAGTCTTAAATCTAACTTTCCTGAAGTTGTAGGAACCCTACTTCCATCCTCAAACACCGGGAGAATCCCAAGACGAGAACTGCTGGTGACCAAAAGGATCACGAAGGCTCATCTCACATTTGCCAAAATGATCTCAATGATCCCCAAGTCTTCTGGGAAAATAATCTGTGCACTGGCGAGACAAAAGGCTCATCTTTCTGGAAAGTCTTAGTCCCCTTACATCTGCACTAGGGCTGCCACAAACGATTATTTTGATAGTCGACTAGTCACCGATTATTTTTGCGATTAGTCGACTAATCAGATCATGCATCCGTTGGACGTACAGCTTATTGCACCAGCATGCATCTGCTCTTATATAACTATCATTAGCTTACAACTTTAGGTGTTTAAGGTATGTGCTAACTAAAAATAAAAACAAGATGACAGTTTATTAAATTTAAATGAAATTTTCAGATTGTTTCAGTGAAGTTTAATAAACTCATTGCTATCTAAAATATAACAGGACACCGGAGTGTATTCTCGAGCATCTCACACTTCTGATAATCAGTTGTCTGCTTGACGTTTATTCAGCTGTGTAAAAACTATAATTTTAATCTCAGCCAAACCGATTTACTCAGGAACAAATAAAATACTAAAAAAAGCCAAACAATAATATTTTTAAGTTATCTAAGTGACTTCTATACGTTTAACCTGAGTAGTAAAAGACAGCGGTGGGTTTGAAAACAATTTGCTGGGAGTCCGCTGTTCTCACGGGCTCTAGTTAGCCTTGCCCCCGGCTAGCTATCAAGCTGGTGGGTAACAGACGTCTCTGAAAACGTCGGAGCGCTTTTGAAAATATGTGGTGCCTTGATAAACTGAGCAGATATTTGAAGTTTACACAGCTACATTCTCGCCTGAAAATATGTTAAACATTCATTTTGTGACCCAGAAAGAATAATTAGAGTAATATTAAAACTAACTAGCTGCCGCCATTGTTGGAAACTGAACAGGGCCGCGCTATGAATTGTGGGACACAGCTTCTTCTTCTTCGGGGTTTAACGGCAGCTGGCATCCTTGTACATGCAGTGCTGCCATCTTCTGTTTCATTCCGTTATTACACTCTTAAATCCTACTACTTATTCCTGCGTGTTTTGTGATCTTACAAAGCTTCAAACGACGCATCGACTATTAAATTAGTCGTCGACGATTTTGATAGTCGACGTAATCGTGACTAGTCGACTAATCGTGGCAGCCCTAATCTGCACTGAAAATAACACAGCACTTCATAAAAAGAACATCATACCAACAGTCAAACATGGCGGTTGTAGTGTGATGGTCTGGGCTGCTTTGCTGCTTCTGGACAATTTGTCTCACTTGATGAACATGAATTCTGCTCCCTATCTGATAATCCTGAAGGAGAATATGAAGCTATCAGTTCATGCCCTTTAGCTCACTCAGATTATGCAACAGGGTAATGATGCAGAAAGCCCACCTCTGAAAAACAAAACAAAATGAACATTTTGCAATGGTGTCGTCTTAGCACAGACTTTAGTCTGAGCCCGACCTTAAACTGCTGGATTAAAACATTCAAACATATTGTTGAAATATAAATAAATATAAAAAACATCTTTAAAATGTTCATGCTTGTACTTTCATCATGTTATTCAGAAATGTTAACCTGTTGTAACTGTGAAGCTCATCAACTTCACACTTGGCAGAATATCACCCTAACAGTACTCTGAAAGACCAGGTAACAGAGAACAGAGGAAGATGAGACAGGAGGAGGAATCGACACTCTGGGAGCCAAACAAATGAGAATACATGAAAATCTGTACAGAAACAATGAGACTTTAATGTGATAAAGGTTTCTGTGGCTTCTTGTTGAACATGTGTTTCAAAGGCAGTGTGCAGCTAAGACTCATTGAAGAAAATAGAGAAAAGGCTAAATAAAAACCAAAGATTCAGAAAACAACAACATAATGCCTTTGTCCTTTGTCCTGTCCCAGCAGAGTGCAGCCTGCTAGCTGCACGCTAGCTTGGGATACTCCTGGGTGAAGGTTAAACTAGAGGACATTAAAGTTCATTCTATCATAAAGAGGAAATTAATATAATAAAACCAAAGTTCAATATCTAGACAATGGCACCCGAGAAACTGTTACTTTTAACATCACTGTTTTCGATCTGATTATGTCTCCCTTTCTCCAGACGTAACATGTGTCTCTCCCAATGTTTCCCTGTGTGGGGTTTTTCAGAGTCAGACTGATATCAGCACGATCCTATTGGAAAACTATCAGTCACACCAAAAGTGCCCGTGTCGCAAAGTCGACTTAAGGAGCGGCTCACGGAAGCAGATTCAGCCAAATGGAGAAGGAGAGCCCTGGGCGGATGGTGGCATGTCAACAACGTAGCTGAAGATTTGGAGAACATGTCCTCAAAGCCTCAGCAGCTTCATCCCAAGAGGCCTGAACCTAAAAAAGAAAGGAAGAAACAGTCTAAACAGAGCAAATCTCCCAGACTCGCTCTTCCCAAAAATGGCAACACGGCAGTTTCATTAAAACCTCTAGGAGGAGCTCCAGTGCCTCCTTTGACAGCAAAGTCACTGATCACTCCTCAGACTGTCAAACGCTCTCTGGCGGCGTTTAAAGACATTTTTGCTTCAGTCACAGAGTCTTCGACTGTGGACAGACGTCAGACTAACAGATGTAATGTCAGATCACGTCCGTCTGAGGAAATCTGTGTAGCAGGCAGTAACACTCATGCAGCTGACAACAGCCCAGACAACCAGGAGACCACACAAGACAGCAGGTATCAGCTACATAACATGCAAGGAAAAGCCTGAATTACTCTGAACCTCTGCCTTTGTTAGATTTTCAGTATATTTCTGACTGTCGTTCATCTTTTATCAGCAGGTCACAAGCCCCCTGAGTTTGATGGGTGAGTCTGACAGATAAAATTAATTCATGATGAGAGCCAGGACTGCCAAAATGAAATAATGTATATCATTAAATAAATGTGTCAATAATTAATTAAAATGTGTCATAACTATTTATTTAATTAATTAATTCCAATTTTAATTAATTACTTAATGGTGTATTTAATTCATTCATTATGGCAGTCCTGGCGTTCCATACAAGAGACTCACCTGACATGAAATAGTGTTGAAAACTATATATGAAACCCCCAAAAACCACAAGAACAAGAAGAACTACGACAGCTGTGGCCCAAAGTGGAAGTTTTTCTGTGGAGAAACAAAAAATAAATGCATAAATAAATTATGACCTTTGAATTGTGAAGTTAATCTGAGCCACTGTCCACCAGCTCTGACCTCTGACATAGTGCAGCACTACTTTCTGTCTCAGGATGTCTTTGTCCCTGTAGATGGTGCAGATGTATCCTCCTGTGTCTCTCTGTGGGCTGTTTCAGGGTCAGACTGAAGTTTTCAGCAGGTCTTCATTCATTTCTGTTCGGTCTCTGTAAAACTTGTCCTGTTTCATAAATTTGCCACCTTTGTTTGAATACTCCTGAACTATCAAGAGTTCACGGTCAGAGCGAGTCCACTCCACTCTGGTGTTCTCAGGCAGGTCAGGTGTTGTTTTGCAGGGCAGGGTGACAGACTCTGAGCCTTCCTCCACCTTCACCTCCACGTGATGATCTGAAAGGACAAGAAACCACAATATCAAATATAGGACCAATAGCAGTCACACTCATGGCAAATGACAAGTTTCTGCATTTCTGACCTCTGACTTCACTAATGTGGCTCACTACTCTTTGCTTTGAGTGGTAACTAAACTGGAATTTATGAACTGCTGCTACAGCTACAGACAATTGAGGGATCATGATGAATGTTTCAGTGTTTTAAAAGAAATCTTGAGTTTTTCATCATGGACAATATTCTGAATAGTTCTTGTTGCTTTTGGGACTATTTGAGCTTCATCTACTGTACTGACTTTTACTCTTTCATGGAGCAGGTTTGACCTTTGACCTGCAGCTGGATGTCACTCAGTCTCTGTTCTCCTCCTCCAGCACTGATGGAGCAGGTGTAAATACCGCTGTCAGTCAGTTTGGGTTTCCTCAGAGTGAGGCTGAAGTCTTTTGTGTTTAATGCATAACGACTCATTGATGTGCGCCCACTGTAGCGCTGGTTTGGCCCTTTAAGATCGTCTCCTCCTTTTCCTTGTAGGTGGACAGATTTGGGACTGAGGTCACTGCGAGTCCACATCACTGTGGGATTGTCCTCAGGTATCGAACCTTTGTAAACATAGTGCAAGAGGACAGAAGTCTCCCCCTCATATACCTCCACCACCACAGCCAGAGCATGCTGGGAAACTGTGAAGACACAAAAACAGAAATCAAAGGAATGTTTGGGTTTGATTTAGTGTTGAAATAATAGATTACAAGTAACATTATCTTTAGGGAACATTTTACAAAGAAATGACAACATTTTAATCTTTACATATTTAAATAGAGTGAAAAGGCTGCTGTGTCTGAAGGAGCTCTCGATGTATCAAGAACAGTTTAATGCTCCTCAGCACAGATTATCCAAGTGTCCTTTTCTGTCCTGAATGGATGAACACATTCTCCCAAAACACTCCTAAGGAAACATTTGGGTTAGGTCCCAGCTGCAAAAATGGACCACTAGGAGCAGAAATAGCTTTAAATGATCAACTAAAAATGTTCCAACATGCAGAGATGTAGTCAGTGTTGGGGAGTAATGGAATACATGTACTGACATATTTAAAATACACAATATGAGAAACTCTATTCCGTTACAGTTAACGTTTACATAGGTGGTAATCAGAATACAGTTACTTTGATGGAATAAATGCACGGCGGTCTTTTCCTGTTTTATATATTATAGGCTACTTAGGTTGTCCCCACTCTATGCCTTCTCCAGTGTTGGTGATTAAACAAGTTCGGGCGCAGGTTTAGCTCAGTTGGATGAGCATGTACACATATATCACATGTTGCATGCATATCGCTGTTTCGAGCATGACTTATGGCCCACTTTATTTATTTTTGGTTTTTTTACTGAAATTCCATCAGGGTTTAATAAAGTTTCTCTGATTCTGATTACCAGAAACCAAAACCAAACACATAATAAAGCTCTAATGCAAGCGTCCTGCTGGTGGTGTCAGTTACACAATGAACCCAGAGCCAGCAGTGCACGGGCAGGAAATCATTCCTCACTTGGAAACTCCGACACCACTTCATAGAGACCCTTTGGTCCATCATCCCCCCACCTCCCCACTCCCACCAGCACAGAGCCATCACCACCATCAAAGACTTCACCCACAGGAGCCCCCTCCTCACTCCACAGCTATGAGGATTTCACACCACCTTCTCCCACTACAACCCTTCATATTCATGATGTGAGGACGCAGTTTGACCCTTTAGACCTACTAAAGAACCCAGTCCGCCTGAGCTTATCTTTATATTTTTACATGTTGTAGTGCCATTTCTGGGAGTATTTTAAGTTGCTATACATCAATACAACCATTATATCCCAAATTTTAATCATATGTATGCATTAAGTCATCAGTAACTACATAAATTACAATAGTGGTATTTTTACACAAATTTCTAGTTAAAGTAATTTCAGAGGTTCATCCCTCAAAATTGTAAATGTAAAAAAGTTTCATAAAACAGTTTCCAAATTAATTTTGAGTGTCTTCATAGTTTTATTTTTGAGATACACCAATTTGTATATACTGCAGCCACCAACTTTGAAATTCTCATTTACATGACTTATTTAAACATTCTCCTCATCAATGCAAAATTCTTAAAAACATCTTTTATCCTTTAAGAGTAAATAAATCTGAAAGCTGTTCCATCCTAAAAGAGTACAACAATGTGTAGTTTATGATGTTCTAAAGGTTTCAGCATCTGTTTGAATTTGTCACATGTGTGGAAAGGTATGAGTGAGCCTTTGTATCATACTGTGAGTGATGCTCGTCAGCACACAAACCCAGAGTTTCTCTACAGGGACACAGAGAGAGTTATTCCCTGTACTGTAAGGACACATTCAGCATTGTGCAGTAAATCCAGATCATCCCAGTTAAATGATTACATTGATGTGAGTGTGGTCGTCAGAGCAGCACTGATCAGTGTCAGGTTATAATGACCAAGGTGTTCACAAACACTAAGTTTGAGTGTGTGCAGTGAGACTTCAGTCAAAGCATTTAACTGAGGTGTGAAAAATAAGCTGAACTCTACAGCTTGTTGTGGTCCCCTGTGGCTTGACAGCCTTCCAGCTGTTCTCCAGCATTTTCATTTACAGTCATAAAATATCTCCACATGTTGCTCCTCTTTCTCTCTCTCTGCAGTCCAAATGCGTCTTCTGAGCGCATCTGAGTCACGTGACGGCACAGTAACAAATCCCAGCAGGGCAGGAAGAAGGGGGCGGAGCAAAGTGCGTCTGCAGCATAAGAAGAGGTGTTCACACAGACAGAGCTGCTTTTTCATCCACAGCGAGTAAATAGTGAACCTCCAGGAGAGAAACAAACTAAAGTATCGATCATATACCACTACCAACGTTTGGATCGATATCTGCATCGATCTGCACACCCTTGTCTCCTGGATCGTAGCTGAGATCAGCGTGAACCACGTGGGTCTCTGCTCCCTGACCTGTTTCCTGTTTGGAAAGAGTTCCAGCTTCATCACGGAGTTTCTCTCGGTTTGTGGGCTCATCTAAAGGTAAGCACCGAGCTAACTCCAACACTAGATTTACTAACCCTGCGCTAGTGATGGGCAGATGAAGCTTCATGAAGCACTGAAGCTTTTCATCCAATTGGTTCACACCAGCGCAAAGCTTCGTGAAGCTTCATTTGCTCTAGTAGGACATCTAGCGGACGTAAAAATATTAGTTGGCTTGAATTTGAAGCGTGTGGCATTTTGCACACAGCCTGTAAATGTCAACAACAACAGGAGTGTGTAGAACATGTATATTGTAGTGATGGCAGTATATTGTGTATATTTATACAGGCAGTATGGAAAATGATTATTTGGAAATGCTTAAAATGGAAATGATCATTTACTGTGAGGTGAGGTGTGGTTGTGCTTTTGTAACGTTGAGGTATGGACAGTCCTGCCTGTTCACATTTTATTCTGTAAAAACTAAAGTTTCACTGCTTTTATGACCTTTTTAGTGGGGAGAACATAGCTAGAGTTTAATGATTTAACAGATCTTTTAAATCCTTTGTCCTCCACAATGCTAGATGGCTGGTGGTCCTCAATCACCATGCTAACCAGGTCTTCATGTATTTGAGATTGTTCTCCTGAGGAAAGACAATAAAAACAAAACACAAATATAAATATCACACACGTAACTTATTACAGTTGTATAATATTGTTGTATCATTTAGTAACATTACAGCATGTGTAATAGGTTAACATATGTGTTTAAGTTGAAATGTGTGGCTGGTAAATCTGGATTACACCAATAGTTAAAAAGTTAAGAGATAAAAAGACTTATGGGGATGTTAGTTCAGTTTATGTCTTCAAACAAAGAAAAAAAGGGAACACCCCAGTTATATTTTGGTCTTTGTTATATCTTTCAGTGTTGATTCAGTATTTTCTAAGTATACTTTACATCTTCCATGGCATTACTTTAAAATACCACTAGGTGGCGCATAGCGGCCAGGAGAAGCATAAACCCCCCTGGGAGGCAAATCTGCAGAATAAATCCTGCAGTTGAATTGTAAACAAGTCAATGATCTGTGCCTCTTTATTTCAATATACAGGTGGGTTACTAGTCCTCAAAATGACTAATTGGTAACACAGTAGAAGCAATAAGACTGTTGTGAACTTGTGAATGAAAGTATACCGTTATAAGTTAAGTACTGTTGTGTTTTGAATGAGATCGTGATGTGAACGTGATCATGCTAGGCTAAGGGACTAACTAGCAGTGAAAGTGAGTTTCAAGTACCGTAGCGATGCTAATGCACGTTCTCAGTTGTGTGTTCTCTATATGTATTGTTGAAGTAAGACTGGATGCAAAGGCTGTAATTGATCCTTGCATAGCCACTCATGTGCTGTATATGAATAGTTATTTGCTATTCATTGGCTGTGAGTTACAGTACATTGTATTTCTTGATGCAAGTGATATGTATGTGTAACCGGAACAAAGGCTGAGGCAACCTGGTCACTGCGAGCCAATGTTATCTATATGTATGATGGTTAATGTATATTCGCCAAGGTTATTTCTGTACTTTTGACAATGCACTGACAGCTGTTATGCCACACGTTACAAAGAATTGTTCTTATCAGAGGCGATTAATGACTTGTTCCCCTGTTGATGTGCAGAATAAATCCTGCAGTTGAATTGTAAACAAGTCAATGATCTGTGCCTCTTTATTTCAATATACAGCTGTGGGATCTAGGATTGCACCCCTCCCAGGCACCTGTCACACCAGGGGGGCAACACATGCTATATTATCATGGCATTTGATGGCTCACCTGGTTCTGCTCCACAATCGGTGTTCCCCTTATTCTCATGCAAAGCTCTGTAGTGCCTGAGCATGGATGAGGCGTTGTTGTTATATCCCAGCTCCCTGGCACATAGCAAACACTTCACCTTGTACAAAAGTAAAGACAGCTTAACATAAATTGTATTGCACCATCAGTATTATGAAAATACATCTTCTGTAGAAATTTACATACCTTTTTGGGAGGAATAAGATCAAAATGTTCCCACACAGGGGAGGACATCCTCCTCTTCTTAGCTGGCTCCATCCTCTCCTGACTTTCTCCCCTCACTCTCCTAAACCTCCAAACTTTCTCCAAACTGTCCCCAAACTCTCACTAACCGCAACTCTCCATCAAACACCCAAATTTTGAATGAAGTCTGAGGGGTTTATATCGCCGTCACAGCTCGCGGCAAAGTTCGAACCGCTTCATGAACCAGTCACGTGGTACAGCCGGGCAGCGAGGCTTCGGACGTCATCATTTTCAGCTCCTCCCATAAATGAAGCAAGCCTCGATACGCGCTTCGCGGAAACGCCCCCTCTATTACTCGACATACGCTTCGAAGCCTCGATACAGAACATCACATCACTACCCTGCGCACATTTGCAGAAATCCCTTGAAACCAACACCTACTAGAATTACTGACTTTTTTATTTTCTGGTGCAAGTCCCGAGGTGTTAATCACCCCTGCTGAGATTTGTACAGGTCATATGCTCGATTCACATCCTGCTTTTGTTGTGCAAACCACCCATTGTCTTTGAGGCCTGGCACATTTGCTTTTGCACACACATACAAACGCTGCAAATCTGTGTTTGTTTGACAGCGTAAGACAAAAGCAGCAAAAATAAAAGCTGTACCAAGAGTACAGTCTTAATGGCTCACTAACAATCTGGAGACAGTGGCGTGTCTAGAAAATTTTTGTTGGGGGGGCCAGGTAGGGGCACAGATTTGGAGAAGGGTGGCAGATGTGACTGGCAGATAATGTTAAAAACATTCTACCAAGAGTTAACCATCATTCAATAACCCTGTAAACCTAATAACTGAATTTGCTTTTGACTCTTATTAGAATGAGGTTTTAACCACTACGGTGCAAAGTTTTTAGAAACTGCATTCATGAAGTACAAGAGATACAATCAGTGCTTCGTCAGTGTTTACTCAGCATTCAAGGACAGCAATATTTGCATAGTATTTTTACTGACATATAGTGCACATATGTTTTGGGCTAAAACATTTTTGAATATTAAAATACGAACATTTTTAACATACAATTGGCAAATTAGCCAATGCAAAACTTTATCTGCCTATTAAAAAAACAAGATAATCTTCTCACAAACTGGTGTTTGATTAGAAAACAGGGAAAAAGTGGGGAAACAAATGAACAGACTAACATTTGAATGAAACCTGAAAGCAAGTAAATACTTTCTATGCTGCCTTATGGTAAACTTTGGTAATACTGATGTATAAAGAACAACACTGGCTGATGCTGAAATACAGTCAGCTGGCATGGTGACACTGCCAGTATTAACCTGCAGGGCTGGACTGGGACAAAAAAAATTGGGCATTTTGACTACAGACCAGCCCACTAGGTATTAAAGCCATAAAGCCTTTGAATGAAAACAAATGCTGTTGTGACAGTGATGTACACTGTCCTGTTGGTATATGTATGATTTCTATCAATTTTATGTCAGATAAAAACTTTGTTTGCAAGATTCAGATAATTATTTAATAAAAGCTAGATATTTTAAATGAGAATAAGTAAGAAAAGTATTTCTTTGTGTCCACCTTTCCTTGTTAATGCCCTACCTGGCCCCCTGGCATAACTTTGCTAGATCCGCCCCTGCACAGTTACCTGCTGTCAGCTACATAGAAAAGGATCCTGGTGTTATTTGACAGTTCATAACTTCCCTTCAACTCATCCATGTCACCTAAAAGGTAAACTTGTTTCTCCATCAGCAGTTCAGCTCTGATGATTCAGTAAGGACATCTCCTGGTTTCATCTTCATGTTTCCCTCTCACCACATATCCAAACTGATATCATGACCAGCAGCTTTTACAGCTGTGGCTCCAGCAAACATCAGCTGATACTAGAAATTAATATTAAATAAATTCTAACAACAGCTGATCAAGCTTAAACGTGCTGCTGTTGTTTAGCACGACATCTGCTGGTTTCCTCTTTCAGGTGCAAAGTGGGCGATAAACAAACGAGAGAAAAGCCGATCAGCTGAGAAAAGCCGATCATTGATCAGTTTCATGATTGAAGTAGCAACAGGAAAGGGAGGGGAGAGAATGAGAGAAGAAGAGGCAGCTGTGCAGCAAAGACACAGAATAACTCCAGCTTTGTGTCTTTTTCATTCTAACTTAAGTACGGGACAAACTGCGTCTCTTCTCAGCTCAATACAAAACCTGTAATATTTTCTCTGAATGAGGGACCATTCCATTTTTTAAGGAGCCGTTGGCAACTCTACAAACTAACCTTATGAATAAAATAAAGTTCAACATCAGTTACATCATAGCACCCACCCAGCTGTATAGAAACTCCGTCATGCTAGCTAGTACGCAGTATGAGTTATTGTAACTGACTGTAAAAAGTCAACACAACGAAAATAAACTCCACCTAAACTTAGTTTATATCTGACCCAGATAGACTGCAGGTCATAACTTCTTACCTGAAGTTCAGTTCACCTGACACTCGGACCGGCGGCCGCCTCGGGTCTCTCCTCCTCCTGCCTACCCTTCCCTCATCCACCTACTAGCCGCCGTGGAAGCTCCGCCATGCTCGATGGCCAGTCCAGCTATGTTAAACTGTTACTCTTTTGCCGAAAAACTGTTTTCTGTGATGCTGTCTTTCATGCTTGGCTCTCCTACCTTTCTTTTCTCTATGCTCACAGCGCAGAAGCCGATGCTGCATTCACTTACACTTGGATATCTGAGCCTCTCTGTGAAAACATAATCGTAAATTTGAAATTTCATTGGATTTTATTGTTTTGGCTTCGGGGTGGCTGGACACGCCACAGTCTGGAGACATGAATATTGACACGTGTAGGGCTGGGCTATATCATACCGTTCACTGTAATACCGGTGTAATTTTTTAGGCAACGATAGGGAAATGAAATATTGCGATAGAATATGGGTAAAACGCGTATGCGCAGTGCATATGTTTACATAAGCATATGGCGGCGAGAAGCGAAAGTGGGTCGTTAGTAGCTCATGCTAGCGGGCCGTCGTTATTACCGTGTTTTTGGAAAAGCAGGCGTACAGGCACAGCCAAATGTCTCTAATCTTTGCCCTAGAAACAAGTCTAATATTTATCTGTGTCTGTAAGCGAGTTTGCATTGACACTCAAAAGACTGAATGCCAACTCTCATGACCACATTTGCAATGTGTGTATAAAAATAAGTATAAATACTTATTTAATAAAAGCTCACAAAATACCCCTACTAAAAGGCCGGTTAGAATAATGTATTTCCCACAAATCACTGCCTCTGTTTGTATCTCTGTCACTGCAGGACCAACGTGGATCGAGAAGTCAGCGCTCTCAGGAGGCCGACAATTTTGTTGAAGAAAGAAGTGGTAGCAAAAAATACAACCGTGACGAGTTTGGGAAAGATTTTACTGTGAAAGCTTCCCTAAAAATGCATCAGGTCATCCACACTGGAGAGAGACCATTCAGCTGTGGAGACTGTGGAGAGTCTTTTACCAGGTCTGGACACTTAAAAACACACCAACTAATCCACACTGGAGAGAGACCATTCAGCTGTGACGAGTGTGGAAAGTCTTTTACGCAGTCTGGACACTTAAAAACACACCAACTGATCCACACTGGAGAGAGACCGTTCAGCTGTGGAGACTGTGGAAAGTCTTTTACCAGGTCTGGAAGCTTAAAAACACACCAACTAATCCACACTGGAGAGAGACCGTTCAGCTGTGGAGACTGTGGAAAGTCTTTTACGCAGTCTGGACACTTAAAAACACACCAACTCATCCACAGTGGAGAGAGACCGTTCAGCTGTGGAGACTGTGGAAAGTCTTTTACCGAGTCTGAAAGCTTAAAAACACACAAACTCATCCACAGTGGAGAGAGACCTTTGAGCTGTGACGAGTGTGGAAAGTCTTTTATCCACTCTGGAAGCTTAAAAAGACACCAACTCATCCACAGTGGAGAGAGACCATTCAGCTGTGATGAATGTGGAAAGTCTTTTACCAGGTCTGGAAGCTTAAAAACACACCAACTAATCCACACTGGAGAGAGACCGTTCAGCTGTGACGAGTGTGGAAAGTCATTTATGCGCATTTCACACTTAAAATCACATCAACTCATCCACAGTGGAGTTAAACCGTACACCTGTGATCAGTGTGGCAGAGCTTTTACTCACAGTAACAACTTACAGAGTCATCTAGTTACCCACTCTGGAATTAAGGCGTACAGCTGTGACATTTGTGGAAAAACTTTCAGCCAGATAGGGAGCCGAAATACACACCTACGCATTCACACCAGACATGATGTGTACAGCTGTGATCAGTGTGGTAAACAGTTTACTACAAACACAGATTTACGACATCACATGTTTACCCACACAGAGGAACGACCTTATAAATGTGACCTGTGTGAGAAGACTTTTAAATCTCCACGTTACCTGAGACAACACCAACAGATCCACACGAGAAAGACTCTACAAGTGCAGTTACTGTGAGGTATGTATTTATATTTTTATCTTGTCAGCCCGACTGTTTGAAACAACTCTGCTCATCAAAGTGTGTTAGCATGTTAGCAATTCTACTGCATGGAAAGGCAGCTGTGAATGATTATTCAGACTCTAATCACAGGTTTTTAGGGATAGTGTTTGAGAATTGTGTTATTGTTATTGTAGCATTAAACTAGTATTACTTTAATGTTTTTACTCTTATCGTTTTTATAGCACATTAAATTGAGCTGAGTGTGATAATGTAAACAGTAAAATGTAATTGGACTTTGGCAGAGATGCTCTTTATTCCAGGTGACGTTCAGGATAAAAATGTTGAAGGACTGACTTACACTGTCTTTGTGTTTTTGTTTAGAAGCAGAGCGACACAGATGGATCAAGTTCTCAACCCTGTCATCGCTGTGGGAAAGACTTTTGTTGTGACCTTTGTGGAAAAACTTTAAGTCATTGAAGGACTCTGAAAATACATCAACGTAGACACACTGGAGACAAAATGAACTACTGTAAAGAATGCGGGAGAGGCTTCACCACTTCAAAGGACTTCAAACAATATGAACTCCTTCACAGTGGCGTTAAAAAGCATGTCTGCGATCAGTGTGGGTCATCCTTCATCAGTGCACGTCAGCTTGAAAAGCATAAACGAGTCCACACATGAGAGAAAATGTTAGAGTGAATTGTAAATGTTTGTCATTTTTATGCTTGACCATCCATCTCTATATAGTTTAACTGTGGGATGAAAACAATTCCACTCTCCCCCTCCCCAGATTCTCGAGGTTCTGGGTGCGAGGTTGAAGTGTGTTATCACAGGTCTTTTGATGTAAGCTTCCTGCGGTTACGACCCTTTGGTCAGCAGGAGGACACACACACACACACACACACACACACACACACACACACACACACACACACACACACACACACACACACATTCCTACTTACATATAGAAATTCACACATGGCATACAAAACTTTGTCTTAGAACTATGTGGGCGTTACTTCTTGTGTGTCTCAATAAAAAGCAGCAGGAGGAGGTCATCGTCGGGGGTCATTTTCGTGTGAGACACAAGACGATACCTTCCTTGCAAGTGAAAACGATCGATTGCTGTTGCCTTGTATTTCTTCCACGGGAATAAGTCTCTAGAATTAGCGGGGTCTGAGTTCAGACCCAACATTTATTTGGTCCTTCGAGAGCCGGAACCTAACATATCGCATCCACCGCGAGGAGAGGGAGAGGACGCCACCGCAACGTCTGGGACGATTGACGAAAGCCCTGGTTTCTTTACTTTGTCACCAGGCCGGAGAGTTTGCGTCTGAACTCCCCTCGGGATGGATGGCGATTGACGGGAACCAGAGACTTTTCCCCTGAACGGAAACAACACGAACAGTAAGTACAGAAGGCCTTAGAGAGCAGCTACGTGACCCTGCGTTGAGCGCAGGCACGGGAGCGATGGTCACAAGAGCGCACATGGACCTAAAATAATAGAGCGGCTACGGGCTGTACGTTAAACGTGAGTCCGGGAGCGCGCTAGCCGCGTGAGAGAGACGCAGGCTTCTCCGCCGTTTGGGGCGTGGAGATAACCTAGGTTCGGTAGCTCCGCCGTGAGGAGCGTTCGGAATCTCCGCCATTTGGGGCGTTGGAGAGTGTCCGACGGTTGAATTCTCCGCCATATGGGGCGTTTGAGAGTTTTCAACAGAGAGCGCTAGCTGTGCGTGTTGACGCGAGCGATAGGCCTATGTGTGTGTGTGCGGGCCAGACGTGGTCTGCGTGAGTGTGGCTGATTGTTGTCTTATGTGAGAATGAAATGTGTAAGTCTGCCTTAGAAGGGGATGTAAAATTTATGGAGAAAATTTTCATCGGGCAGCACGCGGTATGTAGGTTGTTGGCATAAGAAATATGGATTTGAAGGGACATTAGTGGAAGTTGAGTGTAAAATGCTTGTAGAAAGAACAACTGTAAGTGTAGCAGGTAAAACAGGGAAAGTTAAGCGGAGGAAGGAAGTTGTGGCTGGAGCAGGTTCAAAAGAGAAGAGAGGCACAGAATGTTAAATGAGCAAGAATGTTAGCAGAGAACAGCGTGAGTGAGCAGAGGTGGCTGAGTATTAGGAGCAGCATTGAGTCCAAAACAGACTAGGCAGGAGAGGAGACAGAAAGGAAAGCAAGTGAACATAAACGTTGCAACCACATATCCATCTTTGACAACAGACAAAACAGAAAAAACATGGTGTTTAAGTCTGCCTTGAAAGAGGATGAAATACACTGCAAAGTTTTTATTGGGTAGCACGTGGTGTGTGGATCGTTGACGAATGAAGTGAAAATTGTGCTTTAAGCAGAAGCGAGTGTGAGTGTGTCTGACGTCACGGTGTGTGTGAAAAGTTATCCAGCTGGTGCAGACGTGATTCTGCAGGTCACCTGCTCAGTGGACAAAAAGAAATAAAATAGTTGTGTGGATGAATGATAGCACGAAGAGTGTTTGGTGTTTCTCAGCCTGAAACAACTGTAATGCTACTTTCTGTTTTGGAGGAAAGGACAGTTTAAAAAAAAAAAAAAAAAGGAGAGAGAGAGATGTGTGTTGTTTTAAGCAGTGATGAGAGTAATGAAAATGTGATGAGAGAGGAACACGAAAACATACAGAAAATGCATTAACCATACTAACCCTACATGCATACACAATGAATGATATTCATGAAGACCAGACAGCATCTAAGCATGAGATTCTGTTTGTAATCTTGTCCAAGTCACTAGTAAGATGAAAGTGGACTGAATATTATAGGAGGACAGATGACTGTATTATAGAGGAAAACAGAATGCTGATGAGTGAGCTGAGTGAGCTGATTGTGAGTTTCTGGTGTGTGAAGAAGTTTTAACATGGCACACATTTGGTTACATGAGAAGAAACTTTATGTGATGAGACAACAGGGTTATGCTGTATGTTGTGTGTGGCTGATTGGATGGATGTTTGAGATTAAATTGGCTGTTGATTTGTCTTTTGTTAATAAGTTGAGCCTGCCAATTGGGTTGGTATGATTTATCCCCCTGGCATGAAGAACACGTGTCATGACTTAACAAGGTCTTTCTTTCTTTTACTTTCCTTTATTTTCTTTCTTTCTTTTTATTTTGTTACTTTCATGGTGACTGAAAGTTTCGTTTGATGATCTCTGTTTGAGCAGAGATGCACGATTAGAACAGAAGCGTTATACGACTCGTCGTCGAGAAAACTGTTGCAAGTGAGTTTCTCCAAAAAATTAAAATGGGCTTGGGAGAAAGCCACTTATTTGGGACAATTAGAAAATAAGTCCCTGTCAAAAAGGATTCACCGAGATAATCCATCTAAAGTTCTTTTTTCTTTTTGAAATGACGTCATTGCTGGCAGTAGAAACTTATTGCGTCACGAGAGATTCTACTGTCAGCAAATAACAAATGAGTGAAAAAACTGACAAAAGCTGACAAGACTGACTGACTTAACACCATTGTGTGAAGTTAACCCCCACCTGACAAAGGTGTGGCTGTATCTCTGTGTGTGTCTATTGCAGGAGCAGAAAGAGACCACAGGAGGAAGCTTGGGTCACATGACTATGTGAACTCTGCAAATTTAACTTTTTGGTTTAAAATTTTCTGTGTCTGTGAATTCACCATGGGTTTGTTATTAACTACTTTGTGTTGCTCACAGAGATGACTGTGAGAAAGAGTGTATACAAATGCGCAGCGCTAACATTTACCTTTCTTTTTACAGCAGATGGCTAATCATGTGATTTATAGCAGGACACATCTTAATGATGTTTTTTACCACAGGATTACTGAGATTTGGCGTGAAGAAAACTGTGGTTACAGGCTGTGTGTTGGTGATTAAATTACACTGTGTTGTGGAGACAATATAATGTTACAAGGAAGAAGTGAAGACAGTGTGGGATATTGTGTTTGAAACCAGTGTTACTTTTCTCACAGCAGAGTGTTAACTTTATGACCTTTTTACAGCATCTCTGGAATCTGGATGGCCCACGCCTGACCACAAGGATGAACTGTGTGTTAATGTTTGTTTTTCTTTAAGAGTGCTTGTAAAGGATTCACACAGACAGACAAGTGACAATTGAACAAATGTGCAGAGGTTACAGAATAGTTGAATATGGGGCTCATTAGCTGGCCACTATTGAGCTCACAGTGATGAAATGAGTGGAGTGACAAACTTAAGGAAAGTCACCAATTAAATTGTGGAATAAATTGGGATGATTCATGATTTGGGACAAATTATGGTAATAATAGTGATTTAATGATTGGAGAAAACCTGCACATGATATTTGTCTTTTATGCTGAATACTTTATTTACTCTCATGATCTAGTCGGTTGAAAATGTGAAGTTTGATTTAACAGATTTGTCTTCCAGGATACAGGCTCCAGGTGGAGCTGGGAGTTAGACAAGCAAAACATTTAATTGCTGACTATTGTTTTAACACAGGGTTACAGGTTGGAGTGAAGCTGCTCCAAGGGACAAACCCTGGAGATTGTTTTAGGGAGACTGTGCAACATTCTTGTACATGTCTCATTGGGGAGTTGACACATGGCGGAAGCCATGTGGCGAGAGGAGTGTTATTTTAATTTGCAGATGTCGTGAGGTGCCATGACGGGAAGGAGTGACTGAGAGAATCGTCCACAAGATGGAAGCTGAGGCCTGGAGAGAGTCTTCAGGAGAGTTGGAGATCACCTCCAGCACAGAGAGCTGTGCTACTGGGCTTCCAGGAGATCGTCATGAGGAGACTCTGCACAGCAAAATCCTAAATAAGATGAAAGACTTTTCGGCGTTGACATTGAGGAAGACAACTAAGGTGTACGACGTGCTCTGCCTTAAAAATCTTCAGCAGCGTTGGAACATGAGAACCTGAGGGAGCGCGCCAAGCTCCAAAAGTGACAGCGCAGAGGAGGTCCAGCGATGGACTTGTGGTTCTGTGAACAGCACAAATGCCAGGTGACTGTGAAATGACTAACAGCACTTTTTCCACAAGTGAAGCCAGTAACTTACTATCCTAACAGATTAGCTCTAGTTGCTTGTGCTTTGCCTCCATGCGTGAGATCAGTATGTGCAGCAGCTTCAGCTGTACAATGTTTCAGCAAATAGTTTATTTCACCCTTTTTGACATTGTTAGTTCCACACGAGGTAGATGTCTACTACTGCAGACTAAAATTACATTTCTGTCACCTACAAGACACTTGTCTTTAATGTTACTGTTACTCTCAGAACCACACATAACCATAAAATGGTGCACAATTCTGAATCCGTCAAACCTTTTGTCAACGGAAGAAGAGGGCACTTCTCATGAGTGTAGACAACACGTAGAGAAGGAGTGCAAGCCGAGGGATGACTTAGTAGATGTGCCACTTGTTGAGGGAAAGGTTTGGTTTGTTGATGGTTTGAGTTTTATAACAGTAGAGGGACAGACTAAAACAGGTTTTACTGTAGTAGATAGTGAGGAAGTTATCTGTGCAGGACAACTAGCATGTTTCATATTTGTTTGAGCAGCAGAGATGCTAGCTTTAACGGAAGTGTGTAAAGCAGCAAAGAAACAATATGTGACAATATACACTGATAGCCAGTATGCATTTGCTACATTACATTTCTTTGTAGTGCAGTGGGTGAGAAGAGGTGTGACAGCCCCTACAGGGAAACCTGTAGAACACGCCAAACTCTTGCAAAATCTGCTGGAAGCAGAGTTTTTACCCAGTAGGATTGCTGTTTGCAAATGTGTAGCACACATGTGAGGGAAAGATCCGGTTGCATTAGAGAATGCTTTTGTAGATAAGATCGCAAACGAAGCAACTTTAGGAGAACATGTTGTTAACATTTTAGCAGTGCAATGCCAGCAGACGTTGGCTATTATGCGGGGTACGCTGGTAGACATGCAGGGCCACTGACCTACTGCAGGGAAACAGTGGTGATCTACAGAAGGAGCGAGCTTGCAGGATGGTGTTTGTTGTTTGTGTGATAACCCAATACTGCCTTAAAGTTGTATAAAACTGTTGCTATTTTGCGCCATGGGCTTTGCCATGTCGCAACAGGAGGGAGATAATGAGTAGTTTATACTTTAAGATTAAATACCCTTACAAAAAATTTTGCAGGTCATGTATGATATGTTGCAAATATTTGGAACATGGGATTCCCGAGACCATTTATAGTGATAATGGTTCACAATTTGTAAATGAAGTGATTAGATTAATGGCACAACATCTAGGGATAACATTAACAACATCATTGTTTATATCACCCACAAAGGACATGGTTAGACTGTGTAGAATTAGTTAAGATGTATATGAATGTACATGAGGATTACTCCAACAGAGAATGGTCTGATTCGTTGAGATTATATATGTTAGAGCATTTAGAGTTCTAGTCTTCTGTAGTGATGATAGAAGAGCAGAAGAAAGAGCATATTAGCAGGTTAGATGCTTAAAGTGTTTAAAAGTAAAAAAGTCTTGAGAACAAATGATCTGCCAGATGATTCTGTTCTCCACAGGAGCAGAGTCTGAAGTCTGGAGATTGGATGTGGACAAGGCCATGGAGAGGAAGTGCTGGTCCAGTCCACGGTGGGAAGGTCCTTATCGGATGCTGCTGACGACGACCACAGCAGTGAAGATTGCTGAAAGGATTACTTGGATACATCAAGCGCACTGCAAGAAGGTAACACACTTTCTGGCCCACTCTGGGTGATGGTGAAGAGGCCAGCGGTACAAAGGGGGGGGAAAGCCTCCAGGGCCCCTCGTCTCAATCCTGGTGAAGAAACCAACGGATCCTGAACCCAACTTAGATGGCTGGGAATGTGTTGTGCGCCTTCTTGTGCCTGTGGACCCAGAGTGGGATGACAGGAAGCGCACTGGGACAGAGCAAACTACACCCAGCACCTGCACGGGTTTCCAACTAACTACTGATGGCAGTTTGTGAACAACCGCTCACATAAAGAACAGGACTAATGGTTATGCTTGTGATGCCACTGGCTACACATTCTTCTGGACTGTGGCCGTATAGCATCACTGAGAGCGAGACAGTTTGTTTGGTTGCCTTAGCAACACATCCAGGAGTAAACGTGGAACACTGCCAACTTTTCAACTTCTGAACCTGAATGGACGGTTGGTTCACCAGTAGCTGGGAAGGTGAACTGCTCTGGTACGACAGACCTGATAGTCTGACTCAAAGAATCTGACTTGCTGCAGGACATTGAACAACTAAACAAACTGGAAACAGACCAGTTACTTATGTGTATGAAGGCCAATGGATTAGTCCAAGTTGGAGATTTACCATGGAATTTCTACAACATCACCTATTCTTTTTGTGCTCTGCAAGAAGGATGTAAATAGAGAAGCCTTTGTATGAACTGAGTTATATGAACACTTCTCTAAGCTTGTTGAGGCTTTGAGCCAAGAAGATCAAAACACCTTGATCCAATTTCCTTTACAAAGCTTTTCCTGTGGTGACAACAGGACAGGAGAAGAGTTGTAAAAAGCAGATAATTCACCAGTTGACTCTAACCCCTACAGGATGCCTACAGTGAGAAGATCTCGGGGGATTGATAAGAGTCATAAAGAAGGGTGTTAACCAGGCTACAGCTTTGAAGTTAGCTGAGAGCCACATGGACAAAAGATAAAGTCAACTGATGTGTTTGAATGTCTATGTCTGTATACAGTTGGATTGTAGTGACATATGATTTTTGAGAATGTTGATTCTTCTTGTTTGACTGTTACATTCAGTTGTTTACTTGTAGAAATACATAATGAATCGCACGACAGGAGTAGATGCACCACAAGGCTGGAGAGCTTGATTAATGTCTGGTCCTTGTTGGCATCTTCTTTTGAAAATATTAATTCCTGTTTTTGGACTGTTGACATTTGATTTGCTTATGTATAGGATGCATTTTACAGTTTATAAGATCAATGCTGACTAAGATGATTTCTAATACATTTGTTAATTATGTACTTTTACAACAGTATGAATTGACTGAAATGAATGATATGACAGAAGTCTGTGTATAAATGACGCCTGCGCTGAAATTGTCAAGCAAGAGGTGCATGGCTAACAATATACTACATATGAATAATTTGGAGCATAAAAATCACAAAACAGGAGGGAATGTTAGAGTGAATTGTAAATGTTTGTCATTTTTATGCTTGACCATCCATCTCTATATAGTTTAACTGTGGGATGAAAACAATTCCACTCTCCCCCTCCCCAGATTCTCGAGGTTCTGGGTGCGAGGTTGAAGTGTGTTATCACAGGTCTTTTGATGTAAGCTTCCTGCGGTTACGACCCTTTGGTCAGCAGGAGGACACACACACACACACACACACACACACACACACACACACACACACACATTCCTACTTACATATAGAAATTCACACATGGCATACAAAACTTTGTCTTAGAACTATGTGGGCGTTACTTCTTGTGTGTCTCAATAAAAAGCAGCAGGAGGAGGTCATCGTCGGGGGTCATTTTCGTGTGAGACACAAGACGATACCTTCCTTGCAAGTGAAAACGATCGATTGCTGTTGCCTTGTATTTCTTCCACGGGAATAAGTCTCTAGAATTAGCGGGGTCTGAGTTCAGACCCAACAGAAACCATACAAGTGCAGACACTGTGACAAAACCTTTTCACAATCATGTGATCATACTAAGCATGAACGCAGACACATGAAAGAGAACTTCATCTGTGAAAGAGTTTGAGTAATCTCAGTTCATACTCCACTCAGAAACGATTCCATGTTACAAATAAACTGTTACGTCTTGATTCCCGCTTTTACGTTAATCTTGTAAACAGTACATTTGCATAACGACTGAAACCGGCCCAATGAATGAACAATGGGCTGTGAGGTCAATTTCTTCATCATTAATATGCAAATTCTTATGAGCATTGATCAACAACCACTGGTCAATGGCAATGAGTACCATTCACAGAGTAAAAATTTGCATAATGATTATGAAGTTTACTGTTACCAATGTTCAAAAACATTTACTAAATTATCTTCTCTGTGCAAACATCAGCGTGATGCAGGACTGAAATCATTGCCATCTCTGGATCACAGTGAATCTGCAGAGACAGAAAGATCCTCTTCTGGTTTCAGGGTCAGACTTAAACCCTTGAGATCAGGCTCCACAGAGTTCAGGTGGAGTCTTCTGTAAAGATCTGATGAGGCACCTATGAATGAAAATGTGCCTCTTGTTACATTTTAAGCTTTCTAAACTGTTCTACTGTAGTGTTTGTGTTGAGTGGTTCGCTTTGTTCCAGCAGTTTGATTAAGAAATCTGTTTCCTGTTATATTTTTATTGAATGCATTGATCCATGTGTTCTGCAGGGTTTTTTTCAGCTTGTTTGTGTAATGAAATCCTGCAACAATTAAACCAAAATTTTATATGTTAAATAAAGAAATGGTTTACTGACAAAGAGTTTGAGCCGTGATGTCATTTCCTGTATATCAGAGCAACACCTGAAGTGACCAGTGTTTAAAGTCAGAGTCAAATTTTGTGTCAGCGATGCTTCACTACGTTATCTGCTAACTGTTAGGGTGTAGAAGGACGAAACTCCCAGGGTGACCAGTGGCAGGAGCTTCCTGATGCAGAGAGTTGAGTGTGGGGGATATAAAAGAGAAGCTGAGGCATCCCAAGGTTAAAGCTGGCATAACTGAACTTTAATGTTTGATGTGTGTTTTGGCTCTCCTGCGCGCAGGAATTAATAGCTTGAACACAGCAGAGCTTGATATAAAGACCTGGGTGACAACTAACTTTATGCTGCTGATTATACTTGGCCCTAAAATACCTAGAAATATGGTATCTAACCAGATACTTGCTCTGGATGGCATTACCTTGGCCTCCAGTAACACCTTGGAGTAATATTTGACCAGGACATTAAACAAATATTTAGGGCTGTGTGATGAACCAAGTTGAAAAAGCAGAAGGAGTCACAAGAATTATTAGAAAAACAGAGTTTTTATTCATTTAACCCGAATATTATATTTATAAAAGTAATTAATGTTAAGCTCATCTTGAGGTCATCTGTGTCCATATTTTCTCCAGCATACGGGGGATTCCCATCATAATAAATCTTTTGGTAAGAGGTGATAAAGAACCTAATCAAAATTTTCCATCCAAATTCCCTCCATCTTTGTGAGGTAGTGCATTTCCATTGTTCTTTCCATATTTGAGTCCATTCATCCTGTGTTATGCACACTCCTCCCTCCTTCTCCCATAATATCTTATTTGTAAAAAATGTATACAAACAGGAAATGTGTTTTTTGTTGACGTCACCACTAGGGATGCACCGATATCGATACCGGTATCAGGTATCGGCCTCGATACCACATTTTCTAAAGTACTCATTAAAAGTCCCCCGATACCAGGGACCGATACCACGGTCTGAGACCTGTCTATGTTTGAGCGGCATGTAAGGGGTTAATCACAGGCGCCGAGTGCCCGCCCCCAGGCCGGAGCTGCAGCTCGGAGCTGGGAGAAGGCGAGGCGAAACAAGTGAGCCGTGTGGAACTATTTCAAAGTGAACGAAGACGCGAAAACAAAGGCGGACTGCATATAGTGCTCAGCTCAGCAAACAGTTATCCTTTGTCCTCCCTGGTGAACATGATGTGACGAATCTGACTTTAAGGACACCTGCAAACCCATTAATCTGACTTTGTACTTATACCATTCTGGTCATGTGATCATGTGGTTTGTACGAACGCTCCTCTTCCTCAGAGGATCCACCTGTGCTTCCTCTCCTCTCTCCTCCACCTGTTAGGCTGCGTTCACACCGAACGCGATAGAGGCGAGCGAAAACGCCCTAAACGCGCCTAATTTGACGCGTGCACATTCGCACCTCAACGCGTGTCCAAGAAAAACCCATCGCGCCTCAAAATTGCATCTTTCCACGCGCGTGGACCGGAAATGTGGGAGGAAGTTGTGCCAGATGTGTTGTGCTGCAGATGTCCTCTGAATAAACACATTATCTTGTTAGCGGAAAGGTATTTGTACATCAGTGGGAAAATAGCGGGACAGTAGGCGGGCTTGCTAGCTTTTGCGCGGCTTTATCGGGTCAGTCTGAAAATTAAAAAGGAGAATGAATGAACTTACCAGGTTGCCCGATCTCCTCACTTCTGTGCCTCCAAGCTCGGTCCTTTTTATTCCTGTCTGGGTAGAAGTAGCAGCTGGCATCATACAGCTCTGGGTGATTAGCCACGGCAGTGATGAGTTTTTCCTCCATACTGAATGACGAATGAAGGGCTTTGGTTTGATCTGTCCCTGTGACCTGGTTACAGCCACGTCACCGGCCTCCTGATTGGTTGTCGGGGCGCGATTTGACGCCGGAGTTCATATTTTCCAACTCCAGCGGTTGGCGCGGTACGGGCGTGTGCACAAAATGCAACACACAATCTGACACGCGTGGTTTTCTTCGCGAGTCAAACGCGCCCCACGCGGTACACTGACGCGCGTTTCACGGGTTTTGGCATTTTCGCGACGCAAATCTGCTTCCGCATGTTCGCCGGATGAGCAATCGCGTGTCATCGCGCTCTTTCCATTGACTTTACATGTACACCTGATGCTCTGGCCGCCTCTATCGCGTTCGGTGTGTGCGCACCGTTACAGTGAGGGAACGTCCTTCATGATGGAGGAGCTGCTGGAAAGTGCTGAGAGCTTCCTCCAGAGTGAGACCTCTGTCACAGTTCAGAGGATCTACGGCAGCAGAGACCTTCATGGACACTAAAAGTCTCAAACACACAACAACAACATCACACTGACTCCACTCTGACATCACTGATCAATAATCAAAGAACACACAGATCAAACTGATCGATCAGCCATCAGAGGAGTCGGATCAATGGAGCTGCTTCTGCAACTGATGTCCCCTGGTTGATCCTGGACCTGAACTCTCCCTGCAGAGGAGACACAACACAGTCAGACAATGAAGTTGATCATTTCTAGTAAAAAGCATCTGTTAAAACTGAATCACTGAAGTGATATTTTACTCACATCAGAATTACATGTGAGAAGAAAATGTACAACCTCATTGTTCCAGACTGTCAGAATCAAAGAGCATCACTGACTCACACTGGAATGTGGCTGAATGTAAGTGAAGCTCTCAAATAACCGGTCAGTTTATGTCCCTACACTCACCTGTGGTCGTGAGCTTTGGTAGTGACTGAAAGAACAAGACTGCAGATACGAGTGGTGGAAATGAGCTTTAACCTGGGTGAGGTGTTTTGGGCATATATCCACCAGAAGGAGGCCCCGGGGAACGTCTTGGTGCTCCCCAGTCAAGCTGGAAGAGGTGGCTGGGGAGGGAGAGGGAGGACTGGGCTTCTTTGCTTAGGCTGCTGCCCCGGTTAAGAGGAAGAAATGGATAGAAGGTACTTAAAGATTAAGCTGTTGCTAATGTAAATTGTGGTACCTGGAGCTCCATTTATTAGTGTCTGTGCATGATGATGAGTTTAGAAGTGAGAGTAGTCGCAAATTAAATTTATGGAAACGTCGCGTTAAAGTATCACCAATAAAACGGTATCAAGGCTACTAAGTCAGTTTCATAAATCTCATTTTCCCACTTGTTGACGCCCAGACTGGTTGAAACTAGATTTAGTTTGCTTGCTGTTGAAACATAATCCAACATAATCATTCTAACAAGTCAAACTCAAATCACAAGACAGTCAGATAGAAACAAACAAGTAAACAAACCTTTGACTCCAGCAGCACCGTTTTGTATCTGTAGATATTCCTGCTGTCAACTACACAGTTGTATCTCCCACTGTCACTCACTGTGGGCTGTTTCAGGGTCAGACTGAGGTCTCCAGTTCTCAGCAGGTCTTCATCCATCTTCGTTCGGTCTCTGTAAACCTGGTGCTGTTCTTCAGGCCTCCAGCCGTTCTGATACACGTGAAGCTTCCTGTTGTATCTGTCCCTCCACTTCACTCTAACATCTTCAGGCAGGTTTTCTGTGGTTTTGAAGGGCAGCTGGACAGACTCCGCCCCCTCCTCCACCTCCACCTGACAGACTGAGAGGACACAAACACACCGTGAGCTAAACAGATGGCAGCAGCAGCAGTTTGCAGCAGAGTTATAGAGAAAGCTGAAGGAGAGAAGCAGACCACAGCAGGAGGTAACAGGACAGAGATCTAAAAAGTCAAAGCAGTTTTTAAAGATGTTGGAGACGATCAGAGTCTGATGGTGCTGCTTCACAGTCATGTCTCCTGTCAGTGTGGATCTACTTACTGCTGAAAGTGTTTGTGGACCTAAAATGAAACATTAGAGAGTTCAAGGAGTTCTGATCACAGATCCTGTCTTCTGTCAGGATCGGTTTCTTTGTAGGACAATATGACTCAACAAAGCAGCGGATTTAAAACACATCTTCAACCTGGAGCCTCAGAAACTGTCACACATCAAGGTTTCATTATTTCTACACATCACTAAGTCCTCAGGATCAACACAGCTCATCTCTACAGTTCTGTTTGAGCTGCTCTGTTGGACCAAAGAGTTAAATCAGCTCCACTGAAACCTGCTGATAATCACATGACCTCAGATGAGCTGCTTCCTCCAAACAAACTGAATGACTGTGTGGATCTGTTCATCAGTCATGTTGAACATGAACAGCTTTGCAGGATGAAGAAAACAGCACAAGTATAGTAATACTTCAAATAATTGTGAGCATTTTTTCTTCAACAATATTCTAAAAATGCATCTGAAGCCTCGTGATATAGTTGAATCTCTGATTTCTGTCTTTATTGATAATGTTGATTTCTACTTTGTGATCTGTGTTTTAGTTCTTGATTTGTTTGCTATCTCAGCATGTAGAGTTCCAGTCTTACTGGATTACTCCAAGTTCTGTTTGCTGTGAGTTTTCAATGTTTCATTATTTTGAATTTTTGGTCTTTCTTTAGCTCCAGTTTCACCAGTGTGTTGTCTGTGTGTTTAGTTCTGATCTTCATGTTTGCTTCTTTCAGAAAGAACCTGACCGACAACATGACAGCAGCATCTTACAGGCCTGAGGACAGTCTGGAGGAGAGGGTAGAAGGGCAGAGGACAGGGGGAAAGACTAGAATACATAAATACATACATATATACATAAATAAACACATAAATCAGGAGGAAGGTACTGATTTTGATTCAGACCAGGTCTTGTATTAGATTTTTAGCTGTAACCTGACAGGACCTGACCAGAGATGATGTAATAGAAGTGAACCGATTTTGGTGATTTGCAGGTTCATAATTTACATTTTAAGATGTCAAAATACTGAATCTGAATCGTTAAATTAAAACTTTGGTTTTCTTCAGTTTTTAATGTTAGTAAGAAAAACCTAAACTTTCAGAGGTCCAGGTTACCGAGGAGACAGTACTCCGTCTTTAACATCATCCAAAGAAACACCTCAGACTTCAGATCAGATCCATGAAATTTCAGAATAAGACTAATTGTTATTAAAATGTCTCAAACATTCAAAGACATGATTTTCTTTTTTCCTGTCTGTGAGCTAGAATTATCATGGATACAAGCAGCAGTGTAAGTGTGTATGAGGCATGTTGTATGTTTTGAAGAAAGTCTTTCAGACTTGGTGAAGTCTGCTGACTGTAAAATAAATAGCATGTCAGGGGTAATACAGAAACCCCTCATCACTGATCACACGCAAATTTCAACATGTTGACCTCTAACCCCTGTTTAGTCTATAACTCTTAATAAATTAATGAATTTTTTTTCTTATTGTTAAATACTGAGTGACAAAAAAAGTCTTAAATCTAACTTTGCTGAAGTTGTAGGAACCCTGCTTCCATCCTCCAACACCGGGAGAATCCCAAGACGAGAACTGCTGCTGACCAAAAGGATTACGAAGGCTCATCTCACATTTGCCAAAATGATCTCAATGATCCCCAAGTCTTCTGGGAAAATAATCTGTGCACTGGCGAGACAAAAGGCTCATCTTTCTGGAAAGTCTTAGTCTCCTTACATCTGCACTGAAAATAACAGCATTTCATAAAAAGAACATCATACCAACAGTCAAACATGGCGGTTGTAGTGTGATGGTCTGGGCTGCTTTGCTGCTTCTGGACAATTTGTCTCACTTGATGAAGATGAATTCTGCTCCCTATCTGATCATCCTGAAGGAGAATATGAAGCTATCAGTTCATGCCCTTTAGCTCACTCAGATTATGCAACAGGGTAATGATGCAGAAAGCCCACCTCTGAAAAACTAAATGAACATTTTGCAATGGTGTCGTCTTAGCACAGACTTTAGTCTGAGCCCGACCTTAAACTGCTGGATTAAAACATTCAAACATATTGTTGAAATATAAATAAATATAAAAACATGTTTAAAATGTTCATGCTTGTACTTTCATCCTGTTATTCAGAAATGTTAACCTGTTGTAACTGTGAAGCTCATCAACTTCACACTTGGCAGAATATCACCCTAACAGTACTCTGAAAGACCAGGTAACAGAGAACAGAGGAAGATGAGACAGGAGGAGGAATCGACACTCTGGGAGCCAAACACATGAGAATACATGAAAATCTGTACAGAAACAATGAGACTTTAATGTGATAAAGGTTTCTATGGCTTCTTGTTGAACATGTGTTTCAAAGGCAGTGTGCAGCTAAGACTCATTGAAGAAAATAGAGAAAAGGCTAAATAAAAACCAAAGATTCAGAAAAAACAACATAATGCCTTTGTCCTTTGTCCTGTCCCAGCAGAGTGCAGCCTGCTAGCTGCACGCTAGCTTCGGGTACTCCTGGGTGAAGGTTAAACAAGAGAACATTAAAGTTCATTCTATCATGAAGAGGAAATTAATATAATAAAACCAAAGTTCAATATCTAGACAATGGCACCCGAGAAACTGTTACTTTTAACATCACTGTTTTCGATCTGATTATGTCTCCCTTTCTCCAGACGTAACATGTGTCTCTCCCAATGTTTCCCTGTGTGGGGTTTTCAGAGTCAGACTGATATCAACACGATCCTATTGGAAAACTATCAGTCACACCAAAAGTGCCCGTGTCGCAAAGTCGACTTAAGGAGCGGCTGACGGAAGCAGATTCAGCCAAATGGAGAAGGAGAGCCCTGGGCGGATGGTGGCATGTCAACAACGTAGCTGAAGATTTGGAGAACATGTCCTCAAAGCCTCAGCAGCTTCATCCCAAGAGGCCTGAACCTAAAAAAGAAAGGAAGAAACCGTCTAAACAGAGCAAATCTCCCAGACTCGCTCTTCCCAAAAATGGCAACACGGCAGTTTCATTAAAACCTCTAGGAGGAGCTCCAGTGCCTCCTTTGACAGCAAAGTCACTGATCACTCCTCAGACTGTCAAACGCTCTCTGGCGGCGTTTAAAGACATTTTTGCTTCAGTCATAGAGTCTTCGACTGTGGACAGACGTCAGACTAACAGATGTAATGTCAGATCACGTCCGTCTGAGGAAATCTGTGTAGCAGGCAGTAACACTCATGCAGCTGACAACAGCCCAGACAACCAGGAGACCACACAAGACAGCAGGTATCAGCTACATAACATGCAAGGAAAAGCCTGAATTACTCTGAACCTCTGCCTTTGTTAGATTTTCAGTATATTTTCAGTTCATCTTTTATCAGCAGGTCTTCATTCATTTCTGTTCGGTCTCTGTAAAACTTGTCCTGTTTCATAAGTTTGCCACCTTTGTTTGAATACTCCTGAACTATCAAGAGTTCATGGTCAGAGCGAGTCCACTCCACTCTGGTGTTCTCAGGCAGGTCAGGTGTTGTTTTGCAGGGCAGGGTGACAGACTCTGAGCCTTCCTCCACCTTCACCTCCACGTGATGATCTGAAAGGACAAGAAACCACAATATCAAATATTGGACCAATAGCAGTCACACTCATGGCAAATGACAAGTTTCTGCATTTCTGACCTCTGACTTCACTAATGTGGCGCACTACTCTTTGCTTTGAGTGGAAACTAAACTGGAATTTATGAACTGCTGCTACAGCTACAGACAATTGAGGGATCATAATGAATGTTTCAGTGTTTTAAAAGAAATCTTGAATTTTTCATCATGGACAATATGTGAAAAGTCTACTGACATTTGTCTCCCTGAGCAGAGAAGACAACTCTGCACACCTAAAAGAATGCAATGCCATATACCACAGAGGCTGTATCAGTAAGATCTTATTTTAGTTTACTTTCCTGCTCATGTTTGTGGTTTCATTTTAAGGTTCGGTCCATTGGAAATCTTTCTGTTAGGTTAATCAAGACTGTTGCTGCTCCTCCAACCAAAGGCTGCGGCAGGCTGAACATGAGAACACTGATGACGCGCAACAATAAACGCATAAAATACACTTCTGTAACATTTGCTCCTTTTATTCCACATGCAACTGTCCAATATACAAATCAGCACATGGGATCAACTATTAAACAAACGCACAGACTGCACAAACAAATAACTGCAACTCACAATGGCTGCACTAATTACTATGCCAAATTACAACTTGGCCTATGGCATCAATTAGTGCACAAATACACAAAAAACATCAAGTTACAGTCAAAAGCTATCAAAAGCATTCAAGCTGCGCTCAACAGAAGGTTTTGCCTCATGCTCACCCTACCTTTCTGCTCATCAACATCAGGTGCAGTGAACAGGTGAGTGCAACCACATTTATCATCTATCACACCCATGAGACACGCCCCACACCCGTGCACCAATACAGTGAGTCCATTTAAACCAACACAGTCAAAAAAGAGCAACTCATGGCTCCTACAAAGACGTTCAGAAAAAACTTGTCTTTCTTGTTGCTTTTGGGACTATTTGAGCTTCATCTACTGTACTGACTTTTACTCTTTCATGCAGCAGGTTTGACCTTTGACCTGCAGCTGGATGTCACTCAGTCTCTGTTCTCCTCCTCCAGCACTGATGGAGCAGGTGTAAATACCGCTGTCAGTCAGTTTGGGTTTCCTCAGAGTGAGGCTGAAGTCTTTTGTGTTTAATGCATAACGACTCATTGATGTGCGCCCACTGTAGCGCTGGTTTTGCCCTTTAAGATCGTCTCCTCCTTTTCCTTGTAGGTGGACAGATTTGGGATTGAGGTCACTGCGAGTCCACATCACTGTGGGATTGTCCTCAGGTATCGAACCTTTGTAAACATAGTGCAAGAGGACAGAAGTCTCCCCCTCATATACCTCCACCACCACAGCCAGAGCATGCTGGGAAACTGTGAAGACACAAAAACAGAAATCAAAGGAATGTTTGGGTTTGATTTAGTGTTGAAATAATAGATTACAAGTAACATTATCTTTAGGGAACATTTTACAAAGAAATGACAACATTTTAATCTTTACATATTTAAATAGAGTGAAAAGGCTGCTGTGTCTGAAGGAGCTCTCGATGTATCAAGAACAGTTTAATGCTCCTCAGCACAGATTATCCAAGTGTCCTTTTCTGTCCTGAATGGATGAACACATTCTCCCAAAACACTCCTAAGGAAACATTTGGGTTAGGTCCCAGCTGCAAAAATGGACCACTAGGAGCAGAAATAGCTTTAAATGATCAACTAAAAACGTTCCAACATGCAGAGATGTAGTCAGTGTTGGGAGTAATGGAATACATGTACTGACATATTTAAAATACACAATATGAGAAACTCTATTCTGTTACAGTTAACGTTTACATAGGTGGTAATCAGAATACAGTTACTTTGTTGAAATAAATGCACGGCGGTCTTTTCCTGTTTTATATATTATAGGCTACTTAGGTTATCCCCACTCTATGCCTTCTCCAGTGTTGGTGATTAAACAAGTTCGGGCGCAGGTTTAGCTCAGTTGGATGAGCATGTACACATATATCACATGTTGCATGCATATCGCTGTTTCGAGCATGACTCATGGCCCACTTTATTTATTTTTGTTTTTTTTACTCAAATTCCATCAGGGTTTAATAAAGTTTCTCTGATTCTGATTACCAGAAACCAAAACCAAACACATAATAAAGCTCTAATGCAAGCGTCCTGCTGGTGGTGTCAGTTACACAATGAACCCAGAGCCAGCAGTGCACGGGCAGGAAATCATTCCTCACTTGGAAACTCCGACACCACTTCATAAGAAGAATGGGACGGCCAAAACTTCAGTATCTTTGATGTACTACTGCTGTGTGATTTCTATTACTATTCATTAAGGCTGCTTGCTACAGAGCTAACATTGTTAGTTGGAGTTAGTTGATGTTAGTTCATAGACTGCAGACTGTCAGGCTGTTTCTCAGTACTCATATATGCGAGTCCGTACTCCAGTCGTCACTTGTCCAGACTTTGTAAGTTCACACGGGAGTCCGGACTCCCGGAGAACGCAGTGCGATCGTCCCTCAACTGAAATTGTAAGCCCCCAAAAGGAGCTTTTTCTAGGCATGTCCTAATGGAGGAGGACCAGGGCAGAGCTAGGACTCGCAGCTTCAGTTAAGAGTGAGAAGAAAAAAGAAAACAAATGCGTTCACGTTTGCAGTGTTGTCTTGTTCTACAATATTTGAAATTTTAAAAAACAAACCCTACATTTTTGGAAATATTAGTGGGTTTTTTCTTATTTGTTTGTTTTTTTTTTGTACTACTTGAACACTAAAGTGGCGCTCACATAAGATGGCAGTGCCAGCAATGGCCCGCAGCTCATTTAGGTTTGAGACAGTAACTCAGATAAAAAAGAGAGCAATTTTTTGATTGATGTTTTGTTTCCTTTACAATATTATACATTAAAGTATAATATTGCAACAGAAACAAAACATTCATCAAAAAATTGTTGAAACACAAATTACAACAGTTGTATAAAAATTACATCATCATCTCAAATACTTGGTTCTAATTGAATAGAAATTTCTATTAACTTGTAAAAACTGTGTAGAACATGAATCTGTGTCAGATGCTGAATTTGAAATTTCCACTGAAATCACAGGTAAGAGGCAATTGGAACCACGATTGCCATTAGGCCATGTAGTTTGCAAAGACTGCTAAATTTTGCCAGTGGTAGTTCACTCTTTGCAACATAGTACGCTGTTCTAAACAGATTCTGCGGGTTTATTTTTAGTATGTTCACTGCAATTGGTGTTTGTTCTGGGAAAGATACTGCAGACTGAGCAATAATGCATTTCTTGCATTCCTCATGCGCCTCATTCCATCTAATGGGGTCGTTCTTAAAAGTACTGGTCCCAGTAACAAAGGCACCTGTCAACTCGGCAATCGAGGGAAAACCAACAACCCGGCAGAACAAGAATTTCACTGGCATGTGCTGTACCAGTGTACCTCCACATGTGATGTGACAATAAAAGTGATTTGATTTGAACATTATGTTATTTAGCTTTTTATTTACCTATTATGTTATTTGTTATATTCCAGCCATAGAAATTCTTTTGTCCGTGAAATCAAAAAAACTGTGCTTTCTTTTTGCCTTATAGTCTGATTTGTCATAACTTTTCCGTTTTGTGGTAAGCTTTTCTTTGGCTGTCACTTCTGCACCCTGATCTGTCTTATTTGGCTCAGCAGAACTGAAAGATATATCCTGCTAGAGCTGGGCGATATGACCCAAAATTCATATCTCGATATTTTTTAGCTGGATGGCGATAAAAGATATCTATCTCGATATTTTTTAAAGCAATAAAGTAGGAACAAAAAGAGAGTTCTTAGTCAAAGTTGTGTCCCAGATGTCACACAGGCACTTTTATTAACATACAGCATAGATGTACATGAAAAGAACTACTCAAAAATAAATTATGAGCATTTATTAAATAATGATGCTCTATAAATAAAAGAAAACTATGTTGTTTTGTGCATAACAAAGAGCTCACAATTGTGCAGTCAAAATGTAAACTAAAAGACGCTGAGCATAATAACAGACAGACTTCACAGCTGCTCTGTTCCCAACTTCTACTGCGTGACTGACAGCCTTGAGTTTGAAATCCGCTTCGTAACCATGTCTCTGAACAGGTGCCATTTATGGTCTTTATACACACACATTACGGTAATATTACGTTGAAGCACAGTACGTATCACTCCGCGAGGCTCCTCGGTAGCCGTAATGCTCCGACAATCCATCAAGCGGTGCAGCTCCGTAGCTTACCAAAGTCGTACTAAAACATTTTTTGACAGATTGCTGAGCGCTTTGTATCACATGAAATCGGTTCACGGTCATCAAGCACAACCAGTATTCATACAAAAAGCGTGCAGTCAACTTTTGAGAAAATGAAAGGATTTCAGGCCGTGCATGGCGTTAGCATGGTTAGCGCGGTTAGATTGAAGAAGTCACCTGGATGAGTGACGAAACATTTCATCCCACAAAACGTTACGTCCAGATGAACAGATTCAACTTTTGGAGATTTACTTTCCTGGATGATTAAGAATGCATCAAGACGCTTTTAAAGGGATTTTAAAGTTTATCCTGATTTCATTCTATATGTCTGTTCTTATGTCGCAGCCTTTATGATGAGCATTACTTTTGTTCTGTGTCATTTGGAACAGTGTCAAAGTAGCATTTGCTGTAAATCACTAGTATGTAACACCGAAATAACTCATGTGGTCAAGTATCTTCTGTCACTGTCTGTTTCTGTCTGACTTCAGGAGGCAGACCATCAACAACCCCATGAAATTGTTAATCAAACTCTCTTTGCTGCTCTTTTCATAAGTAATCATTACTTTGTATTCTATATTATATTATCTGACTTTTTGACAGAGCCCAGTCACAAATCTGCAAGTGTCCACGACTCTGCAACGTACTTTTAAGTGAAGTTTAGTCTGCACTGGGTTTTTGTTGTTGTTTTGTTTTAGACTGTTACTGTTTCTGACTTCCTGTCCAGCTAAACTACGCACGTTGACGGTGGTTCTTTGAAAAATATGTTTTACTTAAACAACTTAGTTTTATTTTCTTGGAAGTTAGTGAAACGCTACGGTGAAATCAAAACTACTTTTTAGAGGGAATCAGTTCCGGTTACTGCATCAGTGGTAGTTTGCGAGATTAAACAAGAAATAAACAATCCTCACAGTTTTGAACAAAAGAAGAAGCTTTCGATTTTAACTGGTAACAATTCAGTCAGTCACACTTTGGCAACAATAGCAGATATAGGTGTCCACTTCATTGCATGTTCCTGTCACCTGTCTGAGAATGATGTTGTTGTGATATAAAGGATTATTGCACCTGTCAATAAAGCCTTTTATCTGCAGCCATGACCTGTCACCGAGCTAGCTTAGCACGGCTAAGACTTTCTCACACCACCCCTCGCTCTCCTACATTAAAGCCATCATTACATCGGTAATTTCACACACTGCGTGTATCTACCTGTGCGATAATGATCAAACTTCGGTCTGAGTGCAAGATAAACATTGTTTACATATAGTATATAACATAGTAAAAGTTTCTTACCACTCGTGAGGAGCAGGAGCAACAGCAGCATCTTTAACACTAGAATTACTGAGCCTTTTTTCCCTGGTGCAAGTCCCTACTACTAGATTTACTAGCCTGCGCAAATTTGCGTCAATTCCCCCCCCGACCTTAGCACTAGTGATGCGCGAATCATGAACGAATCGTTCAATACTCGAGAATCACTTTACTGACTCATGAATCATGATTCACAAGCCCAACTGACTCACTGACTCATCCCTGTTGCTGTTAGCAGCAATATATCTAGCTTATAATTAAAATCGTGGAGAAAAACACAACATCCAGTATCTTAACAAAAACATTTCTGCTCTGAACTGGAAGAAAAAACCCTGAGTAGAAGCTCACATCAGCTCCTCGGTGCTAACATGCTAACAGCACATTTGAGCTACTCACCCCCTCCTTTCCTGTGCTGAATCGTAGAGCCAGCGAGTCACTCAGGACTCGCTCACCCTCTCCCTCCTGTGCTGAATCATAGAGCGAACGAATCACTCACTCACCCCCTCCCTCCGGGCTCACAGCTTCTTCTTCTTCTTCTTGGTTGGCAACCAATGTTAAGGCGCTTTACCGCCCCCTGGCTCACAGCTCAGTGGACATTTAGATGAGAAAATATATACTTGACACATTTAAGGAAAATACTAATAAAACAAAAATAAACAAGATAAATGTTCCCTTTAGAAATTTTTTTGCTCTTTTTTGCTTTATAAAATAGTTGTTTTCTTTTAGAATCACTCATCTTAGCAGTAGGATTTACATGAAAAGAGAAAAGAAATTAAGTTTGAGTGAAAATGTACATTTTTTGCACTCTCTGGTCAACTGACTCAGTGAATCAAATGACTCAAAACACCCGATTCACTTTGGTGAGTGACTCATTAAAACTCGATTCAGTAAAAAGAATCAAATTTACCATCACTACTTAACACCTCTTGGCACCCCGCGGAGATTTTCACAGGTCTTCAGCTCCATTGTTCTCCTGCTTTTGTTGTGCAAACACACCCTCCCCCAACCCGTAACCATGAGAGATTCAGGTCTTTCCTTCCCTGCAAGGCTACTTTCCTTCCTTACCTGCAGCGTGCTATACACTATGGTAGTTTCTATGTGCAATATTTCTCATATGCAATATTAGTTCTTGTCAATCATTGTCACTACATTGGATGCCTGGCCATAAACATATATACACAGAGTTGTACATATATTTATATATTTATATAGCCACACCTTACCACACCACACAGACACATCTATATCTCTATATCTATATCTATATATATCTATATATCTATATCTATATATATATCTATATCTATATCTATATATATATATATATATATATATATATATATATATATATATATATATATATATATATATATAGATATATATAGATAGATAGATAGATAGATAGATAGATAGATAGATAGATAGATAGATATACAGTATACATACACCAATATTTTTGAATACTCGTGTCCATATATATGTTTCCAGATTGTTTGTATAGTGCACTTTCTGTACCGTGCTCTCTCCACTTTTTTGCAATGACAATGCAGATTTTCCACTTGTGGGACAAATAAATGCAGATGTGTGTGTGTGTGTGTGTGTGTGTGTGTGTGTGTGTGTGTGTGTGTGTGTGTGTGTGTGTGTGTGTGTGTGTGTGTGTGTGTGTGTGTGTGTGCAACATTGGCATTTGTTTACTCAGATCCAAGGCTGGCCAAACCTCTGTGTTACAACCTACATACAAAAGACACACATTCACAATATATGGGTACACAAGTCTGTTTTATTTCAAAGTGTTTCAAACTTTACAGCGTTTGCAGACCCAGTGTCCATCATCCCTGCATTTGGCACAGGTGAATTTCTGACATGTTGCACAGGTAAACCTGCTGCGATTCCTGTTGCAGCTCTCTTGCACCTGGCGCTGCGTTGTCTGCATTGTAATATTTCCTCGTGCTGCATGAATCGGCAACGAAGTTGCTGAACTAGAAGACTCAGAAACAATCTTCTTTTGCCTGTCCACCCTGTACATGCCTTGTACAAAATGTAGGCATTCACTGCCGCCAGGTCCAGCATATTGTGGAAAACTGCTACTGGCCACCTGCGTGTTGCTGATCTTACGGAATACATCCGTGCCATTTGGTCCAACACGTCTACACCACACTGTAAAAGCAGAGAGAGTCATGAGTATATGTGTTTTTTTCTATAGGCCTGTATAGCACACATCAGAAAACATTGTAGCACTGGTGTAAAATTGTACACACATTCACATACCTTCATGTGGTTATAGTCTGTTATCGTGTTGGGTTTCCTCTTTCTGCCGTCACCGGTCGTCACGTCTTGGTGCATGGAACTTAGAACACACACAGTCTTGGTTTTTTTTAGGTGCATAAATTGTCAAGGAGACACTGCCATTTCTAAGCACTGAAGTGGAGAATACCTCTCGCTTTGCAGTATCTTTTGCAAGTTGAGGAAGTTCACGCCGGACTTTATTCACCGTGCCCAGTAACGTTGTTTTGCGCTGCAGCAGTATGTGCGACAGCGACAGTGAAGTAAAGAAATTGTCCGTTGTGACATTTCTCCCATCATCCAAAAACGTCTCCATCAGTTTCATGACCACGTTCTCTGCCAGCCTCTCTCCCTTCTGACGACTGGGGTCCTTTCCCAAGTAAGGAGATGCACTGCAGACGTATTTGGTGTCCAAATCCGTGGCCATCCAGAACTTGATCCCAAATTTGTCTGGCTTGGTTGCAATATACTGTGTGAATGGACAACGAACCTTGGTAGGGAACCAAGCATTTCTTGCAGCTGGCAACAACGGTCATGCATTCAGTATAGCTGTGACTTCCGCAAGAAATGTGGTCAAAATCTCATGAGTAAGTTGAAGCATTTCTACCAGGCATTTCTGAAAGTTGTAACACAGAGGTTTGGCCTGCCTTGGATCTGAGCAACTCTGAGTGAGCAAATGCAAATGTGCCAGGCCTCAAGGATAATGGGTGGTTTGCACAACAAAAGCTGTAGGAGAAACAAGCTGACGACCTGTGAAAATCTCAGCAGGGGTGATTAACACCTCGGGACTTGCACCAGAAAATAAAAAAGCCAGTAATTCTAGGGGGTGTTGGGTTTAGGGAAGTTACGCATATTTGCGCAGGATAGTAAATCTAGTGTCAATCTCCTGCAAGAAACAGCAACCCGTTAAATCCAAATACTTCTCATTGTTGTCTTATTATTTGGGAATTTATATCTCATATTTGGAGCCGTGAATAAAACACAGTGGAGGGAGAAACACCAGCTATACTCATTACTATCGGTTTCACGTGAACAGCAGTGCCCTGTCTTCCAGGTTAACTGGTTTTTACTTTCACTGGCATATGTATTGTCTGAGGGAGCTGCACTGCTAAAACAGCTCTTATCTCCAAACTAAACTCTCGGATCCTGAACTTGTTTACTGATCAAACTTACGATGATAAAACATTACAAATACACTTACTCAGCAGTGGCGTGTTGTAATGCAGTTCGTCCTCGCATGGTGGCGCCTGTTGTGTCATGACTGCAGGTCACCCTCTTTATTTATTCTTCTTCGTTGTGTACGCGGACTAGTGTGCTCTCGTGTGTGGTAGAGCTGGCACTTTATTTTATTTAAAACAGGGGCGATTCTAGGATCAGAGCTTTGGGGGTGATGAGCACCCTGAGAGCTGCCCAGCCAGGCAAGATAAACGTTACACATCACGATGAGACTTCTTCCCCGTCCCTGTCAGTCCCTGCATCCTTAAGTGTCTCCAGTCCTCAGTTCTCTCTCCTTGGTGCATTTAAACCCTGTTCCTCCCTGTCCTTATCGTCTGTTGTCTTCATCTCCATTATCAGTCATCATAGTTTTACCCTCTCTGTGCAAGTCTGCAAATTTCTTTATTAAATCATAAGATTCTTTAATTCATCAAGTCTCTCTGTGCCTGGGAATAAAAAAAATACATATTCTAACCTTAATTACTGCAGGAGAATATTGAACGATGCTCACAGTGAGTAAACTGAGTGCATTTTTGGAAAGAGATTCACTTTTAAAGTCTATGTATAATATAATACAGATACATAAAAATACACTCCAAAAATACAAGAGTCCTTGAAATGTACAAAATATTATTAAAAGATTAGAAAAATTGGGGAAAAAAACATCCACGATTGTGCATGTTTAAACTGTTGTTTAATAAACAACATTTTTGTCCCCAAAAAATACGCGTTCGAAGCAACACAACAGCAGCCCAATATTAGAAAGAATTCCACTCTGTAGAGAAGGCAATGATTATGAAGCAGTCAGTTAGGAGAAGATGGCGGTCGACTGGACCAGTGCAGGCATGCTGCAGGACCGGAAGCGCTGTCTACACCGGCTCTCTCTCACCCTTTCCCCGCCCTGTTGCTTGTCTTGTGTTTCTATGGTGTATTGATAGTCATGTGCTTTTTGTGCTGAGGTGTTTTTTCTGTTATCAAACTGTTCTCCCACTAGGAGCTCAGTCTGAGTGGAGTGTTTTTTTCTCCTCCTCTCTCATGTTACATATTTTCGTTGTTTTTTCTTCCTATCAGCCTACCTTCTGACATGTCTCCCCAATGTGATGTTTGTGTAATGTTGGTCAGAAGGTTCCTTTGTAAGTGCGCATGCGCCATTAGCGTGCTGCCTGCTGTAACCCTAATTTCCCTCGGGATTAATAAAGTATATTGATTGATTGATTGATTGATTGATTGATTGATTATAGTTAGTGGATTCAAGCTGCTCTTTATATTTTGGGCCACCAGATGTCACCAGAGAGGAATGTGTTGAAAAGCTTTGAGTAATGAACCGTTTTCAATACAAGCTTTAGTGCTTCAGAAAGCTTCATTTGGCCATCACTAAAAAACAGCAAACTAGACTGCAGGCTATCTGAACTGGGAACAACTAACCTACTAAACACGAACCAGGACACAAACATGAAGAAGGATGGGCAGAGGTAAGAGATGACGGACAGCAGGGAGAACACACGGATGAAATACGATGGATACACAGATAGACCAGCGACTACAACAACAGAAGACATGACATAAATACACTCAGAGAAAGACGGGGAGATTACACACAGGTGGGGGACACAGGTGGGAGTAATTAATGAGAGGAGACAAGGGCTGTGTCCCAATTCAGGGTATGCACGCTTGAAGTACGCATTTCAAGTGCGAATACGTCACCGCCACGCGACGACGGCTGTCCCAATTCAAAGTGTACTTCAAATGCATACTCCAAATGCGCCGTCGATTTCCCCAAATATCAAGCGTGGTCCGGTGCACGCTTCGTGGCCCCATATATCCCACAATCCATAGCGCGGCGGTGGGTGTGGATAATTTTGCCGCAAAATACGGCAGAAGGGAGCGGCTGAAAGAGTGAACTGGCAAAGGTAAGTACTGAATATTATGTCACTTATTTATGTGCGAATGTTTAATAACGAAGAACATTAAAACATTACTGTTGGCCACATGTCAGCAAAGTTATGTGACATTAGAGATGTTTGTACTTTCAGTGTCAGCTTGGTTTTAAAGCCTCTACTTCTAAATACATATATAGTCGACCTTAATCTTACAGAGAATGTGATGATTTTATGGATAGTTAAAGTCAGTCATATATCCACAAACACAACAAGCTGAAAGTCAGTGATGCTGCTCGGTTTGCAGTCCTGAATATCACGGCACAAGCAGGATTCACTGCACTGTTAATGTTAGCTATGTTATATTGCTGCCTCTGTTCGGTGGTGTCGAGCCAAACGGACTTTAACGTGTGTTCGAACGAGCTGACGGTTCACTCGTTAAGCTGAAAGAAAGATGCTTTAATCACAGGAGTCACACATGTGTCCACTGTACCATCTGGAACTCTTCTTGTTTAGCACTCGTAATAACACAAACACTAAATCCTCCTTCTCTTGTGCTGTTTTGTAGCAGTGTATACACCTGAGACTGTCACCTGTCTGTCTGTCCTGCACTCTCTCTCTGTTTCTTTCTCTCTGATTGTGGAATAAAAGTATGAACATGTGTTTATAAGTTACACTTGTGTTTGAATCCTGCAGCTTATCACACATTTGATTTCCATGTGTGACGACTGCAAGTGTCCAGAGTGAGGACAGACTGAGGGACCCACTGCTGCACATCATCTGTGAGGCTTTGCACCCCTGATGATCCACCAGGACAAACTCAGCAGTGTGTGAGGAAGAGGAGGAGGAAGAGCCAGCAGCGGCTGACAGATGGAGAGAATAGACAGACTGTTCCCTGTTTGTGAAGGACTGCTAGAAAAGTTTAACATAACTAATTGTCTGTCCTGAATCAGTCTTATTAGGTAATGTTCAAATAATGTTATCATCCCAGTGTTTTCAGTGTGGGAGAAAGTACTCAGGGCCTTCAAGTTACACACTATGAAAGGCAGCAACAAGTTTAATATTCAGAAACCTAAAGTATGTATCAGCAGCAGAATGGAGCTAAAAATAAATGTTTGTTTCAGTTCTATGAAGCTTTGAGTATTTTGGATTAGTAGTACTGCTGTGTTTGTTGCATCATATTGCTGTAATTGTTTATATGCTTTATATATTCTGAGGTAAGTTGATCTACAGTGTTACATCATATTCTATAAGGATGTTATGTGTTTGTATACTTTCTGCCCAGTTTGACCCATTTAGCAGAAGTCAGCCTGTTTAAGGCTCTGATATCTATTCTGTATGACTTAAAGCAGTTATGACATGGTCTGAATTTCTCACCCAATAAAGGAATATTTCATATATCTGTCTACTCTTCATTCTATCAGCAACAGTTATCACAGCTTGTACATTTTCTTTTTACACATATATGTAAGCATTGAGCCAAATTTAATAATGCCAACATATTAAAAGAACAATGTTTGTCTCTTATATATAATACATCTGTATATACACTGTCAGAGATACCTGTCTCTGAGTGAAGATTTAAGGTGATAGGAAATATAATTAACTGCTACTTACATCTTTGACCCGGAGTTCAAGCTCATATATATATATATGTATATAAAATCTGACAATACATATAATATTGTCCATATTATATTAACATTACCACAGTGAGATGACTTTAGTCTCATGAATAACATTAGCTAATTATTATTTACTAACTAATCTCAACTAATCAAAGTGATGTCATGACAAAAATGAATGACCAACAAAACATTTTTTCTCCTTCATTTCTGTCGCACAAAGCTGAAACATTTCTCGCGGTTAGTATCATGGTTGCTAGGCAACCTGAACAGCGCGACGAAGGCTAGACCGTCCCATTTCACAAGCCTCGCACTTCCGCACTTCCCGTACTTGTAGTACGCACCGTACGTAGTACGCGTAGTGTGCGTACTTCAAGCGTGCATACCCTGAATTGGGACACAGCCAAGGAAGGTGAACACATGAACCTGAACACACCCACATGAGACGCAGACCTTCACAATAAAACAGGAAACAAGAAACCATCACACAAAGACGCAGATTTGACACTGAGAGGCAGAATATAACACATGAAACTCAATGCTGAACATGAGACACAAATCCTGAGAGACGAATGAACAGAAACATGGAACTCTAATCATCATCATCATCATCATCATCAACACAAGCACTACAAGAAAATAAGAAAACAATCCATAATGCAAAAACACACCAAAACATAACAACTCAAAATACTTTATCAAACTGAACCTGAACTGTGAAAGTTTTCTGATCCTGCAAAGAGACTGAGGACAACAAAGCCCAGAGAACAGGAGATACACAACATCCAACATTCAGACTCAAACAGCCTCCATAAATGAAGACTACCAGGTTGGCCCAGTTATACTAGGGCTGGGCCATATCATACCGTTATAATGTTCGGCAATGATTAAAAAAAAATGAAAATACCGAATATGGATAACCTGGGTTTCCGAACAGATTTTAGGTGGCACACGGCGCTTAAAAATCTGTCACAAATGTTTTAGTATGACTTTGCTGAGCTATGCAGCCGCACTGCTTGATGGACTGTTGGAGCATTACGGCTACCGTAGTCGGAGCCTCGCAGTGATACGGTGCTTCAATGTAATATTACTGCATTGTGTGTGTTTAACCTCATTTTAAGTTTTGTGGATATTATACATGGTTATGCTGAGGATATGTCGGCTAATTTCCACTGGAAATGCCTTTTGGTTAAACTGTCAGCGAGGAGTTTGCATTTGCACTGTTACATTTTAATATAACTTTAATGCACATAAAAAACAGCTGCTTGTTTAAGTGAAAATACATTAATGGGTTTTTGCACTAATAATGTTGTGGAGTTGTAAAGTATTTTGTCGAGTGTCATTTATATCGTCAGTTATATCGTTATCGCAAATTTTCAAATATATATCGTGATAAATATTTTGGGCCATATTGCCCTGCTCTACTAGATATGAGCATACTTTACATAACTGTGTATGAATGATGATCAAGAGACAAACTTTGAAGATACATAGCATGATGTCGCATCATCAGACTGTAAACAAACATCCACCAGGCTTCTTTGCTGGCAGAGGTGATGATTCTCCCATCAGGGATCAGTAGAGTGTATTAACCTGTGGTATAAGCAGCAGTCAGTGAAATATTACTGTTTCACATAAGAAATCTAGCACATGAAAGCCAGGGTGGGAGGGATCTCTGCAAACTGACTCACCTCTGCAAGTGTGAAGCTCAACAAAGATCTGACTCTGCAGTCACAGACAAACAAAAAACTCCAGCTGGGAGATAGAAAACGCTGTCTGGGTCTTGCTGCATGTTGCTGGTTAGAGTCCCACATTTGCAGAGTGCTGCTTTGTCCCACTGACCCATGTGAACAGTGACTGTGGAGAACTGTCCTGGAAAACAGAAAAGAGAATTAAAATGACAAAAAGCCAAACAGGATTTCCACAAAGACTCTCTTGGAATCAGCAATCAGAAAATCATTGGTTCATATTACAATTAAATATGAAGAAGTTCTTTAACTGTAAGCAGTTAAGATCTGATTTACATCCTTCACACAGCACATGTGTCCAGGCTGTCAGGTAAACATAGAATTAATCTCAGGTAACATGACTCACAGTAGAGATTCAGTAAGAAAGATTGCCAGCTCTAATATTATTACCACACCAACAGCTCAGATTTCTAGAAGTATTTAAACAAATGTCTTCTGAATATTCAATTCATGTTCACAGTGGGAGGGTAAATAAAGTCTGCAACACAGAAAGAGCTGTGATCAAGCTATTTATTACTGTGCCAACACACATCAAACTTCACAGTTCAGTCATGTCAGCTCTGCCACAGAAGTCGTGCTCACACTAATTTATGCACTCCAAGGAAGAGGGAGGAAGTTACAAACTGACCCTACAACACTTCTCGCGCCTCGCTATGAAACCTAACGGATCAATGGTTACACTGTTTTGTGCCCTTGGCCTTATCAGCACCTGTAAACGGAGTTGTTTTCTGACGCTGAAGCTCATGTAGTTTTCACTGCACAGTCATGTTCATGCGTGGAAACACACAGGGCATCAGAGAGGTTATATGAGTTTATGTGTTTTTAACTGGGTTTTAATTTAAACAAACCATAGAGTTTTTAATTAAACTATTTTCATCACTTTGGTGTATCTCAACATTCAGTTATGCAGACATATGTGTTCTTAAAAGCAATTCTTTGTTTTGCGGGCGGAGTGGAAGCCGTTTTGCTTCACAGTGCACCTTAACAAAGAGGGGATGCTTTTTATTTACATCTAGTCAAAAGTGTTGGTAATAGTGTTTTAATCACACTAATTTTATAATTCTGACAATATCTCAGCTTGCAGCGATGCATGCATTTTATTTTAAAAACGGCACAAGTGGGAATTTCTTCTGAATGGGTAATGTCAGCTTGTTCACAAGCGTTTCATTTAATCAAACCACTAGTTTTAATTGAACTAGTTTTTACGCATCTACTGGGGTTTCTTTCACGGGTTGATGAAATTATTTTATTCGGCACATCGGAATGTTGAACTAAGAGTAAGACAGGGGCTACTACTATGTTGTTATTGTTCTCATTTTTCAGAGGGAAACATGCAGATGTAGCCGGATGGGCTACTCGCCTTTCTTTTCTCTCTCTCGCTCGCTCGCTCTACTGCTCTCGCTCTCTCCTGCGCTCGCTCTTACTGCAAAACTAGGTCAATTGGGAACCCACCTGCATATTGATTGCAGGCTGGCACCAGGTATAAAGCTAAGCCGGTGCTTCTTTGGATTATTCCTCCCATGCATTCAGTGCAAAGCAGCAGTAAATGCTGGCACTCTGCGACGGACTGATCGGCAAGAGTAGATCATATGACAGCCACAGCGCGGCAGGTTGTTTTATTCCGGCGTTGCGGAGAGAGGTGCTTGTGTGATTTCCCCCACCAGTGAGAGTATAGCGCCTCCGGTCCTGGGGGTTTGAGCGCTGCCTTCACCTCCGTGGCAACTCACACAGCCTTAAGTGAAGAATCAAGACACCTGCCTAGCCGTTGTTGTGAGGGCTCCTCCTCAGTGGAGCCTGCTGTCTTGTCTTGTCTTGTTTGGTTTTGAATTGTTTTACCTTGTCTTATTTGGTTTTATTAAGTAGGCTTGCCATTTCCTGGTTCGCCTGGTTTTGTTTTATTTTATTTTATCTCTGGATTGTTGCGTGTGCCCACGCTTCTGTGATCGGGCTGAAGCAATTCTTTGCCCGAGTGTCGTGCCGGGGATTTTAAATTGCCCCCGTTGCTGGTCTTAGCCTGTGGGGAGCCAGACCAGCTCGCGATTGAGGCTGGGACCATTACTACCAGTACGAGTGGACCCGTGGGGCACAAGCCTTCCAGTGTGTGTGTGTGTGTGTGTGTGTGTGTGTGTGTGTGTGTGTGTGTGTGTGTGTGTGTGTGTGTGTGGTTTCTTTTATTAAAGCTATTAAAGTGTGTTTTAGTTCTTTTTATCATCTGTAGCGAGCCTGACGCTCAGTGTCCTTTTATTCTTTTAACATATTTTTCTGTGTTTTCTTCTAGTGAACGGAGGACGTACCAGTGGCCCTGGGACCTCAGGTGGTGGGTCGTTTTCACACTTTCTTTTGTAGAGCACCGGGTGGGCTGCAGTGATTTTTGTTTTGTGTGATTTTCTTTTGGGTCCACGGCTGCTGGTAAGTCCAAGTTCCATGATTGTTTTATTTTCACGTTAAGACACTGTCAACAATGACGCTACATTTTGGTTTCTAATATTTTATTTATTTTTATTATAAATAAACTGTTTTAATATTGGAGCCAACCTGCCTCAGTGTGCATCCTTGAATCTGTGCGGCCTCCTTTTATTCTTTTTTATCTATTTTTCTTAAATATATTTCCTGGGGGTGAAATTCCCCTAGGTGGCGTTGTCATTTTATTATTTCTTTTATAACCCCGCCGACCACTTGGTCACACAAGCATGGGACCTCTCGGACTCGCCAGACTCCGAATTGCCCGAGTATTACTGTGACACCCACTATGATGATGTGATGCTGAGGATCAAGACATTCCGATTCATCCCCGCCACACACTTGTTTGTACGCTCATACACAGTCGATGGGACTGGAACACAATTCAGCAGGATTGCAGAACACACCATGACTGAACTGAGATCATCACAACATATAGTGTGATGGAAATTCAGTTTCCAGTAGCACAGCACCGACAGAACTTGCATGTTACAGATACGCTAAGGGAAATGAGAGTAAGGATATAAGCACACAGCCCCACTCCACTGACGACCTGCTGTTGGCCAACACCCTCAACGACTTTTACTGCTGGTTTGATGAGCCATCAAGCAGCCTTGACACCTCCACCTTCCCCAACAATAGAGACACTTTGGTCCATCATCCCCCCACCTCCCCACTGCCACCAGCACAGAGCCATCACCACCATCAAAGACTTCACCCACAGGAGCCCCCTCCTCACTCCACAGCTATGAGGATTTCACACCACCTTCTCCCACTACAACCCTTCATATTCATGATGTGAGGACGCAGTTTGACCCTTTAGACCTACTAAAGAACCCAGTCCGCCTGAGCTTATCTTTATATATTTACATGCTGTAGTGCCATTTCTGGGAGTATTTTAAGTTGCTATACATCAATACAACCATTATATCCCAAATTTTAATCATATATATGCATTAAGTCATCAGTAACTACATAAATTGCAATAGTGGTATTTTTACACAAATTTCTAGTTAAAGTAATTTCAGAGGTTCATCCCTGAAAATTGTAAATGTAAAAAAGTTGTATAAAACAGTTTCCAAATTAATTTTGAGTGTCTTCATAGTTTTGTTTTTGAGATACACCAATTTGTATATACTGCAGCCACCAACTTTGAAATTCTCATTTACATGACTTATTTAAACATTCTCCTCTTGAATGCAAAATTCTTAAAAACATCTTTTATCCTTTAAGAGGAAATAAATCTGAAAGCTGTTCCATCCTAAAAGAGTACAACAATGTGTAGTTTATGATGTTGTAAAGGTTTCAGCATCTTTTTGAATTTGTCACATGTGTGGAAAGGTATGAGTGAGCCTTTGTATCATACTGTGAGTGATGCTCGTCAGCACACAAACCCAGAGTTTCTCTACAGGAACACAGAGAGAGTTATTCCCTGTACTGTAAGGACACATTCAGCATTGTGCAGTAAATCCAGATCATCCCAGTTAAATGATTACATGGATGTGAGTGTGGTCGTCAGAGCAGCACTGATCAGTGTCAGGTTATAATGACCAAGGTGTACACAAACACTAAGTTTGAGTGTGTGCAGTGAGACTTCAGTCAAAGCATTTAACTGAGGTGTGAAAAATAAGCTGAACTCTACAGCTTGTTGTGGTCCCCTGTGGCTTGACAGCCTTCCAGCTGTTCTCCAGCATTTTCATTTACAGTCATAAAATATCTCCACATGTTGCTCCTCTTTCTCTCTCTCTGCAGTCCAAATGCGTCTTCTGAGCGCATCTGAGTCACGTGACGGCACAGTAACAAATCCCAGCAGGGCAGGAAGAAGGGGGCGGAGCAAAGTGCGTCTGCCGCATAAGAAGAGGTGTTCACACAGACAGAGCTGCTTAGATGGCAAAAGCAGTGGGAGGAGGAAAGGACGGGACGCTGGTTGTATAAAATTCAAAGGAGGGTGGGAGGAATGACAAATGCAAGACGGACTAGGAGGGAGGAGGTGATCATATCCAGACTGAGATTTGGACATACTGGCTTGAATGGCACATTATTCTTGATAGGGAAACATAGTACTGGAAAATGTGATTACTGTGGGGTAGAGGAAACGGTGGAACATGTCATATTGCAGTGTCAGAGGTATCTGGTTGAGAGGAGGCAATTGGTTCACAATCTCAGTAACCTAAAAATCAAACTGGATCTTGTTGATTTGTTGCAAAAGGAATCGGGAAGCAAGAGTTATCAGGCCTTATTTCTGTTTTTAAAAGAGGGGAACCTGTTTGGCAGGATTTGAGGGTTTTGTTTTTTGTTTTTTTGTTTTTTTTTTGAGCATTGTTCCAGACCATACTCCATACCAGTTGGTGGCGGTAATGCACCTCTCAGTTGTTTGCCAACCGCAAATACAAATGTAAGAAGAAGAAGAAGAAGACAGAGCTGCTTTTTCATCCACAGCGAGTAAATAGTGAACCTCCAGGAGAGAAACAAACTAAAGTATCGATCATATACCACTACCAACGTTTGGATCGATATCTGCATCGATCTGCACACCCTTGTCTCCTGGATCGTAGCTGAGATCAGCGTGAACCACGTGGGTCTCTGCTCCCTGACCTGTTTCCTGTTTGGAAAGAGTTCCAGCTTCATCACGGAGTTTCTCTCGGTTTGTGGGCTCATCTAAAGGTAAGCACCGAGCTAACTTCAACACTAGATTTACTAACCCTGCGCACATTTGCAGAAATCCCTTGAACCCAACACCTACTAGAATATATGTATGTATGTATGTATATGTATATATATATATATAGAAGCGGGTGGGGTAGGCGAGCTTATTTAGCTTCTTGTGACAGAAGCCATTTTTCCTCGTTCACTACAAAGAATCGACTCTTAGAGCAAACTTGTGAACTTCACATCACTACCAGCCTCGGGTTTAAAACTAGTGTTACTGGAGGGAGTTTGAAGGTTCAGTTTGTTTCACGGCTGCATTTCACACTGTCCCGATCCTTTTATTTGAGTTCGAGAAAAAACAACCAACACTCCAGAGAAGTCCAGTCAAACAATGATTTATTGATTACATGTACGCGGGAGAGGTCTGCAGCGTCACTCACTTACAGAGATCTCAACTAGGAAGCACACATCACACTACTTTTGTATATTAAAGTCCAGCCTCACAGTACGTAAGCAGATATCATAATATGCGTCAGTTACTTGACTTCTATAACACTTAAAAACCGTCCTCACCGTCTCACACTCTGTGTTTCCTGCTGTTGTTTCTCCTCGTACACGTCTCTGAAACATCCAGAGTACATTCTGTGCTCATCTCACTGAGCAGGCGTACAGGCACAGCCAAATGTCTCTAATCTTTGCCCTAGAAACAAGTCTAATATTTATCTGTCTGTAAGCGAGTTTGCATTGACACTCAAAAGACTGAATGCCAACTCTCATGAGCACATTTGCAATGTGAGCAAGGCAAGGCAAGTTTATTTATATAGCACAATTCAACAACAAGGTGATTCAAAGTGCTTTACAGAGACATTGAAAACAAAACAGATAAAAAGCATGATTTAAAATTGATTAAGACAAACAAACAAACAAAAGAGTATATAAAATCAAAAATCAAAACAGTAGATAAAATCAAATCAGTAGTTAAAATGTAAGTTTTGAAATTTAAGCTTAAAAGTGTGGATTTGGTGCTTTATTCAAAAGCAGCTGAGAACAGGTGAGTCTTCAACCTGGATTTAAATAAACTGTAAAGTGTTTTAGTTGATCTGAGGCTTTCTGGGAGTTTGTTCCAGATATAAGGAGCATAAAAGCTGAATGCAGCTTCTCCGTGTCTGGTTCTGACTCTGGGAACTGATAAAAAACCGGATCCAGATGACCTGAGAGATCTGGAAGGTTCATACTGGGTCAGGAGGTCACTGATGTATTTTGGTCCTAAACCATTCAGAGCTTTATAGACCAGCATCAGAACTTTAAAGTCTATCCTCTGACGGACAGGCAGCCAGTGTAAAGACCTCAGAGGTGGACTGATGTGGTCCACTTTTTTGGTCTTAGTGAGGACTCGAGCAGCAGAGTTCTGAATGAGCTGTAGTTGTCTGACTGATTTTTTTAGGTAGACCTGTAAAGATGCTGTTACAGTAATCAAGCCTGCTAAAGATGAATGCATGGACTAGTTTTTCCAGGTCCTGTTGAGACATCAGATCTTTTATCCTGTACTGTTTGTTCCTCTTTATGAGATAACTCCTCGTTTATCTCAGCCTTGGCACCAAGCACAGATGGATGACGTATGGAATAAAACAAGTTGGAGATGAACAGTTTCACCCCTGACTTGTTAAAATTAAATCCATTTGCTTTAAACAGATGCCTGCGTTCCCAAAAAATATTAAAGTTGTTGATAAAATGCACTGAGTGGTCAGTACATGCTGATATAAGCTATTTGTTCAGTGCAAACAATCTGCTGAATCTCTCGTCTCCTCCTCTGACGGGCGGTACAGGCCCACTGATGAATACAGCTGCATTCAGAGAGTTTACAGTATTTAATAATCCAGTAAAGTCCCGTTTCAGAACCTCCGACTGTTGTTTGGACACATCGTTTGACCCTGTATGCAGAACAATGTTTGTCACAGTTTGATATTCATCTGCAATCTGAAGAATTCTCTAATTCAGGTTGTTGACCATATCCTTAGGAAAGCAGAGGACTTTAGTGTTCTTACCGCACATCCTTTGTACATCCTTTACGGCAGAGTCCCCCACAATCAGAGTTTCAGGCCTAGCCTTTAGCTTTCCCTGTGGCCTTTTACTTTTCAACAGATTTTCAGACCTTACTTCGCTACTTTTAGGTGGATGGTTGTCCGATGTAGATCCAGGGTCCTTTGATAGTGGAGCAAATCTGTTCTGCAGTTTCACATTCAGTTGTTTTGGAGGTTTGTTGTTAACCTTCCTATTCACGGTTGTCCAGTCCTGTTTCCTCCCATATACAGGGGTAGAAGAGCTTCTCTGTCTCGTAGGAAGTGAAGGCCAGTCGGTTTCAGAGATTTCAGCTCGCTGTGCTCTGCCTGTGATACGTCCTCCCCCTTCCAGGAGACATGATTTATGTCTTGGTTTTGCACCAGGACAGTCCAAGGGGGGATTATCGCTTGAGGATTTATAATAATGATGCACAGAGTCTACTTTCTTGGTCATGTTATCTGTGCTCCTTAACTGTGTACTAGCTTGCTCATCGCCATTGCTTTGAATCAAAGGCAAGGTTGTTTCATTTCCACACAGTCCATTTACCTCCACATTTACTTCTAAGCGATGAATTTTTGTCTCCAGTACTGCAATCTTCTGCAGGAGGCTGTGGTAGTCATCTGTGGAGAGGGAGGGCATCTTGTTGCTAGTTAGCCTAGCGGTTAGCACCTTTCCAGGCTATCCGGTTGTTCAGTCTGACGTCACTGGCCGTGTCTGGGCCTAAACTCTGCTGCAGGTCCATATATCAAACGATCACTGTGGCATTACTGAGAGTTAAAACACTGTCTAAAGTCTTTCATCTTTAATAAAATGATCAGCGTTCTGCTCTACCAGGTGTAACAATTGAGTTTAACATCCAGGCATCCATGAAAACAGAATTTATGACATTTAATGGAGTTAGAAGTTAGAAGGAAGTTAGCTCGCTAGCTTCCATCTAAATACAATATAGCATGTCCCTACTGCGGGGGTTTAGAAACAAATTCAAACGTACAGCTCTGTCATCACTTCCAACATAAATGAAGACAGAAAACTAAACAGCAGTGACGTTTGTAGGGTTACTGAAGTTTGGCTAGCTGGTATATAGTGATGTGCTACGTGACCGCTAGCGACATAGCTATGTTAGCGTAATATAAACAAGCTAACTTTTTTTTCCACTCGATAAAAGTTAACGTGAGTGTTCTCAGTGGTCAGGAACAAATGTAATCGCATGGCAGGATGCTGTAAATGGACCAAACTTCAGCCAGGAGAACAACTGAGATAATCCATCCACAATACGAGGTTAGTTATTCATGCTGCATGGGCTGTGCTGTAGTTACATCGTAAGGTTTTAAAAACTGAGCTTAAATAAATGATTAGCGGTAATAAAAGCTGAGGGAGGTCAACGGTGATCACTGACTGTTTTTAGGAGCTTTTTGAGATTAAATAGAAGAAAATACAAAGCATTAAACATGTTAACAACACAAAAGCCATATTAAACGCAGACTACTTTAGGCCCTGAAGTAGGATTCGTCGCGTCATCACTGAACAACCGGATTGGCCGTTTCATTGTCCAGACGCTGTAATCAGGGTTCAGCTGTGTCTAGGCCACAGACACATGGAGCGCTGAGGATAAGGTAACTAAAAATGTTGCTGTTCTGTTAAGAACACTTTAGTCCTAATGATCTATAAGTGTCCAGAAGCTCTCGCAGGTAAGCTCATACAGAAAAAAGGGAAAAAATCAGCATAAAAATCAATAAAAGAAGCAAAGCATTTGAAGAGCAAAGAGAGGAAGCCTCCACACTCATGAAAGGGGCGGAGAAAATAAGTATAAATACTTATTTAATAAAAGCTCACAAAATACAACTAATAAAAGTCCGGTTAGAATAATGTATTTCCCACAAATCACTGCCTCTGTTTTTTGTCTCTGTCACTGCAGGACCAACGTGGATCGAGAAGTCCGCGCTCTCAGGAGGCCGACAATTTCGTTGAAGAAAGAAGTGGAAGAAAAAAATGCAACCGTGATGAGTTTGGGAAAGATTTTACTGTGAAAGCTTCCCTAAAAATGCATCAGGTCATCGACACCGGAGAGAGACCATTCAGCTGTGGAGACTGTGGAAAGTCTTTTACCAGGTCTGGAAGCTTAAAAAAACACCAACTCATCCACAGTGGAGAGACACCGTTCAGCTGTGGAGACTGTGGAAAGTCTTTTACCACGTCTGGAAGCTTAAAAAGACACCAACTAATCCACACTGGTGAGAGACCGTTCAGCTGTGGAGACTGTGGAAAGTCTTTTATCCACTCTGGACACTTAAAAAGACACCAACTCATCCACACTGGAGAGAGACCATTCAGCTGTGGAGACTGTGGAAAGTCTTTTACCACGTCTGGACACTTAAAAAGACACCAACTCATCCACACTGGAGAGAGACCGTTCAGCTGTGACGAGTGTGGAAAGTCTTTTACCACGTCTGGAAACTTAAAATCACACCAACTCATCCACAGTGGAGTTAAAGCGTACACCTGTGATCAGTGTGGCAGAGCTTTTACTCAAGGTAACAACTTACAGAGTCATCTAGTTACCCACTCTGGAATTAAGGCGTACAGCTGTGACATTTGTGGAAAAACTTTCAGCCGGATAGACAGCCGTAACATTCACCTACGCATTCACACCAGACATGATGTGTACAGCTGTGATCAGTGTGGTAAACAGTTTACTACAAACACAGAGTTACGACGTCACATGTTTACCCACACTGAGGAACGACCTTATAAATGTGACCTTTGTGAGAAGACTTTTAAATCTCCACATTACCTGAAAGCACACCAACAGATCCACACCAGAAAGACTCTACAAGTGCAGTTACTGTGAGGTATGTATTTATATTTTTATCTTGTCAGCCCGACTGTTTGAAACAACTCTGCTCATCAAATTGTGTTAGCATGTTAGCAATTCTACTGGCAGCTCTGAATGATTATTCAGACTCTAATCACAGGTTTTTAGGGATAGTGTTTGAGAATTGTTTTACTGTTATTGTAGCATTAAACTAGTATTACTTTAATGTTTTTACTCTTATCGTTTTTATAGCACATTAAATTGAGCTGAGTGTGATAATGTAAACAGTAAAATGTAATTGGACTTTGGCAGAGATGCTCTTTATTTCAGGTGACGTTCAGGATAAAAATGTTGAAGGACTGACTTACACTGTCTTTGTGTTTTTGTTTAGAAGCAGAGCGACACAGATGGATCAAGTTCCCAACCCTGTCATCGCTGTGGGAAAGACTTTTGTTGTGACCTTTGTGGAAAGACTTTAAGTCATTGAAGGACTCTGAAAATACATCAACGTAGACACACTGGAGACAAAATGAACTACTGTAAAGAATGCGGGAGAGGCTTCACCACTTCAAAGGACTTCAAACAATATGAACTCCTTCACAGTGGCGTTAAAAAGCATGTCTGCGATCAGTGTGGGTCATCCTTCATCAGTGCACGTCAGCTTGAAAAGCATAAACGAGTCCACACATGAGAGAAACCATACAAGTGCAGACACTGTGACAAAACCTTTTCACAATCATGTGATCACAGTAAGCATGAACGCAGACACATGAAAGAGAACTTCATCTGTGAAAGAGTTTGAGTAATCTCAGTTCATAGTCCACTCAGAAACGATTCCATGTTACAAATAAACTGTTACGTCTTGATTCCCGCTTTTACGTTAATCTTGTAAACAGTACATTTGCATAACGACTGAAACCGGCCCAATGAATGAACAATGGGCTGTGAGGTCAATTTCTTCATCATTAATATGCAAATTCTTATGAGCATTGATCAACAACCACTGGTCAATGGCCATGAGTACCATTCACAGAGTAAAAATTTGCATAATGATTATGAAGTTTACTGTTACCAATGTTCAAAAACATTTACTAAATTATCTTCTCTGTGCAAACATCAGCGTGATGCAGGACTGACATCATTGCCATCTCTGGATCACAGTGAATCTGCAGAGACAGAAAGATCCTCTTCTGGTTTCAGGGTCAGACTTAAACCCTTGAGATCAGGCTCCACAGAGTTCAGGTGGAGTCTTCTGTAAAGATCTGATGAGGCAGCTATGAATGAAAATGTGCCTCTTGTTACATTTTAAGCTTTCTAAACTGTTCTACTGTAGTGTTTGTGTTGAGCGGTTCGCTTTGTTCCAGCAGTTTGATTAAGAAATCTGTTTCCTGTTATATTTTTAAAGAATGCATTGATCCATGTGTTCTGTAGTTTTTTTTTTCAGCTTGTTTGTGTAATGAACTCCTGCAACAATTAAACCAAAATTTTATATCTTAAATAAAGAAATGGTTTACTGACAAAGAGTTTGAGCCGTGATGTCATTTCCTGTATATCAGAGCAACACTTGAAGTGACCAGTGTTTAAAGTCAGTCAAACGTTGTGTCAGCATGACCTTGTGAAAATTGCTTTGCGATGCTTCACTACGTTATCTGCTAACTGTTAGGGTGTAGAAGGATGAAACTCCCAGGGTGACCAGTGGCAGGAGCTTCCTGATGCAGAGAGTTGAGTGTGGGGGATATAAAAGAGAAGCTGAGGCATCCCAAGGTTAAAGCTGGCATAACTGAACTTTAATGTTTGATGTGTGTTTTGGCTCTCCTGCGCACAGTAATTAATAGCTTGAACACAGCAGAGCTTGATATAAAGACCTGGGTGACAACTAACTTTATGCTGCTGATTATACTTGGCCCTAAAATACCTAGAAATATGGTATCTAACCAGATACTTGCTCTGGATGGCATTACCTTGGCCTCTAGTAACACCTTGGAGTAATATTTGACCAGGACATTAAACAAATATTTAGGGCTGTGTGATGAAGTTGAAAAAGCAGAAGGAGTCACAAGAATTATAAGAAAAACAGAGTTTTCATTCATTTATTAATTATATTTACAAAAGTAATTAATGTTAAGCTCATAAAAAATGTCAAAGAAACAAAACTGAACTCAGGCAAAGAACTGCAAACTTAACAAACCAAATGACTGCACAAAGAAATATAACTGACCTAAACAAACATAACTGACCTAAACATGAAATGGCACAGAAGGGTAAATATATTGTCTGATCAGACCACTATGACACACGAGGAGTTTTTCCTTTCCAGTCATCTTTCTCACTCACTATGTGTTAATAGACCTCTCTGCATCGAATCATATCTGTTATTAATCTCTGTCTCTCTTCCAAATCATGTCTTTATTCTGTTTTCCTTCTCCCACCCCAACCGGTCGCAGCAGATGGCCCCGCCCCTCCCTGAGCCTGGTTCTGCTGGAGGTTTCTTCCTGTTAAAAGGGAGTTTTTCCTTCCCACTGTCGCCAAAGTGCTTGCTCATAGGGGGTCATATGATTGTTGGGCTTTTTTCTGTAGCTACTGTACAATATAAAGCGCCTTGAGGCTACTTTTCTTGTGATTTGGCGCTATATAGATACAATTGAATTGAATTGAATTGGTTCTTTAGTATTTCTAAAGGGTTAAACTGCGTCCTCACATCTGCTTCATGAATGTGAAGGGTTGTAGTGGGAGAAGGTGGTGTGAAATCCTCATAGGTGTGAAGTGAGGAGGTTGCTCCTGTGGGTGAAGTATTTCATAGCATTAATTGCTCTGTTGTGGGGGGAGTGGTGAAGGTGGGGGGATGGGGTGGCTGTAGCTCAGGAGGTAGAGCAGGTCACCTACTGATCGCATGGTTGGAGGTTCGATGCCAGGCTCCTCCAGTCTGCATGCCAAGTATCCTTGGGCAAGATACTAACCCCAAGTTGTAGTTAGAAAGCACTCAGTATAGAGGTATTGCTTGTGAGAGTGGGTGTGACTGGGTTAATGTGGCATGTTGCTTTGATACTATGGGAGAGTAGAAAAGCGCTATATAAGAATCAGTCCCATTACCATGAGTGACCAAAGTGTCTCTATTGTTGGGGAATTCTCTATTGAGTTGTGAAAGCTGCTTGATGTCTCATCAAACCAGCAGTAAAAGTCGTTGAGGGCGTTGGCCAACAGTGGAGTGGGGCTGTGTGCTTCCTGAAGTGAAAATCTGGCATTTAAAGATGAATGGGCGTTAAAGGAAATTTGTATCCATTTGTATTATTCCATTACTGTTTTATAAAGTGTTTGTCCTCTTATAGTGTTTAGCTTCATTTAAAGTTAGAGTGTGTGTGTGCCTGACATTTGTAGACTAGTATGATTGAAACCATATGAAGGAAGTTGCTTAACTGAAACTAGGAATGTTGGCTTAAAAGGAAAGATAGAGCACATCATGTTAAGGTCAATGAACTCACACATCCTGTTCCCAAATCGGGAGATGTTTTTCTGACTTTCTCACTCTGTATGCTCCACCTAAGAATGCTGTTTTACAATATAAATAAAGAACAAGCGGACCCCTCGATGCGAGTCCTCCGAGACATATCTCACGCAATCGATTGTGTAAGAGACAGTGTCGAGGGGCACCGCCCATGTACATGTCATATAGCTGAGTCTGTCTCTCTTGCCTCCTGAGTTTTCTCTTAACAATGGGAAAGACTCGCTCACAGCTGACTAATGAACATTTGCATGCATGCTTAAGAACTGCATTGACCCCATTTCACCCAAGCTTTAAAATTCTGCCCGCAAATATCAGAGGTGTAGTCATCTGTGTCCATATTTTCTCCAGCATACGGGGGATTCCCATCATAATAAATCTTTTGGTAAGAGGTGATAAAGAACCTAATCAAAATTTTCCATCCAAATTCCCTCCATCTTTATGAGGTAGTGCATTTCCATTGTTCTTTCCATATTTGAGTCCATTCATCCTGTGTTATGCACAATCCTCCCTCCTTCTCCCATAATATCTTATTGGTAAAAAATGTATACAAACAGGAAATGTGTGTTTCGTTGACGTCACCACTAGGGATGCACCAATATCGATACCGGTATCTGGTATCGGCCTCGATACCACATTTTCTAAAGTACTCGTTAAAAGTCCCCCGATACTGGGGACCGATACCACGGTCTGAGACCTGTCTATGTTTGAGCGGCATGTAAGGGGTTAATCACAGGCGCCGAGTGCCCGCCCCCAGGCCGGAGCTGGGAGAAGGCGAGGTGAAACAAGTGAGCCGTGTGGAACTATTTCAAAGTGAACGAAGACCTTCGGAGGTGGGGTGCCCTCTGCCTCTCGGCCTGGGGCTCGGTCACTCAGGCACAGCTGGCTGCCGGCGGACTCATGGGCACGTCACTGCAACCCCCCTGGCTTCTGCTCCGCGGCTGCTGAGTGATGCCTCATCTGGGATTCTCCTCAGCTCTTTCTGGGATAGTGACGCTGCTGCCCCTCTGTTGGTCTTGGTCTCTTGTGTTCTGGGGGCCTCTGGATGTCTGGAGTTTTGATCTCCTCCATACCTGCTTCATGCCCTGGAGGACGGGGCAGTGGCCCCCCACACCCTCTAGCAGATCATTACATGAAGGAACCTTTAAAAAAAATAAAAACAAGCACACTCGTGCTCACAGGTGTACACACAGGTGCTCACACACACACAAACTACACCCTTTTTGGCTCCTACCTCAAAGCACACTGTGCGCTGTCGATCTTACGTGCTGCACAATAATGTTTAACATTTAATATTTACTGCCATATTCCCATATATCATTGTGATGTTGTTTATTCTATTACCCTCGTTTTCTCCTGCTTGTTTTCTTTTTTCTTTCTCAACAGGTGATCCAGGTGATCAATCGATCGATATATGTATTTTTTGTCTGCTTACTCTGTTGGTTTTTGTTTTTTGCCCTTTTTCCCCGTCCCTCTTCTCAGCTGTTTTCCTTTCCCTCTTTCTTTCCCCCAGTAAAGTCTGTCCCGTATTCAGGAAATGAAAAATAAAATAAACAATAAAAGGTGAATCAAACAGACCATTACGGCAAGGCTGGGATGGTCCGTTTGGTAAAGTAAGCTTAGCTGCACTTCTATGTAATAGCAATTTCAGCCACAAGGTGGAGCAGTGAGTCAGAGTAACCTTTATCTAATCAAGGAAAGAGCACATTCTTATTTACAGTGGCAGAAAAACAAAAGCACTATATAAATACACATTAGTTACTTACAGTGAGAAATTATTCACAAGAAATGACGGCTGCCACTTTCCCAAAATTCAGACCATGCAATCCTCAAAGAAGGTGCAACAAACCATAGAGCTGCATGTCAGACTTACCAGGCCTCGTTTAGCACATTAAATATTAAAGTTCTCTAGCATATCGAGACTATCTCTACACAGCATAATATAATCCATATGTACGGGGTACGACCCCCCTCTTGGTTGGATGTCCTAAAAACTCACTGAAAAGCCTTCAGCTGATCCAAAATGCTGCAGCAAGAGTCCTGACGGGGACTAGAAAGAGAGGGCGTGTTTCTCCTGTTTTGGCCTCGCTTCATTGGCACCCAGACAGCTGCCCAGCCAGGCAAGATAAACGTTACACATCACGATACGACTTCTTCCCCGTCTCTGTCAGTCCCTGCATCCTTAAATGTCTCCAGTTGTCCTGAGTTCTCTATGACTGTCACCTTGGTGCATTTAAACCCCTGTTCCTCCCTGTCCTCGTCCTCTGTTGTCTTCGTCTCTGTTATCAGTCATCAAAATTTTACCATCTCTGTCCAAGTCTGCAAATTTCTTTATTAAATCATAAGATTGTTAAATTCATCAAGTCTCTATGTGCCTGGGTCCTCGTCTCAAAACATGACATCAGTGTTTTGTACATTTTAACACAAATTTAATCCCACATGTGTGAAAGAAAAGCAAAACACTTTTTTGAAAAGTCTGTAACAAAACCATCAAATCTGATAAAGGTTATTTAAATGCTGCAAAAGAAGAATGGATTGGAATAAAAAATACATATGCTAACCTTAATTACTGGGGAAAATGATGAATGATGCTCATAGTGAGTAAAAAGTAAACTGAGTGCAATTTATGGACAGAGATTGACTTTTAATGTGAATGTATAATATAATACAGATACATAAAAAAATGATCCCAAAACAGAATAAATTATTACAAAATATGAATAAAAACTATAAAAATAGAGGCAACTTTGCCTGTGGTAGAATGTATACAATGTATGAAAAAATCTTTACTGCAGACACTAATTTTACTAATTCAATAAGACTAATTTTGTGTTGTCAGATTTATGAGTTTCATGCTTTCATCGTGGTACTTGAGAGCTTGACATTTTCTCACACTGTAAAAAGTTTGAGAAACACTGATAAGTGTGTGTGTGCTTTTAGAAAACATTTAAAGCTGCAGTACAGAATCTTTGAAACAAGCTTAAAACATTTTTAAAATCAGGTTTTTTCTCTTTGTCAGATTAACAGTTTTTGTTGCCTGTCACTGTTCCACTTCTGTTTTCTTACCTGGTTCTTTCTGACCTTTAACTTTCTCCTCACGTTCCCCTCTTTCCTCTCTCCCTCTTTGGACTGACAATCATACACAAATAAATTGTATTCAATTAGATGAAAAATGACATTAATATGAAAAAAAATATTATTAAGATCACTAACAAAGTCCTCTCTCAGTCTACTTTCAACCAAAAGGCAAATAACCAAACCACATGAACACCTAATAAAAGATATAAAATATTGAAACACTGATCCAACATTATTCTTGATTGACGGATCATTTGATTTTACACTTTTACACTTTTACCTGAATGTGGCTCCTTTTTTTTAGAAAAAACATCAACTTCCTAACATCCATTATGAACCTGACTCTCTCTGTACACACACACACACACACACACACACAAACACACACACACGCACACCAGGACTTATAAGGTTAATGGGCATTCAGTCAGTTAGCTCGTTAGTATCCATTTCAAACAGAACAGTGGTAACAAAAGTAGCTACGGACAATTATAAGTTTTAGATTTTAAGTAGGCTGTATACATTTCAATGGGAGCAACAGGACGGTCAAATATCATTGATTTTACTACAGAGCAGGACGGATTGTAGGGTATCAAACATCGTCGGAAAACAAGTTTTCCACACTGCAGGTTACCTGGTGTAATGTTTTTCAGCTAAAAAGAAACATGGTCTGACTCCTACCAACTATATAAAGAGTAACTGAAGGTTAAATGCAGCTAACATGTCCTGTTTTAATCCAGGCACTTCCACCTCAGCTCCACTGCGTCTCAACCACCATCGCTCCAGCAGGGAGAGGCGAGCTGCAACAAACCATTTTGGGGGGGTTGTTAAAATATTACGTCTCAACCAAGTACTGAATGCTTTTTATATTTTTACTAGTGTGTCACACAAACAGCAAGTATTGTCAAAAAAGTAAGAAATCTTTGGGGGTGCTTTGATTCATTTGGGGGCTGAAGCACCCCCAAAATGGGCTAAAATCGCCCCTTAACTCATTTCCTGCATCTGTACTTGCATCCTGCCAACAAGTCCACTTTTTTCACCACACAACACTGACGTTTTTCTTGTAAGCCCAACAAGTTTGTCCCAGGGCAGTTTCATGGCGGTTACACTTTGACATAAGTTTCTCCTCAGGCTCACATTTGCCAAAATCTGCGTTTTGTCTGGACACAAGACGTCGCACACCTTCATCATGCAGCTTTTCAGAAACTCTCCCTCGGTAACCGATATATATTTTTAAATATATATTGTGATAAATATTTTGGGCCATATTGCCCTGCTCTACTAGATATGAGCATACTTTACATAACTGTGTATGAATGATGATCAAGAGACAAACTTTGAAGATGCAGAGCATGATGTCGCATCATCAGACTGTAAACAAACATCCACCAGGCTTCTTTGCTGGCAGAGGTGATGATTCTCCCATCAGGGATCAGTAGAGTGTATTAACCTGTGGTATAAGCAGCAGTCAGTGAAATATTACTGTTTCACATAAGAAATCTAGCACATGAAAGCCAGGGTGGGAGAGATCTCTGCAAACTGACTCACCTCTGCAAGTGTGAAGCTCAACAAAGATCTGACTCTGCAGTCACAGACAAACAAAAAACTCCAGCTGGGAGATAGAAAACGCTGTCTGGGTCTTGCTGGATGTTGCTGGTCAGAGTCCCAAACTATTTTTATCACTTTGGTGTATCTCAACATTCAGTTATGCAGACATACGTGTTTTTAAAAGCAATTCTTTGTTTTGCGGGCGGAGTGGAAGCCGTTTTGCTTCACAGTGCACCTTAACAAAGAGGGGATGCTTTTTATTTACATCTAGTCAAAAGTGTTGGTAATAGTGTTTTAATCACACTAATTTTATAATTCTGACAATATCTCAGCTTGCAGCGATGCATGCATTTTATTTTAAAAACGGCACAAGTGGGAATTTCTTCTGAATGGGTCATGTCAGCTTGTTCACAAGCGTTTCATTTAATCAAACTACTAGTTTTAATTGAACTAGTTTTTACGCATCTACTGGGGTTTCTTTCACGGGTTGATGAGATCATTTTATTCAGGATTTCGGAATGTTGAAGTAAGAGTGAGACAGGGGCTACTACTATCTTGTTATTGTTCTCATTTTTCAGAGGGAGACATGCAAGCATGGGACCTCTCAGACTCGCCAGACTCCGAATTGCCCGAGTATTACTTTGACACCCACTATGCTGATGTGATGCTGAGGCTCAAGACATTCCGATTCATCCCCGCCACACGCCTGTTTTTACGCTCATACACAGTCGATGGGACTGGAACACAATTCAGCAGGATTGCAGAACACACCATGACTGAACTGAGATCATCACAACATATAGTGTGATGGAAATTCAGTTTCCAGTAGCACAGCACCGACAGAACTTGCATGTTACAGATACGCTAAGGGAAATGAGAGTAAGGATATAAGCACACAGCCCCACTCCACTGACGACCTGCTGTTGGCCAACACCCTCAACGACTCTTACTGCTGGTTTGATGAGACATCAAGCAGCCTTGACACCTCCACCTTCCCCAACAATAGAGACACTTTGGTCCATCATCCGCCCACCTCCCCACTCCCACCAGCACAGAGCCATCACCACCATCAAAGACTTCACCCACAGGAGCCCCCTCCTCACTCCACAGCTATGAGGATTTCACACCACCTTCTCCCACTACAACCCTTCATATTCATGATGTGAGGACGCAGTTTGACCCTTTAGACCTACTAAAGAACCCAGTCCGCCTGAGCTTATCTTTATATTTTTACATGTTGTAGTGCCATTTCTGGGAGTATTTTAAGTTGCTATACATCAATACAACCATTATATCCCAAATTTTAATCATATGTATGCATCAAGTCATCAGTAACTACATAAATTACAATAGTGGTATTTTTACACAAATTTCTAGTTAAAGTAATTTCAGAGGTTCATCCCTGAAAATTGTAAATGTAAAAAAATTGCATAAAACAGTTTCCAAATTAATTTTGAGAGTCTTCATAGTTTTATTTTTGAGATACACCAATTTGTATATACTGCAGCCACCAACATTGAAATTCTCATTTACATGACTTATTTAAACATTCTCCTCTTGAGTGCAAAATTCTTAAAAACATCTTTTATCCTTTAAGAGTAAATAAATCTGAAAGCTGTTCCATCCTAAAAGAGTACAACAATGTGTAGTTTGTGATGTTCTAAAGGTTTCAGCATCTTTTTGAATTTGTCACATGTGTGGAAAGGTATGAGTGAGCCTTTGTATCATACTGTGAGTGATGCTCGTCAGCACACAAACCCAGAGTTTCTCTACAGGAACACAGAGAGAGTTATTCCCTGTACTGTAAGGACACATTCAGCATTGTGCAGTAAATCCAGATCATCCCAGTTAAATGATTACATGGATGTGAGTGTGGTCGTCAGAGCAGCACTGATCAGTGTCAGGTTATAATGACCAAGGTGTTCACAAACACTAAGTTTGAGTGTGTGCAGTGAGACTTCAGTCAAAGCATTTAACTGAGGTGTGAAAAATAAGCTGAACTCTACAGCTTGTTGTGGTCCCCTGTGGCTTGACAGCCTTCCAGCTGTTCTCCAGCATTTTCATTTACAGTCATAAAATATCTCCACATGTTGCTCCTCTTTCTCTCTCTCTGCAGTCCAAATGCTCTTCTGAGCGCATCTGAGTCACGTGACGGCACAGGAACAAATCCCAGCAGGGCAGGAAGAAGGGGGCGGAGCAAAGTCCGTCTGCCGGATAAGAAGAGGTGTTCACACAGACAGAGCTGCTTTTTCATCCACAGCGAGTAAATAGTGAACCTCCAGGAGAGAAACAAACTAAAGTATCGATCATATACCACTACCAACGTTTGGATCGATATCTGCATCGATCTGCACACCCTTGTCTCCTGGATCGTAGCTGAGATCAGCGTGAACCACGTGGGTCTCTGCTCCCTGACCTGTTTCCTGTTTGGAAAGAGTTCCAGCTTCATCACGGAGTTTCTCTCGGTTTGTGGGCTCATCTAAAGGTAAGCACCGAGCTAACTTCAACACTAGATTTACTAACCCTGCGCACATTTGCAGAAATCCCTTGAATCCAACACCTACTAGAATTACTGACTTTTTTATTTTCTGGTGCAAGTCCCGAGGTGTTAATCACCCCTGCTGAGATTTGTACAGGTCATATGCTCGATTCACATCCTGCTTTTGTTGTGCAAACCACCCATTGTCTTTGAGGCCTGGCACATTTGCTTTTGCACACACATACAAACGCTGCAAATCCGTGTTTGTTTGACAGTGTAAGACAAAAGCAGCAAAAATAAAAACTGTACCAACAGTACAGTCTTAATGGCTCACTATAGGGCTTTGGAGCGTGATGTCACAGGGGTGGGCGTGGAAAGGATTTTGGCCCCATCCGCCATTTTGGGGGTCTAGTGCAAGTGAAAAGGGAGCAAAGGCACACACAACAGCCATGGTTCGTATTTGCTGTCTGGTCGGCTGCAATGTTCGATCGCACGACCGGCAAGAGAATAAGCTTGAAAAGGGTTTATCTTTTCATTCTTTCCCCACCTGGAAGCAACATGAGGCAGCTCGTGTATCGATGTTACCAAACGAAGGCGTCTAGCCTGGATAGCAGCTGTGAGACGAGCTGATATCCAGTTCTCTTCCACCTCCAAATATCTGTTGGTGCTCCAGACATTTTCATTCCGGTAAGTTCTAAATATGTTCGTATCACTCTTTATAGCCTATTAGTTTTATTTGAGGTCATAGCAAATTAGAACAAACATCCTACTGAGTGATTTTCCAGAACTACCTTCTCTTTATAGAGTTTATAATTAATTGGCATTATTGCAGCAAACCAGCCTATGAAATGGATGAAACACATCGTGACTGGGTTCCAGCGCTACACAAGGGACCTGCTTCAAACATACCACCATGCCAATCAGATTACTTCTTCCATGTGAGGGTGAAGAGGTGACCCTTCTGGATAAGATGGTGAAGGTTCGCTGCGTTTGTTGAACAGTGTGGTAGTAAAACCAGGGAAAATGAAACTTGCTCCTGTTAAATATTCTTAAGTCTTTTGCTGTATAAATAGTGGGTTTTTTTTTTTTAAGATAAGATAAGATGGCCTTTATTAGTCCCACAGGTGGGAAATTTGTTTTGTTACAGCAAAAGTGCAAAGTTATGTAGCAGAAATTAGAAAACACTGGAATGCAATAAAATAAAATAAAATACTATATACAATAGAATAAAATAGAATAGAATAATATATACAATAGAATAAAATAGAAATACAAATACTATATACAACTGAGTAGGAAAATACAAAAACACAACTTCGTCAGAAGAAGAATTGCACGTATAGCAGTCTTATTGCACATGTGTGGGTTTGTGTGTTTGATCAGCTGCAAAAGTCTTTGTTGTGGAGTCTGACAGCAGTGGGGAGGAAAGACCTGCGAAATCTCTCCATCCCACACCGTGGGTGCCGCAGTCTCCCACTGAAGGAGCTGCTCAGTGCTGTCAGAGTCTCCTGCATGGGGTGGGAGATGTTGTCCAACAGGGATGACAGCTTAGCCACCATTCTCCTGTCACTCACCACCTCCACTGGGTCCAGAGGGCATCCTAGAACAGAGCTGGCCCAAAGATACAGTAAATAATGTTAGTAGTGGGTGATATCATGTAAACACTGTCATGATTTTATGTAAACATTTTGTCTTTTATAAACTATAAATGACATGGATTCTACATTGTAACTGATGTGATTTTCTATATAGTGGTTTTAATAATAAAAAAAGAGGCAAAACTTAGTTTGTTTCTTTATTCAACTTTTGAACAGTGGTCAGTACATATTCAGTAAATGCAAATTATTTACATGGCATAAATCTAGACGCCTAGATAAAACATTATGGCATTATAGCAGTGACAACTCCTCCACAGTAGCAGGTGGGATTCTTCTTTTTTGAGGACGGCTTCTTTTACCTTTCAATACGGATGGTCTGTTTATGTTTTGATCAAGAGCCTTTTTTTGGGCAGCTGAAGAGGAGAAGTCTATCTTATGGCCAACCTCTGGCTGTATCTTGGTCACATTACCAGGCAAAACCCAGTATGCAGGTTCATCTGTAACAGGCCTTGTGCCACAGATCCGCACTGTTGCTTCTACATTAAACAGAAGAGCAGCGACATGGCTGCAGGTCTCCGCGACTCCGGCCATACAGCTGCAGTGGGCGGCTTCAACCTTCCCTGTGATGCTCACAGTGACCCATGGCTGCAATGCTGGTTCATGCAGTCTTTGAGAGTGCAGCACCTGAAACACACACAAAGTTCATTTAAAGACAAGAACTATGAGCCAAGGCTGACATAAATGTGTTTTATCTACTTTATCATAAATGTGACAGTGTTTAGAAAGTTAGCACATACATGTAATTTTTCATTTCTTTATGTGTCCATCTATAAAACGCTGCATTTTATAGGGTAAATCTGCCTGTTTTCTGTCAGAAACCTGCCTGCAGAAAATGAACCTAAAGTATGTAATGCAAGGATGTAATCACTTTAGAGATGGAGAAAGCATAAAGTGACAATTATGAATCACTTAATATGATAAGGAGATTCTGCAGGTCATTAATCAATGTATAAAATTAAAATAAAATGTATTTTTAGTGACACAGGACACAAACACAGAAGCAAGATGTATATTTAAATTATTTATAATAAATATGAATAAATCATTGCAATTTCTTTAGCCATAAAGAATAACTAAATCCTTCAGGACAATGTCTCATCAATGCACTGAACTCACTATGTTATCCACCTAACAGCCTCCACATGTTCTCACTGTAATTTCCCCTTATGAATGAATTGCACTAATCTGAATGTTTGGGGGGGAAATCAAACGCATTTCACACGCAGTACTCGAGCTGACTTACCTTTGTTTGAATGACGACTTGTACTCGCTGACTGCACAGATAAGGTACGAAAATATGTGAGGCTGTCAGTAGCGGTTGGTCTTCAGGGTTTCTACTCCACGGCCGTGTTTCATACAGGTCCACATTTCCAAAGCACGCTATTTTCTGCAAGTACTGCTGCTTCGCCTCTGGACGCAATCGGTCTCTATACCGTCCGTTTTCTATGGAGCTGCTTTTAAGCACGATTCTTGTCGACGTCGTTCCAACACAGTGTCTCTTTTGATTCGTAGACCCCGAAAATGGCGCAGCGCTCCGCGGCGTGACGTCAACTCCAAAGCCCTATACATACAATCTGGAGACGTGTAATGTAACAAACACGTGTAATGTAAAAAAATACCACTACTAAAAGGCCGGTTAGAATAATGTATTTCCCACAAATCACTATTTCCCACAAATCACTGCCTCTGTTTGTATCTCTGTCACTGCAGGACCAACGTGGATCGAGAAGTCAGCGCTCTCAGGAGGCCGACAATTTCGTTGAAGAAAGAAGTGGAAGAAAAAAATACAACCGTGACGAGTTTGGGAAATATTTTACTGTGAAAGCTTCCCTAAAAATGCATCAGGTCATCCACACCGGAGAGAGACCATTCAGCTGTGGAGACTGTGGAGAGTCTTTTACCAGGTCTGGACACTTAAAAAGACACCAACTCATCCACAGTGGAGAGAGACCGTTCAGCTGTGACGAGTGTGGAAAGTCTTTTACCAAGTCTAAAAACTTAAAAACACACCAACTCATCCACACTGGAGAGAGACCGTTCAGCTGTGGAGACTGTGGAAAGTCTTTTACCAGGTCTGGACACTTAAAAAGACACACACTCATCCACAGTGGAGAGAGACCGTTCAGCTGTGACGAGTGTGGAAAGTCTTTTACGCAGTCTGAAAACTTAAAAACACACCAACTCATCCACACTGGAGAGAGACCGTTCAGCTGTGGAGACTGTGGAAAGTCTTTTACCACGTCTGGAAGCTTAAAAACACACCAACTCATCCACAGTGGAGAGAGACCGTTCAGCTGTGGAGACTGTGGAAAGTCTTTTACCAGGTCTGGACACTTAAAAAGACACACACTCATCCACAGTGGAGAGAGACCGTTCAGCTGTGACGAGTGTGGAAAGTCTTTTACGCAGTCTGAAAACTTAAAAACACACCAACTCATCCACACTGGAGAGAGACCGTTCAGCTGTGGAGACTGTGGAAAGTCTTTTACCACGTCTGGAAGCTTAAAAACACACCAACTCATCCACACTGGAGAGAGACCGTTCAGCTGTGGAGACTGTGGAAAGTCTTTTACGCAGTCTGGAAGCTTAAAAACACACCAACTCATCCACACTGGAGAGAGACCGTTCAGCTGTGGAGACTGTGGAAAGTCTTTTACCGAGTCTGGAAGCTTAAAAACACACCAACTCATCCACACTGGAGAGAGACCGTTCAGCTGTGACGAGTGTGGAAAGTCTTTTACGCACATTTCAAACTTAAAATCACATCAACTCATCCACAGTGGAGTTAAAGCGTACACCTGTGATCAGTGTGGCAGAGCTTTTACTCACAGTAACAGCTTACAGAGTCATCTAGTTACCCACTCTGGAATTAAGGCGTACAGCTGTGACATTTGTGGAAAAACTTTCAGCCGGATAGGGAGCCGAAACATTCACCTACGCATTCACACCAGACATGATGTGTACAGCTGTGATCAGTGTGGTAAACAGTTTACTACAAACACAGAGTTACGACGTCACATGTTTACCCACACTGAGGAACGACCTTATAAATGTGACCTGTGTGAGAAGACTTTTAAATCTCCACGTTGCCTGAGACGACACCAACAGATCCACACCAGAAAGACTCTACAAGTGCAGTTACTGTGAGGTATGTATTTATATTTTTATCTTGTCAGCCCGACTGTTTGAAACAACTCTGCTCATCAAATTGTGTTAGCATGTTAGCAATTCTACTGCATGGAAAGGCAGCTCTGACTGATTATTCAGACTCTAATCACAGGTTTTTAGGGATAGTGTTTGAGAATTGTGTTATTGTTATTGTAGCATTAAACTAGTATTACTTTAATGTTTTTACTCTTATCGTTTTTATAGCACATTAAATTGAGCTGAGTGTGATAATGTAAACAGTAAAATGTAATTGGACTTTGGCAGAGACGCTCTTTATTTCAGGTGACGTTCAGGATAAAAATGTTAAGGACTGACTTACACTGTCTTTGTGTTTTTGTTTAGAAGCAGAGCGACACAGATGGATCAAGTTCTCAACCCTGTCATCGCTGTGGGAAAGACTTTTGTTGTGACCTTTGTGGAAAAACTTTAAGTCACTGAAGGACTCTGAAAATACATCAACGTAGACACACTGGAGACAAAATGAACTACTGTAAAGAATGCGGGAGAGGCTTCACCACTTCAAAGGACTTCAAACAATATGAACTCCTTCACAGTGGCGTTAAAAAGCATGTCTGCGATCAGTGTGGGTCATCCTTCATCAGTGCACGTCAGCTTGAAAAGCATAAACGAGTCCACACATGAGAGAAACCATACAAGTGCAGACACTGTGACAAAACCTTTTCACAGTCATGTGATCATACTAAGCATGAACGCAGACACATGAAAGAACTTCATCACGGCGCCCCCCGTGTGCAGCAGCCTGTTACAGCAGCTCTGCTCGTTCTGAGTTTCTTTCTTTCTTATCTTTTTCTTCTCGTAATTTTTTATACCCAACGTATTAGTAATGAGATAACAAATTTCCCACGTGTGGGACTAATAAAGGTTATCTTATCTTATCTGTGAAAGAGTTTGAGTAATCTCAGTTCATACTCCACTCAGAAACGATTTCATGTTACAAATAAACTGTTACGTCTTGATTCCTGCTTTTACGTTAATCTTGTCAACAGTACATTTGAATAACGACTGAAACCGGCCCAATGAATGAACAATGGGCTGTGAGGTCAATTTCTTCATCATTAATATGCAAATTCTTATGAGCATTGATCAACAACCACTGGTCAATGGCCATGAGTACCATTCACAGAGTAAAAATTTGCATAATGATTATGAAGTTTACTGTTACCAATGTTCAAAAACATTTACTAAATTATCTTCTCTGTGCAAACATCAGCGTAATGCAGGACTGAAATCATTGCCATCTCTGGATCACAGTGAATCTGCAGAGACAGAAAGATCCTCTTCTGGTTTCAGGGTCAGACTTAAACCCTTGAGATCAGGCTCCACAGAGTTCAGGTGGAGTCTTCTGTAAAGATCTGATGAGGCAGCTATGAATGAAAATGTGCCTCTTGTTACATTTTAAGCTTTCTAAACTGTTCTACTGTAGTGTTTGTGTTGAGTGGTTCGCTTTGTTCCAGCAGTTTGATTAAGAAATCTGTTTCCTGTTATATTTTTAAAGAATGCATTGATCCATGTGTTCTGCAGGTTTTTTTTTTCCAGCTTGTTTGTGTAATGAAATCCTGCAACAAGTAAACCACAATTTTATATGTTAAATAAAGAAATGGTTTACTGACAAAGAGTTTGAGCCGTGATGTCATTTCCTGTATATCAGAGCAACACCTGAAGTGACCAGTGTTTAAAGTCAGAGTCAAATTTTGTGTCAGCATGACCTTGTGAAAACTGCCTGGCGATGCTTCACTACGTTATCTGCTAACTGTTAGGGTGTAGAAGGACGAAACTCCCAGGGTGACCAGTGGCAGGAGCTTCCTGATGCAGAGAGTTGAGTGTGGGGGATACAAAAGAGAAGCTGAGGCATCCCAAGGTTAAAGCTGGCATAACTGAACTTTAATGTTTGATGTGTGTTTTGGCTCTCCTGCGCGCAGTAATTAATAGCTTGAACACAGCAGAGCTTGATATAAAGACCTGGGTGACAACTAACTTTATGCTGCTGATTATACTTGGCCCTAAAATACCTAGAAATATGGTATCTAACCAGATACTTGCTCTGGATGGCATTACCTTGGCCTCCAGTAACACCTTGGAGTAATATTTGACCAGGACATTAAACAAATATTTAGGGCTGTGTGATGAACCAAGTTGAAAAAGCAGAAGGAGTCACAAGAATTATTAGAAAAACAGAGTTTTCATTCATTTAACCCAAATCTTATATTTACAAAAGTAATTAATGTTAAGCTCATAAAAAATGTCAAAGAAACAAAACTGAACTCAGGCAAAGAACTGCAAACTTAACAAACCAAATAACTGCACAAAGAAATATAACTGACCTAAACATGAAATGGCACAGAAGGGTAAATATATTGTCTGATCAGACCACTATGACACACGAGGAGTTTGTGTGTTGTATAGAGCGCTTTGATACTATGGGAGAGTAGAAAAGCACTATATAAGAATCAGTCCATTTACCATTACCATGAGTGACCAAAGTGTCTCTATTGTTGGGGAATTCTCTATTGAGTTGTGAAAGCTGCTTGATGTCTCATCAAACCGGCAGTAAAAGTCGTTGAGGGCGTTGGCCAACAGTGGAGTGGGGCTGTGTGCTTCCTGAAGTGAAAATCTGGCATTTAAAGATGAATGGAAAAGACTCGCTCACAGCTGACTAATGAACATTTGCATGCATGCTTAAGAACTGCATTGACCCCATTTCACCCAAGCTTTAAAATTCTGCCTGCAAATATCAGAGGTGTCTGTGTCCATATTTTCTCCAGCATACGGGGGATTCCCATCATAATAAATCTTTTGGTAAGAGGTGATTAAGAACCTAATCAAAATTTTCCATCCAAATTGCCTCCATCTTTGTGAGGTAGTGCATTTCCATTGTTCTTTCCATATTTGAGTCCATTCATCCTTTGTTATGCACACTCCTCCCTCCTTCTCCCATAATAAATAAAAAATGTATATAAACAGGAAATGTGTTTTTTGTTGACATCACCACTAGTGATGCACCGATATCGATACCGGTATCTGGTATCGGCCTCGATACCACATTTTCTAAAGTACTCGTTAAAAGTCCCCCGATACCGGGGACCGATACCACTTTCTGAGACCTGTCTATGTTTGAGCAGCATGTAAGGGGTTAATCACAGGCGCCGAGTGCCCGCCCCCAGGCCCTGGCTGCAGCTCGGAGCTGGGAGAAGGCCAGGTGAAACAAGTGAGCCCTGTGGAACTATTTCAAAGTAAACAAAGACGCGAAAACAAAGGCGGACTGCATATAGTGCTCAGTTCAGCAGATAAAAAGCATGATTTAAAATTTATTAAGACAAGCAAACAAACAAACAAACAAACAACACAGTATATAAAATCAAAACAGTAGATAAAATCAGTAGTTAAAATGTAAAATTTGACATTTAAGCTTAAAAGTGTGGATTTGGTGCTTTATTCAAAAGCAGCTGAGAACAGGTGAGTCTTCAACTTGGATTTAAATAAACTGAGTGTTTCAGCTGATCTGAGGCTTTCTGGGAGTTTGTTCCAGATATAAGGAGCATAAAAGCTGAATGCAGCTTCTCCGTGTCTGGTTCTGACTCTGGGAACTGATAAAAGACCGGACCCAGATGACCTGAGAGATCTGGAAGGTTCATACTGGGTCAGGAGGTCACTGATGTATTTTGGTCCTAAACCATTCAGAGCTTTATAGACCAGCATCAGAACTTTAAAGTCTATCCTCTGATGGACAGGCAGCCAGTGTAAAGACCTCAGAGCTGGACTGATGTGGTCCAATTTTTTGGTCTTAGTGAGGACTCGAGGTGTATAGATTGAAGTTCTCTGGTGACCTGTAATCGTTTTTCTTTGGCACCAAAGACTATTACTTCAGTTTTGTTTTTGTTTAGCTGGAGAAAATTGTGGCACAACCAGTCATTAATTTTCTCAATGCATTTACCAAGAGCCTGTACAGGGCCTCGGTCTCCTGGTGACATTGTGACATATATTTGTGTGTCATCTGCATAGCTATGATAGTTTATTTTGTTGTTCTTTATAATCTGTGCCAGTGGGAGCATGTAAATGTTAAACAGAAGGGGTCCCAAGATGGAACCTTGGGGAAATCCACATGTGATACTTGTCTGCTCAGATGTGAAGTTACCTATTGATACAAAGTATTTCCTGTTTTCTAAGTATGTTTTGAACCGGTTTAGTACAGTTCCTGAAAGACCTGCCCAATTCTCCAGTCGTTTCAGTAATATGTTGTGGTCAACTGTATCAAATGCTGCACTGAGATCCAGTAAAACTAAGACTGACATTTTTCCACTGTCTGTATTCAGACATGTGTCATTAAACACTTTGGTCAGAGCGGTTTCAGTGCTGTGGTTCTGTCTAAAACCTGACTGGAAGGCATCATAGCAGTTATTTTGTGTGAAGAAGTAATTGAGCTGTTGAGAAACTGCTTTTTCAATGATCTTACTTAAAAATGGGAGATTTGAGATCGGCCTGTAGTTATTCATTTGTGTCTTGTCAAGATTGTCCTTTTTCAGTATAGGTTTTATTACAGCAGTTTTTAGTGGTTCTGGAAACACACCTGATATTAAAGAAAAGTTTACGATCTGTAACAGGTCTGACTCCAAAGTCTTTGAGACCTTTTTGAAAAAACTTGTTGGCAGGACATCTAAACAGCAAGAGGAGGAGTTCAGTTGACCTAAGATGTCCTCCAGGTCTTTGCTGTTAATAGGGTGAAACTGTTTCATGGTGTTTAAACTTTTCCATGGACACAGTACATATCCTGGATCTGCTGTTGATGTACCAATTGCTTGTCTAATCTTTTGGATTTTTTTGGATTCTGTGAAGAATTTGGCGAAGTCATTGCAGGCCATGGTCGAATGAAGTTCAGCTGCCACTGACACAGGAGGGTTTGTTATCCTGTTAACTGTAGAAAATACGACCCGAGCGTTATGACTGTTTTTGGTGATGATGTCAGAGAAGTAGGACCTCCTTGCACTCCTCAGTTGTAAATTATAATTATGAATTTTCTCTTTATAGATGTCATAATGAACCTGGAGGTTTGTTTTTCTCCATCTGCGCTCGTCTTTCCTACACTCTCTTTTTTCATTTTTCACCAGTGTGGAGTTTCTCCATGGAGACTTTTTCCTTCCAGAGATAACCTTCACCTTAATGGGAGCAATAGTGTCCATTACATTTAACATTTTAGCATTGAAGCTAGTGACAAGCTCATTGACTGAACCTCTGGACAGATCAGGTGTTAATGGGAAGACCTGGTTGAAGATCTCACTACTGTGTTCAGTTATACACCGTTTTGTGATCACTGCTGTTGATATATTTATGTGGGCTGAGATTTTACTTTCAAAGAAACCCCAGTAATGATCAGACCACATCAGCCACAGTAACCTTTGAAATGCTCAGGCCCTTGGAGATCAGTAGGTCAAGAGTGTGTCCTCTATTATGTGTGGCCTCTGTTACATGCTGAGTCAGCCCAAAGTTGCCCAGAGTGTTACTCATGTCTTTAGTCCCTTTGTCCTGAGGGTTGTCCACATGGATGTTAAAATCCCCAACAATAATTACACAGTCGAAATCAACACAGATCACAGACAGCAGTTCACTGAGATCATTAAAAAAGTCTGTGCAGTATTTGGGAGGGCTGTAAACATTAAGAAACACTGCGACCGTTGACATCAAACACCTGCCTCTCTAATACATATGTTTTGGTCATGTCCATCCCTCAAACAATACTGGATTAATATTTTTCTGTTTTTATCAAAGATCACCCAGCTAACCCTCCAACCTGTGCCCTTAACTGCTTTGTTTGGGGTTCTTCCTGATACAGTTGTCTTGCCGACGCCCCAAGCGGATTTGGTAGCATTTCTCACCTTATTGGCAAGAAGCAGATTATTGTTATGTTGGAAATCCCCTTCTCCCCCATCCTGGGAAATCTGGATCAGAGACGCTTTGCATTTTAGCAAACTCGAAAAGATTAAATTCACCCTGCGTGGGTCTATGGCCAAATTTTTTAAGATCTGGCAACCCTTTTTTGACCATGTTCAAACTTTGCGGTCTCGCAGCGCTCCCAATTAGCCAGCTCAGACTTTATTCCATTTTATTTCATCTTATGTTTAAGTATATGGACTCTATTGTGCCTGCGCCTTATGATGGTATCTACTTACCTACTTTATACATATTTCTTTTCTCTTACAGATTTGACCTATTTTTATAACTAAGCTGACCACTCGTTATGTTTTGTTTTTTTGTTTGTTTGTTTTTTGTTTGTTTTTTTGTGCCCATCTCCATTCAAATGACATATGTAAATGTTCCATCTTTTTTTGTGTGTGTCTGTGTGGGGGTGTGGGCTCTGAAACTCCCCACATCTCTCTGTACACTCAGGAACTGTTATCTTGTACTCCAGGGTTTACTATTCGTATTATTAGACTGGACCCTTTCTTTTTTCTTTTTGTATACCCACTGGTACTCCTATAATTATGAGGTGGGAGTGTATGTTTCATATTGTTTTATGTTCTTCAAAAGGAAAACGGCATATTGTCCAATTTCTCTTTTGCAAAAATGGATGCAGAAAATTTAATAAAAATATATAATAAAAAAAAAGAAAACATTAAGAAACACAACTTTGGATGGGGCCTTCAGCTGTAAAGCCACATATTCAAAAGACTGAAAACTTCCAGGAGATAGCTGCTTACATTGAAATGATTCATTAAATAAGACAGCAACCCCCCCTCCTCTCCTGCTCACCCTGGCCTCACTGATAAAACTGTAGTTAGGAGGGGTCGTCTCGATGAGAACAGCTCCACTGTTACTTTGGTCCAACCAAGTTTCAGTTAAAAACATAAAATCAAGGCTGTACTCAGTGATTAAATCCTTAATTAAAAATGTTTTCCCAGCTAAACATCTAACGTTTAATAAAGCCAACCTAAGTGTTTTAGACGTATTATTTACCCCCTCGTGCTTGGGAGCAGTCTGTGGCACACAAGGTATGTTTACTATATTTAAAGATCTTTTAGAGTGCAGCTCTCTGTAGCAGCAGAAAAGGCTAACATTGTTATCTTTTTACAAAAAAACAAAAAAAAAACAGCCAACATGAGAGGTTTTTGAAAAAGTTTGTGTTCTCCATTCTTTAAGCACCATTTCAAAACTACCGGTTTGGTCCTGGTATCGGATAAAACCTAAACGATACCCATCCCTACTCACCACCAGGGAACCACTGCTTTATATAATATGAAAATGAAGTTCAAGCAGATCCCATGAAACTTGGATTACACACACACACACACACACACACACACACACACACACACACACACACACACACACACTGCAGCACTGACCTGCAACTTTCAGCTCCACTTGTTTCTTCATCAGGGTTTTTCCCTCCCTGCTGTAGACGGTGCAGGTGTAGGTGTAGTTATCTCCATCTGTGGGGTATTTCAGGTTCAGACTGAGGTCTCAGGTTTGCAGGAAGTTTTCATTCATCTCCGTTCGGACTCTGTAAACAGGGTCCTGATCTTCAGGCTCAGAGAAGTTCTGACACACATGAACCTTCCTGTCTGAACTGTCCCTCCACACCACTTTAGTGTCTTTGAGGAAGTTAACTAAAGTTTTGTAGGGCAGCTGGACAGACTCCACTCCTGAATCCACCTCCACCTGGGGAACTGAGAGGAAAACAAAGCACAACATGAGCTGTACAGAAAGCAGCAGCAACTCTGAGAACATTTTTGTGACTGGATGAAGTGAAATGTTTCCAGTGTTTGACTGATTCCAGTCTGAAGTATCTCCACTGAATAAAGACAGTGTCATCTTTGGTGTCCAATCAGCAGCACGGCTGACTGTGTCTTAGCTCCGTGTTATTGTCACAGAAGCAAGACGCTCACTGGAGGAAACTCTGAACGTGGTACCTGAGGGGTATCCTATGAAGACACTTCAACACTGTGACAACTAATTTTACCCTCAAGCTTTGAACATAACCTGTTGCAGACCAGCTAATGTGTTAAAAATAAGTCAGTTCAATAACTTCTGTTTTCTCAGGCTCTTCTCTCAGCCCTTGGTATTTGTCCAGCTTCTCGTGTTCCTTCTTGCTCATGTTGCTGCCTCTCGATATAACTGTCTGTCACTATGGCCGTCTTGCTCTGCTTGTCCACCACTATTATGTCCAGTTGGTTAGCAATCACCAGTTTGCTCATGTTTATCTACAAGTCCCACCGAATCTAAGCTTCATTCTCAACCACCATATGGGGAGTCTCCCATTTTGACCTTGGGATTTCAGGCCATACTTTGCACAGATGTTCCTGTACACTATGCCGGCAGCTTGGTTATGGCGTCCCATGTATGCCCTCCCTGTTAGCATCTTATGTGCTGGATTGTCTCAGGGAGATCTTTACACAGCCTGCACCCGGGGTCTTGCCTGGTGTGATAGACCCCTCGCTTCTATCGATCTTGTGCTCAGAGCTTGTTCCTGTGCTGCCATGATTAGTGATTAGAATGAGTCCATGATTAGGAGTCCTATCAGGAGTCCTTGGTTAGCATAGGGAAGCAGTTAATAGGTACTGGCAGGCCAAGCTTAATGTGGCCTCTTGTGGCTGAGGTAAAAACTCAGGTGTGGGAAGAGTAGGGATGGGTACCGGTATCCGGTTCCATTATTCTGTTCGGTTCTGACATGAACGGTAGTAACCAGACCGAAAAGCAGCGCACATTTCGGTGCTTTATTTTCCTGAGATGTCATACACTTCAGATTCTAGCCAATCATTTTATGTTTCCAAGGATAGTAGGCGGGCACAGGTACGTACGTTCTTTTAGAGCAGAGCTAGAGATTAAAAATGCCCAAGGCGAAGCGGTCAAAAGTCTGGCTGTACTTCACAGCAAAAGATGCAAACTCAGCAGCCTGCAACAAGTGCTTTAAGCTGATACTGTGATACTGTCAAAGGAGGTAACACCTCGAATCTGATGAAACACCTGGCGACGCATAGCATTTTTTTTTAAAGCCAAGAAATGCACCGTACCTACTACGGGTGTGGTGCCTGTTAATGGACCCGGAGTTAGCAACATCCCCCAAGAACCCGAGGAGGAGAGTCCTGGCCCCTAGCACTGCCAGTGTAGCAGAAATGATGACGGATGATGATGGCAGCAGCAGCCGTTCTTCTCTGCATGAGTAGCTTAATGTTGTTCGTGTGTAATTTACGTTGAGTAGGCTAACCACGTTTTTACATTAATGCATGTAAGGTGAACTAGCAAACACCGTCGTAGTTACATGCGGCTGTCTTCTTGTTTGACGGCAGATACTCCCTTCACCCTGGCCAAAAAGGCTAAAGTGACCAAAGAAAAAGTGGAAAACAGTTAAACATGAGAGATTTTTGGACAAAGTTGGTGTTTTTTCCATTGTTTAAGCACTGCTTCCAGCCAAGAGTGATACCATATATGCCCTATAGCTGAAGAAAAGGCTAACATTGTTATCTTTTTACAAAAAACTGCTAAACATGAGAGGTTTTTGGACAAAGTTTGTGTTCCCCATTCTTTAAGCACCGGTTCGAGCACCGTTTAAGCACCGGCACCGTTTCAAAAGTACCGGTTTGGTACTGGTATCGGATAAAACCTAAACGATACCCATCCCTTGGGAAGAGCTCAGTGAGGCAATTGAAAAAGACTTCTGCTCTGCCTCAAAGCAATTCTGGCAAACAATGAAGTGACTCAGGAGGGCAAATAAGTGCTCTACTCACACAGTATATACTGAGTAGCGATGTGCAAAGCAGCCAGTATTTGTATCTGTTGAGGGGGGAAAAGTATTTGTATTTTTATTCCAGTAAAATTCATAATAGGCGTAAAAATCAATTTTTTTGCATTACACTTCTAAATAACATTATAGTGTAAGTATTCTTTATTTATATCCATTTTAATAATTATGGACATGCAGTATTAGTTGATGTTTTTCCATAAATCCAGCAATGAACATGTAACGTGATTGAAAAGAAAATAACAGCCATCGCCTCATCCATGGTTAAACCAACAACTAATAAAATACCATTGTGAACATTATGAACCCCGTGTCACTAACCCATGTCAGTCACCTCTTTCACACCTCACTCACTTGTCCTTCAGCCTGCCCAGCACAGATATAAAAAGGTTGTTTGGTCACCAGTTATCCAGTACAAGGATTAAGGACCAAGACTTAAACCCTGAAATAATGTGTGGCAAATGATCATCTGTCAGTATTTTATGAAAATATTTCTTTTAGAAGCAGAGCTTAACTTACAGAAAATTGTTGCTAAATTCTAAAATTGAGCAATAAACCCATCAATAACATATCATTGTACCACAATAAACACTCCTTGCCTTCATATTGAGATTTTGGGTTGAAGCAAGTAAGATAAGATATATAGCAGGGGTAGGCAACCTTTCTGATGGCGAGTGCCATTTAAAATTTTCTCAGAAGTCAGTGTGCCATATGATTGCATTAGCAATAAATTTAAAAACGCTCTATATGAACAGTTACACATTATATAGAACCACTTTATAGAATTATATTTGTTTGCAGATGTTGGCAGAAGTCAGATCCAACTTTTTGAAGAAACCACCAATAAAATCTGAATCGTGTGGAGGAAAAACTTAACTTTACACTTTATGAATTTTGGTGTTGGAGCTAAAATATTTTCCCTTCACTGAGTTTACAGTTAAAGTCCATACAATACATACATGCAATAAATACTATCACTCATAATAACACAAAAGAAATACATTAAAAAGTTTTTTTTACTGCATACTAGCGTTTTACAGGACTAACAGTGTGATTTCAGCTGCTGCAACCAACTTCTATGACATCTCACATTCTCCTGTAAAACACACTCTTATCTCTTTATCAATAAAATGAACCAAACTTTGACCTTTAGGATGTTTATCATTTGCACTACTAAACCTAAGGTCTGCAGCCAGACTGGATGAATAATAACAGAAGCAGAGGACGAGGATGAATACAGGACTCAACTGTCCATGTAACCTGAAACTTTGTGTGCAGTCCACATCAGACACTGAGAGCGGCTCTGAGGCCCATTCATTAAGGATCTATCAATTTTCTACAAACTGAAACTGGTTCAGACTACATCTGAAAATAAGTTATGAAGATTATTAATCACAATAACAGACTGAAATAATACATTTTCAACACTTTCAAATCTGTTTTGTTCAAACTCTGTGGATGCAAAAATGTAGAAATGATGTACAAAGAGTCTGTGATTAGATTCTTTGTTTGTAAAATTCTGTTTTTATTATACGATGGAAAATAAAAATACAGTCATAAAGAAGAAACACATCAGTAAAGTTCAAATAAAGACATAAAAAATGGAGTAAAGGAGTTGTGAATGCTGTTATCTCTGAGTTCAGAGCAAAGAATCCAGCAGAGGAAAAACAGGAAGTGATGAACTCCAAATTAAAGCCAAATAGTCTGAAGTATTTATGTACGTTTTAGTCTTGCTTTAAATAACAGTAATAAAGAGCTGAATGTGTGATGGCAATGTTGAGATTAGCTCTATTTAAAAAAAAAATGTAACTGTAAAATGAAAGAGACGGTTTCTTTGTAAAGAAAAAAACAAGCTGCGATTTGAGCTGTGTGTTTATGTTTCGAGGTGACCAGCTGCTGACTCCACCCAAAGGAAGTGACCTCACACCTGTTTTACTTAGTGAAACAGGATGATGAGAAGCATCTTTTTTGATACTGTTCTTCTACACAGATTCTGAAAGGAATTTTGCTGGTTTGTTATTGTCCATATTTTAAGGGAATTTTCTGTAAGATGGGAAAATGTTTTATTTTGTTTCTTTAAGTTCCCCAAGAAGAATGATGTTTTATAATAAATTTGTTAATACTTTTAGCTAAATTTTTATCCAGAAGTTTATTAATAAAACACTTCTAAAACATTTCTGTCATTTTCTTAAGGATTTGGAATTGTACATAAAATCAACATCAGACTCCACCGACAAAAAAGCTCTCAAAACAATACATGTGTGTGAGTTATTGTGTGTATTTATATAATCATTTTTTTACCCCTAATTTTGTGTGTTCATGTTCTGTTCTCTTGTATACTTCATATGTTTGTATGTTGTATACTCACTGTTTCTTCAATAAAGTTCCTAAAAAAAAAGGATGATGAAAAGCTGTGAGTGTTTCGAGATGTAAACTAAGATGATGTAAACTAACTAAGATGTAAACACTAAAGAAGAACAAAACTGGATCAGATTAAAAGTTAGACAGCTGTTTTTATTTTCACGTATTTAACAGGGCGGCTCATATCAATAAAAATCAATATGATTGCAGACTGCTGCATCCTGGATGCATGAAGGAGCGTTTCCGCAGGTCCTTCCTCCCTGCAGCTGTCAGACTGTACAATCAGAACTGCTCCCAACAAACACAGATGTTTACATCTGCGCTGTAACAACAACTTCTACTGTTATAACTGCACATTGCTTTTCTCAGCTTATATATACACTAACTTATTGGAAGTTACATGTTTACTTTTTAATGCATAGGTACAATAAACAATCTGCACTTTTCTAATTATTCTAAATACTCTTAACTATTTAAACATCTTTCAGTATCCTGCTATGTTTGCACACTATGTGTACGCTAATTTAAACAACTGTACTGTACTCTGCTCTGGTAACTATTGTCCATGATGTAAATATGTAAAAATTGTGCTTCTGTTCTGTGTCCTGTTCTGTTTGTATATGTGTGTTTTTGCTGCTGATACAACCAAATTTCCCCTTGTGGGACAATTAAAGGATTATTCTATTCAATATAAAACGGTAGAAGATGGACACCTGCCAGATTTGAGCTAAACTGCTCATTTCCATGTGTAGTCCCTGGGCAGGTCACATGACTCTATCCAACAAAGACACACAGACACACAAGAAAAGCCAGAGAAACAAAGACAAATGCAAACAATCCATCAATACTGAGTTAAAGTGATCACAGGTCTGCTTTGTTGGAGATGAGCCTTCAAAGTGGAACATGTGGACTGTTCCTTTATTACTACCACTGAGGGCCACGCCCCTCTGGTCATGTGATCATGTGGTTTTTAGGAACGCTCCTCTTCCTCAGAGGATCCACCTGTGCTTCCTTTCCTCTCTCCTCCACCTGTTACAGTGAGGGAACGTCCTCCATGATGGAGGAGCTGCTGGAAAGTGCTGAGAGTTTCCTCCAGAGTGAGACCTCTGTCACAGTTCAGAGGATCTAAGGCATCAGAGACCTTCATGGACACTAAAAGTCTCTAACTTTTATTCACATCAGAATTACGTGTGAGAAGAAAATGTACAACCTCATTGTTCCAGACTGTCAGAATCAAAGAGCATCACTGACCCACACTGGAATGTGGCTGAATGTAAGTGAAGCTCTCAAATAACCGGTCAATGTATGTCCCTACACTCACCTGTGGTCGTGAGCTTTGGTAGTGACTGAAAGAACAAGACTGCAGATACGAGTGGTGGAAATGAGTTTTAACCTGGGTGAGGTGTTTTGAGCATATATCCACCGGAAGGAGGCCCCGGGGAACGTCTTGGTGCTCCCCAGTCAAGCTGGAAGAGGTGGCTGGGGAGGGAGAGGGAGGACTGGGCTTCTTTGCTTAGGCTGCTGCCCCGGTTAAGAGGAAGAAATGGATAGAAGGTACTTAAAGATTAAGCTGTTGCTAATGTAAATTGTGGTACCTGGAGCTCCAGTTATTAGTGTCTGTGTATGATGATGATTGTAGAAGTGAGAGTAGTCGCAAATTAAATTTATGGAAACGTTGCGTTAAAGTATCACCAATAAAACAGTATCAAGGCTACTAAGTCAGTTTCATAAATCTAATTTTCCCACTTGTTGATGCCCAGACTGGTTGAAACTAGATTTAGTTTGCTTGCTGTTGAAACATAATCCAACATAATCATTCTAACAAGTCAAACTCAAATCACAAGACAGTCAGATAGAAACAAATAAACAAACCTTTGACTTTAAGCAGCACCATTTTGTATCTGTAGATATTCCTGCTGTCAACTACACAGTTGTATCTCCCACTGTCACTCACTGTGGGCTGTTTCAGGGTCAGACTGAGGTCTCCAGTTCTCAGCAGGTCTTCATCCATCTTCGTTCGGTCTCTGTAAACCTGGTGCTGTTCTTCAGGCCTCCAGCCGTTCTGATACACGTGAAGCTTCCTGTTGTATCTGTCCCTCCACTTCACTCTAACATCTTCAGGCAGGTTTTCTGTGGTTTTGAAGGGCAGCTGGACAGACTCCGCCCCCTCCTCCACCTCCACCTGACAGACTGAGAGGACACAAACACACCGTGAGCTAAACAGATGGCAGCAGCAGCAGTTTGCAGCAGAGTTATAGAGAAAGCTGAAGGAGAGAAGCAGACCACAGCAGGAGGTAACAGGACAGAGATCTAAAAAGTCAAAGCAGTTTTTAAAGATGTTGGAGACGATCAGAGTCTGATGGTGCTGCTTCACAGTCATGTCTCCTGTCAGTGTGGATCTACTTACTGCTGAAAGTGTTTGTGGACCTAAAATGAAACATTAGAGAGTTCAAGGAGTTCTGATCACAGATCCTGTCTTCTGTCAGGATCGGTTTTTTTGTAGGACAATATGACTCAACAAAGCAGCGGATTTAAAACACATCTTCAACCTGGAGCCTCAGAAACTGTCACACATCAAGGTTTCATTATTTCTACACATCACTAAGTCCTCAGGATCAACACAGCTCATCTCTACAGTTCTGTTTGAGCTGCTCTGTTGGACCAAAGAGTTAAATCAGCTCCACTGAAACCTGCTGATATTCACATGACCTCAGATGAGCTGCTTCCTCCAAACAAACTGAATGACTGTGTGGATCTGTTCATCAGTCATGTTGAACATGAACAGCTTTGCAGGATGAAGAAAACAGCACAAGTATAGTAATACTTCAAATAATTGTAAGCATTTTTTTCTTCAACAATATTCTAAAAGTGCATCTGAAGCCTCGTGATATAGTTGAATCTCTGATTTCTGTCTTTATTGATAATGTTGATTTCTACTTTGTGATCTGTGTTTTAGTTCTTGATTTGTTTGCTATCTCAGCATGTAGAGTTCCAGTCTTACTGGATTACTCCAAGTTCTGTTTGCTGTGAGTTTTCAATGTTTCATTATTTTGAATTGTTGGTCTTTCTTTAGCTCCAGTTTCACCAGTGTGTTGTCTGTGTGTTTAGTTCTGATCTTCATCTTTGCTTCAGAAAGAAGCTGACCGACAACATGACAGCAGCATCTTACAGGCCTGAGGACAGCCTGGAGGAGAGGATAGAAGGGCAGAGGACAGGGGGAAAGACTAGAATACATAAATACATACATATATACATAAATAAACACATAAATCAGGAGGAAGGTACTGATTTTGATTCAGACCAGGTCTTGTGTTAGATTTTTAGCTGTAACCTGACAGGACCTAACCAGAGATGATGTAATAGAAGTGAACCGATTCTGGTGATTTGCAGGTTCATAATTTACATTTTAAGATTTCAAAATACTGACTCTGAATCGTTAAATTAAAACTTCGGTTTTCTTCAGTTTTTAATGTTAGTAAGAAAAAACCTAAACTTTCAGAGGTCCAGGTTACCGAGGAGACAGTACTCCGTCTTTAACATCATCCAAAGAAACACCTCAGACTTCAGATCAGATCCATGAAAATTCAGAATAAGACTAATTGTTATTAAAATGTCTCAAACATTCAAAGACATGATTTTCTGTTTTCCTGTCTGTGAGCCAGAATTATCATGGATAAAAGCAGCAGTGTAAGTGTGTATGAGGCATGTTGTATGTTTTGAAGAAAGTCTTTCAGACTTGAAGTCTGCTGACTGTAAAATAAATAGCATGTCAGGGGTAATACAGAAACCCCTCATCACTGATCACACGCAAATTTCAACATGTTGACCTCTAACCCCTGTTTAGTCTATAACTCTTAATACATTTAACTCTTAATTTAAGTTTTTTTTTTTGTTATTGTTAAATATTGAGTGACAAAAAAAGTCTTAAATCTAACTTTGCTGAAGTTGTAGGAACCCTGCTTCCATCCTCAAACACCAGGAGAATCCCAAGACGAGAACTGCTGGTGACCAAAAGGATCACGAAGGCTCATCTCACATTTGCCAAAATGATCTCAATGATCCCCAAGTCTTCTGGGAAAATAATCTGTGCACTGGCGAGACAAAAGGCTCATCTTTCTGGAAAGTCTTAGTCCCCTTACATCTGCACTGAAAATAACAGCATTTCATAAAAAGAACATCATACCAACAGTCAAACATGGCGGTTGTAGTGTGATGGTCTGGGCTGCTTTGCTGCTTCTGGACAATTTGTCTCACTTGATGAACATGAATTCTGCTCCCTGTCTGATAATCCTGAAGGAGAATATGAAGCTATCAGTTCATGCCCTTTAGCTCACTCAGATTATGCAACAGGGTAATGATGCAGAAAGCCCACCTCTGAAAAACAACATGAACATTTTGCAATGGTGTCGTCTTAGCACAGACTTTAGTCTGAGCCCGACCTTAAACTGCTGGATTAAAACATTCAAACATATTGTTGAAATATAAATAAATATAAAAACATGTTTAAAATGTTCATGCTTGTACTTTCATCATGTTATTCAGAAATGTTAACCTGTTGTAACTGTGAAGCTCATCAACTTCACACTTGGCAGAATATCACCCTAACAGTACTCTGAAAGACCAGGTAACACAGAACAGAGGAAGATGAGACAGGAGGAGGAATCGACACTCTGGGAGCCAAACACATGAGAATACATGAAAATCTGTACAGAAACAATGAGACTTTAATGTGATAAAGGTTTCTGTGGCTTCTTGTTGAACATGTGTTTCAAAGGCAGTGTGCAGCTAAGACTCATTGAAAAAAAAATAGAGAAAAGGCTAAATAAAAACCAAAGATTCAGAAAAAACAACATAATGCCTTTGTCCTTTGTCCTGTCCCAGCAGAGTGCAGCCTGCTAGCTGCACGCTAGCTTCGGGTACTCCTGGGTGAAGGTTAAACAAGAGGACATTAAAGTTCATTCTATCATAAAGAGGAAATTAATATAATAAAACCAAAGTTCATTATCTAGACAATGGCACCTGAGAAACTGTTACTTTTAACATCACTGTTTTCGATCTGATTATGTCTCCCTTTCTCCAGACGTAACATGTGTCTCTCCCAATGTTTCCCTGTGTGGGGTTTTTCAGAGTCAGACTGATATCAGCACGATCCTATTGGAAAACTATCAGTCACACCAAAAGTGCCCGTGTCGCAAAGTCGACTTAAGGAGCGGCTGACGGAAGCAGATTCAGCCAAATGGAGAAGGAGAGCCCTGGGCGGATGGTGGCATGTCAACAACGTAGCTGAAGATTTGGAGAACATGTCCTCAAAGCCTCAGCAGCTTCAAGAGGCCTGAACCTAAAAAAGAAAGGAAGAAACCGTCTAAACAGAGCAAATCTCCCAGACTCGCTCTTCCCAAAAATGGCAACACGGCAGTTTCATTAAAACCTCTAGGAGGAGCTCCAGTGCCTCCTTTGACAGCAAAGTCACTGATCACTCCTCAGACTGTCAAACGCTCTCTGGCGGCGTTTAAAGACATTTTTGCTTCAGTCATAGAGTCTTCGACTGCGGACAGACGTCAGACTAACAGATGTAATGTCAGATCACGTCCGTCTGAGGAAATCTGTGTAGCAGGCAGTAACACTCATGCAGCTGACAACAGCCCAGACAACCAGGAGACCACACAAGACAGCAGGTATCAGCTACATAACATGCAAGGAAAAGCCGGAATTACTCTTAACCTCTTCCTTTGTTAGAGTTTCAGTATATTTCTGACTGTCGTTCATCTTTTATCAGCAGGTCACAAGCCCCCTGAGTTTGATGGGTGAGTCTGACAGATAAAATTAATTCATGATGAGAGCCAGGACTGCCAAAATGAAATAAATATATAATTAAATAATTAATTAAATGTGTCAATAATTAATTACATGTGTCATAACTATTTATTTAATTAATTCCAATAATAATTAATTATTGCCACATTTAATTAATTATTTAATGGTGTATTTAATTAATTCATTATGGCAGTCCTGGCGTTCCATACAAGAGACTCACCTGACATGAAATAGTGTTGAAAACTATATGTGAGACCCCCAAAAAACACAAGAACAAGAAGAACTACGACAGCTGTGGCCCAAAGTGGAAGTTTTTCTGTGGAGAAACAAAAAATAAATGAATAAATAAATTATGACCTTTGAATTGTGAAGTTAATCTGAGCCACTGTCCACCAGCTCTGACCTCTGACATAGTGCAGCACTACTTTCTGTCTCAGGATGTCTTTGTCCCTGTAAATGGTGCAGATGTATCCTCCTGTGTCTCTCTGTGGGCTGTTTCAGGGTCAGACTGAAGTTTTCAGCAGGTCTTCATTCATTTCTGTTCGGTCTCTGTAAAACTTGTCCTGTTTCATAAGTTTGCCACCTTTGTTTGAATACTCCTGAACTATCAAGAGTTCACGGTCAGAGCGAGTCCACTCCACTCTGGTGTTCTCAGGCAGGTCAGGTGTTGTTTTGCAGGGCAGGGTGACAGACTCTGAGCCTTCCTCCACCTTCACCTCCACGTGATGATCTGAAAGGACAAGAAACCACAATATCAAATATAGGACCAATAGCAGTCACACTCATGGCAAATGACAAGTTTCTGCATTTCTGACCTCTGACTTCACTAATGTGGCTCACTACTCTTTGCTTTGAGTGGTAACTAAACTGGAATTTATGAACTGCTGCTACAGCTACAGACAATTGAGGGATCATAATGAATGTTTCAGTGTTTTAAAAGAAATCTTGAGTTTTTCCATCATGGACAATATGTAAAAAGTCTACTGACATTTGTCTCCCTGAGAAGAGAAAACAACTCTGCACACCTAAAAGAATGCAATGCCATATACCACAGAGGCTGTATCAGTAAGATCTTATTTTAGTTTACTTTCCTGCTCATGTTTGTTGTTTCATTTTAAGGTTTGGTCCATTGGAAATCTTTCTGTTAGGTTAATCAAGACTGTTGCGGCTCCTCCAACCAAAGGCTGCGGCAGGCTGAACATGAGGACACAGATGGCGCGCAACAATAAACGCATAAAATACACTTCTGTAACATTTGCTCCTTTTATTCCACATGCAACTGTCCAATATACAAATCAGCACAGGGGATTAACTATTAAACAAATGCACAGACTGCACAAACAAATAACTGCAACTCACAATGGCTGCACTAATTACTATGCCAAATTACAACTTGGCCTATGGCATCAATTAGTGCACAAATATACAAAAAACATCAAGTTACAGTCAAAATCTATCAAAAGCATTCAAGCTGCGGTCAACAGAAGGTTTTGCCTCATGCTCACCCTACCTTTCTGCTCATCAACATCAGGTGCAGTGAACAGGTGAGTGCAACCACATTTATCATCTAACACACCCATGAGACACGCCCCACACCCGTGCACCACTACAGTGAGTCCATTTAAACCAACACAGTCAAAAAAGAGCAACTCATGGCTCCTACAAAGACTTTCAGAACTATTCAGAAAAAACTTGGCTTTCTTGTTGCTTTTGGGACTATTTGAGCTTCATCTACTGTACTGACTTTTACTCTTTCATGCAGCAGGTTTGACCTTTGACCTGCAGCTGGATGTCACTCAGTCTCTGTTCTTCTCCTCCAGCACTGATGGAGCAGGTGTAAATACCGCTGTCAGTCAGTTTGGGTTTCCTCAGAGTGAGGCTGAAGTCTTTTGTGTTTAATGCATAACGACTCATTGATGTGCGCCCACTGTAGCGCTGGTTTTGCCCTTTAAGATCGTCTCCTCCTTTTCCTTGTAGGTGGACAGATTTGGGATTGAGGTCACTGCGAGTCCACATCACTGTGGGATTGTCCTCAGGTATCGAACCTTTGTAAACATAGTGCAAGAGGACAGAAGTCTCCCCCTCATATACCTCCACCACCACAGCCAGAGCATGCTGGGAAACTGTGAAGACACAACAACAGAAATCAAAGGAATGTTTGGGTTTGATTTAGTGTTGAAATAATAGATTACAAGTAACATTATCTTTAGGGAACATTTTACAAAGAAATGACAACATTTTAATCTTTACATATTTAAATAGAGTGAAAAGGCTGCTGTGTCTGAAGGAGCTCTCGATGTATCAAGAACAGTTTAATGCTCCTCAGCACAGATTATCCAAGTGTCCTTTTCTGTCCTGAATGCAAGAACACATTCTCCCAAAACACTCCTAAGGAAACATTTGGGTTAGGTCCCAGCTGCAAAAATCAGAATCAGAATCAGAAAGGGTTTTATTGCCAAATGTTGAGCAGGTTTACAACATTAGGAAATTGCTGCGGTACTTAGTGCAAACATACTGTTATACAACTCTTAAATAGACATAAAAATAAGAATTAAAAGTGCTAAGAGGATAGATACGTATGTACATGAGTGCAGGTGGTGATCAGTGCCAAACATGAAATGATGCAGTGAACACAGCGTAGGGTCATGTATTAGTGGTGGGAACAGTCATATGGTTATTGTTCATGAGTCCAACAGCAGAGGGGAAGAAACTGTTCTTGTGGCAAGAGGTTCTGGTGCGAATGGACCGGAGCCTCCTGCCTGAGGGGAGCAGGTCAAACAGACTGTGTCCAGGGTGAGAAGGGTCAGCTCTGATCCGAGCTGCACGCCCCAGTGTCCTGGAGGTGTACAGGTCCTGCAGAGATGGGAGTCTGCAGCCAATCACCTTCTCAGCAGAGCGCACAACACGCTGCAGTCTCTGTTTGTCCCTGATAGTGGCTCCAGCGTACCACACGGTGATGGAGGAGGTGAGGATGGACTCGATGATTGCAGTGTAGAATTGCATCATCGTCCGTGTTGGCAGGTTGAATTTCTTCAGCTGCCTCAGGAAGTACATCCTCTGCTGGGCTTTCTTTGTGACGGAGGTGATGGTGGGCTCCCACTTCAGGTCCTGGGTGATGGTGGTACCCAGGAAGCGGAATGAGTCCACAGAGGTGATGAGGGTGTCAGTCAGGATGATGGGGGGGAGTGGGGCTGTGTGCTTCCTGAAGTCCACAATAATCTCCACTGTCTTCTGGGCATTCAGCACCAGGTTGTTGTGGCTGCACCAGGACACCAGACGTTCAACCTCCCTCCTGTAGGCAGACTCATCCCCGTCCGAGATGAGTCCAATAAAGGTGGTGTCATCTGCAAACTTGATTAGCTTGACAGACTGGTGGGTGGAGGTGCAGCAGTTTGTGTACAGGGAAAAGAGCAGAGGAGAAACAACACAGCCCTGAGGGGAGCCGGTGCTGATGGTCCGGGAGTCCGAGACATTCTTTCCCAGCCTCACATGCTGCTTCCTGTCCGTCAGGAAGTCAGTGATCCACCGGCAGATGGGATCAGGCACATTCATCTGGGAAAGCTTGCCTTGGAGATGGTCTGGAAGGATGGTGTTGAAGGCAGAGCTGAAGTCCACAAACAGGATCCTGGCGTAGGTTCCTGGGGAGTCCAGATGCTGCAGGATGAAGTGTAGAGCCATGCTGATAGCGTCGTCTACAGACTTGTTGGCTCTGTATGCAAACTGCAGGGGGTCCAGGAGGGGGGCCGTGAGGGTCTTGAGGTAGGAGAGAACCAGGCGCTCAAATGACTTCATGACCACAGATGTCAGAGCCACAGGTCTGTAGTCATTTGGGACAGGGATTAGCAGGCAGGCACATGACATGCCTGCAGTGAGGAGTTGAAAATGCCAGAAAACACTGGGGCCAGCTCGTTTGCACAGTGTCTGAGGGTGGCAGGAGACACACCGTCTGGGCCAGGAGCTTTTCCAGCATTCAGACTCTTGAACTGCTTCCTCACATCTGCTTCATGAATATGAAGAGTTGTGGTGGTAGAAGGTGGTGTGAAATCCTCCTTGGTGTGTGGTGTGGAGGGAGGTGTTGTAGGTGAGGTGTTGGTGATGGCTCTGTGAAGGGGGGAGAGGTGGGGGAATGAGTGTCCAAAGTGTCTCTATTGTTGGGGCCGTTGGAGGTGTGAAGGCTGCTTGATGGCTCGTCAAAACGGCAGTAAAAGTCGTTAAGGGTGTTGGCCAAGAGCAAGTCATCAGTGGAGTGGGGGGTTTTAGGCTTGTAGTTGGTGATATTCCTAAAACTTTTCCACACAGAGGCCGAGTCATTCTCTGAGATCTGCTGCTGCATCTTCTCAGAGTGCTGATGTTTAGCAATGTCCACTTCTTTAGTGAACCTGTACTTGGCCTCTCTGTAGCAGTCCCTGTCTCCGCTTCTGAATGCCTCTCTCTTTTCCAGCCACAGCTTTTTGAGTTTAGGAGTAAACCAGGGTTTGTCATGGTTATAACTCACCCTGGTGCGTGATGGCACAATGCTCTCCTCACAGAAGTGGATATAGGAGGTGACAGTGTCAGTAAACTCGTCCAAGCTGTTAGAAGCAGCCTTCATTGTGTCCCAGTCTGTGGTCTCCAAACACGTGCGAAGCTCCTCCACAGCCTCGTTGCTCCACAGTTTTTTAGTCCTCACGACAGGTTTGGAGAGCTTCAGCCTCTATCTGTACGCCGGGATCAGGTGGATCATGACGTGGTCAGAAAGTCCGAGTGAAGCGCGGGGTACCGCGCGATAGGCCCCGCTGATCGTGCTGTAGCAGTGATCCAATGTCCTCTCCTCTCTGGTCGGGCATTTAATATACTGCTTGTATTTGGGAAGCACAAATATTATAAAAATTAAAAATATAAAAATATAAAATATAAAAATTAGTGCACAAATATACAAAAAACATCAAGTTACAGTCAAAATCTATCAAAAGCATTCAAGCTGCGCTCAAGCTGCGGTCAACAGAAGGTTTTGCCTCATGCTCACCCTACCTTTCTGCTCATCAACATCAGGTGCGGTGAACAGGTGAGTGCAACCACATTTATCATCTAACACACCCATGAGACACGCCCCACACCCGTGCACCAATACAGTGAGTCCATTTAAACCAACACAGTCAAAAAAGAGCAACTCATGGCTCCTACAAAGACTTTCAGAACTATTCAGAAAAAACTTGGCTTTCTTGTTGCTTTTGGGACTATTTGAGCTTCATCTACTGTACTGACTTTTACTCTTTCATGCAGCAGGTTTGACCTTTGACCTGCAGCTGGATGTCACTCAGTATCTGTTCTCCTCCTCCAGCACTGATGGAACAGGTGTAAATACGGCTGTCAGTCAGTTTGGGTTTCCTCAGAGTGAGGCTGAAGTCTTTTGTGTTTAATGCATAACGACTCATTGATGTGCGCCCACTGTAGCGCTGGTTTTGCCCTTTAAGATCGTCTCCTCCTTTTCCTTGTAGGTGGACAGATTTGGGATTGAGGTCACTGCGAGTCCACATCACTGTGGGATTGTCCTCAGGTATCGAACCTTTGTAAACATAGTGCAAGAGGACAGATGTCTCCCCCTCATATACCTCCACCACCACAGCCAGAGCATGCTGGGAAACTGAAGACACAACAGAAATCAAAGGAATGTTTGGGTTTGATTTAGTGTTGAAATAATAGATTACAAGTAACATTATCTTTAGGGAACATTTTACAAAGAAATGACAACATTTTAATCTTTACATATTTAAATAGAGTGAAAAGGCTGCTGTGTCTGAAGGAGCTCTCGATGTATCAAGAACAGTTTAATGCTCCTCAGCACAGATTATCCAAGTGTCCTTTTCTGTCCTGAATGGATGAACACATTCTCCCAAAACACTCCTAAGGAAACATTTGGGTTAGGTCCCAGCTGCAAAAATGGACGACTAGGAGCAGAAATAGCTTTAAATGATCAACTGAAAACGTTCCAACATGCAGAGATGTAGTCAGTGTTGGGAGTAATGGAATACATGTACTGACATATTTAAAATACACAATATGAGAAACTATTCCGTTACAGTTAACGTTTACATAGGTGGTAATCAGAATACAGTTACTTTGTTGAAATAAATGCACGGCGGTCTTTTCCTGTTTTATATATTATAGGCTACTTAGGTTGTCCCCACTCTATGCCTTCTCCAATGTTGGTGATTAGACAAGTTCAGGTGCAGGTTTAGCTCAGTTGGATGAGCATGTACACATATATCACATGTTGCATGCATATCGCTGTTTCGAGCATGACTCATGGCCCACTTTATTTATTTTTGTTTTTTTTACTCAAATTCCATCAGGGTTTAATAAAGTTTCTCTGATTCTGATTACCAGAAACCAAAACAAAACACATAATAAAGGCTCTAATGCAAGCGTCCTGCTGGTGGTGTCAGTTACACAATGAACCCAGAGCCAGCAGTGCACGGGCAGGAAATCATTCCTCACTTGGAAACTCCGACACCACTTCATAAGAAGAATGGGACGGCCAAAACTTCAGTATCTTTGATGTACTATTGCTGTGTGATTTCTATTACTATTCATTAAGGCTGCTTGCTACAGAGCTAACATTGTTAGTTGGAGTTAGTTGATGTTAGTTCATAGACTGCAGACTGTCAGGCTGTTTCTCAGTACTCATGTATGCGAGTCCGTACTCCAGTCGTCACTTGTCCAGACTTTGTAAGTTCACACGGGAGTCCGGACTCCCGGAGAACGCAGTGCGATCGTCCCACAACTGAAATTGCCGTGTACTTGATGGTATCACTGGAGTTTTTATTGCCATCCCCTCTTAATTTAACTGTGATTAATGTTTGCAATGGAAATTACACATGACACAAAAATTACACATGTAGTAGATTTCTTTGAGAGGAAAAGATCATTTGAATTGAACAAATATTTAAAATATAATGTCATCATTTTTGAAGCAGCCTTCAGGATCTCCAAGTATTAACATGCTGTTTTTAGACTTGGTGGATAGCATTAACAACCTGCTAGCTGCAAATAATCATGTGCAGTTCAACATGATTATTAACAGACAAAAAGAAAACATATTACTGATACAAAAATACTTTTCTAAACAAGATCGCTGCAAAAAGTGCAGCCTTACCTAATGTCCACCATACTGTTACTCATCTTATATTATGATTTAGGCTTAGAGTCCTGCCGTATCAAAAGATGCCAGCTGAGCTGGTTCATGCATCTTACAAGGATGCCTCCAAACGGAGGTTTTTCTAGGCATGTCCTAATGGAGGAGGACCAGGGCAGAACTGGGACTCGCAGCTTCAGTTAACATTGACACACTTTGGCAACAATAGCAGATATAGGTGTCCACTTCATTGCATGTTCCTGTCACCTGTCTGAGAATGATGTTGTGATATAAAGGATTATCACACCTGTCAATAAAGCCTTTTATCTGCAGCCATGACCTGTCACCGAGCTAGCTTAGCACGGCTAGTTAGCCTCTCAAAGCTCAAACTTTCAACACAAAGTTGGTCCAGACTTTCTCACACCACCCCTCGCTCTCCTACAAATAAAGCCATCATTACATCGGTAATTTCACACACTGTGTGTATCTACCTGTGCGATAATGATCAAACTTCGGTCTGAGTGCAAGATAAACATTGTTTACAGAGTTTCTTACACACCTTTAAAGGCACTTGTTGAGGTGTGAAGGTGGTTTATTCAAAGACGCAGACCTGACACTGAGAGGCAGACTGTCATGTTCGCGTACCGGCAGGCAAGGAGAAGAGGACCCAAAATGCAGGTTTCAGTGAGACGAGGTAGAGCTCAAAGTACCGCTTTATTAGCAAGTTGCCGGTAAACAGTGGACCAAACTAACCTGGGAGAAATACAAGCTAATGGGCAGACACACACTGACCAAAAACAGAGTGCAGACTGAAGATGAGTAGACATCAACGATACGACAGAGAACAAAGGTAACACAGGACTAATATACACACGGCAGTAATCAAGGGATGAGGCACAGGAGGGTGAACACACCTGGGAGAAATCACAGCTGACGAGACAGGGGAATAGTAAACTGAACACACTGACACCAGATACGAACCTCCAAAGTAAAACAGGAAACCAGAAACAACTTACAAAGAGGCAGAAGATGCGGCACTTAATCTAAGATAATAATCAACACTAAAGAAACATACCAAAATATAAAGAACTGAAGAAGCTGGGTCAGAATGATCCAGAACCGTGACACAGACAGAATATAACACATGAAACTCAATGCTGAACATGAGACACAAATCCTGAAACACGAATGAACAGAAACATGGAACTCTAATCATCATCATCAACATCATCATCAGCACAAGCACTACAAGAGAATAAGAAAACAATCCATAATGCAAAAACACACCAAAACATAACAACTCAAAATACTTTATCAAACTGACCCAGAACCGTGAAAGTTTTCTGATCCTGCAAAGAGACTGAGGACAACAAAGCCCAGAGAACATGAGATACACAACATCCAACATTCAGACTCCAACAGCCTCCATAAATGAAGACTACCAGGTTGGCCCAGTTATACTAGGGCTGGGCCATATCATACCGTTATAATGTTAGGCAATGATTAAAAGAAAAATGAAAATACCGAATATGGATAACCTGCCTTTCTGAACAGATTTTAGGTGGCACACGGCGCTCAAAAATCTGCCAAAAATGTTTTAGTATGACTTTGCTGAGCTATGCAGCCGCACTGCTTGATGGACTGTTGGAGCATTACGGCTACCATAGTCGGAGCCTCGCAGTGATACGGTGCTTCAACGTAATATTACTGCATTGTGTGTGTTTAACCTCATTTTAAGTTTTGTGGATATTATTCATGGTTATGCTGAGGATATGTCAGCCAATTTCCACTGGAAATGCCTTTTGGTTAAACTGTCAGCGAGGAATTTGCATTTGCACTGTTACATTTTTATATAACTTTAATGCACATAAAAAACAGCTGCTTGTTTAAGTGAAAACACATTAATGGGGTTTTTGCACTAATAAAGTTGTGGAGTTGTAAAGTATTTTGTCGAGTGTCATTTATAGCGTCATTTATATCGTTATCGCAAATTTTCAAATATATATCGTGATAAATATTTTGGGCCATATTGCCCTGCTCTACTAGATATGAGCATACTTTACATAACTGTGTATGAATGATGATCAAGAGACAAACTTTGAAGATGCAGAGCATGATGTCGCATCATCAGACTGTAAACAAACATCCACCAGGCTTCTTTGCTGGCAGAGGTGATGATTCTCCCATCAGGGATCAGTAGAGTGTATTAACCTGTGGTATAAGCAGCAGTCAGTGAAATATTACTGTTTCACATAAGAAATCTAGCACATGAAAGCCAGGGTGGGAGGGATCTCTGCAAACTGACTCACCTCTGCAAGTGTGAAGCTCAACAAAGATCTGACTCTGCAGTCACAGACAAACAAAAAACTCCAGCTGGGAGATAGAAAACGCTGTCTGGGTCTTGCTGCATGTTGCTGGTCAGAGTCCCACATTAGCAGAGTGCTGCTTGGTCCCACTGACCCATGTGGACAGTGACTGTGGAGAACTGTTCTGGAAAACAGAAAAGAGAATTAAAATGACAAAAAGCCAAACAGGATTTCCACAAAGACTCTCTTGGAATCAGCAATCAGAAAATCATATTCATATTACAATTAAATATGACCAGGCTCCTTAAATGTAAGCAGTTAAGATCTGATTTGATTTACATCCTTCACACAGCACATTTCTCCAGGCTGTCAGGTAAACATAGAATTAATCTCAGGTAACATGACTCACAGTAGAGATTCAGTAAGAAAGATTGCCAGCTCTAATATTATTACCACACAATCCAAGGACACAACAGCTCAGATTTCTAGAAGTATTTAAACAAATGTCTTCTGAATATTCAATTCATGTTCACAGTGGGAGGGTAAATAAAGTCTGCAACACAGAAAGAGCTGTGATCAAGCTATTTATTACAGCGCCAACACACATCAAAATTATACAGGGAGTGCAGAATTATTAGGCAAATGAGTATTTTGTCCACATCATCCTCTTCATGCATGTTGTCTTACTCCAAGCTGTATAGGCTCGAAAGCCTACTACCAATTAAGCATATTAGGTGATGTGCATCTCTGTAATGAGAAGGGGTGTGGTCTAATGACATCAACACCCTATATCAGGTGTGCATAATTATTAGGCAACTTCCTTTCCTTTGGCAAAATGGGTCAAAAGAAGGACTTGACAGGCTCAGAAAAGTCAAAAATAGTGAGATATCTTGCAGAGGGATGCAGCAGTCTTAAAATTGCAAAGCTTCTGAAGCGTTATCATCGAACAATCAAGCGTTTCATTCAAAATAGTCAACAGGGTCGCAAGAAGCGTGTGGAAAAACCAAGTGTAACAGCAGTCTGGCGAGGCGGGAGCGGCTAGCCGGTCCAGCAGGCATGTGGTGTGGAGGTTAGCTGAAATACCCGAAGCCAGTCGGTTAAATCCAATAACAGACCTTTATTTGGTGTCAGCAACAATACACCATACAAGCCAGGTCTCCACGGCTCCACTCTGTCCGTACATATATGTGCGGGGATCGGTAGTCGCAGGCGCCAGGCCGTTACAACAGTAAGGTTTCTTAGAGAAAAAGAACATGAGCAGCATGGAAATGGATGCCGCTAACAACACACACCCACTAGGAGACTCCCACAACTACTACAATAGTAGGGCAACCCCCCCCCCCCCCCCCCCCTAGTGGTGCTATGACCCAAAAGGGTTGTTACACAAGGCGCAAAATAACTGCCCATGAACTGAGAAAAGTCAAGCGTGCAGCTGCCAAGATGCCACTTGCCACCAGTTTCGCCATATATTCAGAGCTGCAACATCACTGGAGTGCCCAAAAGCACAAGGTGTGCAATACTCAGAGACATGGCCAAGGTAAGAAAGGCTGAAAGACGACCACCACTGAACAAGACACACAAGCTGAAACGTCAAGACTGGGCCAAGAAATATCTCAAGACTGATTTTTCTAAGGTTTTATGGACTGATGAAATGAGAGTGAGTCTTGATGGGCCAAATGGATGGGCCCGTGGCTGGATTGGTAAAGGGCAGAGAGCTCCAGTCCGACTCAGACGCCAGCAAGGTGGAGGTGGAGTACTGGTTTGGGCTGGTATCATCAAAGATGAGCTTGCGGGGTCTTTTCGGGTTGAGGATGGAGTCAAGCTCAACTCCCAGTCCTACTGCCAGTTTCTGGAAGACACCTTCTTCAAGCAGTGGTACAGGAAGAAGTCTGTATCCTTCAAGAAAAACATGATTTTCATGCAGGACAATGCTCCATCACACGCGTCCAAGTACTCCACAGCGTGGCTGGCAAGAAAGGGTATAAAAGAAGAAAAACTAATGACATGGCCTCCTTGTTCACCTGATCTGAACCCCATTGAGAACCTGTGGTCCATCATCAAATGTGAGATTTACAAGGAGGGAAAACAGTACACCTCTCTGAACAGTGTCTGGGAGGCTGTGGTTGCTGCTGCACGCAATGTTGATGGTGAACAGATCAAAACACTGACAGAATCCATGGATGGCAGGCTTTTGAGTGTCCTTGCAAAGAAAGGTGGCTATATTGGTCGCTGATTTGTTTTTGTTTTGTTTTTGAATGTCAGAAATGTATATTTGTGAATGTGGAGATGTTATATTGGTTTCACTGGTAAAAATAAATAATTGAAATGGGTATATATTTGTTTTTTGTTAAGTTGCCTAATAATTATGCACAGTAATAGTCACCTGCACACACAGATATCCCCCTAAAATAGCTAAAACTAAAAACAAACTAAAAACTACTTCCAAAAACATTCAGCTTTGATATTAATGAGTTTTTTGGGTTCATTGAGAACATGGTTGTTGTTCAATAATAAAATTATTCCTCAAAAATACAACTTGCCTAATAATTCTGCACTCCCTGTATTAGTTTATGTGTTTTTAACTGGGTTTTAATTTAAACAAACTATACGGTTTTTAATTAAACTATTTTTATCACTTCGGTGTATCTCAACATTCAGTTATGCAGACATATGTGTTCTTAAAATCAATTCTTTGTTTTGCGGGCGAAGTGGAAGCCGTTTTGCTTCACAGTGCACCTTAACAAAGAGGGGATGCTTTTTATTTACATCTAGTCAAAAGTGTTGGTAATAGTGTTTTAATCACACTAATTTTATAATTCTGACAATATCTCAGCTTGCAGCGATGCATGCATTTTATTTTAAAAACGGCACAAGTGGGAATTTCTTCTGAATGGGTAATGTCAGCTTGTTCACAAGTGTTTCCTTTAATCAAACCACTAGTTTTAATTTAAATAGTTTTTACGCATCTACTGGGGTTTCTTTCACGGGTTGATGAGATTATTTTATTCGGGATTTCGGAATGTTGAACTAAGAGTGAGACAGGGGCTACTACTATCTTGTTATTGTTCTCATTTTCAGAGGGAGACATGCAAGCATGGGCCCTCTCAGACTCGCCAGACTCCGAATTGCCCGAGTATTACTTTGACACCCACTGTGATGATGTGATGCTGAGGCTCAAGACATTCCGATTCATCCCCGCCACACGCCTGTTTGTACGCTCATACACAGTCGATGGGACTGGAACACAATTCAGCAGGATTGCAGAACACACCATGACTGAACTGAGATCATCACAACATATAGTGTGATGGAAATTCAGTTTCCAGTAGCACAGCACCGACAGAACTTGCATGTTACAGATACGCTAAGGGAAATGAGAGTAAGGATATAAGCACACAGCCCCACTCCACTGACGACCTGCTGTTGGCCAACACCCTCAACGACTCTTACTGCTGGTTTGATGAGACATCAAGCAGCCTTGACACCTCCACCTTCCCCAACAATAGAGACACTTTGGTCCATCATCCCCCCACCTCCCCACTCCCACCAGCACAGAGCCATCACCACCATCAAAGACTTCACCCACAGGAGCCCCCTCCTCACTCCACAGCTATGAGGATTTCACACCACCTTCTCCCACTACAACCCTTCATATTCATGATGTGAGGACGCAGTTTGACCCTTTAGACCTACTAAAGAACCCAGTCCGCCTGAGCTTATCGTTATATTTTTACATGTTGTAGTGCCATTTCTGGGAGTATTTTAAGTTGCTATACATCAATACAACCATTATATCCCAAATTTTAATCATATGTATGCATTAAGTCATCAGTAACTACATAAATTGCAATAGTGGTATTTTTACACAAATTTCTAGTTAAAGTAATTTCAGAGGTTCATCCCTGAAAATTGTAAATGTAAAAAAGTTGCATAAAACAGTTTCCAAATTAATTTTGAGTGTCTTCATAGTTTTATTTTTGAGATACACCAATTTGTATATACTGCAGCCACCAACTTTGAAATTCTCATTTACATGACTTATTTAAACATTCTCCTCTTGAATGCAAAATTCTTAAAAACATCTTTTATCCTTTAAGAGTAAATAAATCTGAAAGCTGTTCCATCCTAAAAGAGTACAACAATGTGTAGTTTATGATGTTCTAAAGGTTTCAGCATCTTTTTGAATTTGTCACATGTGTGGAAAGGTATGAGTGAGCCTTTGTATCATACTGTGAGTGATGCTCGTCAGCACACAAACCCAGAGTTTCTCTACAGGAACACAGAGAGAGTTATTCCCTGTACTGTAAGGACACATTCAGCATTGTGCAGTAAATCCAGATCATCCCAGTTAAATGATTACATGGA